>NC_064854.1:77907797-78544797 GCF_024139225.1 Suncus etruscus
TATTTTATTAGGATTTGTACCAGTGCCTCTTTACAGTGGGTTGGAAAATTTTCTGCTATTATTTTTCTTACTACGTGTTCTCCCCTTTCTCATTTTCCTCCCCTTCTGCTATTCCTACAATTCATAGATTATTAGTTTTGTCTTTGTTCATTAAGTACCTAACATTTTCTTCCAACGTTTTTTCTCTTGTTTCCTTATTGACTTCCTTTTTATTGTTTGTTTGTAGTTTTTCTTCAAGTTTCTATATGCAATCTTCCAATTGTGTAGTTCTACTATTATGGCTTGCTAAGATGTCTTTTATTTCCCTTAATTTTATTTGTATTGATCTTCTCAACTTCTATAAAAGTTCTTTTTTGAGTTTGTTGAATTGTTTATCTATAGATTTCTTAATTTTCCGGGCTAGTGATTCTTGATTTCTATTGCTAAGTCATTGATTGCTGATTTTAGGTCCACATTGTATTGGGCTCTTGCGTTTTGGTGGACTTGGAAACTTGCTAGGATTTTTTCCCCATACCCCAGCCTTTAGTAGCTTCCTTAATTTACTCATATTTCTTTGCATTTGTGTCTTTGAATGTTGAAGTTTAGGGATTTTTTAGTAAAGTGGTCTGCTGAACTTATTGTATTAAGATTTTTTAGTAAAGTGGTCTGCTGAACTTATTGTATTAAGAAATTTGAGTCTATTTTTCCTAGCTGAGTGAACTTATCTAAGTATTACAAACTACTCCATTGTTTTTCTGTTCCGCTTTATGGGCTGTGGATTGTCTGAGAAAAACTGAGTGTTAGGTCTGGGCTGCCTAGACCTATATGGTATGTTAGAATGTCTTTGCATGGACTTTCTGTGCATTCTGGAGAGTTGGTGAGAGGAGGTGGGGAGTTCACTAACCTGGCCTGGGATCTGTGTGATCTTAAGAGTCAGTGGTAGGGAGTGGGGAGTTCACGAAATGTGCCAGAAATCTGGCCAGGGGTCCTCATTGTCTAGAGATGGTGGAGGGGATAACTTCCACTTTTAAATGTTCCTAACTGGCTTAGTCACTACATTTGCAAAATATGAGCTTGGACATTGACAACCATGCCTCTAGATAAACACCAATTTGTTTCTCAGTTCCTCCACTGGAAACCACCAGGGATTAATATGGTTCTGTGGTGGTTGAATTGGTTTTTCAGCAGCTTGTAAAAGGATGGGGCAGTCATACGGGTGGTCTGAACAAAAGATAGAATAATTTACCCTTCTTAGCATTATCTTATTAATGAGGTCAATATTTTTTATTTGGTTGTATACCTTGAATGCTTTGTGTTTAAAATTTATTTAATTAAACACATTTTAGTTATCCTATATTTTATTAAATGGTCATATTTACCACATTAATTGAGCCTCAATCATAGAAGAAGTACTCCTTTTGCTGTGTTCCATAGGTTCTAATACTTTGTATCTTCATTGTCATTTGTTTCCAGGAACATTTTTAATCTCTGACCCACTGGTTGTTCAGTAGCAGGCTGTTTTATTTCCAGGAGTTAAAGTTTTCCTTCTGTGTCCCTTTGTAGTTCACATATAATTTCAGAGCCTTGTGGTCAGTGAGGTAGCCTGCAAAATTTCTATTCTCTTTATTTTATTGGAGGTCTGTTTTATGTGCCAGCATGTGGTCTATCCTGGAGAATTACCCATGTACACTGGAAATGAATGTGTCTCCAGGTTTCTGAGGATGGACTGTATATCTACTAGGCCTCTTTCTTCTGTTTCTTTTTTCAGGTCTAGTATATCTTTGTTGGGTTTCAATCTGGTTGACCTATCAAATGTTGAAAGGGCCCTGTTGAGGTTCCATAATTATTGTGTTATTATTGATATCTTTTTCCATATTTGCAAAAATTGTATTAAATACTTTGCTGGTCCCTTATTGGGTGCATATATATTTAGGAGAATAATTTTTTCCTGCTGTACATATTCATTGAATATGGGAGGCATTATTTTCTCCAATTTTAAGCTATATTACAAAGCAATTGTTATCAAAACATCATGGTATTGGAATAAAGACCCTCATACCAGTGGAATAGGCTTGAATACTCAGAGATTGATCCCAGACATACAATCACCTAATTTGTGATAAAGAAGCAAAAAAATCCTAAATGGAGAAAGAAAGCCTCTTCAACAAGTGGTGTTGGCACAACTATTTAGCCACTTGCAAAAGAAACAAATTCAGACCCCCAGCTAACACCATGCACAAAGGTAAAATCTAAATGGATTAAAGACCTTTATATCTGATCTGAAACCATATGGTCTATAGAACAACATGTAGGTAAAACACTCCGTGACATTGAGACTAAAGGCATCTTTAAGGAGGAAACAACACTCTCCAAACAAGTAAAAGCAGAGATAAACAGATGGGACTATATTAAGCTGAGATGCTTCTGCACCTCAAAGGAAAGGAATTCTTATCCTCTGCTGGTGGAAATGCCATCTAGTCCAACCTTTATGGAAAACAATATGGAAATTCCCCCCAAAACTGAAAATTGAACTCCCATATGATCCAGTTGTACCACTCCTAGGGATATATCCTAGGAACATTAAAATACAATACAAAAATCCCTTCCTCACACCTATCTTCATTGTGGCAGTATTTGCAATAGCCAGATTCTGGAAACAACCAAGATGCCTTCAACAGATGAATGGCTAAAGAAACAGTGGCACATATACACAATGGAATATTATGCAGCCGTTAGGAGAGATGATGTCATGAAATTTTCCTATACATGGATGTACATAATATCTATTATGATGAGTGAAATAAGTCGGAGAGAGATAAATGTGAATAGTCTCACTCATCTATGGGTTTTAAAAAAAATGAAAGAAATTTTTGCAATAATTCTCAGAGACAAAAGAGAGAAGGGCTGAAAGGTCCAGCTCACAACATGAAGCTCACCACAAATAGTGATGATTGCTGTTAGAGAAATAACTACATTGAGAACTATCCTAACTATGTGAATGTATAAGGGGAGTAGAAAGTCTGTCTCGTGTACAGGTGAGAGTGGGGTGGGGAGTAGGAAGATTTGGGACATTGGTGATGGGAATGTTACACTGGTGAAAGGGGTTGTTCTTTACATGACTGAAACCCTACTACAATCATATTTGTAATCATGGTGTTTAAATATATATAAAGAAAATTGTTGCAAGAATGTCTTTCATTTTCTTAAACCCATAGATGAGTGAGACTATTCTGTGTCTATCTGCATCTACTGGTTCTATCCTTGGAGGTTGCTCTTGGCAGTAATCTGAGGACTATACTGTATTCAGAATTAAACTCAAGGTACTGCAGTGTAAAGCATGGACTTTAGCTCTTAATCTAGAGCATCTGTCTACCCTTGATCAAAATATTTTGACAAGTTGATATATTTCAGATTTTTTCCCAATGTTTATATATATGTTGATCATAATATTTGTGTGCATGTAACATAAGTGCACATATAACCATATTACTCTTAGTTTGGCATCCTACTTTATAATTATAATAGTGTTATGTGACTTTTTCATATCTAAAATATATGTAAAATATGTAATTATAATGTTCAGGACACTAAGTAATCATATGACAACAGTTATTAATGTATACATAAATTACCACTCTTTACTTTTATATAGAATGTTTAGAATATCATAAATATATTAAGATTCCTGATAAGAAATTAGCTTTTATTTTGGAAAATAAAAAGCAAAATAATCTTTGAACTGTAGAGATTCTACAAGAGTACTATCAGCATGTGGCTGATTCCAGTTAAATCCCCAACATGATATATGGTCTCCCAAGTATCAGCAGAGTGATCCTTGAGATCACAGAGCCAGAATCTATATATACTATTTTCTTTATATAAGAACAAATTTAGAAATAAGATACTTCCAACATCAATTCCACCACCTGTTTCAATTTCCTTCCAACTGTGTTCTCAGTGTTCCCAAGTTTCTTTCAAACCCTGCACTGAGCCTACCATCTTGATTTTTTTAAAAGATTTTTTGAATATTTTTAATTTCAGTTATTAAGGTTTTGGTCTCTTGATTTTAGTGTTGTCAACTCTAAGGTTTGGATATTTAGGCCTATCTTTGCTAAACACCACATATGTACCCGTATCCATTTAACCCCATGATTTATCATTGGCCTTCTCCTCCCCCCACCTTAGTCTATTTATTTTCTTCTCTTCCATGTGGGTTTGAGGTGATCTGGGTATCTTCCCTTTAAACCACTGCATTCCTTCACTCAGTTATTCTAAATACCACATATAAGTGATAGTATCTTGTGTTTATTCTGGTTTACATCTAGTTTTATTCATGATGTAAAATATTGCATGATTTTATCATTACACATTTTAGCTGTGTATTATTTCAATGTGTATATTGCAATGTGTATATATACTATATCTTCAGGATTCACTTATCTGTCTTTAAACATTTAGGTTGATTTCAATTCTTAGCTATTGTTCTGAGTGCTGCATGAATAATGGTATGCATATGTCCTTTTAAATAAAATTTTTTCTCTCTTAGGAATAGATAGTCAAGAGTGGTATTCTGGGTTATATGATATATTAATTATAAGTTTACTGAAAGCCCTCTGCACTATTTGCCATAGGTTTTAAAGTAGACAGCATTCCCACCAGTAGTGGATGAAAGTTCCTTTTCATCACATTTTTGCCAACCCAAATTGTTCCCAATCTTTTTATATGTGCCATTCCCACTGACCTAAGAACTCATAGATCAGAATAAGAGAAAAGGATGTGAAGCTACCAATATCCCCCTAGTGAGTTATCCTCCCTGTCTCCACATGGTTTTAACTCAGAAATCTCTGAAACTCCTATATTTTTTGGAGGGTGGTCAGGATTTTATTACATAGACATGATGAATTCTTTGCCATTGTAAATGATTTGACCATTAATCTCTTTCTCCTTCCTGTAGGTCAAGGAGTATGAGTGGAATTTCTAACCCTCTAATTATTGATTTTGCATGAGACTAGCTTCCCCAAAGTCAACTTATTTACATAGTAAAAGACACCTTTATCACTCCTGACATAGGAAATGCCATGGTTTTTGATAACTGTGAAATAGGAACTATAAATATCAAACATATATGAGATATATATTTATTATAAAATTATGACAACTGAAGACTACTATTTTATTATTTATAGCGGATGATATAATGATTTTTATCATTGCTAATATTAAGACTGAAGTAATTGATATGTAATTGAAATGATATATTATTTAATTGTTTGCTTGGTGGCAAGATTGCACTCAGGATTTCACACATGTGAGACATGTACTATATAAATGAGCGAAAATTCAGCCTAAGAACATTTATATTAAGATGTTTTCAAAGATTATGAAAATATCACAATGAAGCTGCATATCTATTTACTATTTATTTTAATAGGACTTGTTAGTGTTAAATTTCACACACATCTTTCACGCATTATATAAAGTCTATTTAGACTCAGCTCTAAGTCTTTTTCCCCTGAAAATTAATTTTTGTCAGAAAATTTTTACTGACCTCTTTTTTATAATTCTGTACAGTAAGTCCTCATTTAACTCAGTGATAGACTCTTAGAAGTTGTGACTTTAAACTGAAATACCATAATGTTAGTTCTTAGGAAACAAAGTCCTTAAACAAAAATATAATATTCAAAGATTATTTTAAAAATGTTGCGTTACAAACATTTCCCAATTAGTACAAAAAATGTCCTCAAAAGTAATTTATGATGGTGTAAGAATGATATGCTATACTATTGAGTAAGAGAAGCACAGTAATAAGAGATATAAATGCATTTCTATATGGCACACATATTCATACCCAGGATTACACATGTATTTAATATAACATATGGAATATGTCACATATAGGTTTTATATTCACTATAAATAAAATGCAAATTTCTCAAAAAAATATTCACAGTTGCCTTGAAATTTTAAATTATCTTTATAACAAAATGACATCAGACACCTGGATATGGTATGCAGATTTCATTTTTAAGCTAATTTTCTATGACTATTTCTTTTGATTTGTTTTGTTTTTGTTTTTGTTTTTGGGCCACACTCGGTAACACTCAGGAGTTACTCCTGGCTTGGGGGACCATATGGGACACCGGGGGATCGAATCGCAGTTCGTCCAAGGCTAGCACAGGCAAGGCAGGCACCTTACCTCTAGCGCCACCACCCGACCCCAACTATTTCTTATTTTTATAAAAACTTAATCCAAAATTGGGAGGGAGACAGAAAGTACAGGCATTAAGGCACTTGCTTTGCAAGTGGTAGCATTAGCTTTGGATATGGTTTGAATCCCTGGCATTACATATATTCCTCTCAAGCACTATTTTTTTTATTTTTGGGTCCAAGCACTATTTATATACATATGTATATATATAAATATATATAAATTGGAGGAATTGTAAAGTTTAAGGTACTTACCTTACATTGGTAGATCTGAGTTTGATCCTAGGCACCATGTACATAGACTACTGCAAGCACTGTCAGGAATGATATCTGAGTAAAAAGCCAAGCAAGAGTAAATCCTGAGTACAGCCTGAACAACACTTGCCCTCTAAACAAGTACATATGAAATATCAAATTTTCCTATAATTTGGTCATAGCTCTAATCTGGGCATTGGGATTAGAAATTCCTGTATGCATTTATGTACTGTGAAGGTAGAGAAACACTCCAAAACTTAATGACCTTTTTTTTCCTGCTTCAGAGAACATTCAGATATTTTAATATTGTGGGAATATTAGGGAGACATACTCTTAAACACAAGAAAGCATTAATAAATAAGGATATCTGAAATACATTTTTAGTTTAGCTGTTTTACTCTTTATTTTTCAAAAAAATCTCTGAAATGAGAGCTGATCTTCAAAATTTTAGTCCTTGTCCATGTATAATACCAACTCCAACATATATTTGCAGCATGTAAATCATGCTTGGTATGCAGTAGTTGTCCTTTCATTATATCATCCAATCAATACAATAACTAAAAAGTTAAAAACTTTGTATCTTTAAATTTTTATATCTTTCCCTTAATGAGAAAGAATTTCCCATGAAAACTGCATTTTTAAGTGCCAAAATAGAAAGAACTAAGATGAAAGTTTCAAAATACCTCTACCTAAAGAATGAAAACATATTCTAGGCTTGAATGGCTTAGCATATCTCAATAGACCCCAGTTCTTTAATTTCTATTATCCTTGATAGATGAATAAATATTACATCTAATATGTTTGTCAATGTAATATTTATCTAATACGAATGAAGCAAAGAATAAATGGATTTTTTTTTCAGATATCAGGTGATGGAAATGAAAAAACATGTTGTTAAAAGAGACTGGCATGTTACTTTATTAGATAAGGGAGAAGTAGTCCATGACCACGTAATGTTATTAAAGTGATTGAAAATTATGTGGTTCTTTAAATTACTTCATTTCTCTCAGTGGAATATTAATTTCAGGTGAGTGATTAAAGTTGCATTAACAATAGACTCCTTAAAATGACACTTCATTTAGTTTTGAAAGTTGCTGCTGTTTAGGGTATCCCCCTAGACTGCTATTTCACACTGTGCTAACTTGTGCCAGACTGTATATAGTTTTTTTCAAAATACTGTGAGGGTGTTAAATACTTTATTGCAAACCTGTTTCTCAATGGGAATATGTAATGTAAATATAGCAGAGACACTTTTGTAAATTGCCTTATTTTAGATGGAAATGGTTCAATTAAATGTATAAAATCAACTGACAGTTTTATGAAGCAAATCACTTTGGAAATATTCTTCACAGGCACTAGATATTATCATAGTTTCAGGGACCATATGGTATCAAGTTGATCCACAAGATCTTCAAGGACAAGTAAATTTTAATTCAACTTGAGTCTCTGTTTTCTGGCTTTATCTCTTTCCCTAGGAACTCTCTTGATTAGATATCTTTTAAAGTTGTTAAGTTGCTGGGACACTCCATTTTAAAAAATGATTATTTTGCATTATAAAAAGAACATTAATACACATTCCTCTATATTTCCAAGGATCACCAATCAACAACTCAGGTAAATGTAAAACAAAACATGGAGAAGTGTAAAATGTATGTTAATAAAATTATGTTCAATTAGGTTCTATAACTTCAACTTTTATATTGGATAATCTTTTATCATGATACACATGATTGACTAGATAAGCCAAAAACCTACAAACTTGCAGCAAATGTACAATTCATAGTCAATGTGAGGCTGTCCTCACAATTTCTCCTCCAATAAAAAGGGAAGGATATGTTCTAAGCTAAATATAATAAAGTTGTTGGTTAAAATTTCCTGTCTTTTTCAAATAACCCCTTTCATTTTATGCTTTCTTTTTCATTTTAAGAAGCAAAACATATTTTAAATTTTTTTATTGAAACCATTGTGATTTACAAAGTCCTCTATTGCTGCTTTTCTTACTATATTATGTTTTTATTCTAAGGTATTTTGACTACTTTTTAGTTCACTTGTCATAATACTTTACTGTTCTAACTGTAATTGCCTCCTTGAATCAAGCTCATATGTTACAGAACATTCTTACAAGCAAAAACATTTCAGGCCTGGTTCTACCCTTATCAACCCCCAATTTGAAGGAGCATATTTATATAATTCTCATTCTCTGCAAGATAGAACAGGTTCACTTTCCAAAATCCCTAGACTTGAAGAAAGTAAAGTCCCACTTCCCATTAACAGAAATAACATTAGCAAATCCTAAATTTACCATTCATATTTCTCTGATAATTTTCTCTACCACTACCAGGAAACCACCCAAAAGTACTTGAGTTGGCAAAACAACCTGTCATCACTCAAGGGCTCCAAGGCTGAGTATATAATTGCTAATATAGTCAAAGTGAGAAGTGAAGTAAAAGCTCTTCAAGCAAATAATGATCAAGAGTAATTCAGTTACATGGCAGGAAACTACTATCTAAGCAAAGAATATTTAACTATCTGAGGGTAATGGATTTATAAAAGTTTTTAAGTTGGTTCTTATTCTGTTCACCTCCACACTAAAAAAAAGTAAAATCAAAACAAGTAACAACTACAACAACAACAACAACAACAACAAAAGAGTCCCCCACACCTGTAAGCTTTGGTTAATCTAAAAAGACTGAATTATGAATTGTAGTTTGGACAATGTAACAATCCTTGAAGAGAGATCACTTTCTTTAGGTCTTAATTAGCCAAGACAGAACCTTATATATACCTTAGCACTAACATGAATCCTGAGCCACTAACTAGACACTCCTGATCAGCAAAGACTAACCAATCATCTTTTCTGACTCTAATTATTTCCCCATTATCAAACTAATGATGTTTCTCCAGAGTTTTCTGTATGTGCATTTTATGTTCATTTTAAATTCCTACACAGTGCAAAGTCATTTTCCTCCATCATTAGTATGCATAAAATTTCTTGAAAAACTAGTATGCTGGGATTTATACCACTGTCCATCCTGGGTCAGCTGCATGCAAGGCAAATGCTCTACACTGTGCTATCTCTCTGGCCCTGCAATTACATAATTTGTATTTAGGAAGCTTTATTTGGTTTTCTAAAGAATACAGAAGAACAGGAGACTACTATACACACAAGAGAAGGCCTTTTGCTTTAACTATTAATAAAAAATAAAATTAAAAAACAAACACTGAGTCTTCTTTCACTGTAACTTGACACAGTAGAGGAAAAGCCAACAGATTTTTGATAATGGACACTGCTCTCACATATGCCAGGAAGTCATCAGATATAACTCCACAGCAGATAAACTGAAGGCAATATAGGTGTGTTTGATTTTGGTCGAGTTTAAAACAACACTGTAAAGTTACTTACATTGGATCCAATACTATCATCATAGCATATCAAATATGTAGCAAATCAAGATTCCAGAGGAATAAAGAATTTATTTGCAGGTCAGTGAATCAAAAACAAGCAGGTAAAGAGATGAAAAGATATGTAGTGTCCTAAGCTATCCAGGAGTAATCCTAGAGTGCAGAGCCAGGAGAAATAAGCCCTGAACACCAGATGTGACAAACACAAAGGAGAGAAGGGAGCAGATGGGCAGAAAATACTTTTGAAGAGGCTCCACTTGCTGTAATCCAAACCCCAATGAATAGGTCTGAAGCAGGAGCACCACAAAGATTAAGAAAACAGGACAGGAGCCCAAGAGATAGCACAGCAGGTAGGGTATTTACCTTGCAGGCAGCCAATCTGAGTTTGAACCTCGACATCCCATATGATCACCGGAGTATTGCCAGGAGTCATTCCTAAGTGCAGAGCCCTTAGCATCACAAGGTATGATGCCTCCAAAACAAAACAAAAAGAGAAAACAAGAAAGATATAAAGGAGAAAAGTATGGTGTCAAAGGGCTTTCTATCTTGAGGACTGAGTTCCTATTGTCCTCCTCATTAGATCTTTATTAGCCAGATTCAATTCCATTTGGTGAAGGTTACAGATGTAGTTAAAAGACTAAAATACCTATCTGATGCTAATAAAAACCTAGGTGGGTCTCAAATTAAGCCTAGATGGATCTTTACATCTAAAAAGGGATGGGTAAAGGAAGAGGAAGCTAGGGCAAAGTGCCTGGTTTGGAGAAAGCAGTGTGTATATTCTGAGTGCTTAGCTACAGCTTTATTGGCTAAAATATTCCCTGTTTTCCAATGTGATCCTCTCCCAATGCCTCTCCCCATGCTGCAAATCGATTCCTAGCCATCTGCTGTTTGTGTTAGATAGCCCAACTGTCTGTGATCACCTTCAGCAATGTCTGGCCACACCGCAGCAAGCTCTGTAGAAGTACTGCAACAAAGTTGCGACCCGCACTGAATAACACAACTAAAAAGGAAGATTTATGACCATCACAGACAGAAGTATGATCTCTGGCAAGCTTTCTTTTGGGCATCACATTAGAAATGTGCAACCGCTGCTAAACACTACTACCAGACAATGATCAGCCACCACAACTAAAGAAAGTGACCCTTTCAAGATCCCATCATGTAGCAGTGCACATGAGCATCATAAGCAAATGTGCAAGCACCACATTTGAGGAAAAGAAAAACATGCTTCTGTTGGGCTTTGTACTAGAAAAATTTCAATAACATTCAGCAGCACTAATGTACATTCATATTGTGTGCCTTATCACTACTATTTGTCTAGAATGTTTATTTTCTCTAAATAAAACTCTACTATTTAAGCAATAACACCCACCCTCTTTCCTCTATCATTTGTAATCATTATTCTATTTATTTTCTGTATAAATTTTACTATTGGGATTCTACCTCATGTCAGTGGAATCACAATATTTTCATAAAATAAGTATCTGGCTTATTTTATTTATGTTTCAATCTTCAGACTTTAGATAAAGCATGTGTAATATTTTAATTACTTTTAAGGTTAGATATTATAATACATGTTTTATATCTAATTTTATCAATTAATATCTGGCAGGCATGTGGGTTTTTTAGTTTATATTGACATTTACACTCTTTCCTTTTAGATATTGTGAAAAAATCTGCAAATATAAGTGGATAAGTATTTGAGTTCCTGACTTTAATTTTTGTGTAAACTTAGCTGAAATTGCTACATAACTGTTTAATTTATTGAGAAATCACTTGTTTACCACAGTTATGACACGGTTCTACATCCTCTCCAGTGATTACAAGGAATCCTATTTCTCC
Organism: Suncus etruscus; assembly: GCF_024139225.1. Lineage (NCBI taxonomy): Eukaryota > Metazoa > Chordata > Mammalia > Eulipotyphla > Soricidae > Suncus > Suncus etruscus. The sequence goes on from NC_064854.1 coordinate 77,919,483, forward strand.
ACTGCCCCACTAATAATAATGCTTGTCATTTTTAAGAATAAGAAACTTGACAGTAGAGGAATTATATTTTATTGTGGACTTTATTTGGACTTTGTAATAAATTATGCTGAGCATCTAATATTACAAGACATAACTATTTTATCCATTTAACTTCAATTTATTATCTCTTTTCAGTCTAAAACTGATGAGGTACTATATGCATTAACATTTAACTATTCTTATCTGTTTTTACTTAAGTATAATTTATATGTAATAAATTGCACATATACAAAATATAGCATTTGATTAGTGTTTACATAAGTATACATCTTGAAACTTTCACCACACTAAAGACAATTAATACATACATAGCTCTATTTTTTTTTAATTTTTCCTTTTTTTACTCTCTCACTAAATCCTTCCAAGTTAAGAACTGATATTCCCCATATCACTTCAGATAAAGATGGCATTTTAAAGAATTTTAAGTAAATAGAATCATAGTTAATTATAACACTTTGTTTTACTTCAGTACATTTAATAGACTTGAGTTTCATCCATGTTTGACATGAAGCAATAGCTCATTTTCTTCTATTGCTAGTAAAAATATTGTTTGTTCATTTACAAGTTGATAAAAATTTAGATTTCTTCTTCTTTGGGTTGTAACCAACATGTACTAGTCTTGAAATGTACATATGCTTTCATATCCCTTGGATAAATATCTAGAAACAGAATTTCTGGATAATATAGTTGAGATAAGTTAAACTATCTAAAATTTCTAACTCTTCTGAAATGTGAGTGTATTACTTCATTTTACATTAGAACAGCAATTTATTTGGTCCCTGGTTCTTTTACATTCTTGTCAGTGGCTGATATGGTCAGTCTTTAAAATTATTGCTATTCTAGTGTTAGTTTGAGGAATATTATTGTTGCTTAATTTTGTTTTCTATGATCAATAATGCAAAACATTTATGTGTTTATTTTTTACCTGCATATTTTTATTAGCATAATGGCCCAGAAGAAAGAGCTATAAAGTATATAACTGGTAATAGATGTTTCCCTGTGAGTTTGTGTATGGAAAAATAAAGATCTCATATGATAGAGTGAACACCTGATTAACTGAGGAACTCTCACATAATGTAATATACAGGTATATAACATATAAGATGCACGTATATAGTGGAATTATGTAGTCAAGTTAAGAAAAGTCACAAGAATATTTTTAATTTCCTAGAGAAGATCATAAGATATCAAAAGGAATTTGGCCGGGGAATGTCAAGTCTTTGCTCTGACTTATAATAAACTACATCCTTAGAAAAATAACTGAACAGACTGAACTTAATAATCTTTCATAATGTTATTATAGAACTGTGGTCACAGAACAAATTGCCATCCAAAATTCTGAAAATACATGTTCACTTACCAAGACACAGCAAATGAGATCTGTCTACCAAAAGCAGAAGTTATCGGAGCTATAAACTGCTAGAGATATTAAAATGGTTAATTTTGTTGAATTGCTGGAGGTTGACACATACTAAAATAAGAATATTCTACAGTTCCACATTCTTTTATCACTTCAGTTATACTAAGAGGCCCCCAACAGTGAGATTCTTGACCTGGTAGTGGGAAGGGCATATTAGCAAAGTAGGATTTTTTTTTTATATAAAATAGGCCTAATTTGCAGGGGAAAGGACGTTTCATTTTTATTTTTAATAATAATTTATTTAAGCACCTTGGTTATAAACATGTTTGTAGTTGGGTTTCAGTCATAAAAATGTATAAACCTTCTCCCTGGGGAGTGCTGGGAGGCTTGGCAGGCCCCAGCCATCCTTGTCTTTTTCCTCTGACTCCAGGCCTTCCCTGGGTGCCAGCTCAGATGGCCAGAAGTGGTCCTCAGGTTCCCCCCTCCCTCTGTACTCCAGGGGAGAGGTGAATGGGGAGGAGGGCTGGCAGACATCTGGCTTCCAGTTTCCTCTTTGATTCTGGAGACCAGCTCTTGCCAGGTATGGGGTTTGGGGAGGCCCCATACCAGAGCCTTTCTCCCTAGCCTGGGGAGTGCTGGGAGGCTTGGCAGGCACCCAGCCATCCTTGTCTTTTACCCCTGACTCCAGGCCTTCCCTGGGTGCCAGCTCAGATGGCCAGAAGTGGGCTCGGGTGGACTCTTAGTGGTCCTCAGGTTTCCCCCTCCCTCCGTACTCCAGGGGGTAGGTGCATGGGGAGGAGGGTGAGCAGACACTTGGCTTCCGATTTTGTCCTTGATTCTGGAGACCAGCTCTTGCCAGGTATAGGGTTTTTCTCCCCTGGACTTCAGTCTTTCCCTGGGCACCGGTCTAGGTGGACTTTATAGGGGTCAACAGGCTTTCCCCCTATCTCTCCCTACACTAATGGGAATGTGCTCTGGGAGGAGGGCAGGCTGTTCTAGCACTAGTTTATATTGGGACAGTCAGTGGAAATTTTTTCTCTTTGTTTTCATATTGATAGTATTGTGTGCATATATTCTATATATCCATAATATCCATCTTGTATTGGGACATTGATACTGCCCTTCAAAGCTCATTTCTAATATTTTACTGCCTCAGTCCCAACCCTTACTTCCCCCCATCGTCCCATGTAGGTGAAGCTAATGACATGAAGCTCACCACATAGAATAAGTGCAGTTAGAGAAATAACTACACTGAAAACTATCATAACAATGTGAATGAATGAGGGAAAAAGAAAGCCTGTCTCGTGTACAGGTGTGGGTGGGGTGGGGAGCAGGTAGATCTGGGAAATTGGTGGTGGGAATCCTGCACTGGTGAAGGGGGGTGTTCTTTACATGACTGTAATCATACAACTACAATTATATTTGTAATCACGGTGCTTAAATAAAGATAATTAAATTTAAAAAAAGTAAAAAAAATGTATACCCCCCTTTACCAGTGCAAACATCTCACCAGCAATTCCACCATATCCCTCATCCACTATCCCCTGCCAGTCCTGAGACAGGCATTCTATTTCTCTCTCACTTTCATGGTAGTTGTTAGTGTAGTTTTTCTAACCATGCTCACCCCTCTTTGTGGTAAGCTTCATATCATGGTTTGGTCCTACAGAACCTCATCTATTGTCTCTAGCTATTATAACTATACCATCTATCATTTTTCTTAAATCCCACAAATGAGTAAGCCTATTCTGTTTCAATCTCTCTCCCTATGATGTATTTCATTCAGCATAATAGTTTCCATATATATCTATGTATGGGAAAATTTTATTACTATTTTTTTCTAGCAGCTGCATAGTATTACATTGTGTATATGTATCACTTTCTTTAGTCACCCATCTGTTGTTGGGCTTCTGGTAGTTTTTAAGTTCTGGCTATTGTAATAGGCAGAAAGTAGGCATGCAAAGAGCATTATTGTATTGTGTTTTTGTGTTCCTAGGGTATATCTCTAGGAGTGATATTGCTGCATCAAATGGGATCTCCTAAACATATATGCACCAAATGAGGGACCAGCAAAATATTTAATACAACCGTTGACAAATCTGAAAAATAATATCAATAACAACACAATAATTGTGGGGGACCTCAACACGGTTTTGTCAACACTGGATAGGCCAACCAGACTGAAACCCAACAAGAATACACTAGACCTGAGGAGAGAAATGGAAGAAAGAGGCCTAGTGGATATATATAGGACACTCCATCCCCAGAAACCTGGATGTACATTCTTCTCCAATGTACATGGGACATTCTCCAGGATAGACTACATGCTGGCACATAAAATATACCTCCATAATATCAAGAGAATAGAAATTTTGCAGACTAACTTCGCTGACCACAAGGCTCTGAAATTATTTCTGAATTCCAAAGGGACTCAGAAGAAAAAACTTTAACACCTGGAAATTAAACAGCCTCATGCTCAATAACCAGTGTGTCTGAGATGAAATCAAGGAGGAAATCAAAAGGTCCTGGAAACAAATGACAATAAAGACACAAACTTTCAGAACTTATGGGACACAGCAAAAGCAGTACTGAGAGGAAAATTTATAGCTTTGCAAGCACACATCAGGAAGGAAGAAGGAGCTTACCTGAGTAGCTTAATGACACAGCTAATAGAAATAGAAAGTGCTCAACAAAAGGATCCAAAAATAGGGAGAGCCAGAAGGAAATAACAAAGCTAAGAGCAGAAATCAACAAAGTGGAAACCCAAAAAACAATCGGAAAGATCAACGAAAGCAGAAGTTGGCTCTTTGAAAAAATAAACAAGATTGATAGACCACTGGCCAAACTAACAAAGAAAGAGAGGGAGAGAAATTTGATAACTCGTATTAGGAATGAAAAAGGAGAGATCACTACTGATAGGACAGAGATTCAAAGGGTAATTAGAAACTACTTTGAGAAACTCTATACCACTAAAAATGAGAACCTGGAAAAATGGATAAATTCTTGGACTCTTATAATCTTCCACGGTTGAAGGAAGAAGGTGTAGCATATCTAAACACCCCCATCACCATTGATGAAATTAAAACAGTAATCAAATGTCTGCCCAAAGACAAAAGCCCAGGCCCAGATGGATTCACTAATGAATTCTTTCAAACTTTCCAAGAGGAACTACTACCAATCCTGGCAAGATTCTGTCATGAAATTGAACAAACGGAAACACTTCCAAATAGCTTTTATGAAGCCAACATCACCTTCATACCTAAACCAGACAGAGATGCTACAAAAAAAGAAAATTACAGAGTAATATCGCTGATGAATGCAGATGCAAAAATCCTCAACAAAATCCTGGCAAATAGGATTCAATGCCTCATTAAGAAGATCATCCACTACAATCAAGTAGGTTTCAACCCAGGAATGCAAGGATGGTTTAACATCTGTAAATCTATCAACATAATACACAACATCAACAACAAGAAAAATAAAAATCACATGATCATATCAATAGTTGCAGAGAAAGCATTTGATAAGGTCCAACACCCATTCTTGATCAAAACTCTCAGCAAGATGGGAATGGAAGGAACGTTTCTCAATATAGTTAAGGCCATCTACCACAAGCCAGTGGCAAATATTATCCTCAATAGAGAAAAACTAAAAGCCTTCCCTCTAAATTCTGGCACAAGTCAAGGCTGTCCTCTCTCACCACTCCTATTCAACATAGCACTGGAAGTACTTACTATAGCGATTAGGCAAGAAAAAGATTTCAAGGGAATCCAGATAGGAAAGGAAGAAGTCAAGCTCTCACTGTTTGCAGATGACATGATACTCTACTTAGAAAACCCTAACGACTCTACCAAAAAGCTTCTAGAAACAATAGACTCATATAGCAAGGTGGCAGGCCACAAAATTAACACATAAAAATCAATGGCTTTTCTATACAACAATAGTAATAAGGATGAAATGGACATTAAGAAAACAACCCCATTCACAATAGTGCCACACAAACTCAAATATCTTGGAATCAACTTGACTAAAAATGTGAAGGACCTATACAAACAAAACTATAAAAGTCTGCTCCAAGAAATAAGAGAGGACACATGGAAATGGAAACACATACCCTGCTCATGGATTGGCAGGATTAACATAATCAAAATGACAATAGTCCCCAAGGCATTATACAGATTTAATGCTATCTCTCTAAACATATCTATGACATTCTTCAAAGAAGTGGATCAGGCACTTTTGAAATTCGTTTGAAACAATAAACACTCTCCAATTGCTAAAGCAATCATTGGGAAAAAGAATATGGAAGGAATTACTTTCCCCAACTTTAAAGTGTACTACAAAGCAATAGTTATCAAAACAGCATGGTAGTGGAATAAGGACAGGCCCTCAGATCAGTGGAATAGGCTTGAATACACAGAGAATGTTCCCCAGACATACAATCACCTAATTTTTGATAAAGGAGCAGGAAATCCTAAATGGAGCAGGGAAAGCCTCTTCAACAAGTAGTGTTGGCACAATTGGATAGCCACTTGCAAAAAATTGAACTTAGACCCCCAGCTAACATCATGTATGAAGGTAAAATCCAAATGGATTAAAGACCTCGATATCAGCCCCAAAACCATAAGATATATAGAACAGCACATAGGCAAAACACTCCAGGACATTGAGACTAAAGGCATCTTCAAGGAGGAAACTGCACTCTCCAAGCAAGTGAAAGCAGAGATTAACAGATGGGAATATATTAAGCTGAGAAGCTTCTGCACCTCAAAGGAAATAGTGCCCAGGATACAAGAGCCACCCACTGAGTGGGAGAAACTATTCACCCAATACCCATCAGATAAGGGGCTAATCTCCAAAATATACAAGGCACTGACAGAACTTTACAAGAAAAAACATCTAATCCCATCAAAATATGGGAGAAGAAATGAACAGACATTTTGACAAAGAAGAAATACAAATGGTCAAAAGACACATGAAAAAGTGCTCCACATCACTAATAATCAGGGAGATGCAAATCAAAACAATGATGAGATACCACCTCACACCACAGAGAATGGCACACATCACAAAGAATGAGAATAAACAGTGTTGGCGGGGATGTGGAGAGAAAGGAACTCTTATCCACTGCTGGTGGGAATGCCGTCTAGTTCAAACTTTATGGAAAGCAATATGGAGATTCCTCCAAAAACTTGAAATCGAGCTCCCATATGATCCATCTATACCACTCCTAGGAATATACCCTAGGAACACAGAAATACAATACAAAAACCCCTTCCTTACACCTATATTCATTGCAGCACTATATTGCAGCAAGACTCTGGAAACAACCATGATGTCCTTCAACAGACGAATGGCTAAAGAAACTGGTACATATACACAATGGAATATTATGCAGCTGTCAGGAGACATGAAGTCATAAAACTTTCCTATACATGGAAATCTATTATGCTGAGTGAAATAAGTCAGAGAGAAAGAGAGAAAAATGCAGAATGGTCTCACTCATCTATGGGTTTTAAGAAAAATGAAAGACATTCTTGCTATAATAATTTTCAGACACAAAAGAGAAAAGAGCTGGAAGTTCCAGCTCACCTCAGGAAGCTCACCACAAAGAGTGATGAGTTTAGTTAGAGAAATAACTACATTTTGAACTGTCCTAATAATGAGAATGTATGAGGGAAATGGAGAGCCTGTTTAGAGTACAGGCGGGGGTCGGGTGGGGAGGAGGGAGACTTGGGACATTGGTGATGGGAATGTTGCACTGGTGATGGGTGGTGTTCTTTACATTACTGAAACCCAAACACAATCATGTATGTAATCAAGGTGTTTAAATAAAAAAAAAGTGATTCAAAACTATTATAAAAGAATAGTAAAAAGGAAAAGAAGAGAAAAAAGTAGTCAAGTAACAAGACAATTTGTGAAAATTATTGTATCTCCAATGAAGTCAATATGTTTTTTTCAGATAGTTTACTAATCTTTTTGCTAGCCAACTATTCTGTTGATATTTTTGTGTGAACATTAAGTGTCTACAACTACACTTTCATATAAACCAAGCTCTGTCTTGAATCGGACATATATATATATATATATTCTGCATCAGATATATATTTCAATATAATCTTTGTAAAGTTTAATTTTATTTGAAGATTACAATTCATAATTTACCCCAGGGAAATAAGTGTATATAGTCTGTTGATCTTTTTTGTGTGACCTTTTTTGTGTGGCATGCTCCCACAGGTTGATGTTTTTTATTGTTGTGATAAACTTATTTATATATAATTAACTTAATTTAAAATTTCTGTTGAGGAATGTTTACCTGTAAATATGCTAATTATTATAATTCAATGTTAACAATAATGAGTTTTAAGCATAGAGGAACAAAAATATATAATTATAGTAATTGCAAGGAATGAAGAAATGCTATAATTTTTTTTTCTTTTCTTTTTTTTTTTTTACAAATTACTCCTGTATGATATTTCCTTAATTTTGGTGTTTTAATGCAAACAGGGTAGTATATAGACTTCACCTTAATTGGAGAACTTGGTTTATTTCAGGTTTTGGAATAATAACATGGTCTTATGGATGAAGAAGTTAAGGGATATTTAGTAGTACTGAATATTAGCTGTTTGTTTTAATACATAGCTATTTAAAGATAATTCTGCTTGACAGATAATCAGTTTTGTCTTACACTTATTCTTAATATTCCTTTTTATTTGTATTATATGTTTAATTTATATAATCTGTCAAGGAAGTGACTAATTTTGTGTGGTATATTGATCTGATGTACTCATATTTATGTGTTCTTTATGATTATAATCATTACCATAAATTTTTATTAATATACCTTGCTGGCACTGTAAAATTAATTATTTTTTATACAGCTCTGTGTAGGAAGTTGGGTTATATCCCACAAAAAAAAAACATGAATTACACGATTTCTCTTAGGAAACAAATAGTTTTCATATAAGAATGAAATAGTATTAGTACATAGGAAGTTCGAGGAATTTTATTTTTTTTATATTTTGTTGTGTTTTGTAGTATATTTTACTCTTTTACCCTAAACAAAGACATTTCCCAGATTCCTTGTTACTTTTAACTCGTCTATTTGAAATGTAAAAGTTTACCCAGACTAGATTAACTTTGTCTGTCATTCATCCCTTCCTTGCCTGGTTGAGATTTAACTGGCAAATAAAGAGAACTTTTTGGTTTGGCAAGCCTGGATGACCATGAGATTAGAAACCATTTTGTGAGAACCAAAATTCCCCTGGGTCTACGGTAAGGGTCCTAGACAAAGACGAACCCAAACCTTAGTAAAAGCAGTTTTTCCTGAGACATGTTAAAAGTAGTTTTTTTAGGCAGGTTAAAAGAATAAGTACTTTTCCACTCTTAGCTAAAGCTTCCACTCTGAGATAAGGCAGGAGGAGTAAACTCAGAAATAAAACCACAGAGGAATGCAGGGATGTCAAGACTCTATTCTGCTAGGATAGAGGAACTAGGTGGATCTGGAATGTTCCACCTGATAAGTCCCCCTTGACAATCAAAATTTAGTCAGATAAATAAGAGATAAGATGAAACATCAGTGCTAAGAAATGATGTACTTTGTGAGCAAATTGATATAAACCAATCATATATGTGATCAAAGTTAAAGGCCAATCAAGTATGCTGTAAAGATGGAATTGTTTGTACTAGCCAATAAAATGTTTATACTGTTAATGCTTGTAATATCTATATAAACTGTCTAAGATTTTGCTTCGGGATCCTTGTCAAGACTCCGTTGGTTGGATGAGATTTGGATCTTGACGAGTCAAATAAATTCCCCTTTGCATCTTGCATTATTGGAGGTGATCTCTGACTTTCAGTGCCGACTCAGGTGGTCAACTGAAATTCTAACAATCTGATTCCATGATTCTCTCCTTCATGTCTGTTTTGGCTTATTAATTCTTTGTAGTGACTCTGCTTCAGATATGCTTACCCAGGGTTGGAAATACTCTGTTTGGATTTATTTACAGTTTTGGTTTGAGGAAGGAGGATAAGGGTTTGAAGGCTACACCTAGTAGTGCTCAGATGTAACTTTTGGCCCGGTGTTCAAGGGTCACTCTTGGCAGTGCTTCCTGAGGAGCCTTATGCAATGCTAGTGCATGAACCTGGCTTAGACCTATAAAAGGGAAGAACCTTATCTACTATACTGTATTTCTGGTCTAAATTAACTATTTAATATTTGAATTATAAGCAAATAGCATATGTTTTAAAGGTTCTTTCTCTTATATGAATTTATTGAATATTTTATTTGTTGTCCTTTATTTCTTTTAGACAATTGCTATACTCCATTTCAATCTTATGTGTGCCTACTGATTTTTCTCTGGATTTTTTTTTAGTATTTGAAGTTTTCACTGGTATTTCTGCTTCATAATATGGTGCATGCCTTTATAGTTTCTTTGGCTGCCAATATTAGAGGCAATGGGTTGGGGAAAGGGAGAAAGGCAGCTTCTACTTTACTCAGACGATGTTACTAGTAGTTGGATTGGCCTCAGGAAGAGGGAAGTGAGCTCTAGTGTTTGCAGTTTCATAAGTCATACTAAAGGACATTTTTTTACAGGTAATACAAACCTTGTAAATTTTATGCTAGAAACTGAGGATCATTTTTTAATATGGAAGAATTTTTTATTCTTAATAACAAAATGTAGATCAATTAACTTCTTTAAGTATTTTTATTAGGCTGTTATTGCAGGATTTTGTCACTGAATATTTCTTTGGATTAAAATCAGAACTTAATGACTTTGCAGACACTTATGGGTAGTATTTATTTTTGGTAGTGAAGAGTTTTAATTCTATATCACCTGTGTTTAATGGTTTGTTAAAACTAATGGGTGATGAAGAAAAATTCATGTTACCCTTATAACTTTTATCATCTTAATGTTTTACTTCATTTTGTTCTTTTCTCCTGGTTAAATATCAACACAGTAACTATTTCTGGAAAAATGATTTCTTCCAAGGTGTTTCCATTGCACATCTTTTAATGAACAAGAGAATCCTCAAGAGCAGTAAATTGGCACCCTGGATTCTTTTCTTTTATTATTCCTTCCTTTGTGAGCATGAGCTTATGTTTACTTCCTAAGATAGAATTTTCTCTGTGAATATTTGAAAATAGTTTTTGGACTTTTCAGAAATTTTAGAAACATATTTCTTTTCTTGTAATTAAAAATATTCACATTATGACTAAAAAGTGTAGGAGAACACACAATATCCCACTGTCTCTTTTCCACTTATTCTTTTTATGTGGAGGATAGAGCACTCTTTCTAGATCATAAAATTCCGGAAATAACAATATCAAGATATGACCAAAAAAAAAAGTTGCCTTGCCACTAACTCTTGTAATTGCCTAAAGCTTGAAATCTAGAACCCCTTAGCAATATAGGAACTGAAATCTGAATACCTAAACTGGGCTGTTTGAAAAACTCTATTAACAAAGTATTTTGCCAGGGTAGAAACATTGTACAAGACAGATACTCCTCACTTAACTACCAAGTTCCATTTCAAAAACTTGGTCGTTAAGCAAATTGGTCATTAAGTGAGGAACTGCATTACTGTATACAGTAGTAGAGTATATGCATAGTACTTGACAATACAGTATTCTGAATAAGTAAAATAACGAGAAAAATCAAATGGAAAACTTCCACTTGTTTAAATTTGCATAGGTTGTGTAATTTACACACAGTACTGCAATGTATTACAGAACATAAAGTTAAAGTAGGTACATTAAAGCACCAAAACCCACAGTACTATACTGTAGAGTGAACAAGATGAAAAAAGGAGATTTAAAATAAAATAAAATAATGGTGAAGAGATGGTCATAAGTGTGAGCGATCTCTAAACAGGTAGGTCGTTAAGCGAGGAGTATCTGAAAAGGTTAGGGCTGCTTGCCCTGCATAGAGCTGACACCAAAAACATGGTGTGCTTAACACAGTCAGCCCTAGGACTGTGCTATTGCACTAGCCCATTTCCAGATTTTAGTTATTGTAAGTAGTACTGTGATAAACAAATAGATGCAGAAGGCTTTTCTGCATAGAGTTTCTTGGCTATTTTGGGTTTCTAGGGTATATTCCTCTGAGTTGTAGAGTCATATTGCTGGATCATCTGGAAGATCAATTTCTAGGTGTTTATTTTAAATATAAATTGTTTTACTTAAGCACCATGGTTACAAAATTGTTCATTGTTGGGTTTCAGTCATACAATCTACACCATCCTTCACCAGAGCACCCCTTCCTGCCACCAGTGCCTCCCATTTTCCTCTCACCCACAACCTGTTTATCTCAAGGGTAGGCAATTTGCTTCACACTCTTCCTCTCTCCTTCTTGACACTGTGGATTGCACTATTGTTAAGAGAGAGGTCTGTGCCTTGCATGTTATTCTCTCCCCTTTCAGCACTTAGTTCTTCAACTCTGTCTATCTCTAGGGAAGGCAATTTGCTTTGCTGTCTCTCAGATGCACACACACAAACACTCTCTCTGTTTTATCTTTGACACTGTGGTTTGCATTATTGTTAATGGAAGGGTACCTTGTATGTAACTTTCTTCCCCTTTCTGTTCTAAATTATTGTCCAGAGTGATCAATTCCTACTATCATTGTCATAATGACCTTTGTCTATCCTAATTACACTCATCACTCTTTGTGGTGAGATTCCTACCCTTGGCTGGCATCCTGACCCTTATCTGTATTATCTGTGGATAATATTACCATACTATTTCTTATTTTTCTTATATATCACAAATGAGTGAGATTATTTTTATGTTTCTCCCTTTTCCTCTGACATTTCACTCAGCATAATAATCTAAATATTTATCCATGTATAAACAAATTCATTACTTCATTTTTCCTAACAGCTGCATAGTATTCCATTGTGTAGATAAACGAGTTTTTTAGCGACTCATCTGTTGTCAGGCACCTGGGTTGTTTCTAACTACTGAATATTATGATTATTGCTGTAATGAATCAATTTCTACCTTTCTTGAGTAATATCCATTATGTTTTTTCACAAAGGCTGAACTACTCAGCACTCCCACCAGCAGTGAATGAGAGTCCTTTTCTCTCTGCATCTGATCCTGTATTGGTTATTCTCATTCTTTGTGATATATACCAGTCTCTGAGGTGTAAGATGGTATCTCATTGTTGCTTTCATTTAAATTTACCTGATGATTAGTGCTGTGGAGCATTTTTATGTGTATTTTTGGTCATTTTCAGTTGTTCTTTGTGGACAAATCTGTTCATTTCTTCTTGGGTTAGTTATTTTATTTTTGCTAAATTCTACCAGTTTCTTGTATATTTTAGATATTAATCCTTTAACAGAAGGGTGTTAGGTGAATCATTTCTCCCATTCCAGGAGTATGCTTTCTATCCTAGTCACCATTTCCTTTGAGGTAAAGAAACTTATTATTTTAATGTAGTTCCCATTTGTTTATATTTGTCTTCATTTGCTTGGCCAATGTTGTTTCTTTCTTCAAGATGTCTTTAGCTTAAATATTATTGAGTTTCTGCCTATATTTTCCTCTGTGCAACTTATGGCTTTAGGTGTGATAACAAGGTTCTTTTTTTAATTATCTTTATTTAAATACCATGATTACAAATATGATTGTAGTTGTATGATTACAGTCATGTAAAGAACAACCCCCTTCACTAGTGCAAGATTCCCACCACCAATTTTCCAGATCTCCCTCCTCCCTACTTTATCCACACCTGTACTCGAGACTGGCTTTCTATTTCCCTCATTCATTCACATTGTATAACAAGGTTCTTAATCCATTTTCATTAGACCTAGATATCTTTTTTTTTTTTTGCATGGAGTTGACCAATTTTCCCAGAATCACTTGTTTAAGAAGGTTTCTTTGCTCCACCTTTTATATTGTTAGATTACATCTTATTTTACCCAAAACAAAGATCATCCCTAGTTTCTTTGTATGTTTGTGTACAAATTGGTTTCACCCAAAACAAAGATTGTCTTATATACCTGGGCAGGACAGGCTGATCTATCTGCCCTTACATTATCCTTACTGCCCTGCCCTACCTGGGAGTGGTCTCTGTACTCAATAAAAACCATAGTTCTGGCAGGCAGCTTGCTATACAGGTTTTATCCTCAGCCTGTCAAGGGTTTGAGAAAGCCCATCGCCTCAAATAAAGACCACAAATCTTCAGAAAATGCAATATCAAAGAAGTTTATTGATTCCAGCTACCTGGGGTGACCAGATCTGTCATGCAGACTAAGAACTGGAGGCCCTGAGCAACTTGGGGAGGCATCTTTTATAGACATAAGGGGTTTTAAGGGGAGGGTCTGTATTGAAATCAAGGTTTATAAAAGGTACCAATCTCTAGTCCTGGTTTAAACTCAGTGTCCAATCTGACAGTCGGCTCATCTTCTACTCTAATTACGGCAGGCTTCCCCTTAAGAGGGGTGTTCTCTGGCTGGTGTTTTCATTGGGTTGCACATCTTCCAGATGTTTCTTGTCTGTCAATTGTGATGGGAATGTATGCTTATCCTGCTTAAAGTTCATTTTGACCTGATCAAGGCTTGGGGGAAACTCTAGGGTGGAAGGGGGGTAGGAGACAAGGATGGGTGTGGAGGCAAAGGCAAAATCCTCAGGTACAATGAGCACCCCAAACATCTATTCATAAGTTACTTCAGTTACTTTGAATACATTTGATTAATAATTGGATTATAATTAGCTACTATTACTTGTTACATCTCTATCATATGTCATATCATGTCATACTAAATAGTCTAGTCTCAACACAGCTTAGTCTGGATTATTTCATGGTTGACCCTGCTTGAGCTCATTCACTTGAGCTTGGAGATAAGGTTGTGGGAAAATTTTACACTGTTTTATGCTCATCTATCAGAGAATAACTGATCGTAATTTTTTGGGTTCATCTCTGAATATTCAAGTTTATTTTACTGATCTCAAGGTCTGTCTTTATTACAGTACCAAATCATTTTAATGATTTCTATAATGCAACATAAAGTTGAGAAATGTGATTCCTACCATCTTTCTTTCCTCAAGATTTATTTTAGATATTTGTGGACTTTTATTGTACCATATGAATTTCAGGACTGATTGATACATATCTTAAAAATATATCATTGATATAATTATAGAAATTACATTAAATCATTACAATGCATTGGCAAGTGTTGCCTTTTTAATGATGTTAATCCTCCCAATCCATGAGCAAAGCATATGTCTTCATTTCCTTGTGTCCTATTTTATTTCTAAATGCAGTGTTCTGTACTTATCTTTGTATAAATCTTTCACCTCTTTTTTAAAATTAGTTCCAAAATATATGATTCTCTGTGGAAAAATGAGTGAGAATTTTTTTAATATCCATTTCTTCTCTCTATGTTTATATTGAGTAGTCATGGATTTATGTGTAATAATTTTGTGATCTGCCATTTTATCTTAAAACCTGTAGTTTTTAGAAGATTTTTGATAAATTCTTTAAGATTTTCTAAATATAGTATCATGACCTGCAAACAGTGAGATCTTGACTTCTTTCTTTTCTATCTAGATGCTCTTGATATATTTTTCTTGTCTAAAGCCAATGGCAAGCACTTCCAGTATTATATTGAATAGAACTGGTGAGAAGGGCCAACTTAGTCTTGTGCCAGATCTTAGAGAAAAGGCTTTAGTTGTTTATCTTTGAGTATGATGTTTGCCATGGGCTTGTGGAAAATGGTTTTGACTCTATTGAGAAAGGCTTCTTCAATTCCTGTATTGTTGAGTTTTTTTTTTGTTGTTGTTGTTGTTTTTTGTTTTGTTTTTGTTTTTTTGTTTTTTGTTTTTTTCGCCATACCTGGCATTGCTCAGAGGTTACTCCTGACTGTCTGCTCAGAAATAGCTCCTGGCAGGCACGGGGGACCATATGGAACACCGGGATTTGAACCAACCACCTTTGGTCCTGGATCAGCTGCTTGCAAGGCAATCGCTGCTGAGCTATCTCTCTGGGCCTGTATTGTTGAGTTTTTATCATGAATTGGTGTTGAACCAGATCAATGCTTTCTCTGCATTTTTTGCTATGATCATATGATTTTTGCCTTTCCCTTATTGATAGGGAGTATTATATTGATTGACTTGTTTGTTTTAAACCATAGTGCAATTTTGAAATGAAACCCACTAGACCTTCTAGATAAATTATTGGATTCTTTTAATCTGTGTTCATCAAGGATATCAGCCTTGAGGCAGGAGGATAGCACAGAGGCAGGGCGTTTCTCTTGTATGCAGCTGATCTATGGATGGACCAGGTTTGATTTCTAGCATTCCATATGGTCCTCTGAGTCTGTCAGGAGCGATTTCTGAAAGCAGAGCTAGGAGTAACCACTGAGCAGGCTGGATGTGGCCGCAAAACAAAAACAAACAAAGGATATAAGCCTGTGAATCTTTTTTTTTCTTTCTTTTTTTTTTTTTTTTTGGTGGTGTCTCTGTTTTTGATATCAGAATAAAGTTAGCTTCATAGATATTGTTTTGGAGTGTTTATGTTTCTTCAGTTTCCTGGAAAAGCATGAAAAGTATTGACAGTAGGTCCTTTTCAAGTTGACAGAATTTACTAGTGAATCTATCTGAGCCTCATCTTTTGATTTTGGGAAAACTTTTATTTACCATTTCAATTTCCACAAAAGTGATGGGTCTGTTTAGGTATTCCACATAATATTTTTCAACCTGGATAGATTATAGAAGTCCAAGAATTTATACATTTCTTTTAGGTTATTTGTTTTGGACATATAACTTCTCAAAGTAATCTTTGCTTAGCCTTTGTATTTTTTTTCCTTTCTTTTTTTACCCTTTGTATTTCTGTAGTATCTGTTGTGGCATCTCCACTTTCATTTGGTTTATTAAGGTCTCTCTTTCTTTGTAAGGCTTGCTATTAATCTGCCCCCCCCATCAACCTCTGTCACATGCTCTTCTCACTGTAGTCAGTTTAACTCAGGGATTACTGATCTTGCAGGGTCTAATCTGGCACAAATCACCTCCCTGATAAAAGCTCATTAGGCTGCTAGATTTCCTTGTGCTTGTGTCTGCCATGCTCATACTGAAGTGTTTATTTAATTTGTAGACTTCATGTAATTCTGTTGAAAGTATTTAGCTTGTTCATCAGGTTTATAATATTTATAGATTATAGAAATCAAATAAAAATTTATTATTAATTTTTTGCAGAAGTTTCATGGTTTTATAATTTAGCTATGGCATGTGTTATAAAAAGTAAACTATACAGAACTCTATACAGGCGTGGAAATAAATATTCTGCTATTTTTATTTTTCCATCATAGCATAGTCACAAAAGTCAGTCACCTGTTTCTTGGCAAGTCAAAGATACGAGAAGTTCTGAAAGTATTCATCATCTCTCTGTTTTATAAAATTATGGCATTTGAAAATGTTTTTGTAGTCTAAGGGAACTCATGAGTGAAAAGATTTTGGTCTATTGTGCCTAGTTATTGCTCCAAATGTATTTTAGTGATGTGATCAAGAGCATGTCACACACTTTAATTTAGTGGAATGGAAAAATTTATTTTCACTGATTACTTAACCTTATGAAAAATTAAAAATATAATTTTTATGCTCCTTTCCTCCCTCAACAAGACACTAGATTACAGGACAGGGACAGTCAGGATTGACTCAGTGATTGTGTGAGGTTTAGTTTATAATTTTAAGCTTGTCTAGAGGGCTTCCTAATATCTGAATAATCTGACTGGACCTTCTCCACAGGATTACACTTTGGCTAAACTATTCTGATCATTTCAGTACATACTATGGCATCAGGGTTTGAAATCATGACTTTTCATTTGTTAAATAAAACCTTCTGGGGTTATTGAGACATCCCTTGGGCCTCCTTGTAATGTGTTATTTTTAAATAGGGATCGGTTTGGTCTGTCCCAGTAATTATGGTGTTTATTACTGGATCTGTGCTAGGAGTCATCTGTGTACCATATGTAGTATTATGAATTAAACTTGGGTCAGCTGCAAGGCAAGTGACTTATGTTTGGTGATCTCTCTCTGACCTTCTAAACTCATTTTATAGATAATCAGTAGATTATCTATACTGTGGCTATGATGGTTTAAAGAAACTCAAAATGGCAGTACTTACATTTTGTGTTCATTTTATAATTTTATAGAAAAGCTGAATTTTAGAATAACTAAATGACTAACAAGTAAAGTAGATTTTCTAGGCAGCACTAATTGGGAGATTTAACAGAATTCTGGTATAATATATATAAATTAAGAAGCATATTAATTAACTATGACAGAATAATTTTAGTTAGCCCATGAGATACATTATCCAGTATTGATGATGCAAAGTAGATATATAACTCACATAGAGCAATATTTACGGATAGAACTTTAAAAGAGTAGTTAATAAGATAAAATAAGTATTTTTAAATAATTTATATTGTCAGAATGGTAAAAATAAAACTGGAATTCAGTTTATTTTCCTATTTTGAGGGTGTTTAGGGGTTACTCCTGGCTTTGCCCTCAAAAATTTTTCTTGCTAATGCTCAGGGGACCATATTATTATGGGATTCCAGGGGTTAAAGCTTGGTTGTTTATATGCAAGGCAACACCACATCAACTATATTATTGCTCCAGACCCTGAAGTTACTTTTCTTTTAAAAAAAAAATTGAACTTTCTACTCTAAGTATTTAGTTAGAAACAGATATTTTGGGGAGCCTACTTTAAGATAAATCTATATAATGACAGACTCAGTAAATGACGTTGGCTTCAAAAAGATTTGTATCGAACTAAAAATATCAGTTAAAAGACCCCAATTTCTTCATTCTAATATTCATTCTTCATTCTTTCATTCACATAGCTAATAGCAGAAGAGATAAAATTTTGTCTAACCTTTAGAATAGAACCACGTGATTTGCATAAGTATTTGGAGAGTGGTGTCTCAGATTAAAGTATAATGCACAAACTTCTTTTCTACAAAGGGGACTTAAGTGAAGTGGGGAGAGGAGAAATGCTAGACTCAAGAGGGAAGTGTACCACTTTCTTCTGTACCTACATAGGTCCCCAGGAAGTATATGGAGAGGTTTAGGATACTAAAAGTCAATAAAAAATCTGCTTTGTGTACCTACATAACATAGAATTTAAGCTTAATTGATCAGCTTCACAGTACTATTATCAAGAATTATCTGGGTCTTGTTTCATCAACACAGTATGGGAAATGATTCCTTCCACCTTGTTTTCAAGGAGCCATAAAACTCAAGCTGGAGATAGAAATTGCTCTCTGTAGGAAAACTAATATCAGTCCTAGATTCTGGTATTTTATTTGGCTACTGTAGGTAAATTTTTGTTTTGTTTTGGGGCCATCAACTGCATTGTTCAGGGGTTATTCCTGGCTCTGAACTCAGGAATTACTTCTGGCGGGCTGGACGGACGATATAGAGCAGGGGTCCTCTACAGCCCGTGGGCCGTATGTGGCTGCTGAGGACATCTATCCGACCTGCCAGCCCACTGGGCCGGCTGCTGGCTGTCTTTTTTTTTTTTTACAGTAGGACAGTCATCGGTGGGAGGGGGGCAGGGAATTATGGGAATCTATGTTCTGCCTTCAGGCGGTGAGAGGACCCAAACATGGCAGCTGGAGTACAACTACCCAGGATTCAGAGGAATCATTTGGGAGGGCCACCTGCCTGCATGATGGCTTGTGGGAAGTGAAGGTCAGAGAGTGGGAGAGAGAAAATGGGAGATAGAGGCACAGTGCAGAGGCAGCTTGAAGGAAGTTGGCAGCATTATTAAAGGAGAGTCTCATGGTCACTACCAGAAGGATTAGAAGGAATTGTGGACAAGAAGAAGAAATGTAGTTAAGGGTAAAAAAATAAGACATTGAAAGATGGACAGAAGGAAAACTAGAAAGGTGGAAAGAAGTTATGGTGTAAATAAGGAAAGAAGTAAGGTGGAACAGAAGGAAAGGGGAAACAGCAGGAAAGGAGAAAAGGTAAAAAGGAGGAGAAAAGAAAGGATGTTAAGGTGGTTTCCTTCACCACATCTATATTCATTGCAGTGCTATTTACAATAGTGAGACCATGATGCCTTTCAACAGATGAATGGCTAAAGAAACTGGTACATATACTCAATGGAATATTATGCAGCCATCAGAAGAGATGAAGCCATGAAATTTTTCTATACATGGGTGTACACAGAATCTAGTATGCTTAGCAAAATAAGTCAGAGGGAAAGAGATAGCCACAGAATAGTCTCATTCATCTATGGATTTAAGAAAAATGGAAGACAGTTTTGCAATAATTCTTAGAGACAAAAGAGAGGAAGGCTGGAAGATCCAGCTTACTACATGAAGGTTACACTGAGTGATGATTGCAGTTATCACAACAAAGTGAACGAATCAGGGAAGTAGAAAGTCCATCTAGACTACAGGCAGAGTGGGTGGAGAGCAGGGAGTTTTGGGACATAGTAATAGAAATGTTGCACTGGTAAAAGGGCATGTTCTTTACATGACTGAAATCCAAATATAATCATGTTTATAATCAAGTTGTTTAAATAAAGACATTAATAAAAAAAAGAAAAATGGGTGTTGGACTTACCAAATGCTTTCTCTGCATTTATTGGTATGAGCATGTAAATTTTATTTTTCTTGTTGTTGTTTGTGTATTATGTTGATAGATTTATGGATATTAAATCATCCTAGCATTCCTGGGATGAAACCTACTTGATCATAGTGAATGATCTTCTTGATGAGGCATTGGATCCTATTTGCCAGGAATTTGTTGAGAATCGTTGCATCTGTGTTCATCAGGGATATTGATCTGTAATTTTCTGTTTTGTCAGCATCTCCATCTGGTTTGAGTATCAAGGTGATGTTGGTTTCATAAAAGCTATTTAAAGTTTTCCAGTTTTTTCAACTTCATGAAAGAGTCTGGCCAGGATTGGTAGCAGTTCCTCTTGAAAGGTTTGAAAGAATTCATTAGTGAATCGAATTGGGCCTGGGCTTTTTTGGGGGAAGGGGGCAGACATTTGATTACTGATTTAATTTCCTCAATAGTTATGGGTGTATTTAGATATGCTACATCCTCTTTATTCAACCTTGGAAGGTTATGAGTCTAAGAATTTATCTATTTCTTCCAGGTTCTCATGTTTCAGGGCATAGAGTTTCTCAAAGTAGTCTCTTGAATCTCTGCAATATCTGTAGTGATCTCCCCTTTTTCATTTCTGATATGGGTTATCAAGTTTCTCTCTTTCTTTTTTGAGTTTTGCCAATGGTCTATCAATCTTGTTTAATTTTTCAAATAACCAATTTCTGCTTTTGTTGATCTTTCAGATTGAGTCAACTAGAGTTTCAGGGGTCTCAAACTCATGGCCCTCGGGCCCTATGCGGCCCTCCGTACAATTTGTGGCCCTGCCCTAGAGGAACCTTTTTTTGTTTTGTCTTGTTTTGTTTTAGTTGTTTGGGTCACACCCCCCAATGTTCAAGGCTTACTACTGACTTTGCACTCAAGGATCACCCCGACTTTGCCTCCTGCGCTCCCCAGGTAAATTGAGTTTGAGACCCCTGGAATGATACCAAAGTAGAAAGAGTCTTGAATGCCTAGTGATAAAACTCCTAACGGAGGTTGCTGCCAATGAAGTAATGCTTTATTTAGTCAGAGTATTTGAATTAAAGACAAAGGGAACTAGAAATGAATAATCTATTTTCAGTATTTTTAGAAATACACTGAAAATATAATCAGTATGATTTTCTTCTAGATTTATAGAGAAATAGCATAACCCCAATTGCTTCAGGTTTGTAAATATGACTTTAAATTATAAAAATGAACTTACAATAATATATTTTGCCAGAGTTTTAAAAAAAGTAACCTCTCACTATTTATCCATAATCAAATATTTTTAGGGTTTGGAGGATTAAGGTATCTCTCAAATCAGCCTTTAAAAATAAATTATTCTTTGGTTCTGAGAATGAAATAATTTGTTCACCTTAAAGTCAAACAACTGGGCTATATTTTATGTGGTTTGTTTTTATTACATATGCTTTGAGATATTTTAATCTAAAAAGAATAGCTTTATAAATTAATTGGATGAGTGGAAACATATTACTCATAACTTTTTGATTATCACTTTTACCTTATCTGTTCTTTGTTCACTGAGGCATATTCTTAACTCTTTTAGATGCAGAATTGTTCAAAGAACTGTTTTTCTTAAAGCAACGGCATATAGAAAAGATAGTAGATATTTTCTTTCTCAAATTTAAAATAAAACCTCTTTATTTCTAGAGTGAATTAAAAAGTTCATGACTCTAAAATTTTCAAATTAAGAAACACCTTAGCAATTATTTCTGAATTGCACCACAAGTTATGGAGCAGTTCAAAACAAATTGTGGATGTTATAATGTCTCTATAGGTGTAACAAGTCTTTCATAATGAAAATTTATGTTTCTGAACTGGTTCTTCTTTTTGTAATATCACTCTTTTTCTCTGTAAGGAATTTATCAAACATAATTTCTTAGGTTCCTATGGTTTATTGCTTAAAAAGAGGTATATTAGTGGTAGATATATTTATTTTCTCTGAGTTTTGTCCATGGAAATTAAGTAGCATATTTAATAACTGAATATTCTCATTTTGAAAGAAAATAGAAGTTTAGTTATTATTTATTTATTTATTTTATATTTTATATATATGTCATATATATATTTTATATATATGTCATTTTAATAACAGACAAGCAAAAAAGCTAAAGAGTGATTTTTAGTGTGAGGTTAGTCTCCTTTCCTACACTATCATAATTTTGCTTAAAGGGCTTGATAACCTGAACACAATAACTGAGGTAGGCATTTCCTCAATGGAGAAAAATATTACCTTTTTTTGTTATATACACAAGAGAAATAGCAAATATTTGACAAAAATAAATTTTATTTTGCATAAGAATTTCTTTATAAACATATCATACTTTGAAGGTCAATATTATTTATAAGGTTGTATGTGAAAAATCAGTAGTGACACATAATAAGTAGTGACTTTTAATGGCATTTAATTAAAAAAACTAGTAAAATGGACATGGCCTTAAAATCGGAATAACCACTTGCTTTCATAAATAGTTATCACCAGCTTAATGATTCTTTTTTGTGCTGTAATAATCTTTTGGTTATCATATTATATGTCCTCTTGCTTACAATGTTTACACAAATAAAATACTTCTCAGTAAATGAGAAAAAAAATTAAAAAGAAAGAATTATGTTGCACTTTGAACACTAATTGTTTAACCCATGAATAAAAATACAAATATTGTGAAGAATGCTTTGCCTTCTGTTTCTGATTTTTTTATATATTAGCCCTATGGAACTGAAACACCTCAGTGATTGCATCTGCTTCTCTTTAAAAGTCTTTCTTTTTAGTCTTTTATTGATGATTATATTAACTTGATAGTATTTAAATACAGTTTTCATGGTCAATTATTAATGAATGTTTATTTTACTTCTAGTATTATTATGCCAACAAAACTGCTGTGAAGTTAATTACTTGGCAGTTTTTAAAAGAATAAAATTGAAAGAAATGGCTTATGCTGTTAAACTGTCTTGCTAGATCCACTTTTGTCATTAGAGGATAACAGCAGATCGCTTTGGTAACCAAGCCAAGCAGGTCAGCTGCTATTTACTGTTCAAACACTTGATAAAATATTCACAAAACTGAAGTCTGGTGGGGCCTAGATTTTATGGCTTTCTAATTTGGAAGACATTTCATTTTGTTCTTTGTAGCTTGTTCTTTAAACGTGGTAGAAAAAATATTTGTATTTCAACCTGCTGGGCTCCTCACATTTAAAAGAGAGTAAGTGGTTTCTACAAATCAAGACACCCCAGGTGGCAAAGGCTTGCCAGGCAAACAATAGCTAAGAGAGACATCTGGCCATAGGCACTTTATGAGGCTGCATTGTTAAATGATCTGAATTGTGGAGAAAAGAACATACAGGAAATAACAATTTTTTGAGAATAAAAACTTTTATTTCATTTGATTTATTTGAAAAAAGTTATTCTTCATGAAAATATTGAGGTAATAAATTTAGAACTTTAAATAAGAAATTTATGTGTTCTGCTTGGGGAAGCAAGTCATTAATCAGCTCAAATTGGTTGAATTTTGTGCATGAAATGTATTAAGACCCAGAAACAAATACATGCAAAAAACCCTTTATTACCTCCAGAAACCCTATGTGTTTCTTCTTTTTTGATCTGTAATTTTACACAATAAGGTTATTCAGAAGCTCAAACACAAATCCAAGTCAACTTCTTTTGATTATGTTATTTTTCCAATATTCCATTTAATTTTAATTTTAATTTTAATTTTAATTTTTTTGGTTTTTGGGTCACACCCGGCAGCGGTCAGGGGTTACTCCTGGCTCTATGCTCAGATATCGCTCCTGGCAGGTTCGGGGGACCATATGAGATGCCAGGATTCGAACTACCGACCTTCTGCATGCAAGGCAAACACTCTACCTCCATCTCTCGGCCCCAAATTTTATTTATAAAAGTTTGGGACAACATTTTTTTAAATATGTGTTATTTAATAACAAACTGCCTGGAAAAGAAAAGCATTATTAGCAAAAAGACAATTTGTTACCTGAGAAACTGGTCTGACCAGAACAGGCCGTGCAATAATCTGGAAAGGAGAAGGAAATATCTGACTGGAAAGGAGAAGGAAATATCTGACTTTATATCCTGACTGGAGTTCTGATCACATTGAAAACAATGTGTACATATTCAAGAATTTTTTAGAGAAGTCAATACATATTCATGAGATGGTGGAATATTGAGCATACAAAGTAGAAGAACATACAATAAATTGTATCTCACATGTAGAGAACATATAGAGAAATCTTATGGAGGTGGAGAGTTTTTATTATGGTATAGGAAAAATGGTAAAAAAAAATTGCAAGAAAGTGTGTGTGGGGGATTATATCAGCTATTAATATGTATTGGAAAAAACAATGAAACCCAACTCAGCCTGAAGAAATTAAGACCTTTGAAATATAAGATCCATTCAGGAGAGACATCTATTGATTCCCCTGAGTGAACTAAAATAATGCTAATATGATCAAAGAACAAAGCACCGTAGCACAGTCTTTGGGGGTAGTTTGGGAAAACTATATAAAAAAGCATAAAGACAAAGACACATTTCTCCAAATTGCAACTCTTTTGCAGTTCTGCCTACACAGTGTATTCCCTTTCTTTAACTTTATGGCATGCATTATTTATTTTGAATATTTACTTGCATTTATATTTGGGATATTTGTATTTTATATAAATACATATAAACAAAAATATATTTATATATAAATACAAATAAAAATTAAATAAATATCTCTATATATTTATACTTGAGATGTGTACTTTTCTTTCTCTATTCTGGAGACGCCTCCTTTCTCTCTTGAGCATGTAATTCTTTTAATTGCCTTCTTTTCTGAAATTTTCTGTAAAGTCATTGAGGAGAGATAGGACTGATTTTACATTCTCTGGCAAGAGTAATTTCTTAATGCAGCCTGGGTCTACCAGGCTTCTACCAGGGTTCTACCCTGTGTAGTATGATTCCTATGCTGTGTAGTAGATCAAGTTTGATCAGGTATAGTTTTATGACTGTTATGTGGATTTGGTGAGATGTAAGATCTGTGAAGCACTGATACTCAAACAGAGTCTTTTCAGAACTAAACTTCCCAGACACTTTGTAGGTAACTGCTATGTGCAAAAGAAAGCAGGTAGACTCCTTGCTTGAGGCTTCCACTTCTTACTACCCCTCTTCACCTTAGTCCCTGACCAGTTTTGATAAACCAGTGGTCTGAGACATTTGAAAGTTTTTGTCTTAATCCCAATCAGTGCCAAAAGTTTAACCCTTGGGGTGCTTCCAATGAGAAAGATTTCCATTTAAGTCTCAGGCCAGTGTGTTATTCTTTCTTGACCTTAGTGAGTTTCAGTTTTGATAAGAAGGAAAGGGGATGCAAAGTTGTATAGCTTTTATTAAAGCTGAATAAGAAGGGTAACAAAGTATCATCTTTAAATATGTCTCAGACATAATATTTTAAGTTTTTTTATTCTTTAGAAATAGTAGACAGAAGGCTTTAAAAACTAAACAGAAGATGCTTTCTTGTAAGAGACATTGATAGTGAAAATTTGACTAGCTCCTGAGGTACCAAGTATTTTGGTATGATAATTTCTTTGTTTTACAGTTTAATTTGGCATGTAAGGTTCAGATGTCTCTCCTCCCTCTGAATAGTGTCCTGTGTCATGTTAGTTCCTCTATGGTCTGGTATTCTAGGTATCCTTTTCCATGTTGGTCTGATGCCAAGATGTCAGTACATTAGATGGCCTACTTGTATGTTGCTGGTATTTTGTAGCCCAGCATTCCTTGCTGGTGCTCACAGCATTTTTGTCCCATGGGTCTTTATTTGTTTTTGTCCATGTTAATGTGTACAAAAATTGCTGCTTTTCCTGACATCTACCTAAGCTCAGGCATGGTGGTCGAAGTTATTATCTATTTCACATCCTCTTTTAGGACTCACCTATTCTATATGCTCCTTTACACATTTTATCTCAGACCTGAACTATTCTCATGGACTGAATGGTTTTCTTCCCTTAAATGTGAGATTTAAAGTGACTAATTGGATTAACGAGATTTTCTGATGTCTCTCTCCTCTGCACTTCACTTCCATCATAAGAATACAGTGTTTATATGGGAGAAAAAATTGTTTGTTTGTAGTGAAAGAACCATAGCTATGACAGGCTTTAGAAGCTGCAATAGGCCTCTTACAATATATGACACTGCAAATTCTGGAAAATATATCAGCATCACAAGCTTGCCATACTATCCCCAGGCTTACATTCTGCTTGTAACTGCCATAAAAATCTTTTTTTTTTATTTTTTTAAATCTACAGCACCTGGTATTCCCAGGCAGTCTCCCATCTAAGTACTAACCAGGCGACCCTGCTTAGCTTCCGAAATCAGATGAGATCGGGCATGTTCAGGGTTGTATGGCCGTAGACCATAAAATTCTTATATGGATAGCTTTCCCCTGACTAATTACCTAGCATCCTATAAGCAATGTTGTAATATGTAGCCAATCCCCACCATGGTCACCTAGACCATTTAAAAATTCTCTAAACTAGGTATAAAAGTAAGAATATAAGCTTGTCTGGTGTTGTCAACTGCACTTGGTTGACCCCAGCATACTGGTTTGTGGCTCTTAATAAATTCTTCTTTGCTTGATTACATCTTCAATGTTATGGTTTTTGAATTGGACTGGGATACCAGATCCAACAGTAAAATTGTCATTCTCCCTTCACCTTCAAAGGAAGTTGAGATCACCAAATATCAAGAAAGTATTTTCAATGGTGAATCTATGATATTTTAACCTGCTAATTGTTTCTAAAAAGTTCAATTTTGGCCCTTCATCTTTCTCTAGCCTGATTGACCATGGTTTCATATAATTGGTACACATATTCATGTATACCATTTATTTGGTTTTAATAAAGTTAAAATCAATCTAAGTACATAAGAAAAGAATAATCGTGTCCCATGATGCCTCAACCTGGGATTGGGAGTTGAAGTTAATTGCCCAATCCTGACCTTTTGCTTCCAAGAAGTGCAGCACTCACCCACTCCTCCAAGCTCCACCTAAGGTTTGGGCCTTAATGTGACCCCAAGACACAGCTTTGAAATAAAACCTTTGTTGATGTGGTGCTTGACCTTAGGAGCCTGTCGGACTGGAACATGTAGATGGATACAACAAGAGAAAAGCGGCTTTACTGAGGAACTGGGGTCTTTACAGAGCGACTGTACTGGGCAGGGGCAGCCTATCCCCTGGCTCAGGGGTTGGAGGCAGATGGGTCTAGCGGATGCTTCACTATGTTCCCAAACACAGCTGCTGCTGTTCAAAAGAACCAAAATCTAAGCTTTATCTTTCAAATGAGTGTGCAAGCCTAGTAAAATAAAGTATTAATTTTTTTTATTTATTGCTAGGATAGAGTCTTTCTTTATTGTTCTAGAAGTTCTGTTTCATCACTGTTGTTGTAATCAGTCTTATGTAATTAGTGGTCTTGGTTTTTGCTCAGATCCTAGGACACAGCCTAGGATAGTATTTCAGTATGGATCCAGAAGTTCTGCTCAGTCGCCTTGTTAAAGTCAGACCTCTGGATCTTGGTTTTTGTATGAATGCTAGGCTGAGGCCTAGGCTAGGATCTTTCAAATTGGTCCCACGATAGGCTCTGCCCAATCATGTTTGTCAAAGTCAGTCTTCTATAGTTAGTGATCTTGGTTTTTGCACAGAGCAAAGGATGACACATCTTCTGATTTCATCAGACCATAGGTGATGAGATAAGGAAAACCTCTCTTAGATCAAGTTGTTGCAGTTTCCTCAGGATGTTATATCAAAACTGGTGCAAGTTGGTGCCAGAGCGGTATTAAAAATTTCCCAGGGAGGATTTTGGTTTCTGATGATGTTGCAGGGAACTGTGTCAATTCTACAACTGGTATCTGGGGTTCTAGGTTGGATAGTCACTGTCAAATTATGTGAAAGTCTAAGTTGGATCCACATGACACATATTCAGGAAATGAGGTGCCCCTGTCTAGAACTTTAAAGACTCTATCCTAGCCTTCACCCTATGACCTATTAAAATACCAAGATTTTTAGCTACAGAACCTGATGTTATCATCCACAACTGAGCAGAACTTTTCATAGCACCATAAAAAGACCTTGGGGTGTGAAAATGAGCTTGTATAGAGCCTGTAGTTTTTCCCATGACAGTATGCTTCAAGGATGGAGAAACTCTGATCTCTTAGGACAAGGGAATTCCCTGTCTAATTTCCCCAATACCTACTGTACCTATGCAAAAAAAAAAAAAAAAAAGCACAAAGCCTTGCCACACTGGCCCTCCTTCCTTCGTTTTTGCATTTTTTTCTTTCCATTTTTTCTTACGATTTCTTTTTCTTTTTCTTCTCTTTTCTATTTTTCTTACTTTTCTTCTTTTACTATTTTAATTTCTTATTTACTTTTGTTCTCGTGGTTATTATGTGATGGTGGTTGTTTTAGTAGCTGGGTGCTTATTTATATATATATATATATATATTTGTAGATGCTGATACTTTTTTTTTCTTTTTTCTCCTTTCTTTTTAAAACTTATATTATAAGCTCTAGAAGGAATATTCCCAGTTGTTTTGTTTTTGTTTTTGATTTTTGCTTTTTGGGGGTTTTTCCCCAAACAGAACCACATAATACGAATCATCTTGTTCTGCCTCATGAATTGAGTGGGGGGAGGATTGTACCAGGACCAAACAGTTGTATGAACTTTGAGTGGAAATAAAAAATGAACAGACTCAAACACCAAACCCAAAGTCAATGACAACAGAATCGGTACCCAATCTACAACAAGCTATACACACACACACACACACACACACACACACACACACACACACACATACACATACACATACACACACACACAAACAGAGAGAGAGAGAAAGAGAGAGCAGTAACACTAGCAGACTGGGGGGCAAGAGAGAAAGATATGGGATGCGGCTGGGACTAGGGTGGAGGGAAGAGAACACTGGTGGTGGGAATAGCCCTGATTTATTATCACCATGTACATTAAATATTATTGTTACTGTGAAAGTTTTGTAATTCATTTTGGTCACAATAATATTATTTAATAAAATGTTTTTTTTATTGCATATATGCATACATACAAAAATCCCACAAAATTAAAAACTGCTTTACATTTTGTTTGGTTATTTATATATATCTATTTATGCTACAGCTCACTTAAATAATGTCATGACTTCTCTAATAGCAGAATACCTTTTCTAATTAAACAAATTACATTTCTTTTAAAAAATAAAGATTGTTAAAATGTAAAGGCACGGGACCAGCAAGATAGAATGGAGGTAAGGCATTTGCCTTCCATGCAGAAGGATGGTGGTTCGAATCCTGTCATCCCATATGGTCCCTGTGCCTGCCAGGGGAGATTTCTGAGCATAGAGCTAGGAGTAACCCCTGAGCGTTGTTGGGTGTGACCCAAAAACCAAAAAAAAAAAAGTAAAGGCTCTTATCACTAGTAGATAAGAGCTTGTTTCTGTGCATAATATTCCCCCTTACTTAAAAGTGCCTTTTCAAAAGGGGATGGTGCCAAATTATATTGTTCATGCATTTGGGGTTAAGTATGACAGGTTACACTTTCTTTTTCTTTTTCTTTTTTGTTTTTCAGGCCACACCCATTGATGCTCAGAGGTTACTCCTGGCGCTCAGAAATTGCCCCTGGCTTGGGGGACCATATGGGACACCAGGGGATAGAACCGTGGTTCTTCCTTGGCTAGTGCTTGCAAGGCAGACACCTTACCTCTAGTGCCATCTCGCTGGCCCCAGGTTACACTTTCTTTGTGCTCTGGTTTTGACCTGAGATTTTATCCCAGGCCAGACTTCTTCTAGTAGGCTTTCATACAAAGCAGTACTGAAACAGGGGAAGTTAAAAAAGGAAAAGAAAGACATCTATATATTTTATATAATAGAAGAAATAAATTAAAAATAGATTTAAAAAATGAATTAAAGAAAATAGTTATTTAAGAGGCTAACTTATGGGGCTGGAGTTAAAGCACAGTGGCAGGGCCTTTGCCCTGCAAGCAGCTGGTCCAGGATGGGTGGTGATTTGGATCCCTGTATTCCACATGGCCCACTGAGCCTGCCAGTAGAGACCTCTGAGCACAGAGCCAGGAGTAACCCCTGAGCACTGCCGGGTGTGACCCAAAACAAACAAACAAACAAAGACCCCCATGTAAAACAAAACAAAAATAAAGGCTAGCTTACATTTGGGAATAAACAGTCTAGAAGGTACTATTATGAAGGTATTAAACATATAAAGGCCTTTTAATCAGGCCAAGGACTTTTTTTTCCATTTTCCCCATATCTTGCTGGACCTACGCAAACACTGGCAATTGCCACTTTCACACCTTTACTACTGTATTTTTTTTAACACTTATCTTTTAAGAAAGAACTTACTGAACTCAAAAAAAACAACTGTAGTAGAATGACTGTCTCGAATACAGACAGGGGATGGGAAAGAGGGGGGGCATTGGGGGTGGAAATGTTACACTGGTGAAGGGGAGAGTTTTATTTGTGACTAAAACCCATCTATATATAATTATACTTGTAATGACAGTGCTTAAATAAAAATTAATAAAAATATTTTTAAATTTATTAAAATTTTGTATTTATTGAGATTTGGTGACTTATAATACTATTAATGTTTTCTCATATATTTGTAACTATTTTTAGAATGATATTTTAATGTTTGTATATAAATAAATATGTACCAGGATTATAATTTTAATTAATCTTGTTAGATTATTTATTTTGGGCCTTAATTGTCAGTACTAAGGGCTTACATTGGCTCTCTCTCAGGGATTATTTCTGGTAGTGTTCAGGCATCTATATATGGTGATTGACCAGTTCTGCTGCTGCAAGGCAAGTATCTTAACCAATTTACTATCTTTGGCTCAAAATTCTTTGTTTTTCTTTGTTTACTTTTTCTTTGTTTCTTTCTCTTTCCTTTCTATTTTGGAAAGAAAAAGGGATCACTACTAGCACTAGCATAGCTATGATATTATATGGGGTATCAGGCATTGAACCCAAGTAGATCAAAAACAAGAAAGTTGTTCTGCCTGCTGTGCTTTATCTCTAGCACAACTTTCATTTTTTAAGGATGAATAATGCTCTATTATATGTGAACATTATATTTTGTTTGTTGAGTCATATGTTTTTGGACTTCTGAGTTGTTTCACTTTTTCTATGTGTTGAATAGTACAGTAGTAAACATCAGTGTTCAAATACATGTTCAAGTGTTTGCCTTCACTTCTGTTCTATGTGTAATTAGAAGTGAAATTGTGGATTATTCAACTTTTAGTTTATGAGGAACTGTCATTTTACCATCCACAATGCTGCACTATTTTACATTTCACCAGCAATATATAAAAGTTCTATTTTTTTCATGTCCTTGCTCACATGACTTCAAAGTGATCCAAAAGAAATCGAAAAGAAATGTTTCAATATGCAAACTTTTCCATGTATCTGTCATGTTTTTTAAGATTCTTTGGTCAAAACAGTAAAACGCCCATAGTAAGAATAAAGGAAAAAAAATGTTTACATGCCAGGAACTAGAGTTCCTCCTACATGCTTGAATGATATTTTTCTTTTTATTTTTAATATATAAAAATTCAGATCTTACGAATGTAGTGTAAATTTCATAAAATAGTTTATTTCCAAAGTTTGGCATTAACTATTTCTATATTGATCAAATCAATAGATAAAAGATTGTATAATGGCACAAGTTCACACTCTTGGCTTGCAGTCAATTAGTTGATAGGCTGAAATCTGGTTGATTCCAGATGTCTTTACTGCAGATGAAGTTGTATTCTGTGCATCTTTGTTTAAATTTATAGTTTACAATAGTTTCAATAGGTTGTAAAATATAATTCTTTGCATTTTTATCAGAACTTCTCAGGTACAGAAGCACTAAAATATATAATCACTGTACATTAATCATATAAAACAACTGGATATCAATAATTTAAACAACAAACCACTCCCAAACTAGCTTTGTCCTATTTAATTTTACTGGTATATAGCATAAAAATATAGAGGAGTCTAAGAAAGAAATATTGAGTAAAATTATAGTCATAAATCTATTGATGTTACCTAAGTTATTTGGAAGCTAATTATGACTGTGTGCAAAGCAAATGATGTGAGAACTGAATTAATGAAGACTAGCTACCTCCCACAAGCTAATGAACCGTACTTTATACCAATAGTGTCACAAATTGAAAAATTAAACCTCTTGGTGCAGAGCAAAAAGGAACAAAAATAACACGCAAGGGCCAAAGGAGTTTCCAAAGACATTCTCTGCCATTAATTGTCAGCTTGATTTTCTAAGATATAGAATATAATATAAAATTTCTAAAATTCTTTTATATTTTGTTATTTCCTTCATCACTGAATCCCTAAAAGAAACAGAATAGAAAGCAGCTTGCTTTAGCCCATAGAATAAATACAGAAAATTGTGTTAATGTTAAGCTATTCTGTTTACTATTTATCTTCTATGCTCTGTTTAATGACTAGCAAGCTAGTATTTTTCTCTGCTTTTCTTCATATAACCTTGTAATTTCTCTCCATTAAATTTATGTATGTCCGTATGTATATATAGACATGGATTCCTATTAGAATCTTTATATATTTGTATAAATAAACATATATTTCTTTTGGAATCTTTATTTCTGTGTTTTCTTCTCCAATATATTTTTTACACTCACAAATTTAAACAACTCAATCATAGTTTTACTGTTATTTCACTTAATATCTTGCTTCAAAGTTAATCTCAAATGATAAATTTTACTTTTTAAGAAGCCACTGTATTATACTAAAATTATTTTCTTTTATATATATATATATATTTTATTTAAACCCCTTGATTACATACATGATTGTGTTGTTTGGGTTACAGTCATGTAAAGAACAGCACCCATCACAAGTGCAACGTTCCCATCATCAATGTCCCAAATTTCCCTCCTCCCCACCTGTACTCTAGACAGGCTTTCCATTTCCCTCATACATTCTCATTATTAGGACAGTTCAAAATGTAGTTATTTCTCTAACTAAACTCATCACTCTTTGTGGTGAGCTTCCTGAGGTGAGCTGGAACTTCCAGCTCTTTTCTCTTTTGTGCCTGAAAATTATTATTGCAAGAATGTCTTTCATTTTTCTTAAAACCCAAAGATAAGTGAGACCATTCTGCGTTTTTCTCTCTCTCTCTGACTTATTTCACTCAGCATAATAGATTCCATGTACATCCATGTATAGGAAAATTTCATGACTTCATCTCTCCTGACAGCTGCATAATATTCCATTGTGTGTATGTACCACAGTTTCTTTAGCCATTCATCTGTTGAAGGGCATCTTTGTTGTTTCCAGAGTCTTGCTATGGTATATAGTGCTGCAATGAATATAGGGGTAAGGAAGGGGTTTTTATATTGTATTTTTGTGTTCCTAGGGTATATTTCTAGGAGTGGTATAGCTGGATAGTATGGGAGCTCCTTTTCCAGTTTTTGGAGTAATCTCCATAACACTTTCCATAAAGGTTGAACTAGAGGGCATTCCCACCAACAGTGGATAAAAGTTCCTTTCTCTCAATATCCACGCCAGCACTGATTGTTCTAATTTTTTGTGATATGTGCCATTCTCTGTGGTGTGAGGTGGTACCTCATAGATGTTTTGATTTGCATCTCCCTGATGATTAGTGATGTGGAGCATTCTTTCATGTGTCTATTGGCCATTTATATTTCTTCTTTGTCAAAGTGTCTGTCCATTTCTTCTCCCCATATTTTGATAGGATTAGATGTTTTTTTCTTGTAAATTTCTGTCAGTACCTTGTATATTTTGGAGATTAGCCCCTTGTGTGATGGGTATTAGGTGAATAGTTTCTCCCACTCAGAGGGGGGCTCTTCTATCCTCGGCACTCTTTCCTTTGAGGTGCAGAAGCTTCTCAGCTTAATATATTCCCATCTGTTAATCTCTGATTTCACTTGCTTGGAGAGTGCAGCTTCCTCCTTGAATATGCCTGTAGTCTCAATGTCCTGGAGAGTTTTGCCTATGTGTTGTTCTATATTCTTATGGTTTCAGGTCTGATATCCAGGTCTTTAATCCATTTGGATTTTACCTTCGTACATGATGTTAGCTGGGGGTCTAAGTTCAATTTTTTGCAAGTGGCTAGCCAGTTGTGCCAACACCACTTGTTGAAGAGGCTTTCCTTGCTCCATTTAGGATTTCCTGCTCCTTTATCAAAAATTAGGTGATTGTATGTCTGGGGAACATTTTCTGAGTATTCAAGCCTATTCCACTGATCTGAGGGCCTGTCCTTATTCCAATACCATGCTGTTTTGATAACTGTTGCTTTGCAGTAAAGTTTAAAGTTGGGGAAAGTAATTCCTCCCATATTCTTTTCCCCAATGATTGCTTTAGCTATTCTAGGGTGTTTATTGTTCCAAACGAATTTCAAAAGTGCCTGATCCACTTCTTTGAAGAATGTCATAGGTATCTTTAGAGGAATTGCATTAAATCTGTATAATGCCTGGGGGAGTATTGCCATTTTGATGATGTTAATCCTGTCAATCCATGAGCAGACTATGTGTTTTCATTTCTGCGTGTCCTCTCTTATTTCTTGGAGCAGACTTTTATAGTTTTGTTTGTATAGGTCCTTCACATTTTTAGTCAAGTTGATTCCAAGATATTTGAATTTGTGTGGCATTATTTTGAATGGGTTGTTTTCTTAATGTCCATTTCATCCTTATTACTATTGTTGTATAGAAAAGCCATTGATTTTTGTGTGTTAATTTTGTAGCCTGCCACCTTGCTATATGAGTCTATTGTTTCTAGAAGCTTTTTGGGAGAGTCTTTAGGGTTTTCTAAGTAGAGTATCATGTCATCTGCAAACAGTGAGAGCTTGACTTCTTCCTTTCCTATCTGGATTACATTGATATCTTTTTCTTGTCTAATCGCTATAGCAAGTACTTCCAGTGCTATGTTGAATAGGAGTGGTGAGAGACGACAGCCTTGTCTTGTGCCAGAATTTAGAGGGAAGGCTTTTAGTTTTTCTCCTTTGAGGATAATATTTGCCACTGGCTTGTTGTAGACGGCCTTAACTATATTGAGAAAGGGTTCTTCCATTCCCATCTTGCTGAGAGTTTTGATCAAGAATGGGTGTTAGACATTGTCAAATGCTTTCTGTGCATCTATTGATATGATCATGTGGTTTTTATTATTTTTTTGTTGATGTTGTGTATCATATTGATAGATTTATGGATGTTAAACCACCCTTGCATTCCTGGGATGAAACCTACTTGATCGTAGTGGATGATCTTCTTAATGAGGCATTGAATCCTATTTGCCAGGATTTTGTTGAGGATCTTTGCATCTGCATTCATCAGCGATATTGTTCTGTAATTTTTCTTTTTTCGTAGCATTTCTGTCTGGTTTAGGTATCAAGGTGATGTTGGCTTCATAAAAGCTATTGGGAAGTGTTTCCGTTTGTTCAATTTCATGAAAGACTCTTGCCAGGATTGGTAGTAGTTCCTCTTGGAAAGTTTGAAAGAATTCATTAGTGAATCCATCTGGGCCTGGGCTTTTGTTTTTGGGCAGACATTTGATTACCATTTTATTTTTATCAATATTAATGGGGGTGTTTAGATATGCTACACCCTCTTCCTTCAACCGTGGAAGATTATAAGAGTCCAAGAATTTATTCATTTCTTCCAGGTTCTCATTTTTAGTGGCGTAGAGTTTCTCAAAGTAGTTTATGATTACCCTTTGAAGCTCTGTCATATCAGTAGTGATCTCTCCTTTTCCATTCCTAATACGAGTTATCAAGTTTCTCTCTCTCTCTCTCTTTCTTTGTTAGTTTTGCCAGTGGTCTATCAATCTTGTTTATTTTTTCAAAGACCCAACTTCTGCTTTCGTTGATCCTTTGGGTTGATTTTTTGGTTTCCACTTCATTGATTTCTGCTCTCAGATTTGTCATTTCCTTCTAACTCTCTATTTTTGTGTCCTTTTGTTGAGCACACTTTAGTTCTATTAGCTGTGTCATTAAGCTACTCAGGTAAGCTCCTTCTTCCTTCCTGATGTGTGCTTGCAAAGCTATAAATTTTCCTCTCAGTACTTCTTTTACTGTGTCCCATAAGTTCTGATAGTTTGTGTCTTCATTGTCATTTGTTTCCAGGAACATTTTGATTTCCTCCTTGATTTCATCTCGGACACTGTTTATTCAGTATGAGGCTGTTTAACTTTCAGGTGTTAAAATGTTTCTTCTGAATCCCTTTGGAATTCACAAATAATTTCAGAGCCTTGTGGTCAGCGAAGGTAGTCTGCAAAATTTCTATCCTCTTGATATTATGGAGTTATGTTTTATGTGCTAGCATGTAGTCTATCCTAGAGAATGTCCCATGTACATTGGAGAGAATGTGTATCCAGGTTTCTGGGGATGGAGTGTCCTATATATATCCACTCTGCCTCTTTCTTCCATTTCTCTCCTCAGGTCTAGTATATTCTTGTTGTGTTTCAGTTTGGTTACCTATCCAGTGTTGACAAAGCCGTGTTCAGGTCCCCCAGAATTATTGTGTTGTTATTGATATTATTTTTCAGATTTGTCAACAATTGTATTAAATATTTTTCTGGCCCCTCGTTTGGTGCATATATGTTTAGGAGAGTTATTTCTTCCTGCTCTACATACCCCTTGATTAATATAAAATGTCCATCTTTGTCCCTTACAACCTGCCTGAGTATAAAGTTTGCATTATCTGATATTAGTATGGCCACTCCAGCTTTTTTATGGGTGTTGTTTGCTTGGATAATTTTTCTCCAGCCTTTTGAGTCTATGTTTGTTCTGACTATTCAGGTGCATTTCTTGTAGGCAGCAGAAGGTTGGATTGAGTTTTTTGATCCATTTAGCCACTCTGTGTCTGTTGACTGGTGCATTTAGTTCATTGACATTGAGAGAAAGAATTGTCCTGGGATTTAATGCCGTCTTTATATCCAAATTTGGTGTGTCTTTTGGTTAGTCTTGTCTTAAATTTGGTCTTTCAGTTTTTCTCTTAAGACTGGCTTTGAGTCTATAAAGTTTCTGAGCTGTTTTTTGTCTGTGAAACCATGTATTCTTCTGTCAAACCAGAAAGTGAGTTTTGCTGGGTAGAGTATTCTAGGTGAAGCATTCATTTCATTCAGTCTTGTCACAATATCCCACCATTGCTTTCTGGCATTGAGTGTTTCTGGTGACAGGTCTGCTGTGAATCTCAAGGATGCTCCCGTGAATGTAATTTTCCTTTTAGATCTTGCTGTTTTCAGAATTCTATTTCTATCTGTGGGATTTGTCATTGTGACTAGGATGTGTCTTGGGACATTTTTTCTGGGGTCTCTTTTGGTTGGTACTCTTCGAGCATGCAGGATTTGATCATATATATTCTTTAGCTCTGGAAGTTTCTCTTTAATGATGTTCTTGACCATTGATTCTTCCTGGAAATTTTCTTCCTGGGTCTTTGGGACTCCAATGATTCTTAAGTTGTTTCTGTTGAGCTTATCGTAAACTTCTATTTTCATCTGTTCCCATTCTTTGACTAATTTTTCCATTGTCTGCTCATTTGCTTTAAGTTTGTTTTTTTCCAATCTCTCCCGCTGTATGGAATTGTTATTTATATCATCTTCCACAGCACCAAGTCTATTCTCAGGTTCTGATACCCTGTTTCAGAGCTTATCCATTTTGTCATTCACTTCGTTTACTGAGTTTTTCAGGCCTGTTATTTGACATGTTATTTCAGTTTGGAGCTTTGTGATTTCTGTCTTCATATTTTCTTGGTTCTTATTAATGTTCTGTTCAAATTGATCCATGGTTTCTTTGAGTTCATTGAGCATCTTCCATATTGCTAGTCTAAAGTCCTTATCTGAGAAGTTGATTAGTTGGCTGGTTATTATCTGGTCATCAGAATTGTCATCTTCTTTCTCTATGTCTGATGCTGGCCTGCGTTGTTTCCCCATTGTCACACTTGTATTGTGGGTTTTTATACATGTTGTGGTGGTATATATATCTGAAGGGGAACCGTGTCTGACCCCTGCTGTGTGCTGAGAATCACAGGGAGAATATGCATGGTGTAGATAGAAGTCTGCATTTGCTTTTTTTGCATGTGGCTGACCAGTTGTGCCAACACCACTTGTTGAAGAGGCTTTCTTGCTCCATTTTGCATTTCTTGTCCCTTTACAATATAGTAATTTACTGTATGTCTAAGGAACATTCTCTGAATACTCAAGTCTATTCCACTGATCTGAGGGTCTGTCTTTATCCCAATACCATGCTGTTTTAATGACTATTGCTTTGTAATACAACTTAAAATTGGGGAAAGTGCTGCCTCCCATCTTCTTTTTCCTCATAGTTGCTTTAGCTAGCCTTGGGTATTTATTGTTCCAAGTAAATTTTAGGAGTGTTTAGGAGTTGAAAAATGTCTTGAGTATCAATAAATGGGTGTGAATTAATTTTGTACAATGCTTTGAGTAGTATTGTATTCTAATTATGTTAAACCTCTCAATCAATCAGCAGGGCATATGACTTCATTTTCTTATGCCCTCTTTTATTTCTTAAAGCAATACTTTATAGTTTTCTTTGTATAAGTCCTTCATTTCTTTGTTAAATTGACTACAATGTATTTACATTTCTGTGGTGCTATTGTGAATGATATTTTTTAAATGTGTATTTCTTCTCTATTATTATTGTGTATAAGAAGACCATTGATTTTTGCCTGTTAACTTTTAGCCTGCCACTTTGCTATATACATTTTTTCAAGGATCTGTAACAAAATATAAAACCTCCCAGAATTTATTATTAGGATTCAAATTGATGTACCAATACTTGAATCCAGAGCTCTCTCAGATAAGTTTTAAGAAATACTTTGAGTGGAAGATAAAAATTTACTAGTTCAAAGCACATGTTGACTTCTCAACACTTCTGTTGACACTGTGAGTTGGTTTTTCAAAAAAAAAATAAACAAGATAGATAAACCACTGGCAAAACTCACCCAAAAAAGAGGGAAAACATCCAAATCAGTAGAATCACAAATGAAAGGGAGAGATTACAACAGAACCCCAAGAAAAAAACAGATCATGAGATCATATTATGAAAAACTATACTCAGGTAGGCTATAGAACCCAGTAGAAATTGACAGATTCCTGGAAAAATACCATCTTTCAAGACTGGAAGAGGAAGACCTAGAAAGCCTAAACAGACCAATCACTTCAAAGGAAATTGACGATGTAATTAAGAAACTCCCTAAGAACAAAAGTTCAGGCCCAGATGGATTTACAGGTGAATTATACTAAACATTCTGAGAAGACTTACTGCCACTTTTCCACAGGCTCTTCCAAACCATCGAAAAAACAGGAATTCTCCCCCAACTTCCTCTATGAGGCTAATATCACACCTATTCCCAAAGATGGCAAAGACACCACCAAGAAAGAAAACTACAGACCAATCTCACTAATGAACATAGATGCAAAGATACTCAACAAAATCTTAGCAAACCGAATCCAGCACTTCATCAAAAAGATCATACATCATGACCAAGTGGGTTTTATCCCAGGAACGCAAGGTTGGTTCAACATATGCAAATCAATCAACATCATACATCACATCAACAACTAGAAAGACATAAAACACATGATCATATCAATTGATGCAGAGAAGGTGTTTGACAAAATCCAACACACTTTCATGTTGAAGACACTCAGCAAAATAGGGTTAGAAGAATCCTTCCTCAAGATAGTTACAGCAATCTTTGAAAAGCCCACAGCCAACATTATACTTAATGGCTAAAAATTAGAAGCATTTCCCCTAAAGTCAGGAACTAGGCAAGGCTGTCCAGTCTCTCCACTATTATTTAATATAATCTTACCAGTCCTTGCAATAGCAATCAGACAAGAGAAGGGAATCAAAGGGATCCAAATTGGGAAAGAGGAACTCGAACTATCCTTATTTGCAGATAATATGATGAAATATATTGAAAACCCTAAAGAGTCCACAGTAAAATTCCTAGAAACAATTTACCATTACAGCAAAGTGGCTGGTTACAAAGTCAATACACAAAAGACAGTAGCGTTTCTGTATACAAATAACGAAGCTGAGGAGAGAGAGAATAAAAAATACAATTCCATTTAAAATAGTTTCAAAAAATATCAAGTACCTAGGAATTAACCTTACAAGAGAAGTGAAGGACCTATACTGGGGAAATTTCAAAAACACTTTAGAAAGAAATTGAAGAGGATCTAAGGAAATGGAAGAACATCCCATGCTCATGGGTAGGTAAAATCAATATAATCAAAATGACTATCCTACCCAAACTTCTATATAGATTCTATGCAATCCCCATCCTAATACAGGCATCATTCTTTCAAGACTTAGAACAATCAATCATAAAATTCATCTGGAACCACAAAAGACCCAGGATAGCCAAATAGATACTAAAAAACAAGAAGTTGGGTGACATCTCTTTACCTAACCTGAAGCTATACTATAAAGCCATAGTGATTAAAACAGCATGGTACTGGAACAAAAACAGAGCCTCACACCAGTGGGCTAGAACAGAATTTCCAGACATAAATCCCCAGATATACAGTCAACTAATATTTGACAATATAGCCAAGAACTTGAAATGGAACAAAGAAAGTCTCTTCAAAAAATGGTGTTGGTACAATTGGAAAACCGTCTGTAAAAAACTGAAAATTGACCCATACCTCACTCCTTACACAAAAGTCAACTCAAAATGGATTAAAGACCCTGAAATTAGATCAGAATCTATAAAGTTTATTGAGGAAAAATAGGCAGAACACGCGAAGACCTATATATTAAAAAAGTCTTCGAGATGGAACACCAATGGCAAGGATTTTAGCATCAAACATAAACAAATAGGATTACATCAAACTAAGAAGCTTCTGCATGGCAAAGGAAAACCAACTTAAAACAAAAAGACAGCTAACTAAATGGGAAAATTTTTCGCACTCAACACATCAGATAAAGGGCTGATAACCAGAATATACAAAGCACTCAGAAAGATGAGCCCCCCAAAATCAAATAAAGCCATAGGAAAATGGGGAGATGAAATGAATAGACACTTCTCCAAGGAAGACCGAAAGATGGCCAATAAACACATGAAAATATGCTCACCTTCACTCATCATTAGGGAAATCCAAATCAAGACAACAATAAGGTACCACCTTACACCAGTGAGGATGGCTCACATCTAAAATAATGGGAACAATCGGTGTTAGTGGGGATGCGGTATGAAAGGCACTCCCATCCACTGCAGATGTGAATGCCCTCTAGTCCAATACCTATGGAGAACAGTCTAGAGAGTGCTCAAGGAACTCAGAATCGAGCTGCCATTTGACCCAGCAATCGTTCTCCTAAGGTATCTACCCCCAAATAGGAAGGACATTCATCCAAATGTATGTATGCACCCCACTATTTATCACAGCACTCAATATAATAGCCAAGTCTTGGAACAAACCTCGATGCCCAACAACAGATAAGTGGATCATTAAGATGTGGTATCTATACACAATGGAATATTACATGGCAGTCAGAAATGATACAATCACAGACTTTGCAGCAATGTAGATGGACCTAGAACATATTATGTTAAATGAAGCAAGCCAGAAGACAAAAGATAAACACAGAATAATAGCACTATTCTGAAGTACCTAGAATATGCACCAGATATACAACCAATACCCCGCGATTAAATAACAGGGTGAAATAGGATAGAAACCACAAACATTGTAATAATCACCATATGCTGGGGAGTAGAGCCCAAAACTAAGGAGAGAGAAACAACACAAAGCCCGACTACACAATATATCATAACGAAACCAGCAACAACAAAAACAACAGAGTAGAGAGAACAGGTATGTAATTACTGTTTTTACTACAAAAGCATATAATAATTTACTAGGGATCTTATACAGGATTACAGTAAAGATTATGATGGAAAATTACTGAGTCCATAGAAAATACTTCAAAACATTATATTTGAATGCCTTAACCTTACTACATTTAAAATAACCTCTCAGTTTTTCAGTCCATAGGGATTTCTGGATACAAAGTGTGAACATCCTATAGTGGTTCCTCGGTGCTCAGTCACATGAGGCACCGTACTCTGCTTGAATCATAAAAATGGCCAGATAAGACTCTTTAACATACCCTTTATGTCTAGATTATGCCTTCTTTTAGGACCTAAAGCACATGACCAGCCAGATTACTGAAGCAACAACCGAGACCTACAGATTTTTACCACAGGCCTAAGCAACGAACATGTTCAAGCAAACCAACATGTCCTTACTCTTATACCCTCTCTTCTCATTTCTTCATATTTTTTTTGTTGGTGGTATTTGATTGTTGGTTTGTTTTGTTTTGCTTTTCCTATTCTCTCTTCTTGTCTCCCTCTTCTTCCACCTTCTCCTCACTATCATCAATTCAATCTATGTCAAATAAAATCCACATGGTTACCTCCTCTATAGGAAAGGAAAGCTGACATATAGTGTGCTGTGAACAAAACTGAAAAGGGTAAACACCTATATAGATACACCTCATTAACACAATGGTCAGTACTCTAGACACAAAACCTATACATACCCAAAAATTGACCTATTAGTTTCCTTTCCTTACATGTACTATACTTTGTACTCAGCGCACCTCTTGCCCTCCACACCTCTCTACATTAATATACACCTAAACTAACTTCTATATGTTTATATGTGTGCAGGAGCACACAGAGATAGGAACCCTCCTTAAGGGACAAACCTAAACCACAAACAACCCATACTTATACCCTATATAACCCCTCCTATATACTATTCCCTCTCCCTCCTCCAGAAATCTGACTATTTCTTCACCCCTCAATCCCACCCCCGATATCCCCACTACACTATAACTCTTCACCCTCTTTTCTTAATCCAGTAGGCATCAAGACCAACTTCCTACCCCAACTAGCCAGTACCCACTACCCAAGTGAAGAGATACCCACTCAAACTCTCACCTCGCTCCCGGAAAGAAAATACAACCAACGGCCCGACTGACCCATGCAGTGTGGCCCTCCTAATCACCTCTCCTTAATGTGGAATGTGGCTTGATACTGGAACTAGCTCCAAGGACCCCCACTGCAAGAACTCTACCTAAGACCTCCCTGCCTGGACCCCACACCTCACAAGGAAATCTCAAAAGACAATTGGGAGGCCTATACTTTCATCATAAGTATAGACCTATATAACACAACTTCTTATCCTGTTTCTCCCCAAATGTAAAGTGATCTCCCCTATCTCTCTCTACACTAATGGGAATGCACACTGGGAGGAGGGCAGGCTGTTCTAGCAGTGGTTTATATTGGGACAGCCAGTGGAAATTTTTTCTCTTTTTTTTCATATTGATATTATTGTGTGCATATATTCTATATATCCATAATATTCATCTTGTATTGGGACCTTGATACCACCCTACAAAGCTCATTTCTAATATTTTATTGCTTCAGTCCTAACCCTAACTTCCCCACATCCTCCCATGTAGGTGCAGCTAATGACATGAAGCTCACCACATAGAATAAGTGCAGTTAGAGAAATAACTACACTGAAAACTATCATAACAATGCTCCTGGCTCTATGCTTGGAGAACGCCCCGGGTGGGCACGGGCGACCATAGGGAATGCTGGGATCTGAGCCACCGTTCTTTTACAAGGACAGACACCTTGTCTCCATGCTATCTCTCCCAGCCCCACTTTATTCCTTTAAGTATGTCTTTTTTTTTTATAATTGCGTCTTTTATTTAATCTTTTTTTAAAAGAAACTTTTATTCCTTTAGATATGTGTGAGCATATATATTCGTAGTTTTTGTCAGGTGTCGGTTTTCTTTTCTTTCCACCCCCAAATACACCAGCAATATAATGTAGCACCTTTTCCTCCTGCAAAGACATATTAAACAAATGAGAAATTGTACGTGTAAAATAAGCTCTTATCTACTAGGGATAAGAACTCATACTTGTTTACAACACAGGGACATCTTCCACCCTGAACTTAAGTTATGTGGAAACAACTTAGGCTCCAAGGAACTAGACACCTACTGTCCAGCTTTGACTCCTGGATCCCAGACATAGAAATGACAGAGTTCTCCACAACAGCTCCAGGAGCCAAATCCCCTCCAGGGCATTCACAATGCTGCTCTGACACCACCATGCATCAGTTCTAAATTGATAACCTGACAATAAGGAAATGGGAACAAATTCATCTAAGAGCAAATTGTCCTTCCTCATCAGCTAACGATAAGACAAAATCAGAAAACATGTCACCCTTTGATCTGTGCAAAAGCCAAGATCACTATATATAGACGACGGGTTGTTACAACCAGGACTGGACAGTACACATCCAGGCACCACCA
Organism: Suncus etruscus; assembly: GCF_024139225.1. Lineage (NCBI taxonomy): Eukaryota > Metazoa > Chordata > Mammalia > Eulipotyphla > Soricidae > Suncus > Suncus etruscus. Next base: position 77,963,901 of record NC_064854.1, read on the forward strand.
CCAAAAACAGCAACAAAAAGCTCTAACCTAGCTTTTGGTCTACGATTTGTACAACAAACAAGATTTCCAATTCCAGAGGTCTGACTGAAATATCTGCTACTGAACGGCTCTTCTGGAAACTTAACGAAAGACCTTATCCCAGGCTCCATCCAAGGAGCAACATAATGACCAAGACCACCAACTACAGAAGATGGATTAAAACGAGACTGAAGAAGCATAAGTGCTAGAACCACCAAGAAAGACTTCATCAAAAACTCCATTACTTGGACTGAACAGTCAGCAAGATCTCTAGATACAGAGGTCTGATGTTACCATTTAAGATGAAGCAGAAGTCTTCCATACACCACGAAAGCACCAAGGGGAGAGTAAATGATCATTCAAGGAGTCTATAGTTAATCCCATGACAGTATACTTCAGGGGAGGAGAAACCGTGTATCTCCAAGGCCAAGGAAATTCCCTCTACAATACCCCCCAATAGTTACTGTGCCTATGCAGGGGGAAAAGGAAAGGAGGAAAAAAGCACCAAACAATCATTTTTCCACATATTTATTTATCTATTGATTGATTTGTTTTGACGTCTTTATTTTGGTGTAGAGATTGAAGTTGATGTCTCCAATATTATTTAATTTTATTTCACCTTATCTTTCTCTTTCTTTTTGCACTCCAGCATGATTTGATTTTAGAACCGAGACTATTGAGTGGTGCTTGTCTTTATTGCTGTAGTGCTCACTGGATATTTAATTTGATACTTCTTTCTGTATTGAGGTGTTTCAATTACTTTTTTCACATCCTCTCTCAAACTGAGGTTGAAAGCCTCTAGAAGGACTCCACCCATTTACAACGTATTTGACTTCTTTTTTTTTTCTTTTCTTATTTTGTACCCTAATATATTGCTTTTCTTTCTTTCAAACAAAACCACATAACTCAATTTATCTAGCTCTGCCTCTTAAATAGAGGGGAAAACAAGGGAGGGTAACAGGACTAAACAGATATATGATCACTAATAGGAAGCTGACAAAGAGAGGACCACCTACTCTAGCAGCCCGGGGGGGGGGGGGGATGTGATGATGGGGGATATGGGTTGCAGAAAGGAAACTGGAATAGGGGGAGGACATATTTGGTGATGGGTATTCCCCTGATTCAATGTTAATATGTACCTAAAATACTACTGTGAAAGATATGTAAGCCATTATGATAAAAAAATTGTGTTTTAATCAGAAATGTTCTTTGACTTACATGTATAATTATATTAATTATATTATATTATATGTTGTTATGTTACTATATTTTGTTATGCCAGTTCACCTCAATATGTTAATTAATTTTGTCTCTTGAATAAATTCTTACAATAAAAAAATAAAATAAAAAAGAAAGAAAATTTCAAAGAAAAAGATACAGATTATATATATATATATATATATATATATATATATATATATATATATATATATATGAGCAAAAGAGATGTGGTGGTGGTGAGTAATTGAGAGATTATTTTGTATGTGTGTGCCAACCAAACCTGAGGAAAGTCCTGGATCTATTCGCAGCATGTGAAAAAGGTGCTTCTTTGGATGATTCTCGATGAAAGGAAGAGAGAAAATCTAATTAACTTTCTGCATCACAGTCTCCTTAGCCAAGCCAGGAACTCTTTGGAAGAGTCCTCTTTTTCAAAACTATCATGTTCCAATCCCAATATGGTTTGGGAGAGAAAGAACAAATAAACTATCCTACTACTAACTAGGAAAGCAGCTCAGGGCGCACACTATGGGTAGACTCAGCAGGATAATCTTGTTATGTTAAGGTCAGCAAGTTACTAAATATTCTCCATAGAGAAGACATTGAAATAAATAATTAGTGGGTGTAAAGTGCTTTAAACTGCTAAATTATGCTTTGTTGATCTACTTGCAGAACAGGGAGTTACGTCAAGAGGCAATAGTTAAGGCAGTGGTTGAAAAATATAAATCCAGACCATATCAGGTCCCTGTGTCAACTCTCTCAAAGGAATATCTGCATAGTATTAGGTAGATTATTTAATCTGCCTATTTCTTAGTTGATAAATGAGAGGAGACACTATTTGATTGCTTTGAAAATTAAAGTGTGTAAAGTAAAAGAAAAGACATAAATATTATGTGTTATAAAAGTGATGTTGAAATTACCTTTGCTAAAATTGTTATTTAAATAAAGTAAAATCAAAAATTATCATGATTAAAGGCTATGTATGAGTTAATTTTTAATCTAATCGATACCTGAAATAAATTTGTGATTTTAACTACTATATTTTTATTTATTTACTTATTTATTTTTTAACTTTTAGAAAATAGTAGTGTTAAATTAGGGAAAGTGATTTGGGGATTCTGCCATGAATATATATTTAAGTCTTCTTATTTAAGAAGAGTTAATATTATATTATATTTCTTCATCTACCTTCTTTTAGTCAGTACCTTCAACTGTGACTTTTCCCTATTTTATTTTTTCCACAATTGAAGATGAGCAGTGTTACTCCCAGTTTTGTGCTCAGGAGTGGTGCAAATTGGATTATATAAACTGCTGGGGATTAAACCTGGGTCAGCTGCATTTAGAAAAGTGCCATACATGCTGGACTATCTCTCAAGTCCCTTCGTATTTCTTTGTGAATTCCGTCCTTGCCAGGTGGGACTAAGGTATTACATGAGGACACTCACTCCAAGCTTTATTAATAACTTCCCATTCTAGACCCTCACTAACTAAACCATCTTGATATTATGCATCTGGATGTGTGTGTGTGTGTGTGTGTGTGTGTGTATGTACGTGTATGTGTGTGCATGTGTGGTTGGATTTGGGGCCACATTGGGTGGTATTAAGAGATTACTACTGTTTCTCAATGAGAATGAATGAGGGAAGTAGAAAGCCTATCTCGAGAACAGCGGGGGGTGGTGGTGGAGAGAAAGGAGATTTGGGACATTGGTAATGGGAATGTTGCACTGGTGATGGGGGGGTGTTCTTTACATGACTGAAACCCTATTACAATCACATTTGTAATCAAGGTGTTTAAATAAAGATGAAAAAAAAAAGAAATTTTTGTTTCTATTCTCAGAGAACACTTCTGACAGTACTTGGGGAACATATGTAGTACTAGGAATGAAACAGACTCAGCTGCTTTGAACACACCCTCTATATTATATCTCTGATTCTCAAATTAAGTTTTATGGGTTTTTTGGGGGGTTGTTTTTTTTTTGTTTGTTTGTTTTTTTGTTTTGTTTGTTTTTGGTTTTTGGGTCACATCCCGGCAGCGCTCAGAGATTACTCCTGGCTCCATACTCAGAAATGGCTCCTGGCAGGCATGGGGGACCACCATATGGGATACTGGGATTCGAACCAATGACCTTCTGCATGAAAGGCAAATGCCTTACCACCATGCTATCTCTCCGTCCCTCAAATTAAGGTGTTATCAAAACCATTACTTATGATTTAATTTATTTCCTATTTGGCAATCTTTAATGTGTCCTTAATTTTTCTCAAAATTAAGTAAGTCTTTCTTTGTACTGTTCTATACACTTTCATTATATGATCTAGTGTAGTATTACAGATTTATCTTATACATATTAATATATTCAAATCAAGCCAAATGAGTGTCCTGTTCTTCCTGTTTATTTTTTCTCATCATTGTCAGTTTTATTAAATTTTTGTCAGTTACAGATTTGTCTTTTTTTGAAGTTTAACTTTAAAAACAAATTTCCTTTATACAACTATATATATTTCAGTTGATCATACAGTAAGGCATTTATACAATATGGCTAATCTTTATAGTTAAGTCATTATAGAATTGTGTTGGGTCTTTGTAATCTTGATATTCATTGAAATTCTTAAGACATTGCTTTAGAGTTGATAACAATTCAAATATGTGATAAGTAAATAGATTAGTAAATAAATACTATCAACTGTGTGGTTCAAGCTTTCAGCCAGAATTTCTTTATTAAGAAAACAAGAAGTTTGAAAAAGAATCTTCAACTTATATTTACACTTTCTTATTCTTTTATAGAGCTTGTGCTTCTAAATCATTGTAAAACTTCATGTATAGTACTTTTAAAATAAATACAAAAAATAGGTAGAATAATACAATTATCATTTAAGGTTTCTCCACTTTACATTGTTATTATTTTTATTTCTGCTATTAAATACAAATATCATAATTGTTCAAAGAACAATTAATAAAACAACTCTATAGTCAAATAAAATATTTCACAATGAAAATTTCTGGTTAATAAAATAAATTTATAACAAGGTTGTCATGTTCTGACAGATTGTGCTAATTTGGGGCTTTTGCTATTTAAAAGACACTTAGAACTTAAATTTTACTTTCAAATTTACATAATTATACTGTTTTTTTTTAAATAATAAAAATGTATTGTGACTTTTATTATTGGCAATGCCTTGTTTCCTGCAAAGATGCTCACCATTGCTTCTATGGTCCAGGGCTAACAATACACATGATGGCTTTCATATTTTGAGTAAATGTGAGGTACTCTCTATCCTTGAGTACACAGGGGAACTGATGAGATTTGGAGAGTGACTGAACCTGTGGAACAGTAAGACACTTCCTAATGGCATTTTACTATATTTTCAAAGAATGTTATGACAGGGATTGTCACTGTAAGTCTTCATTTGGCTAAACAGATAGATGTGAATTCTTGACTTAATATGAAGTTTATGTTTCACTTGGCATTTCACTGAATTGAATTAAAAGTTTTATATCTAACGTAAAAGCAGTTTAGTTCAGTGCTTTTCTTGCTTCCTACTTGAGAGGGACAATACAAGAATCTTTATCATGTGCTTGCAGAAAGACTGGTCTTTTGAGGTCATTTATTCATATGATTTGATGTTTATATATCTGTGACTCTAAGTATGTGACATTTTTATGTGCTGTCATGAAAGAATTGTTACTGACAATTTAAATTTCTTTGGATAAGTCAAATCCAGCTTATAATTATTGTTTGCTTAGCTTGGTGCTACAAGAATGATTCTCTTTGTTATTATAATTTAAATTTTATTTTATTATTATTATTTTTTTTTGTGGTTTTTGGGTCACACTCGGCAGTGCTCAGGGGTTTTTCCTGGCTCCGTACTCAGAAATTGCTCCTGGCATGCACGGGGGACCATATGGGACACCGGGATTCGAACCGATGACCTTCTGCATGAAAGGTTAATGCCTTACCTCCATGCTATCTCTCCGGCCCCTTATTTTATTATTCTTATAATTTCTGACTGCTTGTGAGGACTGACCATTTTCAATATATTAGGAAAATAAATATTTAACCAGCTGTTTAATCTTAATTTCTAAAATAATATGTGTATCTCATCCTCATTACTTAAAAAATGAAGTTCCAAGATATTTTGTCTCCAAGACATTTTCAATCTGAATTTTAAAATAAAATTTAAATTTATCTATCACATTTATTGAGTAACATGAACAATCTGATTTTACAAGCATTTATTTTTCAGAACAGGTAAGGCAAATTTTCCTCATAGGTATTCTGAGGCTTTATGGTAGTTTACAGTGAGGAAATGTTATTTTTTCACCACTGCCTTCGATTCATATAATTGATTTCTTTGTTTCATGTCTTAAGTGAGATATCTGACATTTATTAGCTAGTTTTTAAATCACTTTGAAATAGAGTGTACTTTTTTAGGCATAAAGTAGTTCCTTCTAAAGAAAAGAGAAACTTAGCTCTCTTATAGTTTAGCATTTCATCCTCTGATAATATCCAGAAATCTTACAGGACATAGCATAAGCATAAACTAATATCATTGATCTGCAGCAATGGGAGCTGACAGTAAGAAATTATTTAATTTTAATTACTGCTTTTGTCCAACACACTTTAGCATTCATTAATTGTTCTCTTGATTTTTCTGGGTTATGTAGGGTTGGGAACTAGAAGATAAAAGCAAGTTCTAATTAAATTGATATGTAGGTATACTTACTTGGTGTTATAAATAGATAAAAGTACTTAACTGCAGATTTATCTCTTCTCTTGTCTTATTACATTCTTGTATCATCAGTGCTTTTATTATTTTCTTTATTATAGGAAAATTACTATATATGTGTTTTCAGGATAACAGGGTCATACGTCTTCAAATATATCTATGTCACTTCACCAAAATACCAATAATTCTCTATAATGGCCCATAATATAATTACACCCTTTAGTACTGTCCTTCTTCCCCTTGTAATGTCAATTTTGCAATTGGTATCAACAGGCTTATTTTAATTTAATTTTGTCTGGCCATTAATTTTGAATTTTTATATTTCATGAAATAGGGGTGAAATCACCCAGTATTGTTTTTATACATATGACTTAATTTGCTTCAAATGATCACCATTAGTTCAGATTTCCTCAACTTTATAGCTGAATTGTATTCATCTTTCTATATATATATATCATTATGTGTGAATATATATGTATATATACACTATATCCTCTTTTTATTTTTATTTTTAAATAATATTTTATTTAAACACCTTGATTACAAACATGATTGTGGTTGGGTTTCTGTCATGAAAGAACACCCCCTATCACCAGTACAACATTCCCATCACCAATATTTCAAATCTCCCTCTTCCCCACCCCACTCCTGCCTGTACTCTAAACAGGCTTTCTATTTCCCTCATACATTCTCATTGTTAGGATAGTTCTCAATGTAGTTATTTCTCTAACTAAACTCATCACTCTTTTTGGTGATCTTCATGATGTGAGCTGGAACTTCTAGCCCTCCTCTCTTTTGTCCCTAAAAATTATTGCAAGAATGTCTTTCATTTTTCTTAAAACCCATACATGAGTGAAACCATTTTGCATCTTTTTTCTCTCTCTCTGACTTATTTCACTCAACATAATAGATTCCATGCCCTCTTTATCTGTCATAAATAAGCACCTAGTTTGCTTCCATAACTTATTCATTATATATCATCCTACATAAACATATTAATTCAAATTAATGTTTTATATTCTTTAGATAAATTCCTTGAAACAAAATCGCTGAGTCTTATAAAATTGTATTAATATTTGAAATGTCTTTGATTCCCATAACTAGTTAAAATTTTCTTCTATATTCTAGATTTTTTTCAATAGACTTTCAACAGTGCTTGTTTTTACTTATTTTTATATAAGTCATTCACACAAGTATAAGGTAATTTTTCTTATTATACATATTTGCATTTCACTGATAATATAAGAGGGGTAAACTTTTTCGTTTTGTTTTGTTTGGGGCCATACCCAGTGAGGCTATGTGCTCAGAAATCACTCCTGGCCAAATACAGAATGATAGCATGTTCCTGTTGAATTTATCCAAAGTTCTTTTGTCACCTATTCACTAACTGAAAATTTTTTCATAGTCTACTCATTTATTTTAAGGCTTTTCCCCCCAATTTCTGCCATTGAATCGAGGTGTTATGCAGCTCATCTTTGAGCTCACTAATTTGTCCTCAGCAGCTGTTACTCTGATGATGAGTGAGACTTTGCATTTTTTTAAAAACTTTGCCTACCCAACCAAATATTTTGTTTGAAGTTTTCTCATTTCTACTCTCTTATTATCTTTAATATTGTTTGCTGTACTTTCTATGGTTTTTTAAATTGCCTTGAACATCATTAATATTGCTCTCTAAAGTTCTAATCTGATAGTCTATATATATGTATGCATATACATATAATATATGACTGCTGTTTGTTGGGTTTTCAGAACTACCATCTATATTCACTAAATGTGGTGGTTTTTGTGTTGCCTTTTCATTGTAATATTTGCAGTGTGTTGGTGCTTTTATGCATGTGGTGGTGCTCCTTTACAATAAGAAATGTGCAGCATCAGAACTAAACACAGAAACTATCCCCTTGTTTGTGCATATTCACTTCAGCTCAGTTCTAAATAGTATTTTTTAGTCCAAATGCCATCCACAGGCTACAGCCTCTCCCACCACTCCTTTATTTTTCTTGGCTCTGCTTTTGTCTGGGTACACTTCCTAATATTTGTATGTGCTAAGACTCTAGATTAGATCACATCTATCATCTCATTGCTCACCAGATTTCATTGTTTCTATAGACTTGATTGGTGGATGATAAATTGCTGTGCTTCTCCAGATCCTTTATTTTTTTTGAAGAATTACCTCATGAAATAAAATTTACCTCATTTTAGAGAAAAGGAACATCTAAGGACAAGAGTCTATAAGTTAAAATTTGAATCCCTGTAGTATTACATAATTCTTATGCCCCAAGATCCTGTGAATTTACCATTGTTATATCTAGCATAATTAAATCTATAAGAATTTTCTTTTAAAATAACTAAACCTGAATGTAGACTATACATTGTAATATAATAATATATTATTACATAATATATTATATATAAATTGAATACAATATATAGTGTAATATACTACATTGTAATAAGCCTACAAATACATTTTCATGTGATTTGTGTTCTTAATAAATATGAAATATTAGTGTGGTTCCAAAACAAAGGAAATAAATATTAATAACTCTGGTATCTTTCCTTGGAAATATTTCTCTTGTTAAGAATGATTTTATTACTGTCTTTTGAAACAAATGAAACAATAGACAATTGCCAAAATGTCCTTTCTATAATGCTAATAAACTTTGGAGAAGAATTATTGAAGAATATATACATCTCCTCATATTTTATCTATGTATATTTCCTAATGATAGATATTAAGTAATTCAAGTAGATCTATCTCTCACTTTCAGTTTACCATGAAAGAAAAAGAATAAAACTATTGGTAAAAGTCATCTATCAGAATAACTGGTCTTGGCTGTTAAAGAGAGAAACAGCAGGGAGCAAGAAGTGACTTTTTTAAAATGTCAAACATACTGGTTTTTTTGTTAATGTATTAGGAATTTATTGAGAGGTTAGATGCTCTATTCTAGACATACACAGTCTTACATTTTTCAACCTATCTCCCAATTTTAGCCACAATGGTACAAAGTAGGTACTAGATATGTGAAACTAGCAGTTACTGCCCTCTGCCTAGAGTATTGAGGTGTAGGTTAGCTATATGAAAATGTGGAAAACAAGTTCCATGGTAAGCATCATTTTTAGCAAATTTATATTTATTTTATAATTATATTTAGCAAACTATATATAGCAACTATATATTATATATAAACTCTATATTAGCAAATTATATTTAGCAAACTAAACATAATAAAGAGAGAATACAATATAAAAGCCAATATTGAGGACTACCAAAAATGTTAGGGAGAGATATATTAGTTTAAAGACTGGTTTCTATACCAAGTCACCAATATTAAAACAACATTGCATTTAAATTAAGCTTTAGATCAGATACAGTAAAGAAGATATGGAAACCTGTCTTGAAAAACTAATATGGAGAATAAGGAAGTGACACCAATTTATGGATTTTCCCTTCTTTAAATTCCAGATTTTATTCCCATTGATTGTTTTAGCTTTATAATTTAGCATTACAAATTATAAATATTATAAACTATAATTTGTAACATTATAAATATTATATATTAAATATAAATTATATATTATAATATATAATGACATATAATATCTCAGAAGATATAATATAGTATGCAACCTGTTTGTCTTGCTTACAACTAACCTTAGAATCAAAAATTATTCTCTTAGCACTACAAGAGAGATCCTTAAACACAAAACCAGGAGTTATTCCTGAATTGACAGATGTGGCCTCTAAATATGCTAAGCTATGTGCAAGGCAAACACATTACATACTATATTATCTTTTCAGCAACAAGATAAAATTTTTATTTGAAGAAGTTTAATATCTGCAATGTGAATTTTTAAAATATCATATAGAACATTCTCACAGGATCTAAGGATTAGGATTTAGGTATCTGCTGAGTATCAATCATTCAACCCATCATATGAATGTCAGATCAATAGATAAACATCATGATTTAAAGAGCAAACAAGAGTATATCAGGGACCAGCAACATTTTGTGCTAAGATTACTAAAATATAAATCTACGGTTTTAGGATAATTTGGTCTTGAATGATTTGTTTGTTTGTTTTCTTTTTGGGTCACTCCCAGCAGCATTCAAGGGTTCCTCCTAAGACTAAAAGGTAAAATCACATTCAAAGAAGAATCCTTAAGATTTACAGCAAACCTATGACAAAACACCCCCAAGGCCAGTAGGCAGTGGTGCGATATAGTGAAAAACTGAATAAAATAACTGCTTTGCCTAGAATACTGCACCCAGCCAGACTCATTTTCAAGTTTGAAGGAAGTATACATAGCTTCACGGATAAACAGCAGTTTAGAATCTTTTTTTTTTTTTTTTTTTTTTTTTTGGTTTTTGGGTCACACCCAGCAGCGCTCAGGGGTTACTCCTGGCTCTAAGTTCAGAAATTGCCCCTGCAGGCAAGGGGGACGATATAGGATGCCAGAATTCGAACCGCCATCCTTCTGCCTTCTCCAAAGCACCTGGGTTATTCTCCATGATAGACCTACATGCTGGCCCATAAACATATCTCCATAAAGTCAAGAGGATATAAATTTTACAGATTACTTTCTCAGATCATAAGACACTTAAATTAGAAATGAACTACAAAGGGTCAGAGAAGAAAATTCTTAACACCTGGAAATTGAACAGCACACTGCTGAACATCCAGTGGGTCTGAGATGAAATCAAAGAGGAAATTAAAACATTTCTGGAAACAATGACAATAAAGACACAAAGTATCAGGATTTATGAGACACAGCAAAAGCAGTACTAAGAGGAAAATTTATAGTTACAAGCACACATTAGAAAGGAAAAGGAAAAGGGCGGGGCTGGCGAGGTGGCGCTAGAGGTAAGCCTTGCAAGCGCTAGCCAAGGATCAGGATCGCAGTTCAATCCCCTGGCGTCCCATATGGTCCCCCCAAGCCAGGGGCAATTTCTGAGCGTTTAGCCAGGAGTAACCCCTGAGCATCAAATGGGTGTGGCCCGAAAAACAAAAACAAAAAAAAAAAAAAACAAAAAAAAAAAGAAAGGAAAAAGGGACCTAAGCAAATAGCTTAATGACACAGATTTTAAAATTAAAAAATGACCAACAAAAGGAGCCAAAGATAGGTAGGTGAGATAAAATTACAAAGATTAAAGCAGAAATCAATGAAATGGAAATAAAAAATAACATTTCAAAAGATCAGCAAAAGTAAAAGTTGACTCTTTGAAAAAAATAAACTATTAGCAAAATTCATAAAAAACAGAGAGAGAGAAATTTAATAAATCAGATTAGAAATGAAAAGGGCGACATCACTACAGATACTGCAGAGATTTTAAAGGTAATTAGAGACTACTTTGAGAAACAAAACATAAGAACCTTGAAGAAATGGATAAAATCTTGGGCTCTTAGAACTTTCCACTGTTAAATCAGGATAACTTAGCATATCTAAATAGACCCATCACAATGAGGAAATTAAAAAAGTAATCAAAAAGTCTTCCTAAAAACAAAAGCCGAGGGCCCATGCCCATATGGATTCACTAACGAATTGTTTCAAACCTTTCTAGATGAACTATTACCAACCCTCTTCAAGCTCTTTTATGAAACAGAAAAAAATTGAGAAACACTCTGAAAGAGCTCCTTTGAAGTTAATATCACCATGATACCAAAACCAGACAGATTTTCAAGAAAAGAATACTACAGACCAATATTCATGATAAACACTGATGCAAAGATCCTCAACAAAAATTCTGGCAAATAGGATATCCAATGCCTCATCAAGAAGGTCATAGATCATATTCAAGAAGTATTTATTACAGAAATGCAAGGATGTTTTACATCTGTAAATCAATCACAGAATACACGATATCAACAAAAGGAAAAATTAAATCTATAGATGCAGAGAAAGCATTCGATATGGTTGGTCTAACACCCATTCTTGATAAAAAATTTCCATCCAGATGAGAATGGAAAGAACTATTTTCAATATAGTCAAAGCCAATAACCACAGGCCCAATGGCAAATTATTATTTTAATGGTGATAAAATAAATGCCTTTTCTCTAAATCTGGTACAAGACAAGGTTTCCTTCTCTCACGACTCCTATTCAACATAATACTGAAAGTTCTTGCGTAGTGATTAGGCAACCAAAAATATATCAAAGGCCTCCAAGAGGAAAGGAAACATTTCAAGCTCCCACTGTTTGCAGATGACACAATAATTTATCTAGAAAAACCCTAAAGACTCTACCATAAAAGCTTCTAGAAGCAGACTTATATAGCAAAGTGGTAGGCTACAAAAATTAATGCAGAAAAATTAATGGCCCTTCTTATACACCAATTATGATAGAGGAGAAATGAACGTTAAAAAGCAACCCCATTCAAATTAGTGTTATACAAACTCATATATCTTGGAGGTCAACATAATTAAAGACTTGAAGGGACATATGGAAAGAAAACCAAAAAAAACACTGCTTTAAAAAATAAAAGAGTACACAAGGAAATGGAGACACATGCCCTGGCTCATGAATTGGCAGAATTCATGTCATTAAAATGTAATACTCCCCAAAGCATTGTACAAATTTAATGCAATCCCTCTGAGGATACCCATGACATTCTTCAAAGAAGTTGATCAAACACTCCTGAAATTCATTTGGAACAATAAACACTCATGAGTATCTAGAGCAGGGGTATCAAACTCGTGGCCCACGGGCCATTTGTGGCTCTTTGTATATTTTGTGGCCAGCGGCCACCTTCAAATATCGCAGTATTCACTATTATTCACTTACTAAATAATCGCAATAAAAATCTCATTAGTAAGATAAAATCACATTAAACATTTGCATACCCTGAGCAATTCTGTTAGGGGTATGCAAATGTTTAATGCGATTTTAGTGATATTTTCTTACTAATGCGATTTTTTAATATAATTTTTATTTTGAACATAGTAGCTTACATATTGTTGACAATAATATTTTAGGGTACATATTTACATAAAATCAGTGGGATTCCCATCACTGATTTGTCCACCCTACACCTCCATTTTCGTCCTACCTTCCAAATCCACCTCCCTCACAGCCCAGGGCTGCTAGATAATGTGGGTCCCCTCTGTACCTAGTTTACTACTTAGTTAGTCTTGCACCTGTTTTGGTCTTGGTGCCTCCGCTTATTTCCTCTCTAACTGGGAGGCAGGACTAGAATAGTTCAAGTTATGTGGTTTTGTTTGAAGAAAAGTAATAAACTGGGGTAAAAGTCTAATACGCCGAAAATGGAGGAAATCCTTCAAGAGGCTCACTTCATCAGTTTGAGAGACAAAGGAGAAAAATAAGTGAAACACCCCAACAGTACAAAAAAAAAGTGTTAAATATCAGTGAGCACTCCAACAATAACAACGATAAGCACCACAAAAATAGCCATGGTCTTGAGATAAAAAAACATAGCAGGGCATATAGAAGAAAGAAAAGAAAAGAAGGGAAAAAACATAAATATAAATGGGGAAAACAACTTCAATAACCACACCAAAAGAGGAAGTCGACAAGAAGTAGATAGGTAAAATAAAAATTAAAAATAATAAAAAATGAGTATTTAAAAAATAAATATATATAAAAAATAAAAAATGTTTCATGCTTTTTGCCTTTTTTCCCTCCTGCAATGACACAGTAAATATTGGGGTCATTCAAAAAGAAATTTACTTGGCCTAAGAGATATGGGGTTTCTCCACCCTTAGAGTATATTGTCATGGGATTAACTATAGACTCCGTTCAGGTTCATTTACTCTCCCCTTGGTGCTTTTGTGGTGTTTGGAAGGCTTCTGCTCCTTCCTGGTTGATAAAATCAGACCTCTATATCTAGAGATCTCAGTATCTGCACAGGTCCAGGAGTGGGATTTATGATGAAGTCTTTATGGTTCTAGAAGTTCTGTTCCCTCAGTGTCATTTTAATCCATCTTCTGTTGTTCGGGTCTTGGTCTTTGCACTGATCCTGGGATGGAACCTAGGATAGCGTCTTTCGTTGTGTTTCCAGAAGCCCCATTCCGTTGCAATTGTCTCGGCCAGACCTTTGGAACTGGAGATCATGGTTGTTGTGCAGGTCATAATTCAAACCCTAGACTGGGGCTTTTTTATTGGTCCCAAGATATATACAGTCCACTCATGGTTCTAGTAGCCAGTCATCTGTAAATCGCAATCTTGGCTTTAGGACTGACCAAAGGGTGACAAGTCTCCTGATTTTTTCTTATCGTTAGCTGGTGAGGTAGGATAACATGCTCTTAGGTCAAGTTCTTCCCATTTTCCATGTTGTCAGGATATCGTATTAGAGCTGGCACTTGTTGGTGGCCCAGCAGTATTAAGGATGTCCCAGATGGGATTTGTTTCCCGTAGCGGTTGTGAAGAACTTTGTCATTTCTATGTCTGGGATCCAGGGTTCAAGGCTGGACGGTTAGTGTCTAATTACCTGGGGTCTAAGTTGGGACTGCATGACATATTTTCAAGGTGGGAGATATCCCTGTATTGTAAACAAGTATGAGTTCTTATCCCTAGTAGAAAAGAGCTCATTTTTATAGGTAGGATTTCCCTTTTTATTAGTGTGCCTTTGCAGGGAGAAATGGTGCTACATTATATTGTCGGTGCATTTGGGGGTGGACAGAGAAGAAAACAGAAACAGGTCACACACTCAAAAAAGATAAAAATAGGAATAAAAATATATGTGCTCACCTATGTATATGTACAACAAACATTTAAAAAATGAATTAACAAAGTAATTAAAGGAACAAAGTAATGCAAGAGACAACTTTACTTTTGAGGATAAGCAGGTAAGGAAGTGGTGTAATACAGGTCTTATACTTATGTTGAAAGTTTAGGTTTCCCCATTGTCTTTTAGGATTTTCTTGTGGTGTTTGGGTTCCCAGGCACCTTTCCATCACTCCCCCTGACCTTCTTGAGATTGTTAAAGATTTGCAGCAGGGAGGTCTTGGAAGAGCTTTTACATTGGTGATACTTTTAGAGCTAAGTCTGATTTCAAGTAACAGTTCACGTTAAGGGGAGTTGGTAGGAAGGGCCGCTCAGCCTGAGACTGCAGGGGAGTTGGTTGCCTTTTCTTGCAGGGGACGAGGTGTGGGTTTGACTGGGTGTCCCTTTGCTTGGGTGCTGGGTACTGGTTCTTTGGGGAAGGAGGTCAGTCTTGATGCTTAATGGATTAAGAGCTGAGGGTGAAGAGTTTTAATATGGTGGGAGGTCTGGATGAGATTGAGGGGTGAAGGGATAGTTGGATTTCCAAAGGGGGAAAGGGGGAAAGTATATGGAAAGGGTAGGAAGGAAGAAAAGAGAAAATACATTAGAAAGAAAGGGAGAAGAGGAAAGAAAAAAGGAAAAGAGAAGAAAGGTAAAGAAAAGAAAAAATAAAAAAGAAAGTAGTGAGAAGAGAGGAGAAAATAGCAAGGGAATGCTAGTTTGCTTGAATGTGTTCGATGAGAAGGGCCTGTAGTATAATTCTGTATGTCACAGTTGCTGCTTTGGTGGTCTGACTGGTCATGTGCTTCAAATCCTAAAAGATATAAAGTGTATGTTAAAGAGTTTTCTCGGGACATTCTCATAGTGCAAGCTGGGTATGGTATCTCGTGTGACTGAGCCCCAAGATGCCATCTTAGTTTGTCCACCTCTTGAATTTAAGAACGACTGTGGATAGAAAAGCTGAGAGGTTATTTTAAATATAGTAAGATTAAGGCATTAAAACATAGTGTTATGAGATTTTTCCATTGGAGTCAGTAATTTTCCATGGTGTTCTTTACCTGTAATCCTGTATAAGATCCCTAATGGATTATTAAGGGCCTTTGTATTAGAAGGTTGATTACATACCTGTTCTCTCAATGCTGCTGTTTCTGCTGTTGCTGGTTGCTTTGTGGTATAATGTGTTGTCAATAGTTTGTGTTGCTCCTTTTTCTTGTATTTTGGATCTTACTCCCGAGTATATGTTGACTAATACAGTGTTTGCAGTTTCTACCCTGTTAAACCCTGTTATTTGGTTGTTGAGTATTAGTTGTCTATAAGGTGTATGTTCTAGGTGTTTCAGAATAGTGCTATTATTCTGTGTTTATCTTTCGTCTTCTGACTTACTTAGTTTAACATAATATGTTCTAGGTCCATCCACGTTGCTGCAAAGTCTGTGATTGTATCATTTCTGATTGCCATGTAGTATTCCATTGTGTATAAATACCACATATTAATGATCCATTCATCTGTTGTTGGGCATTGAGGTTGGTTCCAGGACTGGCTATTATACTGAGTGCTGCAATAAATAGTGGGGTGCACACATACTTTGGAATGAATGTCGTTCCAACTTGAGGTTAGATACCTAGGAGAGGGATTGCTGGGTCAAATGGCAGCTCGATTCTGAGTTCTTTGAGCACTCTCCAGACTGTTCTCCATAGGTGTAGGACTAGGGAGCATTTCCACCAGCAGTGGCTCATCTGCAGACAGCTAGCCTTCCCTGGAGCCTTCCCTGGAGCTAAGCTTACATGCCCAGAAAGAGAAAGCCGCTGAACTCTGCTGGAACTCAGATGCCAGCACCCCTATCTGCCTGTCTTCTGTGCTGGGCTCCATTTTTGGCCTGATTTGATTCTGTGTGCGGCTCATCTGAGGATGGATCGCCTTCCCCTGGAGCCTTCCCTGGAGGTGAGTTTACAAGCCCAGAAAGGGTGGAGCCAGAGGAGCATGGCTGCTCAACTTTGCTTCCTGACCGTGCACATCATTTAGCTAATGAATACAACCATAACATGTAGAAAAACCCACAATACAAGTGTCACAATAGGGAATTAACACAGGCCAGCGCCAGAAATAAAGAATGATGATGGCAACTCTGATGACTGAACATGACCAACCAACTAGTCAGTCTCTCAGATAAGGTGCTTAGAGTCGCAATATGGAAGATATTCAAAGAATTCAAAGAAAGTATAGATGAGAACACTAATAAGAATCAAGAGAATATGAAGATAAAAATTAGAAAACTCCAAACTAAAATTTTAGGTCAAATAACAGGTCTAAAAAACTCAGTAGATGAAATGAAGAAAAACATGGTTGAGCTTTCCCATGTGTTAACAGCAGGTGAGAATAAAATTAGTACACTGGAAGATGAAATGAATAACAATTCCATACAGCAGAAGAAATTGGAAAAAAGCTTTAAAGCAAATGATCAAACAATTTAAAAGTTACTCAAAGAATGAGAACAGATAAATATAGAAGTCTATGATAAGCTCAACAGAAACAACTTAAGAATCATTGGAGTCCCAGAGACCCAGGAAGAAAATCTCCAGAAAGAATCAACGGTAAAAAAAAAAACAAAACATCATTAAAGAGAAACTACCAGAGCTAATGAATACATGTGATCAAATTCTGAATGTCCAAAGAGTACCAACTGAAAGAGACCCCAGAAGAAACACCCCAAGACACATCCTAGTCACAATGACGAATCCTACAGATAGAGACAGAATTCTGAAAGCAGCAAGATCCAAAAGAGAAATAACATTCAAGGGAACATCCTTGAGATTTACTGCACCTGTCACCAGAAACACTCAAGGCCAGAAGGCAGTGGTGGGACATAGTGATAAAACTCAATAAATTAGATGTTTCACCAGAATACTGCATTCAGCAAAACTCACTTTCAGGTTTGAAGGAACAATACATGGTTTCACAGACAAACAGCAACTCAGAAACTTTACAGACTCAAACCATTGTTAAAAGAAAAAACTGAACAGCCTACGTTAAGACAAGACTGACCAACAGACACACCAAACTCCGATATAAAGATGGCACCAACTCCCAGGACAATTCTTTCTCTCAATAAATGGAATAAATGCACCAGTTAAGAGACACAGAGTGGCTTAATGTATCAAAAAACTCAATCCAACCTTCTGCTGCCTAAAAGAAACGCAACTGAATAGTCAGAACAAATATAGACTCAAAAGAAAAAGGCTGGAGGAAAATCATCCAAGCAAACAACACCCATAAAAAAGCTGGAGTGGCAATACTAATATCAGATGATGCAAAATTTATACTTAGGAAAGTTGTAAGGGACAAAGATGGACATTTTGTATTAATCAAGGGATACGTACAGAAGGAAGAAATCACTCTCCTAAACATATATGCACCGAAGAAGGGGCCAGCAAAATATTTAATACAATTGTTGACAAATCTGAAAAATAATATCAATAACAACACAATAATTGTGGGGGACCTCAACAAGGCTTTGTCAACACTGGATAGGTAAACCAGACTGAAACCCAACAAGAATATACTAGACCTGAACAGAGAAATGGAAGAAAGAGGCCTAGTAGATATATACAGGACACTCCACACCCAGAAGCCCGGATAAACATTCTTCTCTAATGTACATGGGTCACTCTCCAGGATAGACTACATGCTAGCACATAAAACACACCTCCATAATATCAAGAGGATAGAAATTTTACAGGCTACCTTCGCTGACCACAAGGCCCTGTAATTATATGTGAACTACAAAGGGACACAGAAGAAAAATTTTAATACCTGGAAGTTAAACAACCTAATATGGAATAACCAGTGGGTCCAAGATGAAATCAAAGAGGAAATCAAAACCTTCCTAAAAACAAATGACAATGGAGACACAAACTATCAGAACCTATGGGACACAGGACACGTGGTACTGAGAGGAAAATTTACAGCTTTGCAAGCACTTCTGAGGAAAGAAGAAGGGGCATACCTGAATAGCTTAATGATGCACCTCATGGAATTGGAAAGTACTCAACAAAAGGACCCAAAAATATGGAGGCAGAAAGAAATAACAAAGCTGAGAGCAGAAATCAATAAAGTAAAAACCCGAAAAACAATCCAAAAGATCAACAAAAGCAGAGGTTGGTTCTTTGAAAAAATAAACAAGATTGATAGACCACTGACAAAAATAACAAAGAAAGAGAGAGAAACCTGATAACTTGTATTAGGAATGAAAAAGGAGAGAACACTACTGATATGGTAGAGATCCAAAGGGTAATCAGAAACTACTTTGAGAAACTCTATGCCACTAAAAATAAAAACCTGAAGAAATGGATAAATTTTTGGACTCATAATCTTCAACGGTTGAATGAAGAGTGCCACACAAACTCAAATATCTTGGAATCAACATGTATAAAAATGTGAAGGACCTATACAAAGAAAACTATAACACTCTGCTCCAAGAAATAAAAGAGGACATGTGGAAATGGAAGCACATACCTTGCTCATGGATTGGCAGGATTAACATCATTAAAATGGCAATACTTCCCAAAGCATTGTACAGATTTAATGCGATCTCTCTAAAGATACCCATGACATTCTTCAAAAAAATGGATAAGGCACTTTTGACATGCATTTGGAACAATAAACACCCTAGAATAGCTAAAGCAATCATTGGGGAAAAAATATGGGAGGAATTACTTTCCCCAACTTTAAACTGTACTACAAAGCAATAGTTATAAACACAGCATGTTTTTGGAATAAAGGCAGACCCTCAGATCAGTGGAATAGGCTTGAATACACAGAGAATGTTCCCCAGACATACAATCACCTAATTTTTGATAAAGGAGCAAGAAATCCTAAATGGAGCAAAGAAAGCCTCTTCAACAAGTGGTGTTGCACAACTGGCTAGCCACTTGCAAAAAACTGAATTTAGACCCCCAGCTAACATTACATACGAAGATTAAATCCAAATGGATAAAACACCTTGATATCAGACCCAAAACCATAAGAATATAGAACAACACATAGGCAAAACACTCCAGGACATTGAGACTAAAGGCATCCTCAAAGCGGAAACTGCACTCTCCAAGCAAGTGAAAGCAGAGATAACAAATGGAAATATATTAAACTGAGAAGCTTCTGCACCTCAAAGAAATAGTGCCCAGGATACAAGAACCCCCCACTGAGTGGGAGAAACTATTCACCCAATACCCATCAGACAAGGGGCTAATCTACAAAATATACAATGCACTGACCGAAATTTACAAGAAAAAAATCTAATCCCATCAGAAATGGGGAGAAGAAATGGACAGACTATTTGCAAAGAAATACAAATGGCCAAAAGACACATGAAAAAATTCTTCACATCACTAATCATCAGGGAGATGCAAATCAAAACAACTATGAGGTGCCACCTCACACCCCAGAGATTGGCACACATCACAAAGAATGAGAACAACCAGTGTTGCTGGGGATGTGGAGAGAAAGGGACTCTTATCCACTGCTGGTGGGAATGCCGTCTAGTTCAACCTTTATGGAAAGCAATATGCAGATTTCTCCAAAAACTGGAAATTGAGCTCCCATACGACCCATCTATACCACTCCTAAGAATATACCCTAGGAACACAAAAATGCAATACAAAAATCCCTTTCTTACACCTATATTCATTGCAGCACTATTTACCATAGCAAGACTCTGGAGACAGCCAAGATACCCTTCAACAGATGAAAGGCTAAGGAAACTGTGGTACATATACACAATGGAATATTATACAGCTGTCAGGAGAGATGAAGTCACCTATACATGGATGTACATGGAATCTATTATGCTGAGTGAAATAAGTCAGAGAGAGAGGAGAGAAAGATGCATAATGGTCTCACTCATCTATGGGTTTTAAGAAAAATGAAAGACATTTTTGCAATAACAACTTTCAGACATGAAAGGAAAAGAGCTGGAAGTAACAGCTCACCTCATGAAGCTCACCACAAACAGGGATGAGTTTAGAGAAATAACTACGTTTTTAACTATCCTAATAATGAGAATATACGAGGGAAATGGAAAGCCTGTCTAGAGTACAGGCGGGGGTTGGGTGGGGAAGAGGGAGATTTGGGACATTGGTGATGAAAATGTTGCACTGATTATGGGTGGTGTTCTTTACATGACTGAAACCCAATCACAATCATGTATGTAATAAAGTTGTTTAAAAAATAATAATAATAAACATATGGAAAATCCACATCCAACATTATTTATTTTTTTTTTTTTTGGTTTTTGGGCCACACCCTGTGACGCTCAGGGGTTACTCCTGGCTATGCGCTCAGAAGTTGCTCCTGGCTTGGGGGACCATATGGGACACCGGGGGATCGAACCGCGGTCCGTCCTAGGTTAGCGCAGGCAAGGCAGGCACCTTACCTCCAGCGCCACAGCCCGGCCCCCCAACATTATTTTTAATAGCTAAAAACTGAAAGCATTTCTACTAAGGTCAAGCAGTAGGCAAATATGTCCATTGGTCCGCTCTTATTTAACATAGCATGGGATGTCCTAGAAATAGCAATCAGATGAGACAAGGAAATTAAATATATCTAAAATGAAAAAATAGGAGTCAAAGTACCTCTATTTGTAGATGTCATGATGATAATTATGATGATAAAGAGTTCATAAAAAGCTCATAGAAACCATAAAATAATAAATCAAAGTGGCTGGCTCCAAAGTTAATAAGCAAAAGACAGCTGCATTCCTTTAAACAAATCATTACTCAGTGAAGAAAGACATCAAACATTCTATTCCATTAAAAATATTTTTCAAACTATCAAGTACCTAGAAATCAACAAAACAAGAGAGGCAAGAGACCTGTACCACATAAACTTCAAAACACTTCAGAAAGAAATTGAAGAAGATCTAAGGAAATGGAAAACATTCCATGATCATGTTGGAAGAATCAATATTATGAAATGATCATCTTACCTAAATTACATTATAGATTCAATGCAAATTCAGAGAACATTCTTTAAGGATTTAGAGCCATCAATTATAAAGTTTGTGTGGAACCATAAAAGACCTCAGATAGTCAAATCCGTAGTGAAAATCAAGAGACATGGAGACATCTAATTACCTAACTTTAAGCTCTACTGCAAACCATAGTGATCAAAACAACATGGTATTGGATCAAAGATAGACCTTCATACCAATGGGTCAGAATAAAATACCTAGTGACAAACCCTCAAATATATTGTCAACTAATTTTTGACAAAGGGGCCCAGAACTTGAAATGGAATAAAGTCAGTCTCTTTAATAAATGGTGTTGATAAATGGATAACCACATGTAAGGAACTAACAATCTATCTATATCTCACACCTTACACAAAAGTTAGTTCAAAGTGGATTAAATACCTTGCAATTTGATACAAATCCATAAAATTTATTGAGGAAAACATAGACAGATCACTCCAAGACTTATATCTCAAAGTATTTGATGGTAGTATACTAATGGCAAGGAATCTAGTATCAAATCTGAACAAATCGAACTACGTCAAACTAAAAAGTTTCTGTATGGCAAAATAAAAACAAACTAACATTAGAAGATAACTAACTGGGCCCGGAGAGATAGCACAGTGGTGTTTGCCTTGCAAGCAGCCGATCCAGGACCAAAGGTGGTTGGTTCAAATCCTGATGTCCATTTTGGTCCCCATGCCTGCCAAGAGTAATTTCTGAGCATGGAGCCAGGAGTAACCCCTGAGCACTGCTGGGTGTGACTCAAAAACCACACACACAAAAAAATAATAATAAAATAAAAGAGAAGGTAACTAACTGAATGGAAAAATATTTGCCCTCAACACATCAGATAAAGGCTTGATATCTAGGATATACAAAGTACTCACAAAGATTAAATTTACAAAATCTAAAAGCCTATCATAAATGAAAAGAGGAAATGACCAGACACTTTTTTGAGGAGGCCAATGGATGACCAATAGACACATGAAAAAATGCTCATCATCATTTATTATTACGTAAATCCAAATTAAGAAAACAAACAATGAGATATAATCTTATACCAGTGAGGATGTCTCATATCAAAAATAATGGGAACAATCTCTTTCAGCTAAGATGTGGTAAGAAAGGAACTCTCTTCCACTGCTGATGGGAATACTGCTTTGTCTGACTACTATAAAAAATAGCATGGAGGGTTCTCAGTAAACTCAAAATTAAGGTACCATATAACCCTATTTTAGGTATATATCCTCAGAACATTCATCCAAAAAAGATGTATGCACACTATTATTCATTATAGCACTCAGTACAATAGCCAAGACTTGGAATCAACCTAGATGTCTAACTACAGAGAAGTGGATAATGAAGATGTGGTACATATATGCAATGAAATACCGCACAGCTGTAAGGAATGATCAATCATTCAATTTGGAAGAACATGGATGGAACTTGAAACTATTATATTAAATGGTCAGCCAAAAAAAATGATAAATATAGAAAAATATAACTTATATGTTGTATATAAAATAACTGCATGAAGAAATTCATTGATCTAAATTGAAGTTGTCTCAAACAACTTTGCCCCAGAATGTAGTGAGGATAGAAACTTAGTAGAAAAGAAGAAACACAAAAATAAAGCACAGGCCAAATGGTCTCTGGTGCATTGGTAATGTTGAAAAGGATAGAATCAAATACCTAAGCCAAAGGTAACAATAATGGAATCAAGGGACCCAACTTTAACAATCTAAACTAAAATGGGCCTGTTATACTGACAGGCTTAGTAGAAGGGTGGGGTGATATGGGACGCACTTGTGGAACATTGGTGGAAGGAGGTAGACACTGATGGTGGGATTGGCCCTGGTTCATTACATGTCTGAAACCCATCTATGAATAACTTTGTAAATCACAATGATTTCAATAAAATTATATATATATATATCAAAATGTATGTCCCAGAAACAGGAAAAAGAGTGGGTGTTGGGGAGGGCAAAAGGGAAATTGAGGACATTAGTTACAGGATAGAATATTTGCACTGGTAAAGATTGCTGTACATTATATGACTGGAACTGAATCATGAATAATTTTTTGTTTTATAAAATACTGTTTTATAAAAATCCTCGTAATCACAGTTTTAAAACAAAAATAAATTAAAAGTTGAAAAATATTTTCTCATTTGGAGTCGGTAGTGCATTTTTCTTGCTTGTGGCTGATCCAGTTTCGATCCCTGGCATCCTATATGGTTATGTGAGTCTGCCAGAAGTAATTTCTGAGCAGAGCCAGGAGTAACCTTTGACCTCTGCTGAATGTGGCCTTAAAGCCCCAATTTTTTTCCTCAAAATTATACAATTAGATAAAACTGAGACTTTGAAATTTGACAAACTCAGTTAGCTTTGTGAGATAGACTCAATCAGGTGGGAGTCACAGTTAAGAGCCTGGTACTGGGTCCTGCTCCAAAAAAGAAAGAGTGGAGGCTACAATTCCCTAACTGATTAAGTGACATATAAAGAGAGACTTTTTATTTATTCTTTTATTTATTTTTCTGTTTTGTTTTTGAGCCACACCTGGTAGCGCTCAGAGGTTACTCCTGGCTTTGCTCTCAGATATCGTTCCTGGCAATCTCAAGGCACATGTGGAATACTGGGGATTGAAATCGGATGCTGGAGATTAAACCCAGGTCTGCCGTATGATATTGCTCCAGTCCCTCTTTTATTTCTTTTTAATCTTAGAAATCAGAACAAGGATTAAGAGGACATTTTATAAACTGGAGTCTCGGTTCAAAGAAAAGGGAGTAAAGATAAAACTTTAAGGAAAAGGATTATGTGATGACACAGATTCTTACTAACCAAGTAATAATTTTAGGGTAGACCCAGTACAGATTCCATGCTTCATTGTTCAAATTTTCCTAATACTATGAGGAACAAACAACCTAGCAAATAATGATCAGTGTATCTTAATCCAGGTACAATTAATTATTCTTACTTTTATTTTTATTAGATGTCGGGGCAAATTGCCTGTGCCATGGCTTACTTCTGGTTATGCACTCAGGGTTCACTCTTTTTTTTTTTTTTTTTTTTTGGTTTTTGGGCCACACCCTGTGACGCTCAGGGGTTACTCCTGGCTATGCGCTCAGAAGTTGCTCCTGGCTTCTTGGGGGACCATATGGGACGCCGGGGGATCGAACCGCGGTCCGTCCTAGGCTAGCGCAGGCAAGGCAGGCACCTTACCTCCAGCGCCACCGCCCGGCCCCTCAGGGTTCACTCTTAATGAGGCTCAAGGACTGTAATGTGCCAGGTATTAAACTTGAGTCATCTACATGCAAGGCCAGTACTATCCCTGACTGACTAGTCTCCATTCAAGTCCCCATTCATATATTCATAATTACTTATTGGGACACAAAATGGAGAAGAATTAATGTACAGATTTTGAAGTCCTACATAAGTAGGCCATCTTGACTCTACTAATTACTAACCATGAGATTTTGGTTACTGAGCTTAAACTTTGTCTTATCTTCTCATTTCTAAAATTGAGCTAATTATGCTATTTATTTTACACAATAAAGTATAAGTGATTTTCTAAATATAAGAAATATAAAAAAACTTAGGACAGTGCATGCCATATAATAATCAATAAGTAACTACAGCAACTATAAAGTGGGCTTTTTTCCTGATCATTTAGTGACTTTATTCAGTTTTCATTATAAGTAGAAAAAAGAATTAATTCATTTTAGATTGTGCCAATTACACAAATATTATGAGTATTCTGTGAAACCAAAGGTTCTCATAGATTCATTAGAGAATAAATATTATCTTGAAATTAGTGACTAAGACATTATTATACATTTCAATAAGATTGTTAAATAATTTATAGAATTCTCTTCACTGTACTGGAGCCATGGATAGCAAAATGTTAATGGCATGTTATATGATTTGTGCTGGAATTCAGTTATATTTTATTCTTAAGAAATTATTAACTGTTAGTGAGTCTTGAAAAAGTGACTGGAGGGAATGAAGCTGATGTATACAGTAAATTAGAATACCCTAGTGTTTCTTGATTTGTTTAAATGGGTTAAATCAATTGCTTTCCTTGAAAATGCAATTTATATGAAAATGTAATTTCTAGACATTTAGCAGTCCATTCACATGGTAAAAACTGTTTTATAAATCTAAAACAAATGCAATCTTACATTCTTGTGACTACTATAATGAAATATTTTTCTGCATGTATTATAGGCAACTTATTATGCATTTGGGATTTTAAAGGTTTATATTTTGTTTAAGAAACAAACTATTATTTCTGATTTATTGCTTTGGCTTTTAAAAACAAGACTGTTACTAGAAAAAAATATACCAAGTATGTAAGTATAAACAAAACCAGGCTATATTTTAATAGCATCTCTTAGTAAGTTTTCCAAGAAATCACTTAGGTAATTAAAGTATATATATTATTTGATGTTTTCTGCCATTCTTATATCTTTATGTAAATTTAAGAATTTAGTTGTCATTGGTTTAGCTTTTTTAAAGTAATTAGAAAACTAATTTTCTGTCTCTCAATTTATAACTACCTTACAAAATCCTTAAGATTAACTGATTTAACATTTTTTTGCCAATTACTCCATGAAAAATTCTTACTAGTAGTCCTGCCTTCTCCAATGAAAGATTTGTATTGCAAAAGCATTGGGGCTATTTAGAAACATATGCCACACCAATAATTTTCTATAAAAAATGTTTCTTTTCAATGCCACTGAAAGCTACCAACTGTTTTTATATCACATTATTCCCATCCATTAGACCCAGGCTTGCCAACATTTAATTTTCCTTATTACTTGAATTTTTAAGTTGATAATAACAGTCTTTTTTTCTTTTTCTTAAATATAATTTTAATTTTAATCATAGTGGCTTACATATCTTTCACAGTAATATTTCAGGTACATTTTAACATTGAATCAGGGGAATTCCCATCACTGAATTGTCCTCCCTCACTTTCGTTCCCATCCTGCCTCCCATATCCTCCACCCTCACCCCAGGGGCTGCTAGAATGAGTGGTCCACTCTGTGTCTAGTTTACTACTTAGTGATCTTATAACTGTTTGGTCTTGGTACCTCCAATACTTCCCCCTCTAATTGGGAGGCAGAACTAAATAGTTCATGTTATGTGGTTTTGTTTGAGGAAGAGAAAACTAATAAAATGGAGTAAAAATCAACTACACCGACAATGGGCAGAGTCCTTCTAAATGCACTCATCCTCTATTTGAGAGACAAAGGGGAAAAAAGAAGGTGAAACACCACAACAGTTCAAAAAGAAGTATCAAATAAAATATCCAGTGATCACTGCAGCAATAAAGATATGCACCACATAATTGTCATGGTCTTGAGATAAAAAACATGACAGAGCTCAAAAAGGAAGAGGAGAAAAGAAGAAAGAAAAAGTAAATATATAAATAAAAAATGGACAACTACTTCAATATCCACACCAAAACAAATAAATCGACAAAAAGAAAAAGAAAAGAAAAGATTATTTTGTGCTTTTTTGTCTCTTTCTTTTTTTTTCCCCCTCCTGCATAGGCACAGTAAATATTGGGGTCATTTGAAAAGGTAATCCCCCTGGTCTAAGAGATACAGGGTTTCTCCACCCTTAGAATATATTGTCATGGGATTATCTATAGACTTCTTTCAAGTTCATTTACTCTCCCCTTGGTGCTTTTGTGGTGTATGGAAGACTTCTGCTCCGATCTGGATGATAAAATTAGACCTCTAGATCTAGAGATCTCAGTCTCTACACAGGTCAAGGAGTGGAAATTGCAATGATGTCTTTCTTTATGATTTTAGAAGATCTGTTTCCTAAGTGTCATTTTAATCTGTCTTCTGTGGTTGGTGGTCTTGGCCCTTGTGCTGAAACTTGGATGGAGCCTGAGATATCGTCTTTTGTTATGTTTCCAGAAGACCCGTTCATTTGCAATTGCCTCAGTCAGGTCTCTGGAATTAGAGATCATGGTTGTTGTACAGGTCATAGAACAAACCCTAGACTAGGGATTTCTTGTTGGTCCCAGAATACATACTGCCTGGTCATGGTTCTATTGACCAGTCACCTGTAAATCACTTTCTTGGTTTTTGCACAGACCAAAGTGTGACAAGTCTTCTAATTTTGTCTTATCGTTAGTTGGTGAGGTAGGATAACCTGTTCTTAGGTCCATTTGTTCCCAATTTCCTCGTTGTCAGGATATCATATTAGAGCTGGCACATGTTGGTGTTCGACCAGTATTCAGGATGTCCCAGATGGAATTTGGTTCCTGTAGCTGTTGTGAAAAACTGTGTCATTTCTATTTCTGAGATCAGGGTTCAAGGCTGGACAGTTGGTGTCTAATCTCCTGGAGTCTAAGATGGGTCCACATAACATATTTTCATGGTGGGAGATTCCCCTGTATTGTAAATAAGTATGAGTTACTATCCTTAGTAGATAGGAGCTTGTTTATATACGTGAGATTTCTCCTTTTTTTAGTGTGCCTTTGCAGGAAGAAATGGTGCTTCATTATATTGCCAGTGCATTTGGGGGGTGGAAAGAGAAGAACAGAGAAACAAGTCACACACCCAAAAAAGATAAAAAAGAAATAAAAATATATTTGCTCACATATGTATAAACAAGAGTGATTTAAAAAATGAAATAAAAAAAAATATAAACGGAATAAAGTGATGCAGGAGACTACCTTATATTTGGGGAAAAGCAGGTAAAGAGGTAGTGATATACAGGTCTTATACTTATGATGGAAGTATAGGTTTCTCTATTGTCTTTTGAGATTTTCTTGTGGGGTGTGGGTTCCCAGGCGCCTTTTAATCACACACCCTGTCCTTCTTGAGATTGGTAAAAGATTTGTGGCAGAGAAGTCTTGGGTAGAGTTCTTGAATTGGGAGTCCTTTTAGGGCTAAGTCCGGTATCCAGCAACAGTCCACGTTAGGAAGAATTGGTAGGGAGAACCACACAGCATGAGTCAGCAGAGGTGCTGGTTGTCTTTTCCTGCGGGGGACGAGGTATGGGTTTGAGTGGGTGCCTCTTCGCTTGGGTGCTGGGTACTGGTTCGTTGGGGTAGGACGTCAGTCTTGATGCCTAATAGATTAAGAACTAAGGGTGAAGAGTTTTAATAAGGTGGAAAATCTTAATGGGATTGAGGGGTGAAGGGATAGTTGGATTCCTAGAAGGGGGGAAGGGGAAAGTACATGAAGGGGGCAGAAAAAAAGAAAAGAAAAAATAAGTTTAAACAGAAAAATAAAAAATAAAAAATAAAAGAAGTAGTGAAAAGAGAAGAGAGAAGAGTGTAGGAATGTTATTTTGCTTGAATGTTTTCGATGAGTAGGCCTCATAGTGTAAGTCTGTAGGTCACAGTTGCTGCTTCGGTGATCTGGCTGGTCACGTGCTTTAGGTCCTAAAAGAAGGTATAACCTAGAGATAAAGGGTCTGTTAAAGAGTTTTATCAAGGCAATTTTGTAACACAACCTGGGTATGGTATCTCGTGTGGCTTAGCTCCGAGGAGCCATGTTAGGTTGTTCACTCTTTGTGAATGCCTGTGGACAGAAAAGCTGAGAGGTTACTTTAAATATAGTGAGCTTAAGGCATTAACACATATTATTTTGAAATGCTTCCATTGGAGTCAGTGATTTCCCATGTTATTCTTTACCTGTAATCTTGTATAAGATCCCTAAGGGATTATTATGGACCTTTGTAGTAACAGGCTGATTACATACCTGTTCTCTCTATACTACTGTTTCTGCTGTTACTGGTTTCTTTATGGTATAATGTGTGGTTGAGAGTTTATGTTGTTCCTCTTTCATGTGTTTTGGGCACTATTCCCCAGTATATGTGTAAAGTTACATTTTTAGAGTTTCTACCCTGTTAAACCCTTTATTTAATCTTTGAATATTAGTTGTATATATGGTGTAGTTTCTAGGTGCTTCAGAATAGTGCTATCATTCTGTATTTATCTTTCATCTTCTGGCTTACTTTGTTTAACATAATATTTCTAGGTCCATCCACGTTGCTGCAAAGTCTGTGATTGTATCATTTCTGACTGCCATGTAGTATTCAATTGTATATAGATACCACATCTTTTTTTTTTTTTTTTTTTGGTTTTTGGTTTTTGGGCCACACCCGGCAGTGCTCAGGGGTTACTCCTGGCTGTCTGCTCATAAATAGCTCCTGGCAGGCACGGGGGACCATATGGGACACCGGGATTCGAACCAACCACCTTTGGCCCTGAATCGGCTGCTTGCCAGGCAAACACCGCTGTGCTATCTCTCTGGGCCCTAGATACCACATCTTAATGATCCACTCATCTGTTGTTGGACATCGAGGTTGGTTCCAAGATTTGGCTATTATACTGAGTGTTGTGATAAATAGTGGGGTGCACAAATACTTTTGAATAAGTATCCTTCCGACTTGGGGGTAGATACCTAGGAGAGTGATTTCTGGGTCAAATGGCAGCTCGATTCTGAGTATCTTGAGCACTCTCCATACTGTTTTCCATAGGGATTGGACAAGAGGGCATTCCCACCAGCACTGAATGAGAGTGCCTTTCATACTGCATCCCCGCCATTATAGATTGTTTTTATTATTTTTCATGTGAGCCATCCTTACTGGTGTAAGATGGTACCTCATTGTTGTCTTGATTTGGATTTCTCTAATGATGAGTGAAGGTGAACATGTTTTCATGTTTGTTGGCCATCTTTCAATCTTCTTCAGAGAAGTGTCTATTCATTTCATCTCCCTATTTTTCTATGGCTTTATTTGGTTTTGTGGAGCTCATCTTTCTGAGTGCTTTGTATATTCTGGATATTAGCACTTTATTTGACATGTTGAGTGCAAAAATTTTCCCCATTTAGTTAACTGTCTTCTTGTGTTAATCATGGTTTCTTTTGCCATGCAGAAGCTTTTTAGTTTGGTGTAGTACCATTTGTGTATGTTTGATGCTAAAGTTCTTGCCATTGGCATTCTATCATCAAAGACTCTTTTGATATATAGGTCTTTGAGTGTTCTTCCTATTTTTTTCTCAATAAACTTTATAGATTCAGGTCTGATTTTAAGATCTTTAATCCATTCTGATTTGACTTTTTTATATGGGGGTGAGATATAGGTTAATTTTCAATTTCTTACAGATGGTTCTAGTTGTACCAACACCATTTGTTGAAAAGACTTCCTTTGTCCCATTTCAAGTTCTTGACTCTTTTGTCAAATATTAGTTGACTATATCTGGGGGCATATGTCTGGAAATTTTGTTCTAACAAACTGGTCTGAGACTCTGTCCTTGTACCAGTACCATGCTGTTTTGATCACTATGGCTTTATAATATAGCTTCAGGTTAGGTAGAGAGATGCTACCCAGCTTCTTGTTTTTTAGTATGTGTTTGGCTATTCTGGGTCTTTTGTGGTTCCAGATGAATTTTATGATTGACTATTCTAAGTCTTTAAAGAATTATGTCTGAATTTGGATGGGGATTGCATTAAATCCATATAGGAGTTTGGGTAGGCTAGTCATTTTGACTATGTTGATTCTACCTACCTGTGAATATGGATGTTCTTCCATTTCCTTAGATCCTCTTCAATTTCTTTCTGAAGTGTTTTGAAGTTTCCGTGGTATAAGTTCTTCACTTCTTTTGTAAGTTTGATTCCTAGGCACTTAATGTTTTTTGTTACTATTTTAAGTGGAGTTTAATTCTTAATCTCTCTCTCCTCTACTTCATTATTTGTATAGAGAAATGCTACTCTCTTTTGTGTATTGACTTTGTAGCCAGTCATTTTGCTGTATTGGTTAATTGTTTCTAGGAGTTTTACTGTGAACTCTTTAGGGTTTTCCATGTATATTATCATATCATCTGCAAAAAGGGATAGTTTGAGTTCCTCTTTACTAATTTGGATTCCTTTGATTCCCTTCTCTTGTCAGATTGCTATGGCTAGAACTTCTAAGATTATATTGAATAAGAGCGGAGAAAGTGGACAGCCTTGCCTAGTTCCTGACCTTAGTGGAAATGCTTTCAATTTTTCGCCATTGAGGATAATGTTGGCTGTGGGCTTTTCATAGATAGCTGTAACTATCTTGAGGAAGGTTCCTTCTAACCCTATTTTGCTGAGTGTTTTCAACATGAATGGGTGTTGAATTTTTTCAATGCCTTCTCTGAATCGATTGATATGATCATGTGGTTTTTGTTTTTCTTGTTGATGTGGTGTATGATGTTGATTGATTTGCGTATGTTGAACCAACCTTGCATCCCTGGGATAAAACCCACTTGGTCATGGTGTATGATCTTTCTGATATAGTGCTCAATTTGGTTTGCTAAAATTTTGTTGACAATTTTTGCATTTATGTACATTAGTGAGATTGGTCTGTAGTTTTCTTTCTTGGTGCTGTCTTTGCCGTCTTTGGGAATGAGTGTGATATTAGCCTAATAAAAAAAGTTGCAGAGGGTTCCTGTCTTCAATGATTTGGAAGAGCCTGTGGATCAATGGTAAAAATCTTCTCGGAATGTTTGATATAATTCACCTGTAAAACCATCTAGACCTGGGCTTTTGTTCTTAGGGAGTTTCTTAATTACATCTTCGATTTCCTCTGAAGTGATTGGCCTGTTTAGGTTTTCTAGATCTTCATTTTCCAGCCTCAGAAACAGGTATTTTCCCAAGAATCTGTCGATTTCTACTGGGTTCTCTAGCCTGAGTATAGTTGTTTATACAATGACCTCATGATATGTTGTATTTCTTGGGGTTTTGTTGTAATCTCTCCCCTTTCATTTGTGATCCATTGTGATTTGGGTGTTTTCCCTCCTTTTTTTGGTGAGTCTTGCCAGTGGTTTGTCTATCTTTTTTTTTTTGTTTTTTGTTTTTTGTTTTTTTGTTTTTTGGGCCACACCCGGTGACACTCAGGGGTTACTCCTGGTTATTGCACTCAGAAGTCGCTCCTGGCTTGGGGGACCATATGGGACACCGGGGGATCGAACCGCGGTCCATCCAAGGCTAGCGCAGCCAAGGCAGGCACCTTACCTCTAGCGCCACCGCCCGGCCCCGGTTTGTCTATCTTTTTTATTTTTTCAAAAAAAAAAATCTCCTCGACTCATTGATTTCATTGTATTGTTTTCCTAGTTTCTATGTTGTTTATTTCTGTTCTGGTTTTTATTATTTCTTGACTTCTGATTATGGTTGGATTTCTTTGCTGCAGTTGTTCCAGTTCCTTAAGGTGATCCTTTAAATTGTTGATTTTGTCATTTTCCTCTTTTCTGACATAAGCCTGTATTGCTATGAGTTTCCCCCTAATCACTGCTTTTGCTGTGTCCCACAAATTTTGACAAGTTGTCTCTTCATTATCATTTGTCTCAAGTAATCTTTTTATTTCTTCCTTGAGTTGCTCTTTGTTTCAGCTGTTGTTGAGCAGCATGTTGTTTAATCTCCAGATGTTTGATTTTCTCTATTGCTTCTTCTTACAGTCAATTTTGACCTCTGTTGCATAGTGATCTGATAGGGTGCTTCTGATTAGCCTTACTCTTGTGGTTTTATACAAGTTAAATTTATATCCTAAGGCATGGTCAATTCTAGAGAAGGTTCCATGTGGGCTTGAGAAGAATGTGTATTCTGTTTTATGGGAATGGAGGGCCCTATATAAGTCTACTAGCCCTAGATCTTCTAATTTTTTATTTAGGACTCTTATCTTTGCTATTTTTCTGCCTGCTGGATCTATCCAGTGGTGATAGTGGAGTATTGAGCTCTCCTACTACTATCACATTTTCCTTCATATGTTTCTCCAGGTTTGTGAGTAATTGCCTCACATATTTTGCTGAATCTACATAAGGTGCATAAATAATGATCAGGGTTAGTACTTCTTCATCTAGTGTTCCCCTGGTCAGGATGTACTGACCCTCCTTGTCTCTGATCACTTTCTTGATGTTGAATGCAATTTGTTCTGATATTAGGATGGCCATCCCTGTTCTTTTTTGTTTTCCATTGGCCTGAATAATTGATTTCCATCCTTTTATTCAATGCTTGTGCCTGTCCTGCATTAGTAGGTGTATTTCTTGCAAGCAGCAGAAGTCTGGTTTATGTTTTCTAATCCAGTTCTCTAGTATATGTCTTTTAATGGGAGAGTTTAGTCCATTAACATTTAGGAAGATTATTGACAGAGAGGGCTGTTGTGTAGTTGTGTTGTGTAGGGCTGTTGTTACAATCGAGGATTTTGATTGTGTAATTCATCTCTGAGTAGGTCATTTAATAATGGTTTTATTTGCGCAAATACTGGAAGATCGTTTTTATATGAGAATGTTGTTAGTCTTCCCTCCCATGTGAATGAGTGTTTTGCTAGGTATTGGACCCTAGATTGGAAATTTCTATCATTCAGTCGTTTAAATATGTCATTTCACTGTCTTCTTGCTTGAATTATTTCAAATGGGAAATCTGGTTTGATTCTTATTTCCCTTCCTTTGTACTTGAGGTTTTTTCCCTCCCTTATTGCCTGAAAGAGTTCATCTTTCTCTTTGTTTTTTGCCATTTGGATTACTATATGTCTTAGTGTTGGTTTATTAGGGTCTATTTTATTAGGGACTCTTTTCACTTCCTGGAATTGCACTGAAGCTTCTTTCCAAAGGGTTGAAAAGTTTTCTGCTATTATTTTCCTGACCACTTGCTCTTCCCCTTTCCCTATTTCTTTCCCTTCTGGTATACCTTCAATTCTTAGATTTTTTTTGTCTTTAATCATTATGTACTGGACTTTCTCTTCCAGTGCTTTTCCTTTTGTTTCCTTGTTGGCTTCCTGGTCGTTTTTTGATTGCAGTTTTCTTCGAGTTGTTCTATGCACTTCTCCAACTGTGAGATTCTGCTCATATAACTTTTTACATTGTTTATTATTCCCTTAAATTCTATTTGTATGAAATATCTCATATTCTGTAACAGTTCTTCTCTAAATTCGTTGATTTTTTTCATCCAAGTTTTTCTTGTACTCACTGGCTAGTGCTTCTTTTATTTCCTTTGCCATGATTTGCATTTCTTTTCTCATGGCTGTTTTTAGATCTTTATCTCTTGGATCAGTTCATTCTGGTGGACTTGGAAACTTGTTTGGGTTTCTTTCCATATCTTCAGATGTTAGGGTCTTCCTTGGTTTACCCATAGTTCTTTGCAATTCTTGGTGTTGCCTGGGTTGGAGGGCCTTTCGATTATAGCTCGCTTTTCCACCTGTCTGGTTTGATATAGGTATTTATGGGTTGTTTGGTGTTTTGCTTCCAATTTTATGGGCTATGAATTATTTTAGAAATTTGGGTGTTGTATCTGAGCTGGCTAGACCTATATGTTGTTTTAGGCTATCTTTGTGCACGAGGCTCGGTGGGGGTGGGCAGGGCTTCCCTACCTTGTGCAGGTGGGGGTGACCAGGCAGGGGGGTGCTCGCATGGTTTGAAGGCTCGGCAGGGGTGAGCAGGGTTTCCCTACCTGGTGCAGGTGGGGGCGACCAGGCAGGGAGGTGCTCCTGTGCTTTGTGGGCTCTGTGGGGGTGCATGGGGCTTCCCTACCTGGGCAGGTAGGGGCAACCAGGCAGGAGGGTGCTTGCATGATTCGCAGGCTCAGCGGAGGTGGCTGGGACTTCCCTACCTGGTACAGGTGGGGGCAACCAGGCAGGGGGGTGCTCAAGCAGTTCGCAGGCTGGGAGGGTGTGGGCGGGGCTTCTCTACCTGGTGCAGAATTACTATTTTCACAATGACCCTGCTTCATTAATGACCTTCTGAGATTCCTTCTGGGGACACCAATATGACCACATTGTCAGTATATTGTTTTGGGGCTGATATAATCAGGGTTTTTTTGGAGTGAGTGAAGGAACACACCTTTTATATGTTCCTTTATTTGGAAAGTCTGGCAGCTATAACCATGCCTACAAATGCAGTTGCCACGTTTAAACTGGGCCAGTTACATAGACTCACTCTTCCCAAATAAGAAGTAAAACAAGCCCTGAAAAATTATGTGTACACTGGCCTATGTAACATAAAGCTGGTCATCTCAGAAGGAGATGGTAGGCCACCCACAGCTGGATTGTAGCCATGCTTGCTACCTCCATCATGAAGAATCACTGTTTCCCCGATATCCCTGCTTCATCACTAAAATTCTACTTTTACCTTCAGGGGATACCAATCAGACCAGACTTCAAGTATCCAGGAATTTTTGGTGTGAGTGTAGGTACCCACTTCACCCATGTTGTTTTTATTTACAGGAGGTCAGCCAACTGAGTACATGCTCCTAAAATTTATAGTCTCACTAATCGTGCTTTGAATTTCTGGGAAACTTTTTTTGTTTGATGTAATTTCTAAAAAACATCTCAATTTAACAGAATCAACAGCTCACAAAAGCTTACTAAACATTCTGCAACTTTATTAATGGCTTCATTAGAGATACAATAATTTTCTTGCTTTGTCATGTATTTACTATATTATTTTTATTTTTTATTGTGGCTAAAGTGAATTACAAATCATTCAAAGTAACATTTAAGGTACACAGTGACAATCAGTGAAGGGCATTCCCACCACCAGTGTTGTCCTCCCTCCACCCCTGTTCCTGGCATGCATCACATATCTCACTCACTTCTTTACCCCCCAGAATGTTAGTGTGACAAGTCCCCATTGTACATCTTGTTGTAGGTTGGGTATTTATTCTGTTGTTGTTGACTTTTGGTTTTTTATTCAAGTCTGATCATATTTTTATTTCCACTAAATGTTTAAACAACTATCTGGTCCTGGTACCATTCATATTACCCCCTTAATTTATGCAGCTGAATAAAATGATTCAAGTTATGTGGTTTTGTTGGAGATAAAAAAGGAAAAAAAGAAAACAAAAAACAAAAAAAAATTGAGAGGAATCTGTCTAGGTGCTATAAATTTCAACTTAGTAGAAGAAATGGAAAAAGGAATAAAAAGGTAGCTAAACAAAACAAAACAAAGCCAAGAAAACAACAAAGCAACATCAACAAAAATTAAAAATAACAAACAGAAAACAAACCAGCAACTACAAAAAACAAACAAGCAACGAACACAAAAAACAAATAACAAAACAAGTAAAAATAACAAACCAGTAATTACATTAAAAGTTTTGTATTTTCTTCTTCTTCTTTTCTTCTTTTCTTCTTCTTCTTCTTCTTTTCTTCTTCTTCTTCTTCTTCTTCTTCTTCTTTTCTTCTTCTTCTTCTTCTTCTTCTTTCTTCTTCTTCTTCTTCTCCTCCTCATCTTCTTCTACCTTCACCCTCCCCCTATTCCAACTCCTCCTCCTCCTTTTTCTTCTTCTTCGCAAAGGCACAGTAAGCATTGGGAAAATTAGAATGGAAATTCCTTTGGCCTAAGAAATGTGGAGTTTCTCCACCCTTGAAGCACACTGTCATGGGACCAATTACCAGCTCTGTACACACTCCTTTTCATGACCCAACATTTTTATGGTGCCAGGCAACTTTTTTCTCAGCTAAGATGATAAAATCAGGCTTCTCTAACTAGAGATCTTGGTATTTACATAGGTCATAGGGTGAAACCTAGGATAGAGTCTTTCTTTACAGTTCTAGAAGTTCTGTTCCATCATTGTTGTTGTAATCAATCTTTTATAAATGATTGTCTTTTTTTCACAGATCCTAGAACAAAGTCTGGGATAGAGCTTTTTCATTATGTTTCCAGCAGTTCTGTTCCATTGCAGTTGTCAAAGTCTGACCTCTAGGATTAGAGATCTTGTGTTTTGTTTGTTTGTTTGTTTGTTTTTAGATCCTAGGCCCAAGCCTAGGCTAGGGTCTTTTTCTTGGTCCCAGGTTAGGTACTGCCCAGTCTTGGCTGTCATAGTCAGTCTTCTGTAGTTGGCAATCTTGGTTTTTGCACAGATCAAAGGGATTTCATCTTACCATTAGGACAACCTGCTCTTAGATCAGGTTATTGCTGTTTTGTCTTTATCAAGATGTCATATCCAAATTGGCACAAGTTGATTCTAGAGAAGTATTAGAAATTTACTGGGGGGGGGGCGGTGGTTCCTAGTGCTGTTGCAAGAAACTGTGTTAGTTCTATGTCTGGGGTCTAGGTCTCAGGATTGGAAGGTTGCTGCCCGATCACATGGAATCTAAGTTGGGTCCACATGACACTTGTTGAGGATAAGAGGCACCCCTGTATTATAAAATGTATGGGTTCTTATTTCTATTATATAGTACCTGTTTCTACACATAAATTTTCCCCTTTTTCAGTATACCTTGCAAAAAGGAATGGTGCCATATTATATTGCTGGTGCATTTGGGGGTAAGAAGGTCAGGCTGCACAATCTCTGTGCACTGGTTTTGACCTGTGCTTTTATTCCAGGCAAGACATTTTCTTGTCTATTTTCATACCTAGCAGAGCCAAAACAGGTGTAGTTAAAGAGGAAATAAATAAAAATAAAATTTTAAAAGGAGTTAAATAAAAAAAAGTGTTTAAGAGGCTACCCTCCATTTGTAATACACAGACTAGGAGATATTATTGTAGAGATATTAAACATATAAAGGACATATAGGCTTCCCCATTAAGTTTTTTGAGATACTCTTGTGGGGGGTGAAGTTCAGGGCACGTTTTCATCACACAGCATGGTCTTGAGTTTGAGAAATGATTTGCAGCCATAGGGGTCATGTAATGTCCTTGGTCTGGGAATCCTTCTGGGGCTGACAGTTCTCATTTGGGAGGGTGAGAGGAAGGGCCAAAAAGCATGAGTCCTCAAGAGTGTTGGTTGTAGTTTCTTGACGGAGCATTAGAAGTGGGACTAAAAGGGTGTCCTTTCACATTGGAAACTGGGTGGTGGCTTATTGAGGCAGGAGGTTGGTCTTAGTACTTAATGAGTTAAGAACTAAGGGTAAAGAGAGTTAAATAAGGATAGATATTGGATTAGGATTGGGAAGATGAAAGGATAGAAGGATTTTTGAAGGAGGTAGGAGGGATAATGTATAAGAGGGACTATATACACTTTAGGCAATTTTTGTTTACATTTTAGGATTGGCAATCAGAGAGGAGTCCACTGCCTACATACTCATGTCCACATAAAGACGTCATTAGTGCTCTATTCTTAGGTTGTTGTTGGTGGGCT
Source organism: Suncus etruscus (assembly GCF_024139225.1). Taxonomy (NCBI): domain Eukaryota; kingdom Metazoa; phylum Chordata; class Mammalia; order Eulipotyphla; family Soricidae; genus Suncus; species Suncus etruscus. Next base: position 78,002,654 of record NC_064854.1, read on the forward strand.
GACCCACATAGGCAGGGTCTGAGCTCTTAAGAAATTGAGTTCAGAGAAGATAAATAGAAGCCAGAGTTGTAGCACAAAATGTAAGGGATCTTCATTGTTCACACTAGAGTAAGACGGACCGCAGTTCGATCCCAAATCAGGAGCGACATCCGAGAGCATAACTAGGAGTAAACCTTGAGCATCACCAGGTATGTCTGAAAAAAACCCCAAAAGAGAGAGATGATAAATAATTGGTCATTATACATATTAGGAGGGAAAGAAGGGGAAAACAAAAATAAGAGAGAAGAGAAAAGAAGTAAATACAATGAGAATAAGTTAAGAAAGATTGGGCCAGTGCGTTGGTGTTAGAATATACTTCCATATATTTGCATGTGTCATATGGCCATCTGTTAGTCTTCCTGATAAAAGTGTCTATTTATTTCTTCTCCCCATTTTCCTATGGCTTTATTAGGTTTTGTGGAGCTCATCTTTCTGAGTGCTTTGTATATCCTAGATATCAACCCTTTATCTGATTTCTTGAGTGTGAAAATGTTTTCCCATTCTGTTAGCTGTCTTTTAGTTTTAAGCAGTGTTTCCTTTGTCACACAGAAACTTTTTAGCTTGATGTAGTCACAATTGTATAGGTTTGATGCCATTACTCTTGCTATTGGAATTCCATCATCAAAGACTTTTTTGAGGTATAAGGTATAAGTCTGCCTATTATTCTGTCAATGAACTTTATAGATTTGGATCTGATTTTAAGATCTTAAGTCCATTTTGAGTTGATTTTTGTGTTGGGTGTGAGGTATGGATCAACCTTTAGTTTCTTACAGGTGACTATTCAGTTGTTCCAAAACCATTTGTTCAAGAGACTATCTTTACTACATTTCGGGTTCTTGTATCTTTTGTCAAATACTATATTTGTGGGTTTATCTCTGGATATTTTGTTCTAACCCACTGGTCTGAAACTCTGTCTTTGTTCCAGTACCATGCTGTCTAGATGACTATGGCTTTATAAAAATAGTTTCAGGTTAGGTAAAGAAATATCACCCAGTTTCTTGTATTTCAGTATGGTTTTGGCTAACCATTTGGCTAACTTTTTGTGGTTCTAGATAAACTTTATAATTGACTGTTCTAATTCTTTAAAAAATGATGAATGGGGATTGCATTGAATCTATATAGTAATTTAGGTAAGATAGTCCTTTTGATGATGTTGATTCTTTTTCTTTTTCTTATTTTATTTATTTATTTTTGGTTTTTGGTATTTGGGTCACACCCGGCAGTGCTCAGGGGTTACTCCTGGCTGTCTGCTCAGAAATAGCTACTGGCAGGCATGGAGGGACCATATGGGACACCGGGATTCGAACCAACCACCTTTGGTCCTGAATCGGCTGCTTGCAAGGCAAATGCCGCTGTGCTATTTCTCCGGGCGCTGATGATGTTTATTCTTCCTACCCATGAGCAGGGGATGTTCTTTCATTTTCTTAGGCCCTCCTCAATTTCTTTCTGAAGCATTTTGAAGTTTTTGTGGTATAGGTCTTTCACTTTTTTGTCAGGTTGATTCCTAGATACTTGATATTTTTAGATACTCTTTTAAATGAGATTGACTCCTTAATGTTTTTCTCCTCTACTTTGTTATTTGTATAGAGAAATGCTATTGTCTTTTGTGTATTGATTTTGTAGCCAGATACTTTGCTGTATTGGTTTATTGTTTCTAGCAGTTTTTCTGTGGACTCCTCGGGGTTTTCTATGTATATCATCATATCATCTGCAAAAAATAAATAATTTGACTTAGTCTTTCCCTATCTGGATTCCTTGAATTTCCGTCTCTCGTTTGATTGCTATTGTTAGGACTTTTAAAACTATGTTGAGGGGCCGGGCGGTGGTGCTAGAGGTAAGGTGCCTGCCTTGCCTGCGCCAGCCTTGGAAGGACCGCGGTTTGATCCTCCGGCGTCCCATATGGTCCCCCAAGCCAGGAGCAGCTTCTGAGCGCATAGCCAGGAGTAGCACCTGAGCGTTACCGGGTGTGGCCCAGAAACAAACAAAAAAAAATTATGTTGAATAAGAGTGAAGAAAGTGGACAGCCTTGTCTAGTTCCTGACCTTAGTGGAAATGATTTTAGTTTTCCACCATTAAGGATAATGTTGGCCATGTTTTTTTATAGATAGCTGTTAACTATCTTGAGGAAAGTTTCTTCCAGTCCTATTTGGATGAGTGTTTTCAGCATGAATGGGTGTTGGATTTTGTCAAATGCCTTCTCTGCATCAATAGATATGATCATGTGGTATTTGTCTTTATTCTTCTTGATATGATGTGTGATGTTAATTTGCATATGTTGAGTCATATTTTTATATTTGGGATAAGACCTACTTGGTCATAGTTTATAATATTTTTGATGTATTGTTGGATTTGGTTTGCTAAGATTTTTGCATCTATGTTCATTAGTGAGATTTGTCTCTATTTTCCTGTCTTGGACGTGTCTTTGCCAGCTTTGGGAATGAGTGTGATATTCGTTTCATAAAAGGAAGGATTTCTGTCTTTTCGATATTTTGGAAGACCCTGGGGATCAGTGGTTGTAATTCTTAGAATGTTTGATAGAATTCACCTGTAAAACCATCTGGACCTATACATTTTTTCTTGGGGTGTTTCTTAGTTACTGCTTTAATTTACTCAGATGTGATTTTTAGGCTTTCTATATCCTTATTAAATCTTGGAAGATAATATTTTTCCAAAAATTTGTCTGTTTCTTCAGGGTTTTCTAGGCTATCTGAGTATAGTTGTTCATAATAAGTCCTCATGATATCTTGGATTTCTGTTGTAATCTCTTTCTTTCTTTCTTTCTTTTTGGTGAGTCTTGCCAGTGGTTTGTCTATCTTGTTTATTATTTTGAAAAACCAACTCCTGGTTTTATTAATTTTTTTGTCCTCCAATTCACAATACAGACCAGGCAACGGGCCTGTGTTGAGGTGTATATGGGGTGTTTTTACTGTACCTCCTCTTTCTATACAGTCAGTGTAAAGAACACAGCCTGTGATATTAATTGGGAGGCCTTTTCTTTTCTTTTTTGATTTAAAAAAAAAATATATATATATATATATATATATATATATATATCATTCACCAGTGCAACATTCTCATGACCAATATCCCAAGTGTCCTTCCTCCCCACCCTACACTGGCCTGTACTCTAGACAGGCTTTCTATTTCCCTCATTCAGTCACATTTTGTTATGATAGTTCTCAGTGTAATTATTTCTGTGACTGCATTAAACAATCCCTGTGGTGAGCTTCATGTCGGGAGCTGGACCCTCCAGGCTTCCTCTATTTTGTCTCTAAGAATCATTACACGAATGTTTTTTATTTTTCTCAAAACCCATAGATGAGGGAGACCATTCTGTATTTATCTCTCTTCCTATGACTTATTTCACTCATCATAATAGATTCCACATACATCTATGTATAGGAAAATTTTATGACTTCATCTCTTCTGATGGCTGCATAATATTCCATTGTATATATGTATCATAGTTTCTTTAACCATTCATCTATTGAGGGGCATCAAGGCTGTTTCATTAATTTTTTGTTTTGTTTTCTTTGTTTCTATGTTGTTAATATCTGCCCTGGTTTTTATTATTTCTTTTCATCTGGCTGTGTTTGGGTTTCTTCGTTATTGTTTTTCTAACTCCTTAGAGTATCCTTGTAAACTGTTGACTTTGTCATTTTCTTCACTCCTGATGTAGGCCTCTGTTGCTATGAGTTTCCCCCTAGTTACTGCTTTTGCTGTGTCCCATAGATTTTTGTCAATTTGTCTCTTCATTGTCATTCATCTGAAGGAATATTTTTTCCTTGATGTCCTCTTCGATCCAGCTGTTGTTTAGTAGCATTTTGTTTAATCTCCAGGTGTTGGATTTTCTCCACGGTTTCTTTTTACAATCAGTCATGATCTCTGTTGTATAATGATCTGATGTGGTGCTTCTAATAATCCTTATGTTTGTTACTTTGTACAAGTTAGATTTATATCAAAAGGCATGGTCTATTCTAAAGAACATTCCATGTGCACTTGAGAAGAATGTGTATTCTGCTTTCTTGGGGTGGAGAGCACTGTATAGGTACGTTAGTCCTATTTCCTCTAATTTATCATTTAAAGCTCCTCTGTCTTTGTTACTTTTTTGGCCTGGTGGATCTGTCTAGTGGTGATAGTGGTGTTTAGAGCTCTTCTACTACTATCACATTTCCTTTCATATGTTTCTCAAAATTTGTGGGCAAATGCTTTACATATTTTGCTGGTTCTATAGTCGGCACATAAATATTGATCAGAGTTAGTACATCTTGGTCTAGTGTTCTCCTGATCAGTAAGTAGTTAATCTATTGGTCTCTGAGCACTTTCTTGATGTCAATTCCAATTTGGTCTGATATAAGAATGGCCGTCCTGCCTTTTTTTGTTTTGCTTTTCTTTGTCTTGAATAATTGATTTTCATCCTTTTATTCTGAGACTGTGTCTATCCTGTTCTTTTAGATGTGTTTCTTGCAGGCAGCAGATATCTGGTTTTTGTTTCTTGATCTAATCCTCTACTTTGTGTATTTTAATAAAGAGAATTTAGCCCATTAACATTTAAGGAGATTATCGCCAGAGAGGGTTGTTGTGCGATTTTGTATTGAATAGAGTGGTTTTTGTTACAATAGGGGGTTTGGATTGTGTAACTCATTTTTGAATAGTTCATTTAAAGATGGTTTGATTAGAGCAAATAGTGTAAGCTCCTTTTTATCTAAGAATGTTTTTAGTTTTTCCTCCAATTATGAATGAGAGTTTTTCTGGGTAGTGGACTCTAGGTTGAAAGTTTCTTTTATTCAGTAGTTTAAATATGCCACTTCACTATCTTCTTGCTTGAACTGTTTTAAAAGGAAGGTCTGGTTTGATTCTTATGTCCCTTCCTTTGTATCTGAGGGTTTTTTCTCCCTTATTGCTTTAAAAATTTCATCTTTTTTTTGGGGGGGTTGCCAGTTAGATTACTATATGTCTTGGTGTTTGTCTGTTCGGGTCTATTTATTAGGGACTCATTTTGCTTCCTGGGTTTTTGTACAGGTGTCTTTATCCAGAGTGTGGGAAAATTCTTTGCCCTTAATTCTTTGCCCTTACTACTTATTCTTTCCTTTATTCCTCCCCTTCTGATATCCCTATGATTCATAGGTTATTTATTTTATCTTTGTTCATTAGGAACTTAACTTTTTCTTCCAATGTTTGGTCTCCTGATTTCTTGACTTTTTTGTCTTTGTTGTTTTGTAGTTTATCTTCAAGTTTCTCTATGCATTCTTCTAACTGTGTAATTCTGCTATTATAGCTTGCTAACATGTTTATTATTTACTTTAGTTCCTATTGTATGGATTCTTTCATCTTCTGCAAGAGTTCTTCTTTGAGTTGGCCAAATTGTTCATCTATAGATTTCTTAATCTCACAGGCTAGTGATTCCTTGATTTCCATTGCTAGGACATTAATTATTGCTTTTAGGTTCTCATCTATTGGGCTCGTGCATTTTGATGGACTTAGAAACTTGATAGTATTTATATCCATTTTTCCAGCTGCTAGTGTCTTCCTTAGTTTACCCATATTTCTTTGTATTTGGTGGTTTTGAATATTGAGTTTTCAAGTTGTTTAATAAAGTAGTCTGCTGTACTGATTGCATTAGATGTGCTTGAAGTTATATCCAATTTAGAGTTTATTTTTCCTAGCCAAATGTCTTATCTAAATATAATAGGGATATTACAAGCTGCTTCAGTATTTTGCTATCCTGTTTTATGGGCTGTGACTTATCTGAGGAAAATAGGTGTTAGGTCTGAGCTGACTAGACCGATATGGTATAAGTTAGACTATCTTTGCTCATACTTGCTTGAACGGTTCATGGTCCGGTGGAGGGGGGCAGTGTTCCCAAACCTACCCAAGGGTCCCTGCAAAATGCGTGCCTTGTGCTCAATCTGGTGGAGGGAGGTGGGTGTTCCCAAACCTGTCCAAGGTTCCTGGCAGAAGGCGCATTCTGTGTGCAATTCTGTGGAAGTGGATGGGTGTTCCCAAACCTGCCAAGGCTCCCGGTAGAAGGTGTGCCCTATACATGATCTGGTGGAGGTAGGGGCGGGTGTTTCCAAACCTGCCCAAAGGTCCCTGCAGAAGGTGCACCCTGTGCATTGTCCGGCAGAGGGGAGTGGGTGGTACCAAACCTGCCCTAGGGTCCCTGTGGAAGGTGCACCCAGTGCGCTGACCAGCGGAGGGGAGTGGGGCATTTAAAAACCTGCCCAAGGGTCCCTGTGGAAGGTGTGCCCTGTGCACGGTCCAGGAGAGGGAAGAGTTACAACAATTTTTACAAATGTACTTGCTACTATACTTTTGTTTTGTTCTTTCTTTTATTCTTCTGTTCCATTTTATTTTTTTCTTTTTCTTTTTTCCAATATATTTTTCTTTCACTTATCTAGAAATAATGTGATCAACTATGTTAACTATGTGATGTATTTTCTTTAAATAAAAACTATTGTTTGGACAACTATATTGCAGTGGTTGAAATGTCACTAACAGAAAATATGTTGGGTCAGAATGATAGCACAGTGGAAATGTGTAGCAAGTAAGCCCCTGAAGAGGTTGACTGATGGTGGGATGGAGGATGAGGCCTTTCTCTTCCAGCTCGGAGCACTCGTCTGCCACCCACGGTTATGAGGTGAAACGGCGGGTAAACAGCTCACAGACAGTCAGGCTCGTGGAAATATTCGCTTTATTCGGTGGACAAGACTGAAGTCCAAAGACTCAGCTTCAGTTCCAGCCAAAAAGCCCTGGCCTTCCACAGACCCTCGTTTTTATCCCCCAGAATCAGGTACCACCCAATGGTGGGATCAGATACCAACCAATGGTGGAAGCAGAATCAGGTACTACCCTAGGGTGGGTGCAGAATGCCAGGTCACACCCTAGGGTAGGGCACAATCACCAAACAGTTTAGGGTGAGTAACATAGTAATCCCCTAAAATATTTACATACACAACAATAAGGTATGGCCAAAAATATGAAAAAAGAAAATCTGTGAAAATTGTCATATCTCACAATGGTCTATTACATTATTGTCTGAAGATCTACTAAACTACATATTGTCAGTGAGTGTTATGTTATTGATTCCATTTGTTGAGGTCATGTGTCTTCCAAGATAATTTCACATCTAATTTTGTGTATTTCTACTGGTAAATCTGTATTAAAATTATGAGGGTTATCATGCAGTCTGCAAACAAACTTGAGAATCTGCAGATTTGTGCTAATAAGATCATATGTCAACAGAAACAACCAATAGTGGGGTCTCTGGATGGCCCCATTGTGATCAGTTGCAAGGCTGTTATGTCCATTAATTTTTCCTACTAGTTTGTCCTTTCAGGTGTTAGATGAGTCTATGGCATTGGCTGCTTGTGTGAGTGGACTGGGCTGGCTTCAAAGGTCCCTAGAGATGTCAACTACAAAACAAGCATACATGGAGTTTTTGATGACTAGGAGTCTCTGGAGATGAGTGACTATGCAATAAAGCTTAGTCATTTGTGTGGTAGAGCCATAGTCTGTTTTCATATTCTTTTTTGTTTTGTTTTTATATTCTTAAACTAAATCCCTCCATGGTCCAAATAGTTGGTGTGTGTTACTAATTGTTAATTATAACTGAAGAATCTCTACTTTAGTCTATGTGGAAAAAAATAATGGTCATTATAATAAAATTTTTCCTTATGACATTGTGCTAGTCTGAATCAAATACTATCTCAAATATATCTGAAAAATAAGTGACAAAGAGCATGAAAAATGTGTGAAAGCAATTCTTGTCCAGAATTGTAACATGTAACATGTCTCACTGGACAAGAAAGATTTGTCAAAATCCTTAGGAGAGAATTTAATGAAAATAATTTATAAAATACCAAAGAGAAAAATATATGCGAACTTCTAAGAGTAATTTTCAGAATAAAGGCTTTTAACATTAAATGTAGAATATAATTTTACCTTATAAAAAGTTACTCCACTGTAAATAATATTAATGTATAAGTAATTTTTCTAAAGTCATAGTGAATGTATTCCAGGCCTGAAATAAACTATGAGAAACTTCTCAACTTCTCTTGCTATTCTACTTTCTGAAGAGGTTCAAAATTTTGAGGGAATTGAGGAAACACATTTTCTTTTTATTCTTTTCTTTTCTTTTCTTTTTTTGTTTATCGGCCACACCCATTTGATTCTCAGTGGTTACTCCTGTCTAAGCACTCAGAAATTGCCCCTGGCTTGGGGGACTAGATGGGATGCCAGGGGATCTAACCACAGTCCTTCCTTGGCTAGCGCTTGCAAGGCAGACACCTTACCTCTAGTGCCACATCACTGGCACCAGGAAACACATTTTCAATTAAAGACCAATACAAAAAATGATATAGTAAATAAATCTTCTGTTTTACTTAATTCCATCTTTTGTTTTTCTAGATATTAATTCTGTGCTCATTACTGGCCCTTTATAAATCACAGGCTCACTAGAGAGAAAAGTGTTTAATTATTATGACCATGAGTAACATTTAATTAACAATTCCCATCTTACTCTACCTGTCTAGACTTTTATTGAGATTTTATGAGATTAAGAGACATATATAAAATATTAGAAGGCAGAAAATTGATACTTAGAATTCCCAAAGAAAAAGAAGTTTTCTATTCTAGGAATTTTTTTCCTTACATGTGTCTAAGATAATAACTTTAAGTATTGCTGTGAGTAAAGGAACACTTTTGCTAGCTATAACAAATTACATTTTGGCCCTAATGAGTGAATAATTTTTATTACCTAAAATAAAGCTGATAGCATCAGGTTATTACAGTGTAATTTTATTTTCAATATATTTAGGTAGCTATCTGCAGTTGACAATGACAAATGAGCACAGCTGAGAGCTCTTTTCATAGTCATTGATCCATGCTAAAAAGACCAATATAGCTCATACTGCAATATGTTGTGAGTCTGAAAAACAATGGATGCATTTATGATGAGTCAGTTACCTAAATAAAATGTAGCAAAAAATATTAGTCTTTTTTGATGAATGCAAAAGTAAGCAAAAGTTATAACTACTCTAATGAATAAAACCATATACAATGATAATAATTTTATTGTATCAGCAAAATCTCAGACTTTATGATTTAGTGTACATACTGGCACTGAAGACATTGGTTTTGATGATAAGATAACAAGTCATCTGCATAAGTTATTGTTTTCTCCTAAGTCTAGTTAGAAAAAGGGAACAACATTAGGAATAATTGATGGTGAATGGATGAGAGAGATAAAAAGAGATGGACTAGGAAGAATTTAATGACTCTTTATGGCATTACGTCTATCACAGTTTTTGTGCTACATTAAAGTTTCATTATTTTCACATTTTGTGTTTTCATATTTTTCCATCCCTTTCTTTCTGCTAAATTTACCAAGCAATACAATGTAGATAATGGAGAGCTAATTCTGAAAATGTCATTAGATTTGTTACTGGAAAAGAATAGTATTTCACTGATACATTTCCAGCAAAATAAATTTTCTATTGGCAGTAGAGGATTTGTATAGAAAACAGTCTTTATAAAATTATACAAAAGTAGATCATCATATTATAGAAATAAAATCGTATGATACAGTGGATCTGTATTTTCATTTGTTATCATATGGTTATGTCAATTTGTTAATATTTTGTCTAATATTCATAGTTTGTTCTACCTTAGGTCTTTGACCTTTTGCTTGTAGCAGGGTGTGTAGTGGTTTTTGTTTGTTTATTTGTTGTTTGATTTTTTGCTTTTTGGACCACACTTGGTAATGCTAGGGAGTTACTTCTGGCTATGCGCTCAGAAATCGCTCCTGGCTTGGGGGACCATATAGAATACTGGGGGATGTCCAGTTACACATTTGTCATTGCTAATCTTTTTTATATATAGTAATAATTTTTATTTTGAGTGGTCTGTCCTAGGTTAGCATGTGCAAGGCAAGTGCCCTACAGCTTACACCACCACTTTGGCCCCCTGTTTACAGAGTTTTTTAAGGTTATGTTAAATGCATAAAAACATAATTAAACTTATGTTAAAAACTAGGTATGTCATAATTAGTAGTTTAGAGTAATTATTTATTAAGTTTTATTGCTAAATTATTTTATAACCTTTCATAAGTATTTCCATCTCTTGCTATTTTGGTTCAGTTTTTCTCATCCAGAGTCCAAATAACCTTTTTGTGGGTTCCCATTATATTCAGAAGTGCTACTGATGAAAATTACATACATAGTGAGAGGAAACAGAGTACAAAATTAGGGGACTGACTAACCAGTAGGACAAGGGAGCCATAGGAAAGAAACATGACTGGAAGTCACGACAGTTGGAAAGCTGTTGGGAAAATACTGCTTTACTTGACCAGAGTAGAAGTAATAAGATTTTAGTACATTTTTCTACAATGTGCTTTCCATAGATGTGTAGACAAGGGTTGTAACTCAAATGCTACTGTGTCAGACACTGAACTCTTAAATTAGTGCTGCAAAAAAACATTGGGGGCAGACCCTTTTTCATCCTATATCTTTTTCACTCCTTGTCTCACCATGTACAGAACTGTGCTTAACTTTAGAAATCATGGTTTTCAGTCCTCAGAGACAATGAGAGGAGGGCTGGAACTTACAGCTCACTTCATGAAGCTCACCACAAAGAGTGGTGAGTGCAGTTATAGAAATAACTACACAGAGAACTACCACAATCATGTGAATGAATGAGGGAACTGGAAAGCCTGTCTGGAGTACAGGTGGGGGTGGGGTATGATGGAGGGAGATTTGGGACATTGGTGGTGGGAATGTTGCACTGGTGAAGGGGGTGTTCTTTACATGACTGAAACCTAATCACAATCATATATGTAACCAACATGTTTAAATAAAGGAAAATAATTTAAAAAAAAGAAATCATGGTTTTCTAAGATTGAAGATCTTCAAATGAATATATTCTGTCTGATATATCTCTATATCCCCTCCAATCTGGCATAAGCAATATTCTTACTTAGTGTTAATTATGTGTTTTATGAATTCTACATGTTAAATTGTATTTTGTTCATCTTAATGCAAAAATATTAAAATAGCAACAAACATACAATATGCATTTTTTTCTTTATAATATTAAGAACTCTCTTAATTCCACTGATATTTGTATTACTGTACTGGATCAGTGTCTTTTCTTACTGATGTGTTGTATAGATAGAGAAACAGTCTCATAGGCTAAATGTTTAGAAATATCATGATATTTTGATTAGTTCTTATACTTGTCTTTTCAAGGAAATATCTTTAAATTAATGTCATCTCTTTTTAGTGTATTGCACTTTTATGGTAGAATTTTATCTAGCTATCATTATATAATTTTGGACTTCACTGATATTTTGTAATATGAAATATTAGTTGTTAGCACCAAGAGTGCCTACCTTAAGAGAACTTAAGTTGTCACATTGTATTTGGTTGGTGAATTGAATAATTAGGAATGGATATGGTTGTATGGGCACATATTTAGAATTTTAGTCACATGATATGAAGAAAAGGCATTATAGCAGAGTAATGTATAGTAATTTTATGGTGTAATACATTCAGTATGGCAGTTATGCTACTTAATTTCTATGCAAGAAGATAAAATATAGCTAGAGTTACCAAGGCTATAGCATGACCCTTGGTGAATACCTTCAATAATAATCATTATATTTGTGTGTATCTCGGCTTGAACTTTCTAGAAAGCTGTTGCAAAAGTGAAGGATGGGGCCAGAATGAGAATGGGCTGGAACACTTGCTTTGCATGTCGGAAGTCAGGTTTAACCTCTGCACCAAATGGTCCCTTGAGCAGCACCAGTAATCTCTGAGCACTGTTGGATATAGCAGTACTTCATCCCTCTTCTACTCAAACTGAAAGATGTAGGCTCGGAGCTGAAAAACCTGGATTCAAAACCAGGATTTGCTTCTTTTTTGTAGCTTTGTAGCATAGATTAAATAAGGTATGTTTCAAGCTCTATTTTGACTTTTTTTATATCCCCCACAGTTGTTTAGTATTGTGTAAGCTAACACATAAAATGCTTTTGTAAGCTCTAGAGAGGTTAAAATGTAAAATATTTGCATTATTATATAATTTGTAAGCAGTTATTATTATAGAGCAATAATAAAGCACTTTCAGTGAAATGTCATGTCAGTTAGAGACTGAGAACTTGACAGTATATCTTCCAAGGGTTCCATTGAAAGTTGGACTCAGGGGCCGGAGAGATAGCATGGAGGTAAGGCGTTTGCCTTTCATGCAGGAGGTCATTGGTTCGAATCCCGGCGCCCCATATGGTCCCCCGTACCTGCCAGGAGCAATTTCTGAGCCTGGAGCCAGGAATAACCCCTGAGCACTGCCGGGTGTGACCCAAAAAAAAAAAAAAAAAAAAAAAAAAAAAAAAAAAAAAAAAAAAGAAAGTTGGACTCAGTTCTTATTTGGCAAGAGCATTCTTGGACCAATACCTGGCCCTGCTGAAGTGCTCCACTGTGCTTTCACGCTGCTTATTTATTGTTAATTAAACTGAACCAAGAGTGTCAGCATTTATTAGGCTGGACTTTGTGAAAGGTTATTGAAAATATACAGACTCTGAGGGATTTGAATGCTCCACATTCTTATATACTTTAATTTTATACAGGCAAGTTTACTCAAACAACAGATCCAAAGATATGTCCAGCTTTGTTAATGCTGATGAGACTTTAAGACTTTTAGTGGCATTGAAGCCTTAAATTTTTATCTCCAAGAATTTGGTGGTCTTTACTTAGAAAAAGAAGAAAAAGATCTCATGAATAGCAATGTTATAGCCAGAGCATCTGGAGTCATTTTCAGGTGGATGATGCATAAAGCTGATGCATTCACACCTTTAAGATGATAATGGCCTTAAAAGAAAAACAGCCTTCTTTCTTTCTTTTTTTCCTAATAGAGTAGCATTGCTCACATCTTGAAAAGATATTGACAGACTCCCATTTATGCAATATATTTAACCAGAAAAAGCTCTCGATGATGGGTGATCCTGTACAGATACTTTCAAAGGCAGAGTTAATAGAAGAGAGAGTTAAAGGAGAAATTATTCCTATTATTTAATATACATTTTACATAAACAATTTTTAGCCCTTTCTGAAGTAAAATTGCCAGTGATGATTGATGAATACTGACTTTCAATTTTATCATACCATCATTAAGGAAACTAGTTGTTTCGCTATCTTTATGAACACTTCCTTTGAATTATTAAAGTCATTCCAAAAAGTTTTCTTACTCAGAACTTCCCTTTAAACAATAACACAGTCCATTTTCTATGGTCTATGTAGAAATAAATTGTACATTAGGTCTTGTCTTGTAAACAAAAAATTAATTTTCATAGAATTAGAGAGGAATATATTCATATTTACAAGACTTAAATATTTCTTGAATTTCAGATTATGACCAATTAGTGACAGAGGAGCATATTCAGCGTGTTTGTAGTTAAAGAGGGTCTCCAGTATGTGCTAGCAGGTGTGATAGTTTTCTAAATAACACAGTTTTACCTTTCAGTAGATTCTAATTGTAAAGATTTTCATGCTTTATTATGTTGAAGTTTTATTAAATATAAAAAGGGAATTAAAAATTTAACCTTGTAGTTTGCTATAAACTCAGAAATTTTAGTATTTGAACTCTATGTAAGTGAATTCAATTTCAGTACACACTAAAGTTGGTGACATTACCTATAATATTTCACTGGAGATATAGTACATAGGTTAATGTACTGACTTTGCATATAACCAATATTTTTTTGTTCTTTGTACTACATATGCCCCTGAAATAACACCAAGAAAGATCTCTGAGCACAGAATCCAGGAGAAATTCCTGAGCACAGCTGCCACACTCCCACACTTAAGCAAAATAATTTTTAAGGCATATAAACAAACAATATGTCTAGACAATTGTTTTATAATTTTTATTTAATGTTATTGCAAACTTATTTGAGGGAATATTCTTACATTTATTTTTGTACTTTACATATATTAAGGCAGGACACCAAAATTACAATCGTTAGAGTTTTTCAGAGTGGACTACAATTTATTTTTTTATTGAAATAAATATTGACTATTCATGCTATGTAAGCTAAGGGGGAAAAAATAAAAATGGATTTATGAAGACACATTCATTAATGGAATAGATAAATAAAGATTAAGAAAGTCTGCCTGACACATAAGTGAGGATTGACATTTAGTATTTGATTCTGCTTCCAGACAAAATTACTAAAGACTACAGTGAAGTTAAAGCTTCTGGTTGCAAAAATTGGAAATTGGTTTCCTGAGGCTCTCTGTAAACTCTTCATTACTTTACTCAAATCATGGTTCATTAGCAAGTTAACAGACAGAAGGACCAGTACATGTTGGGATATATGTGGAGCTAATCCTTCCATTAACTTGAGCATCACTTAAAATTTTGACTGTTACAGCAAATTATACATGTGCATCAAGATGCATTTTCATAGTATTGCCTGTACATGGTCAACCCAAATTTTATATCAATCCACTAAACCTCTGCCAGTTGTTTTTATTTTGTTATATATTTCTCAGGGTTGACACAATTTTAAATTTAAATAATTCTAACAGAACCAATAAAATGTCCCAAAAGGTATAAAACACTGGAAGAAAACTTAGTTGAGAAGGACAAAAAATGAAAGTAGATTTAACTCAGATGTACTCCCCTGGAGGAAAAAAATCCAAAGAACATTAGGATATTTAAATGTGTTTCTGAAAATAAGTTGAAAAATCTGTAGCTATTTCATATAAACTTAGTCTTCCTCAAGCAAACCAGTGGCTATGACACTCACAGTAAAATTAATTATTTTCTAAAATTTGTATTGCTAAAAAAACTTTTTCATCATTTTTTTTTGTGGAAACCACTAAAGAGTATATACATAATTGCCTAGAGCCTATAATAGTTGTGGTGTATTTACATTTTGTCTGATAGATATTTGTAGTACTCAATGCTATTTTATACTTAGTAGTTATATAGACAAACTATAATTCAAAATGCTATACTATGTATTTTGTATTTCAAGAACATTTTATATTCAGGCAGTAAGTAAAGCAGGCTAATGAAGTAATGTAGGGTGATGTTTAGTTTAAAATAATCAGCAAAGAAACTATAGTATATATACATAAGCAGAAATCTGGCTCTAAGGAAAGATGAAAACATGCAATTTGCCATTAGATGAAGAGATCAATGGATCTGAAAAGTAACATATTGAGTGAAGTGTGTCCAAAGAAGATATGCAGATAAAAGATGATTTCTTTTTTATGTGGCATATAAGGGAATACAGTAAGGGAATAACAAATAGATAAAAAAAAAAACAGACCCTGAGAACTGTTCCACACAACAGACAGATATCGGGCATATGGAGTGCTGAAAAAATTGCAAAGAGAAGCAGATTATAGGATAGAGAAGAGATGGTGGTGGAACATTGTATGCATAAAACTCTACTGTTTTTTTTTTTTTGTATTATAAATCACAGTGGCCTAAAGTAAAATAATGAAGCTTAAAAATAACATTAAACAACTGAACTTGGGCTGAGGAAATAGTTCACGTCATAGAGCACATGCTTCCTGTGTGAGGCACCAACTTGTATTCCAGGCTCTATACAACTGTCCTCTCACCACTGTGGCAACAGTAATAAATGCAGCTTTGGGAAGGGCCCATTGTGAAGTTTTAGCCCTGCTAGATCCCTGAGCACCCCTCACACCTCTAATGGTGGGCCCTGAAAAATATTAAAATGATTTATGATTACAAAACAAGCATGGGGGGACCTACTCAGCTACCTGTACTCACTACAGTACTAGAAGCCTTACCAAAGTAATATGGCAGTAAAAAGGAAACCACATTATAAAAGGAAGAAGTAACAAACTATTTCTACTTTTCTCTATAATAAACACAATTATATGCAAGAAATTATGACTGTTAACCCATAACAAGCAAACCAAAACAATGAGAATTAATATATTAATCAATAAAGGTATAGGGAAAGAAAGAAATGCACATAAATATGTTGCTTTTCCAATATCTTAACAGAGAAAACAAAATTAGGAAAAAATTACATTTATAATGATGTCAAAATTTTTATTAGGAAGACATGTAATCAAAAAAGATTAAAGGTGTTACACAATGAAAATTTATGTCACTGGTAGAATTAAAAGTAAAAAATAAAACTATTACAAATTAGTGAACCGAAAAGAATAAATGTTCAAATATGTATAAACCCAGTTTGCAGATTAATTTACTCCATGTCAAATTTCTGATTACACTATACAAAGGGAATATAATAAACAAACACAAAATTTGTTATGAAAGCAAGGAAAATGTCCTAAAGTAGACAGAGCTAATGGACAGAGGGAGAATAAGTGAAAACATCATACTACCCAATTTAAAAACTATATTATAGGACTAAATGAAAACAATATGTATTAGGATAAAAATAAATTCTTAACTACTTTTTGTTTTCCTGAATAACACCCAGTGGTGCTCCTGGTTTCTGTGCTCACGTATTTCTCTTGAGTAGGACTACCAGAAAACTAGATAGGTTTTCAAGAGTTAACCTAGTGTCAGCTATATGCGGGTCATGGACCCTACTAACTGTTAGTCTTATTCCATTCCCCTTAAGCAATACTCAGATCAGTGGAATATATTAAAGAGTTTTGAGCTAACTCCACAAAGGACAAAAATCAACTCTATTTACTACAAAGGGAGGCAAGAATATACAAAGGAGTAGGAGATGGTAGTCTCTTTAGTGTTTGGTTGTTGGGGGAATAAAGCAAAGCCACAAAGTATAAAAAAAGGAAACCAATATTTTAAATTTAAATCATTCATAAAAGGTCAATTCAAAATGAAGGCAAAGCAAAGCAGAAAGCAACTAAGACAATATTAAACTGAAGATCTTTGTAGCTCTTGAAAGTTAACAAAATCATCAAAAAACTAAAAGGAGAGTTCCAAAATGAGAAAATATTTACAAATCATATATTTGGGATATATATATCCATCTTCCTGTGTAATCTTACCTGATGATAAGACCAGCCCATTTCTGGGAGGGCTCTTTGAAAGGTAACAAAAGGATTGCCTCAGTTTGGTAAAGGGGATTGAGAGAGATTAAGGGAGAAGCAGCAAGAGAGGTTGGCAGGATGAAAATATAGGAAACATGTTGAGATGCTTGGAGGCTAAAATAGGCTGCTTAAAAGGTTAGCCTAGGTGGCTAGGGTCCATTATTAGTAAAGCTTCATGTGTCCTGAAACCTGACTGCCCGTGGTTCATTTCCTCACTGTTACCCTGAACACACAGACTCCCTGGCTGGAAGGGGTTGCAGGTGCCTGAACCGAGCCTGCAGAGAAAGGCCTCACTATCCATCTCACCATCATCCACCTCCATCCAGGACTCAATAATTAATATGTATTTCAACATTTGATGATTAATTAATATACAAGATTTAAAAAATGCAAATGACTTGCAAAAATAAAATTTTTGAACAATCTATTTTGAGAAAGAAATCAACATTAATTTTGAAAAAAGTAGTAAGAATCTACAGTTCCTATTTGGAAAAACCTCGTATCACTAATTACGAAAGGAAAAAGCGAGGCTGGAGAGATAGCATGGAGGTAAAGCATTTGCCTTTCATGCAGAAGGTCGGTGGTTCGAATCCTGGCATCCCATATGGTCCCCCGAGCCTGCCAGGATCGATTTCTGAGCATTGAGTCAGGAGTAGTAACCCTGATGCGCTGCCTGGTGTGACGCAAAAACAAAAACCAAACAAACCAAAAAACCCAGAAAAAAGAAAAAGCACACCAGACCCAGTCATTCTAACTCCATAAAAAAAAAAAAAAAAAGCAACCTCCCACCCTCTCCAAAGAAAAACAAGCTCTAGCAAGTGATAGAAGTGGAGTGTAAAGTGAATCCTTAGGTACTGTTTGGGTAAGATCAGTATGATTTTTACTGTTGCTGTTATTTTTTAAATATATTTGAGTAATATGATTGCAATTAGAATTTTTTTGGGGGGGTTTTGGGCATTACCCAATATTTCTCAAGGCCTTACTCTCCACTTAGGAGTCATTCCTGATAGCTCAGAGGACCACAGAAAGTACCAAGAATAGAAACCCAGTCATGTTCAAGGCAAATGCACACCACTTGCACTAGACTCCCTGTTCCTAGTTTCTGCTTTTTGTAGACAAATACTCTCTATCTATTACCACCATGTTAGTATCATAAACCCTCCCAATAATGTCTGTCACTTCTTTCCTTTACCTTCTCATCCTTCTTACTCCAGCTCTTGGTATGTTCTTCAAACTTTTCCTTCTTGTAACCCCTTCAAATTGAACTAGGGTTCAGCGCAAACATTTCAGGTTTTGCTTTAAGCTCTCATTGTACATTTTACCTTGATTATCCATTTTAGTTTTAGAAGATAATTTTAAAAAAAGGACCCGGAGTAGGATAGCACAGCGGCATTTGCCTTGCAAGCAGCCAATCCAGGGACCAAAGGTGGTTGGTTCGAATCCCGGTGTCCCATGATGGTCCCCCAGTGCCTGCCAGGAGCTATTTCTGAGCCAGAGTAACCCCTGAGCACCGCCAGGGTGTGGCACAAAACCCCCCCCCCCAAATAAGAGAGTAACAAGAGCAGACATCTTCGTGATATTTTATATAACATTTTACATTGAAGAATAAAATTCTTAAATTCTTTGAGACAGTTTTTAATTTTTTAATTTCCTTTTAATTCTATTTCTCTTGAGTTTTTTTTATATTATTATTTAAACACCTTGATTACATACATGATTGTGTTTTGGGTTTCAGTCATGTAAAGAACACCACCCATCACCAGTGCAACATTCCCGATCCACCAATGTCCCCAAATCTCCCCTCCTCCCCACCTGACCCCCGCCTGTACTCTAGACAGGCTTTCCATTTCCCTCATATATTCTCATTATTAGGACAGTTTCAAAATGTAGTAATTTCTCTAACTAATCTCATCACTCTTTGTGGTGAGCTTTCCTAGGGTGAGCTGTAAATTCCAGCTCTTTTCTCTTTTTTGTCTGAAAATTTATTATGCAAGAATGTCTTTTCATTTTTCTTAAAACCCATAGATGAGTGAGACCATTCTGCATTTTCTCTCTCTCTGACTTATTTCACTCAGCATAATAGATTCCATGTACATCCATGTATAGGAAAATTTTAATGACTTCATCTCTTCTGTCAGCTGCATAATATTCCATTGTGGTTTCCTTAGCCTTTCATCTGTTGAAGGGTATCTTCGGCTGTTTCCAGAGTCTTGCTACTGGACTTGATTCTGAAAAGGTTCCATGTTCAAGGGGACATTTCCTGATATGGGGACTGATGGGAGCAGTTTTTTCAGACTCCACAAGGGCCCAAATCACAGATCAAAGTGATGCCCCGGATTTTACACCCCCCAGCTATTCTAAAGACTTAAAAGGGACATGTATATCTCTCTATTATGAACCTTAGATGTATTCCCTTAACATTTACAACCATTATTGAACATCCTCTTATATAGTGACAATTTCCCCCCACTGTTTTTTGTTTTGTTTTGTGATCTTATTCAATAAGGAATTCTTGGTAGAAAAGTCTCTCTGTTTAAAGTTTATTTTAGAACCAAGTTACGAGGGATTGTTGGGCTTGTTCCCTCAGTCCCCTATATGTACCAATAATACCTTGTGGTATTGGTGACCTTCCTCATTTTGCATAGGATGTTAGAATGGGAATATGTTTTACATAATACAAGCAAATTTTATCTTATTGATATAGGAACACACAAATTTTGTAATGCAGTGTGGCCTTACACCCTGAACATTGTCATAATGAACTTGGCTCAGGCCTTAGAAGAATGAGCATTGTCCATCCACCCTGAACCATGGGTACCATCTACGGAAAACAACCACTAGCTGTCTATTACATTACCAGGAAGCAACCACTTCAACAGGAACAGACCTCTACCACTGCCCTTGGCATCAACTTACTTCAAAGGGGTTCTTTTAACACCCAGATGACTTAGCAACATTAACTATCTGCTTTCAGGGCAGGGCTCTTCATATTGCTCTCTAATGGTGAGGTGAAACTAGAGGATACTCCACATCATCCTGACTCAATATAAAATATGCACAGACCCAGGATATTTAACTCGAATAAAAATATGCACAGACCCAGGATATTTAACTGCAGAAACCTGACACCAACAACAGAAACTGTGCAAAATTTTTTTTTGCTGGGACCACCGAGAATGTCTCAGGGGTTGGACCAACCTAGTATGGCCTGGAGCCCAGAGTTAATCTTATGCCAGAAACTTCCAGGATAAAGGTTTCCTTTTTATTTAGGCCTAGGCTTTTTTTTTTCCATTTCCCCATATTTTACTAGGCCTATGTAAACAACAATTGCCACTCTCACACCACTTTTTTCTTTATTTTTTTACCCTTATCCTTTAAAAAAAAATAGCTTACTAAAAACTTCTGCTAGAGCTTAATGAGTTTATTGGTGAATCAATAATTTTTCAAAAATATACTTGTTACTGATTGTTTTCTTCTTTCCTTTCTCTTCCATCTCTTTAGGTTTTCTTTATACTTTTTCTATTTTTTATTTTTTTTTAAATAATTGCTCTTGGTCATCTTGAAACAAATGTATATGATCAGTTATGTCAACTATGTGACATGTTTATTTAAATAATTTTAATAGAAAGAAGAATAAGATAGAAAAATATTTCTATGATGACCAAACAGGTGGGATGCAAAGTGAGATGAGAAATGATTATTCTTGCTATTCCACTTTTTTTTTTTACTTTTTGAGACTTTTTTTACTTTTTGATCATCAAGTTTCTATAAAGTCCAAAACAAATGATGTTTAAGCCTATGTTGTATTTCATTTTTCACAATTCTTGAACTTTAAGTGCTTCAATCAATTTGTTTTCCCTTCACCAATATACATATAAACATCTATTAATTTTGATTTAGTTCCCTAAAGAAGAGATAACACCTTACTTTAGGAGATTGGAAATTGTCCATTGTGCTTATGATTTTTCTGAGGTAGAAGGTGATAAACACTCTTGAAAGGAAGTTATTTTGAAAATGTGTTAGTAGGAGTTGGGAGAGGGTCATAGAAAAAATAGAAAGTAAAAACTACGAAATTTGATTGAACTCTGGTTCTCTTCTTGTCACTGATTATTTGTCAGTGTTTTTGAATTATAATTATTTAATATTAAATGGTTCTCAGTTTTGAATTCTGTAAAATAAATGGAAGCACCAAAAAACTTTCTATAGTTATTCTATGGAATAAACATATTCTGAGATATTAAAGAAAAACTATATTGCTTAGAGAACACTAAAAATTAAGTTGAAAAATAAAAATAATCAATTCTTATGGCACTGATGATTAGAAACGGAATAATCATGGCTAACAAATAAATTAATGAGAAAGATAAAAGAACACTCACTAAATTTACATCTATTAAGAATTGCTTTCTGCTTCACTCTGCAGCTGTGGTTATCCCATAATCAATGTGCCTACCCCGTAATCAATATACACCAGCACAAAATGTAGGAAAAAAAACACACTGCAAAGCACATTATGGGAAAGACATTACAGAACACCATCAATGCTTAAAGAATGAAAATTATGTATCTGAAGACGAGAACAAATATCAGGTCACCACATAGCCTCATCTAAGATGCCTTTTTGAGATGAAATTAGGATGAATGCTCATGAACTCAAGAAATTATGAAATAAACTTAATCAACCACATTATAAATTTAAGATGTCATGAATGTAGAAATGAGAGAGCACCAAATGAAAATATCAGGGCTAAAAAATACATTGTTAGCTGTGTGTGTATGTAAAATATTTTAGGGATTATTGTGTTACTGACCCTACCTTGATCGGTGATTGTGCCCTACCCTAGGGTGTGACCTGGCATTCTGCCCTCACTCTAGGGTGGTACCTGAGTTCTGCTTCCACCATTGGTGGTATCTGATCCCACCATTGGGTGGTACCTGATTCTGGGGGATAAAAACAAAGGGTCGTGGAAGGCGAGGGCTTTTGGCTGGAACTATAGCTGAGTCTTGTCCCACCGAATAAAAGCTAATATTTCCCACAAGCCTGACTGTCTGCGAGCTGTTTACTCACACATTTCACCTCAGAACCGTCGGCTGGACAGGGGTGGCAGACGCATGCTCTGAGCTGAAAGGGAGAAAGACCTCATCCTCCTTCTCTCCATCAGTCAACCTCTTCAGGGGTCTTATTTGCAACAAATTGGCACCCTGAACATGGATCTGAACTCTGGGGACCCAAGTGAACAGCAATAACGTGGAAATACCTGCTTTTCAGTTTGATTTTGGCTTTTTTCAGTTGCAGGTCAGCCCAAAACCTTGGTGCTACCACGTGAAGCCAATTTTCAAATATGGCCAACACCCCTTCTGGGGGAAGAAGGGGCAACTAAAACAATGGGAGGTGGAAGCTTGTATCACCCCCATCCCAGGGCCCAGGCCAAGGACTTAAACTTTGTTACATAAACAAAAACCCACGCTCCTCAAAGACTGATAAAAGGGCTTTGGTTGGAAAAGTCCCAGGAAGAAGAAAATCTTCCCTAAATGGACTGACTCCTCAGTATGACTTTCGGCTTGAATTTGGATTTCCGGACTTTGGAAATTTTCAGACTGGGACTTTTAGTTTAAATCACTTTGAAACTCTGGACATCCAAACAGCACCCTGTGCGGCTGTGGCAGCGGAACTGCTTCCAAAGTGCCGCCTGAAGGGGAGAAAAGGCCAGCGGTGATCAGCCAACATTGCCCATCCTGCAGCAAAGAAGCAGCAAAAAGTTCCTAATTAGCCCAGAAGCCAGCAATACTGTGGCTCGGCTCAGCTCGCTCTGCTTTGGGGTCGCGGAAAAGCGGCAAGCCTGGAATCCACCCTCAGATCAACAAAGGTGAAATGGCCCAAGTGAACCCCGCCTTCAGAAAGTTTAAAGAAGCCACGTGGTGAAATCAGCATGGGACAAACCAGCATCTGGACTTATGGTTTTAGGTGTAGGGGACTAAGTGGGTAGTCATATATTTTACACATAGTTGGTGATGGGATAAGTTTTAGTTAGTTAGTGGTTTAAAAATTTTTAAAAAAATGGGGGGAATAATAACACGCTTAGCCCATTTAAAGATCTGATTTCTAACCGCCTGCATCTAACTGTCATGGTTAAGTCATTTTTCTTTATTATCATTCATTTATATTAAGGGAGGGGCACCCTGTGTTTAGGTTAGAAGTTTTTTCTTTACATTTTCCTGTGATGCGCTTATGCAAAGAGCCGCTGTTTTATTATTGACTAGTTTTTCCTTTAATAATTGTAAACAATATTGCTTGTTTACTAAAAACAAATGGAGGAAATTGTTTTGTATGTAAATATTTTAGGGGATTATTATGTTACCTGACTCTACCCTGATCGGTGATTGTTCCCTACGCTAGGGTGTGACCTGGCATTCTGCCCCTACCCTAGGGGGGTACCTGATTCTGCTTCCACCATTGGGTGGTATCTGATTCCCACCTATAACAAAGATAGTGAGGGATAGAGGCAGAATGACTATCTGAGAGAGAAGCAGTTGGTAGGAATTAGAGAGGTAAATGGGGAGGCATTGGTGGTGGGAAGATTGAACTAGTCAAGGGTGGTGTACGTTCTATGACAGAAACTCCAGTATAAAATTCTTTGTAAGCAAGATGATTAAATTAAAAAAAACAAAAATATAATTAATCCAGAAAAACATAAGCAACTAAGATAAATCACTACTTGATACCCTATATAAAAAGCACTTACAAATATAAGAAAAGATAATAATGTAATAAATAGATTAAAATTCTTAATAGTATTAGGAGAGAATAAAATTGCTTTCCATTTTATGTGCTGGCAATAACAATAGATTAGAAAAGTTACTTAAATAAGTTATTGCATTTTAAATTTTTGACAGAAGAATGAGTTAATTTTATATTTTGTTTTCAACTCTTATTATAAAGCCATTTTAACACATTTTAATTGCTTAGAACAAACACACTAAACCCTTTTTATTTTACTCTTATTTGCAAAGAAAATTTTTGTTGAAAGCAGATAAAAATTCAATTGATGGGTGAGTATGATGATGCTTCCTTTCTCTGAAGGCATTTTTGGAATTTAGATCTTATCTAGGCAATAAATCATAGAGAGTGTTGTAGCAATATAAGAATAGAGATAAAAACAGAAATTTTGAGGTGAAAAAATTAATACCAACTTTATGATTATTGTACTGAGGTGGCAGAAACAGCTGCACAACAGCTTAATCCTTGTGACAAGCCCAAAACTCAAAAATAACAGCTGGCATTGCCTGATAAAAATAGCCAAGGAGCCAGATGCCATAGCTGGGAACAATATTCTAGTGTTAAAGATTAAATTGATACAGAAAATGGCACCCTATCATTAACTCTTTATTTTCATCTAAGTTAGCTTTCAAACATTGTATTCTGAGTTATAAAAGATAAGATAGGAGTGGGAGATGAAGGAAGGAGAGCTATTAAGATAGATTTTAATAGAGTGTAACTTAAGACACAACTTAAAATATTTCTCAAAGAAAGAAAAATAGGAAGTATAGTCATTTTCAAATGACAATCTGCTGAGAATTAGTGTTGATGTGTCAATTTGATGGGTATTTTTTTTTTTTTTTTTTGGTTTTTTGGGCCACACCCGTTTGACGCTCACGGGGTTACTCCTGGCTATGTGCTCAGAAATTGCCCCTGGCTTGGGGGGACCATATGGGATGCCTGGGGGATCGAACACCGCGGTCCTTCCTTGGCTAGCCGCTTGCAAGGCAGACACCCTTACCTCCAGCGCCACCTACCCGGCCCCAATTTGATGGGTATATTTTAGTTAAATTATAGGAAAATCTACATTTTCCCCTTAATTTTATATTTGCCAGGCACAACGAAAAATATTTAAATCTAAAAAGGGACAGTGAAGAATGTGCCTTATCGTAAGACTCTAAACATTTTCTAAATGTCAACCTGAAAAAATGTTTTTGAACTTGTTATTAACAGTTATATGCCTCTCAAAAATTTATAGTAGTCTGTTATAGTCTATATAAATGTATAAAATTATGGTTTATGAACAATGTGTAAACATTGGTTGGTTTGAACCTGATATAGTCTATAAATATAGGTCTATGTAGTAGAGAGAGTATCATTCCCCATGTCCCTATGATATCCAAATTCTTATTTCAGGATTTCTGACTGTACTTTCTTATACTGAAAAGGAACTTTTAAAATGTAAATAAGAATATTGAATTTAATAGGTAGAAGGTTATCCTGGATCATTTGTATCATCCCAGTCTAGTCACCTAAAAACTTAAAGCAACCAACTTCTCTGACTAGGTTAAAAATGGTATGGATGAAGTGAATTTTAAGCATGACAGGATTTAATTCATTATTTCTGGCTTTGAAGTTGAGGTAAACATGGTCATAGATCAAAGAAATGTGGATGTTATTGACAAGCTATGAAAAGCCATAAGCTGACAGGTCTCAAGAATTTAAATCAAAGGAATTGAATTCTTTAGACTAAAGTGCTAAAATAGGTTCTCTCCTACAACCCCAGAAAGGAATACAGCCCTGACAACTCTGAGTTTTTTGTCTGCTGTAAACCCATAAAGATGGGTCCTGGAGATGCAATGAGATGCTGAAGTGAAAGTCAGATAAAATTGTTATTGATGTCAGCACAGATTGGACTTCCACTCTCCTTGGGAGAAGAGAAATTTTAGCAAGATACAAAAGGTTATGATTAAATACACAAAAGAAGACCACCCAAAGTTTCAAGCTTTTCCCCATGACAACACATTAGCAGTGGATTCTAACCTACATAGAAAGTACCAAAGTTTGCAGAGGAAATAATAACTTTGCAAAGGAAAATTACTAATATATCCCCTTGGTTTGCCCATATCTCAATTTGAGATTTATTCTCTTGGCACTTTCCCTTTCCCTTTTTCTTGGCTCTTTCCCTTTTTATGTTAGTGGACTACTGTTTTACTTCAATAATCATATTCTCCTGATGATCACCGTGGGCAGAAATCAGTGTTTGTGGAGCCTAGGGCTCTAAAATGAGAACCTTGTGAGATTCAGGCCTGGAAGCAAACATTGAAGCAGGAAATAATCTATACAGTAAAAAAGATGTACTCAAGCAAGTTCACTCACTCAAGCTAAGAAGGAATGTAGTTCAGTAGAAGACTGAAGAAAGAGATTCTGCCTTCCTGCTTTTATAGACAAGAATCAGGCTGCCACACCCTAGTGTGGGAGAGGAATATCGAGTAGGAATAATCTAATATCTCCTCACCAGATCACACCCTAAGGTGGAGTACGAATATTGATTTGGGTAGGTCCAGTAAATAACATCTCCCCCTAATTGACTAGAAAAACAAAACATCATAATATTTAAGACTAGAATACTAAGTGATATGGTGAATGAGCACTGTAAAAAAGAGTCAATTGACATTCAGATGCCTTATCCAAGGATCTCTGTGGAGAGACGACATTAGAAGAATAGGCAAGGTAAAATCAAATGGATAATGAATGATTTAATTTGTTAAGACATCACAAGTGAGCTTTTGTATTAGGATTCCAATGGAAAATATCATTATAATATGAAACCAGGGGTATCCAAAACTATGTCTCCATGAATCACTGTTCTGAGTTTAGAATCCTAAGGAAGGAACAGATCCAAATTTATATCACCTAAGTATTTTTGAAAATCATTAAGAGTCCTTTAGTTTTTTCTGATAAATAGAAATTTTTGGGGTACACACCGAAGTATGATCCAATACAAATTCCAACTTTTGAAATGGAAGTAAAGTTTGGATTTTTTCTGTGGCTAGACTGTTAAACCAGCACCCTGCAAGCTGCTGATGACAAATTCATAAACACTTTGCAATTCCTTGTGAGTCAGATTTGACAGTAAATGTCACCCCATGTAATACACCAAATATACATGGGAACTGGCCCCAGACCCGGTTTCCTGAGACAGGTTGGCTAGGTCTTGGACTTGAGTGGGTGGTCCGTGGAACAGGAACATATTCAAAATGATGACTGTGGATTAATGAGTGTCCCATGTGTAGCTTTTGCAAGAGCAAGAATTTGACCTGCCCTTTTCTCCAGAGTGACATCTTTCAGTTGTGTGGCCAGTATACTCATACTTTTCTTAAGCTTTGATTTATATCTTTTTCAAGAACAGTCTATGGAGAGGCTGAATTCAGACATGATGGCTGTGTTTATGGGCATGGTTAGGCTGGAACCGTCTTTTTCATGCAAAACCTGTACTCACTCACTGAGCCATTTCTATATCCTAACTTTACAATTCTATGTAATTTGCTTATACTTGTCCTTTCTGTCAATTTCTTTCATCAATCTGTCATTATACTTACAGGAATAAACATATCAATATCTTACTCTATTTTCCACCTTATCTGTCAATTTTTTTCCATCAATGCTTTCAGCTATGCTTTTTATTTTGAACATTTCAACTCTCTTGGAAAATGGAAAATATATAATAAAGTAGAAAAAAATTTAGTTGAAAGTCTTGAAAATCAAGTGAGAAATATTCTTCTAGAAAATGGTACAAAAAAGTACATATATAAAAGTGAAATAAAATAGGGGGCCAGAATGATTACACAGTGGTATGGTATTTGCCTTGCACACAAATGATCCAGGACAGACCTGGGTTCAATCCCCAACATCCCATATAGTCCCCAAAGCCAAAGTGATTTCTGAGCACATAGCCAGAAGTAACCCCTGAACATCACTGGGTGTGACCCCTCTAAAAATAGTGAAATAAAATAAACCTAAAATAGTTAAGCTTTTTCTTTTTTTACACAGAATTCAATAGCAACCCAGAAAGAGAATTTTGGAGAAAAATGTCTCTTATATTACTGAGTTCTTGCACACGTAAATCCTCAAAAATTAAGTTTTTGTGGACTCGGAGAGATAGCACAGAGGTGTTTGCCTTGCAAGCAGCCAATCCAGAACCAAGGTGGTTGGTTGGTTCGAATCCCCCGTGCCTGCCAGGAGCTATTTCTGAGCAGACAGCCAGGAATAAACCCCTGAGAACCGCCGATGTGGCCCAAAAACCACAATAATATTCCTTAGAATGAGTGAACATGTATTTTTCTATTTATCAGTTGAAGAATATGTTGATTGATTCCAATTTGTTTTGTCTCTTTTTTTAAACCACACCAGCGATGCTCAGGGGCTACTCCTAGCTTTGCTGAGGATGCCTTCCTGGCATGCTCAGGGGGCCATATGGGATGCCAGTGACCGAACTCAGGTCGAGCACATGCAAGCCAAGCACCTTACCCACTGTTCTATCTCTCCGGACCTGATTGCTTCCAATTAAAAAAAAAAAAAAAAGGTCAGTCCAACACTAGATGGTACTTAGGAAGCAAATGTTGCTAAGGATAAAACCTAGTGCCTCAAATATTCAAAGTATATGCCAATAGAACAATATCTTGCAGGTGCCGTATCCTGATTTTAAATGTGAATCACAAGTATTTATATTCATAGGGACCATAGGTGGAGACAATGACAAAATGTGTCATAATATGTTACCATATCCCTGGTATATTTAATTTTCCAAATTACAAATTAAAAATGATTCAGGTCATTCAGTATGCATTTTGAATTTGTAATAAATCATATTTTGTTGCTAAACAAGAATTATGAAAAAGAAATAAACTTTGAGATCAAATATAAATGGCAAGAAACAAAAAAAGTCAATGTAAAGACAAAAGGAGTAAACAAAGTAAGCACAGACATTAATAACTAGAAAATACAAAATAAAAATACTGGCAATAGTAGGTAAAGAAAAGAGAGTTTTACTTAAAATAAATCTTATTATATCTGCATAGGTTTAATAGTGTTACACAAGAAAAGAAAACCCCACTCATCTGTTCTTGGCACTTGATTTGTTTACAGAATCTGGCTATTGTGATAATGCTGTAATGAACATAGGTGTGCTGATGTCTTTTCTGCATTGTGCTTTTGGTCCCCTCGAGAATATTTTCAGGAGAAGCATGAGTAGGTAATATGAAGCTCATTTTCTAGTTTTTTTAGGGAAGTCCATATTGTTTTTCTAAAGGTTGGCTTAGTCAACATTTCTATCAGCAGTGAATGAGTCCCCTTATGCCCTGGATCTATGTCAGGAGCTGGTTTATTCAGGTGTGCCTGTCTCTACTGTGAGGTGATATTTATTTTTTGTATTGATTTGCAAACTCACACATGATTAATGATGTGAGTATTTTATGTGACTTTTGGCCCATCTTACTTTTTCTTTTAAAAAATTTTTGTTCTCTTCTCCCCAATTTTTGATGGGGATGACAGGAGGATAAGTACAGAAATAGCTGGCAGAAATTGACCACTGGTGAAGGGATAGGAATTGGAACAATGAATTACTAAAACTCAGCTCTCTACAACTATTTAACTTTCTATCTCATAAGGATTTTTTTTACAAAGTAATTGATATTAAATATATCCTAAAAATGGAAAAACCTCAGTTATATAACATTAGATAAAAAGGAATTTAGAATCAAAAGGAATATATATTATATTTAATGAAAGTGTTATTCTGCTATATATTTAGAGTATAGAAAAATAATAAGCTTCCCTGAAATGTCAAAGGAATCTCAATACAAATATATTAACATAGATCTTTAAAAAATTTTTTTATGAAAACATTCTGTTCTACAAAGTTTTTCATAGTTGGGTTTTAGACACACAATACTCTTCAGGACCAATTGATCAGTGTCAACCCTCCTTCACCAATGTTCCCCCAGACTGCATCCCCACATATCCACTCTCCACCCCCAGACGACC
Organism: Suncus etruscus; assembly: GCF_024139225.1. NCBI lineage: Eukaryota > Metazoa > Chordata > Mammalia > Eulipotyphla > Soricidae > Suncus > Suncus etruscus. Next base: position 78,032,558 of record NC_064854.1, read on the forward strand.
AGTATAATAGGAACATTTTTTAATTTCTATTGTTAAAGTTTGGGTCTCTTGATTTCATTATTGTTGAATCTGGCTTGCATATTTTAACTCTATCCTTTCTTTTTTCTTTTTACATAATATATTTATTTAAGCACTACAATTACAAACATGATTGTAGCTGGATTAGTTCTGTCCTTTCTTTAATACCACCAACGTACCTGAGACCTCTTGGCTCCTGCTTCCCATCCTGTCATATTTGTGTTTCTCCTTTTCCACTCATTTTTTTAATTTTTCCTTGCTATACTCTGGGGTTTAGAGTATTCTCAACAACCCCCACTTAAAACCACTGCATTTCTTCATTTACTCTAAAGAACACATATAAATGATATTCTTTATTTATCCTTCTGGCTTACATCATTTAACATAATTAAATTACCATTTAACATAGTTCCATCCATGTTGCATGATTGCATCATCCTTGCTGCTATGTAGTATTTCATTATATATGTACCAACATCTTCATCATCCACTCATCTGTTGTTGGACATTTTAGGTTGATTCCAACTCTTAGTTACTGTACCGAATACTACAATGAAACAATGGTGTGCATACATCCTTTTGGATCAGTGTTTTCCTTTTCCAGTGGGATAGATACCCCCCCAAAAAAGGAATTACCGGGCCCATTTGTCAATTATATTCTGAGTTTACTGAGGACCCTCTGTAATGTTTTCCATAGGTGTTAGACCAGGCAGCATTCCCACCAGCCAAGGATGTGAGTTTCTTTTTCACCACATCCCCACAAACACAAATTGTTCCCAGGATTTGGTATTTGCCATCCTCATTGGTGTAAGATGTTATCCCATTGTTGTTTGATTTGTATTTCTCTACTGATAAGTGATAATGAGCATTTTTTCATGTGCCTGTTTGTCATGTGTTTGTCTTCCTCAAGCTAGTGTCTATTTATTGTTCTCTCCCGTTTTTGGGTTTTGGGGAGTTAACTTTTGTGATTACAAAATTTATATTTTGTATATGCTAGAGATCAAACCTTTATCTTATAAGTTGCATGAAAATATTTTCTCCTAGATATTTTTCTTTTTTTTTCTTTTTTTTTTTTTTTTTTTTTTGGTTTTTGAGTCACCCACCCGTGGTACTCAGGGATTACTCCTGGCTCTGCACTTAGATATCACTCCTGGCTGGCTCAGGGACCACCATGAAATGCAGAAATCGAACCACATGCTGCCTACAAGGAAAAACATTTGAATACTCAATGTCAATTAGACTCAAAGTCCAAAGTTGGAGAACAATTTCAAGAAAACAATTCCATAAAAAATGCTGGGTGGCCATATTAATATCAGACAACATAGACATTAGACTTTAAATGATTGTAAGGGACAGATATAAACATTTCTAAAAAAATGAAGTGATAGGCACATCAGTAAGAAATCATAATCCTAAACACATATGTACCAGTGAGGGACTAGCAAATATTTTTTTTTAAAACATTGCTAATAAACTTGAAGAACGGCATTAATAGCAACACAATAATAGTGGGATATTTCAACCCAACCATGTTACCTTTTAATAGGTCAACTAGGCTAAATTGTATATATATACATATTATATGTACATATATATGTGTATACATATATCATATATATCCTATACATACACATATAAATAAATGGCTCTCCATCCCATATGCATTCTTCTCTATGGCAAAAAAAAAATCATTTTTCTAAGAGAGAACAAATGCTGGTCCATAAATATAAATTTTATGAAATGAAGAGGATAGAGGGCTGGATAAGTTATTTATTTGCTTTGCACACAGCCAATACAGAATGGATGCTATTCAATTCCTGGCATCCCATATGAAACCCTGAAACTGCCAGGAGCAATTTCTAAGTACAGAGCCAGGAGTTACCCCTGAGCAAATCCCATGTGTTAGCAAAAAACAAAACAAACAAAACAATAAAGAGGATAGAATTTGTACACCTTCTCAGATCATGATGCACTACAACTAGAAGTGAATTACAAACAGATGAAGAGTAAAAACTACAATGCCCGGAAATTAAACAGCTCACTAGTGAAACACCAAGAGGGTCAGAAATGAAGTCATAGAGGAAAACAAAATATTCTTGAAAACCAACAAAAATTAAGACACAAATTATCAGAATTTGAGGGACACAGAAATACAAGGTACTGACTAAACTTAACATGAAAAACACATCTAACCCCATCAAAAGGGGGGGAGAAGAAATGAACAATTTATCAAAGAAGAAAAACAAATGGCCAAAACGCAAGTGAAAAATGCTCCACATCACTAGTCATCAGGGAGATGCAAATAAAAACAACAACAATATCATCTCATGCCACAGAGACTAGCACACATCACAAATAGCAAGAATAACTAGTGATGACATGGATGTGGGGAGAATTGTAACTCATTTTTCGTTGATGGAATGCCATCTAGTCCCAGCCTTCCTGAAAATCAATACGAATATTCCCCGAAAACTGACAACTGGGCTCCCATCTGACTCAGTAATTCCTCTGGATATAACCCAGGAACACAAAACACATTACAAAAATGACCTCTGCACCATATGTTAATTACAGCACTATTTATAATAGGCATAATCTGGAAAAAACCCTGGTGCCTGGCAGCAGATGAGTGGCTAAAGAAACAGTGCTACCTCTACACAATGGGATACTATGTAGCTGTAAGGAGAAATGAAGACATAAAATGTGTCTGTTAGATGGACATGAAGACTATTATACTGAGTGAAATACATCAGAGGGAAAGTTGGTATAGAAATAAACTAGAATAGAAATAGAATCTCACTCATCTGTGATATAGATGAAAAATAAAAGACAGTATGGTAATAATATCTATATACAACAGAGAGGAAGGCCAGAAGTGCCAGCCCTATAAATGAAGCTTACCATAAAGTTCAGTGAGTGCAATTGGAACACTAACTGCACTAAGAACTGCCATAATAATAATGGAAGAGAACAATAGAATGCCTGTCTTAGGGGAGGAGAAAAATGGCTAACATTAGTAGTACTAGTTACACTGGTAAAGGATGGTGTACATTTGTTGACCTTGAAACCCAACTACAAACATTTTTTGTAATTATACTTAAATAATAAACTATTAAACAAAAATAAAAGTTAACAATTTTTATAAAAATGGGAAAGAGAAGGAAATGTAAAAGTAAGGGTATCTAATGGAAAAAAAAGATGGAAGCTAAATATAATGCATATATTTATGTATGTTATTTACTGCATACAAGAACAACAAAGAAGTAAAATAGTACTATCAGGCTAAACAGATAAAGCTGAGGAATAGGAAATGAGATATATCTCATGAATTATTACAAGATGCCAAAAGTAACATAAACAGTCTATTAGAAAAGAATAATCAACAAAAAACATAAGTCACATTAAAAATGGAGAAACCCATATAGTCTGTTGCCAAGCACAAACCTGGAGGTAAATGACTTGAAATAAGATTAATCAGGAACTGGATTTTCCTATCTTATGTGATTTTACTTTTCACTCATTTAATTGTATAATTTAAAAATAATTAAGACATTAAAAAGTTACTGTCAAGTCATGTTTCATAGTAACAATATTGAATTTATTTATAAAATTATTTAGATTTTTGAAATGATAACAAACATGATTTTGTGCATTTTCAGTGTATTATGAAAATCAGTTTTGGAGTGTGCCTGCTTATGTCACCATGAATCTGATCTGCATCAATTATATAAAGATTTAATAGTCATGGATCAGATAAGGATGTGATATCTCAGAGGATTCATGCTTTCTTGCATTTTTTTCTTTTTATTTTTTATTTAAACAACTTTATTACATACATGATTGTGTTTGGGTTTCACTCATGTAAAGAACACCACCCATCGCCAGTGCAGCATTCCCATCACCAATGTCCCAAATATCCCTCCTCCCCACCCAACCGCCACCTGTACTCAGGACAAGATTTCTATTTCCCACATACATTCTCATTATTAGGCTAGTTCAAAACGTAGTTATTTCTCTAACTCAACTCATTTCTGTTTGTGGTGAGCTTCATGAGGTGAGCTGGAACTTCCAGCTCTTTTTTCTTTTGTGTCTGAAAGTTATTATTGCAAGAATGTATTTCATTTTTCTTAAAACCCATAGATGAGTGAGACCATTCTGTGTCTTTCTCTCTGACTTATTTCACTCAGCATAATAGATTCCATGTACATCCATGTATAGGAAAATTTCATGACTTCATCTCTCCTGACAGCTGCATAATATTCCATTGTGTATATGTACCACAGTCTCTTTAGCCATTCATCTGTTGAAGGGCATCTTGGTTGTTTCCAGAGCCTGGCTATTGTAAATAGTGCTGCAATAAATATAGGTGTGAGGAAAGGGTTGTTCAGTAGCAGGGTGTTTAATTTCCAATTGTTAAAGTTTCTCTTCTGTGTGGCTTTTTAGTACACAAATAATTTCAGATCCTTGTGGACAGCAAAGGTAGCCTGCAAAATTTTTATCCTCTTGATTTTATGGAGGTATGTTTTATGTGTCAGCATGTAGTCTATCCTGGAGAATGACCCATATACATTGGAAAAGAATGTGTATCCAGGCTTTTTGGGATGGAGTGTCCTGTATATATCTACTAGTTCTCTTTCTTCCATAACTCTTTTCAGGGCTAGTATGTTTTTGTTGGGTTTCAGTTTGGTTGACCTAACAAGTGTTGATAGGGCTGTGTTGAGGTCTCCCACAATGATTGTGTTATTATTGATTTCTTCTTTCAGATTTGTCAGTAATTGTATTAGATAATTTGCTGGTCTCTCATTGGGTGCATATATGTTTAATAGTCTGATTTCTTCCTGTTGCACATATCCCTTGATTAGTACATAGTGTCCATCTTTGTCCCTTACCACTTTTCTGAGTATAAAGTTGGTGTCATCAGATATTAATATGGCCACTCCAGCTTTTTTGAGGGTGTTGTTTGCTTGGATGGTTTTCCTCCAGCCTTTGATTTTGAGTCTATGTTTGTTCTGACTATTCAGATGTGTTTCTTGTAGGCAGCAGAAGGTTGGATTCATCTTTTTGACCCATTTTGCCATCTGTGTCTTTTAATTCGTGAATTTAGTCCATTGACATTGAGGGAGATGATTGTCCTAGGATTTAATGTCATCTTTGTAGATAATTTTGCTGTGCTTGTTGGTCTCTCTTGTCTTAGAGTAGACCTGTCAGTTTTTCCTTTAAGGCTGGTTTATCATCTGTGAAGTTTCTGAGCTGTTGTTTATCCATGAAGCTATGTATTCTTTCTTCAAACCTGAACATGAGTCGGGCTGGGTGCAGTATTCTCGGTGAGGCATTCATTTCATTCAGTCTTGTCACAATATCCCACCACTGTCTTCTGGCCTTGAGTTTCTTGTGACATGTCTGCTGTAAGTCTTAGGGATCCTCCTTTGAATGTAATTTCCCTTTTTGATCTTGCTGCTTTCAGTATTCTATCTCTATCTATGGGATTTGTCATTGTAACAAGGATATGTCTTGGGGTGTTTTTCTTTGGGTTTCTTTTAGCTGGTACTCTTTGGGTATGTAGGATTTGATTGCATGTAGTCTTTAACTCTGGGAGTATCTCTTTGATGATGTCTTTGACAGTTGATTCTTCCTGGAGATTTCCTTCCTTGGTTTCTGGGACTCCAATGATTCTTATGTTGTTTCTGTTGAGTTTATCAAAGACTTCTATTTTCATCTGTTTGCATGCCTTGAGTACTTTTTCCATTGCCTGTTCATGTGTCTTAAGTTTCTTTTCCAATTTCTTCTGTTCTGTTGAGTTTTCTGCATTACATCTTCCATTACTCCGATTCTCTCCTCAGCTGCTGAGACCCTGTTGGCGAGGCTATCCAATGAGGTTTTCAGTTGAGCAACCATGTTTTTCAGATCTGTTATTTCAGTTTGGAGTTTTCTGATTTCTGTCTTTGTGTTCTCTTTAGATCGATATATGCTTTTTTTGAGTTCTCTGAACATATTTCGTATTACTATTTTAAACTCTTTATCTGAAAGGTTAATCAGGTAGTTGGAGTTTATTAGGTCATCTGAGATTTCGTCTTCATTCTCTGTGGATGGTGTTTGCCTACAAGGTTTCCCCATTGTCACACTTGTAGTGTGGTTTTTCCTGTGTGTTGTGGTGGGGTTCATTATTTAGAAAGAGTGTGTGGCCATGAAGCAAAGCAAAGTGTTTGTGTTTATACTACTTCTAGTTGACAGTCCTCAGAGTGAACAAAGGCACAGCAGGTCAGAGCCTCCTCTGGATAGACACCTCAGCTTATTGGACAGTGACCCCCACAGCCAGAATGTATGTACTCAGCAGCTTCCAAATGCAGTTTTTTGGGGGTGTGCTCCCTAAGCCTTTGAGGAAACCTTCGGGGATTCAGAAGCACAGGCAGACAGGCATAGAAGAAGTTTCCCTGAAGTCCTCAGAGTGAACAAAGGCACAGTTTATGATGTTCTTGACTGTTGATTCTTTCTAGAGGTTTCCTTCCTGGGTCTCTGGGACTCCAATGAATCTTAAGTTGTTTCTGCTGAGCTTATCATACACTTTTATTTTCATCTGTTCCCATTCTTTGAGTAATTTTTCCATTGTTTGATCATTTGCTTTAAGGCTTTTTTCCAACTTCTTCTGCTGTATGGAATTGTTATTCATCTCATCTTCCAGTGTACTAATTCTATCCTCAGCTGCTGTTAACCCATGGGAAAGCTCAACCGTGATTTTTTTTAATTCAGCTACTGAGTTTTTCAGACCTGATATTTGACCTGAAATTTTAGTTTGGAGTTTTCTGATTTCTATCTTCATATTCTCTTGATTCTTATTAGTGTTCTCTTCTATACTTTCTTTGAGTTATTTGAACATCTTCCATATTGTGACTCTAAACTCCTTATCTGAGAGACTGACTAGTTGGTTGGTCATGTTCAAGTCATCAGAGTTGGCATCGTTCATTCTCTATGTCTGGCACTGGCCTGCATTGTTTCCCCATTGTCACACTTGTATTGTGGGTTTTTCTACATGTTTTGGTTGTATTCATTGGCTAAATGATGTGCATGGCTGCAAAGCGAAGTAAAGCGTGTAAACTCACCTCCAGGGAAGGTTCCAGGGAAGGCAAGCCATCCGCAGATGAGCCACACACAGGATGAAATCAGACCAAAAATGCAGCACAGCACAGAAGACAGGCAGATAGCTCTGCTGGCATCTGAGTTCCCAGAAATCCTTTAGAACTTTAATCCTAATCTGAAATGGGTAATCCCCTCAGATGGTTGGGGCTTCCCATCCTCTTTCTGACAAAGGTGAAAGAGCTTGAAGCCTCCAAAACCTTCACTGTGGTCTCCAGGGTCACCCAGAAAATTGACATTCACTTCTGAAGCAGGCAGAGGATGGAACGCTGATGAAATCCAGTCTCAGGCAGCTGAAAACAGCATGACCCAAGATGGCTTCTGTACCCTTCTGACTCCTGGGAGAAACCAGCAGGAATCAGTGTGTGTATGTCCTGACCCACCTCTGAAGCAGGCAGGATCATCGGCAGGAAGACAGATGAAATCCAGTCTCAGGCAGCTCTGAAGCAGTCAGCATCACCGGCAGGAATGCTGATGAAATCCAGTGTCTGGCAGCTGGAAATCACATTGAATTTTAAAAATTATTTAATCTTGGTTTAACATCAGTCTTTTTACTGGTACCTAGATGTTATCATAAACTCACAGAATAGCTATGCATATAAAAAGATCCTAAGGTAAGTTACCTGGTTACAAAAAAGAAAGATAATTCTTCCTAAAAAAAAATGTACAGAAATGAATGCTCAAAATAGAGATTAGGGGACTCCAAAGGGAAATCTCTGTTAGGTGTCTAACAAAGCAAAATATTTCTGTTATCAAGTTGAACAGAGCTGTACCTTAGACTGCTTGAGCTCTGAAGATAAAAAGCACTGCAATTTTTCCCCTCAAGTTTTTATTTTATTTTTGGCTAAAGCAAACGAAGCAACAAGATATTGGAAGCTTAGAATTAGTTTCACATTAATTATTTCACAGTTTTTCTTTTAAAAAATTATTCAGTTGAAAGTCTTGAAAAATGAAGTGAGAAGTATTCTCTCAGAAAAAATTAACAAAAAAAGTACATATATAAAAGTGAAATAAAATAGGGGCTGGAATGATTGCACAGTGGTATGGTGTTAGCCTCGAACACAAATGATCCAGGACAGACCTGGGTTCATCCCATGTCTTTAAAATGCTAAATTTCTTCAAAATGCTAATTTTTTTCTTAGAGCCCCTTTTCATTTACTTTTATAGTAAATAATTTTTGTTGTTGTTGTTGCTTTTTTTTTGGTCACACCTTGCAGTGTTCAGGGGCCATTCCTGGCTCTATGCTCAGAAATTGCCCCTGGCAGGCACAGGGCACCATATGGGATTCCAGGATTCAAACCACCGTCCTTCTGCATACAAGGCAAACGCCTTACATCCATGCTATCTTTCCGGCTCCTATAGTAAACAATTTTTAATATTTTAAATTTTATTTAAACAACTTGGTTTACAAAGTGGATTATGTTTAATAATAAAGTATTTCCCACAGTTACAGTGATTCATGATTTAGTTTCAGTCATACTGTGTACCCTTTGCTAGTGCATATTTACCATGACCAATGTCTCAGTTTTATCCCCCCCTTACCCCTACCCTTTCCCTGTCTTTGTGACATTTTTCTTCATCTAGTTTTCCCTTTTCTTTTACTTTTTCCTCCTGCTCTTCCTCCTCCTCACAGGGTGTGTCCCCTAAAAACAAACAAAATAAACCCCAAAATTTGCACTAAGGAAAACATAGGCACAATGCCCATGTCCTCCTCCACCATCACCTACTCCTCCTCTGCTTTTACCCCCTCCTCCTCCACTACCACTTCCTCCTCCTCCTCTTCCTCTTCTTCTTCCTCTTCCTCTTCTTCTTCCTCTTCTTTTCCTCCTCCTCCACTTCCTACTCTTCTTCTTTCTCTTCTTTTATTCTTCTTCCTCTTCTCTCTTTCGTTTATATAGCATGATATGCAATATTTTTACTGAACTGGTACCTTTTATCTTCTTTTAGCACCCAGTTTTTGTCCAGATTGATCACTACCAACTATTATTGCCATAATTGGCCCTTTACTACCCTAAATACACTCCTTCACTATTTGTGGCAATCTTCCTAACCATGGATTGGTACTCCTAAACCTTGTGTCTATTGTTTTTATATATTATCACCATTGTATCTTTTTTATATATTATATCCCACAAGTGAGTGAAATCTTATGTCTATCTCTTTCCCTCCAGCTCATTTTGTTCAACATAATACTTTCATAATCATACATGTATAAACAAATTTCATTGTGATTTGTTATTTTAGGTTTTTTATTTTTAAATTTTTTATAGTCCTTGTGTTTTCACTTTATTTTTTTAATTTAAAATAATAATTTTTATTTTGAGCAAAGTGGATTACATATCTTTCACAGTAATATTTTAGGTACATACTGATATTGAATTAGGGAATTCCCACCACAAAAGTTGTCCTCCCACCACCCTCATTTTCAGTATGCATCCCATATTCCCCTTCCTTAGCCCCCAGGCTGCTGGTATAAGTGGTACCCTCTGTGTCTAGCTTATTGTAGATTGGGTATCAATTCTGTTGTCATTGGCTTTGGGTTAGGTGGTTTATTCTTTAGATAACACCATTATACTTTATATATACAAATACTCTAGTTTTCAGTATATATGTACACAACTTAAGTATATGAATACATATCAATAAGCTTGAACTAAATACATGTATTCACTTAACTATGTAGAAAAAGCTACTTGAATCAGCCTTTTGATGTATGAAGTAGGTATATATGAGAATAAAATACTAATACATAAATCAAAAATTTATAATTACTTTCATTGGAAAAATTCCCATTTTTATTAGAAATAAATAATCTCTGAATTTAGATTTCTTCCATGTGTTTCTTTAGTAGCATTTTTATTATAAATATGTAGTCATTCAGTTGGGATAATTTCAGGTAACTTTTAGCATGTTCATCCAAAATAACTTGCACTTTGTGTGTATATACATATATATGTTATGTATATATACATTTATTTTTAATGATTGTTTATTAAATATAAAAACTCATATGCTTTATTGTCCTTACGCTTTTGATAGATAGATCTTTATATTTGAGGGCAAAATTTTTACATTAGCACTGTTTGTGAGAAATACAGTGCATACATATTATTAATTGTCAAATTCCCAAACACATGAAAGAAAAATTAATGGAATTGACACCTGTGAACATAAATAGAAAACAAAAATTTGGCACTCATTTTAGAATAATGGTCTGGATTATTTTCTTATATGGGTAATATATCACATCAAATTTTTATATATATGTATTCAGAATAATATCCTGTATATAAACATAATATAGTACTCTTAAGTTTCATCTTGAGAAGTGTTTCATTCTCATATTATGATATACTTAAAAAATAATAGACATTTTATACTGTTATTGCCTAATTTTTTATTTAGCAGTAAAAACAACCTGATTTTAAACTATGAATCCTTGGCAAAATTTTTATTTCTATTTATTTAACAAGCATATATCCTTCAATTATGGCATATATAGAAAACTGCATTAAGGATGGAAGTTTTAAATGTTAATATAAAATTTGAGAATAAAATTTTCATATATGGTGATGGGATGGGAATAAAATCCAAGAGAAAATTTTGTGATTTTGTACTAAAATATTAAACATTATGATTATTTGATATTTACCATAAGATTAAGTCTATCTTAGCAAGAGGAAGAAGGCTTGCAAAAATATAATCATTATATAACACATTTATAATTATCTCTTATATGTCAATATTTACATTTTTTAAACTCTTTTAGGGTTAATACATGTTATATGTCTGTAATACAGAATTTCACTTAGAAATAAAGTAATATGGAGTAGTATTTAGTGGAGGTCCACAGAGACATACTGTGGTGAAATTCTGATTGCTTCTATAGACAGTAAAGGTCATAAATGAAAGGAAGAAATGTCACTATCATAAATACAAAAAATCCTCTTCCCAACCCCTTACTGAGAGATGAGCTACAGGATTTATAGTGGATAACAAGTGCATGTCTCTGTGGTAGCTGTCTGCATTGCAACTAACAGGTCACTAAATCCCCTAAAATACAATAGCTCCAGAAATTTCATTATAAGCTTTAATAAGAAATGTTGTAGCATCCACAAAATCCAAAAGACCTTCACACATGTTTATGCCTATTAAGTTTTAAGAAACCGGTTTATATTTTTATACAGATACTAGACAACATTATACATATATATATTTGTATATTCCATATATCGACCCTTTATCTGATGTATTAAGTGAAAATATTTTCTCCCAGTCAGTGAGTTTTATTTAGACCATGCTTCTTTTGCCATACAGAAATGTTTTAGTTTGATGCTGTTCAGTTTTGATTCTATAGCCTTTGCTATTTGCATCATATCATTGAAGACTCCTTTGCGGTCTAGGTTTTGGTGTATTCTGCCCATGTTTTCCTTAATGAAATTTTTTGTTGTTTTTTTTGTGTATTTTTTTGTTTGTTTTTTTTTTAGGGGCCACACCCTGTGATACTTATGGATTACTCCTGGCTCTGCACTCAAAAATTTCTCCTTAGGGCTGGGCGGTGGCGCCAGAGGTAAGGTGCCTGCCTTGCCTGCGCTAGCCTTGGATGGACCACGGTTCGATCCCCCGGTGTCCCATATGGTCCCCCAAGCCAGGAGCGACTTCTGAGTGCATAGCCAGGAGTAACCCCTGAGCATCACCGGGTGTGGCCCAAAAACCAAAAAAAAAAAAATTTCTTCTGGCTCAGGGGACCATATCCTGGCTCAGGGGACCATCAAGCTCACATCCATCCTGGGTCAACAGCGTGCTAGGGAAACCCTACCACTGCGCTACCACTCTGGCACCTCCCTAATGCACTTTAAAAATTCATGTCTGATTTCAAGATCTTTGATCCACTTTAAGTTGATTGTAGTGTGAGGTGTGAGATATGGATCCAGCTTTAATTTTTTACAATTGGTAATCCAATTGTTCCAACAGCACTTGTCTTCATTTCATTTCATGATCTCAGCTACTCTGTCAACAATGAGTTAACCATAATTTTGGGGCTATCTTATGGAATATTCTATTATGACTCAGAGTTCTGAAAGTCTGTCATTGTTCCAGTGTTTTAATCACTATAGCTTTATAGTATTGCTTCAAATTGGGGAATAAGATGTCTCCCATATATTTGTATATATATGTTTATAATTATATATATTATATAGATAGTTTTGGCTATCTGGGGTCTTTTATGATTCTACAAAACTTTAAATTGACTGTTCTAAGTCCTTGAAGAATGTTGCTTGAATTTGGATAGAGATTGCTTTTAGTCTAGCAATTTAGATAAGATGGTCATTTTGATAATGTTCATTTTTTCCCAATGCATAAGTATAGAATGCTTTTCCATTTCTGTAGGTGTTTTGAAATTTCTTAAGTGTTTTAAAATTTTCCTGGTATAGATACCTCACCTCTTTTATTAAGTTATTAGGTAGTTGATGTTTAAAATGGAATAGATTCTTTGATATCTTTCCCCTCTGATTTATTATTTATATAAAGAAACTAAATTGATAATATCAAATATACAAAGTACTTACAAAAACTAAACCCCTACAATTTAAAAATCTAACAAATTCATCAAAAAATGAGCTGAGAGGAAATGAGCTGATGAAATGAAACTCTCTTAGAAAGACCAACAGATGGCCCTTCATAACAGAAATGTGAAAAAACTCATTAGCACTTATCATTATGAAATTTAAAATTAAGACAATAATGAGATACTGTCTTACACCAGTGAGATTGGCACATGTCAAAAAATACTGGAAACTATGTTGGCAGGAGTGTAGTGAAAAAGGATATCTGATCCACTGCTGGTACGAAAGTCATCTGTTTCAGCCCCTACAGAAAATACGGAGGTTTCTCACTAAACTCAGAATTGAGCTACCTTATGACCCAGAATTTTCACTTCTGGATATCTGTATTCAGAACAGAAAAAAATGTTCAAATGGACATATGCACACATGTAACAACTAAATCACAACTAAATGTGCAGTATAAAATCCAGTTCTTAGCCAGAGTAGGCAATTATGGTGACTGTTCTTATTGAACTTAATATTGTCAAATATTAATAACAATTTATAACATTAATTTATTATATAACATATCAATTTATTATATTAATTTATACTGTTAATATATTATAATATTAATATAATAATATTATTGTCAAAATAATAAAGTAAGCACACCAAATAAGGAAATGTTCTAAGTTTCATGAGAAGACTGATAAAATTGCTGTATGGTTATATGTGTTAGTATATGTAAAGTACCTGTATATGTAAAGTCACCATTATTATTATTTTAGCCAGATATTTGTAATCTTACTAAAAAGTAAGCATAGAATATTATAACAAGTAATAAGACTGCTGAATGCCATATGTCTATATATACATATTTATGTGCATACATATATGTATTAAAAAGTTGTCACTTATGGACTTGAGATTTATAAAAATATAGTAATCAAGTAATGGGGTAGGGAAAGAAAAGATTGAGTAGAAAGGCTGCAGGGGCAAATGTTTCAAGGCAAAACATTTGAGGGGAGGTAAAAAAGTGAGTGCTTTTGTGTTGCATGTGCATTTAGGGAAGAGAGTTATAATATATGTAGCTAGAGAGGACAAGTGTATTGATATAGGTCACTAAACCATTTAATAGAAATATGTTGAATAAATGTCCCAACTGGCAGGACACTCTTCAAAGTCGGTATTTGTCTGGTGGACCTTGAGGTTCAAGACAAACACACAGAACAAATAACAGACACAGAGACAGAAAAAGGCTGGGAGAAGAATTCCACTTAATGAAGCAAGCGGGTCAGTTTAAATATATTTTTGAGGTCCAGGCTTATCTTCTGCAGGCAGGATTCTGCACGTATACATGCAATTATGGCATAGATACATTGAACAGCAGAAATACCTAGATCACAGGGCCCATCACATGTAGGTCGAAATGTACATCTCAGGCAGACCAGAGTGTACAGATAAAGGGAACTTCAGATAAGTTTGACTCAGTTTCCCAGGTTTAAAATTCTATGTTCTCACTGTCTCTATTCAAGCCTTAAATGGTTACATTTACTTCTTAGGGCTCCTTGCTTTTAGCAAACTTCTTTGCTTATTACAAGGGCCCCCAGCAAATAAACAAAACAATAAAATTAGAGATCTATGGAACTGTGCCATGGAATAACATGTCTGCCAAAGAATGTGGGGGCATGTTGTTAATGAGTCTGAATTCTGGTATATAATAAACATTATTACTATTGTAGATCATGCAAATGTGTTCTTCATTTCCACATAAGCAAGTGACATGACCAGAACTATCTACACAATAGATGGAGATCCTTACAAAATAAAAAGATAAATAGCTAGAGAAATAGAATATAGGAGGCATCACTTTTCCTAACTTTAAATTGTACTACAAAGTAATAGTCATTAAAACAGCATAGTATTGGAATAAAGACATACCCTCAAATAAATGAAACATAGACTTGAGTATTCAGAGAATGTCCCCAAGACATACAATCAATTAATCTTTGATAAAGAGGCAAGAAATGTAAAATGGAGCAAGAAAACCTCTTCAACAAGTGGTGTTGGGACAACTGGTTAGCCACATATCAGACCACCATCTAATATCATGCACAAAAGTCATATCCAAATGGATTAAAGACATTGATATCAGACTGGAACCATAAGATATATAGAAGAACATGTAGGTAAAACACTCCATCACATTGAGACCAAAGGCATCATCAAGGTGGAAACATCACTATGCCTGACAACAAATGAGTGACAAAAAACTGTGGTAAATATACACAATGGAGTATTATGCAGCTGTTAGAAAAAATTAAGTCATAAAATTTTCCTATACATGGATGAACATGGTAACTATTATGTTGAGTGAAATAAGTCAGAGGAAGAGAAATAGATACAGAATAGTCTCACTCATCTATGGGAATGAAGAAAAATAAAACACATTATTGTAATAATACCCAGAGACAATAGAGATGAGAGCTGAAAGGACTGGCCCAGGATATGAAGCTTACCACAAAGAGTGGTGAGTTCAGTTTGAAAAATAAGTACACTAACACTATCATGACAATGGTAGTGAGTGAGAGAAATAGAATGCCTTTCTTGAATACAGGCAGGGGTTGGGGGATGAGGGGCCTGGGACCTTAGTGGTAAGGTTACACTGGTGAAGAGGGGTGTTCTTTGTTATAAATAAAACCCAACTACAAATATGTTTGTAATCATGGTGCTTAAGTAAAGTTATTATTTAAAAAATATACCACATCAATGAAAGGAAAAATAAAAATCATAATTTTTTAGTCATGCAGAGAAAGCTTTCAACAAAATTCAACACCCATTCATAATTCAAAATAAATAAACAAAAAGTCTGACCTCATTCATAAATGAAGTAGTTTATGAATAGTGAGAGCAGAACTCACCTACTTCTGTTATGAGTGATACAATACTACTACAAATTTACTATAACCTATCTAATTTTGACTTACAAATAAGACAAAGCAAAGTATGCAAGATATAAAATGTTTACTACAATTTATAGACATAATTTGTGACCAAATTATTAATATTAATTAGTCTTATTTAATGTAAAAAACTTCAATCATTATTACATTGATTATTTAGTATCTAATCTATGTCTATATTTATATGTACACATATTATACATGCATGTTTTCTAATTAGTAAACTTTGATAATATATAAATAATATAGAAAAATGACAATAAAAATTTCATGTCATAACTTAGATTTTAACCTACAATAAGGGAAAAGAACAATCAACACACACATAATTTTACCACGAGAAAGAAAAATGTTCTTTCTCTTAAAATAATGAGTTCTGTTCAAGCTAAGATTGGATGACATCTTTGAGGAAATAGCACAGAAAAGAGTTCAACATCTGATAATAGTTGGATTAAATGTCCTATAAGGTTCTGCTGCAATGAAACATTTTATGTTTCTAAGAATGTACCTAATTTTATTCATTAAGTATAAGGTTCAGGAAGACATTATTTCGAAGCAATTCTTAATGTCATGTTTAGTGAAAAAAAAATAGAGAGTCAAACTAGTTACTGAGAAAAAAAACACAACTGAGGCTTTATTTTTTCTGGTCAAAAGGAGACATCAATACCTTTTATTCTATGAATTCTAAGAAGAATATACACTCAATGCTAATACTTTCTTTTTAAAAAATATTTCTTTTTACTTTTTTATTATTTTTATTTTTATTGTGACAAAGTGAATTACAAATCTTTCACAATAATATTTAAGGCATATGGTGACAATGAATGAGAGGCATTTTCACCACCAGTGTTGTCCTCCGTCCAACCCTGTTCCCAGCATGAATTCCATATCTTCCTCGTTTACCCATCTTAGAATATTTTTTAAAAAGAAAGTATTAGAATTGACTTGAATTAAATTAATCATCTGTGTTTCCACTTGATAAAATCAAAACAAAACAAGATAACTAAACCTTGTAATAAAAGTAAAGTTTAATTTTTAGATTTAATTGTTATATGAAGGCAATTTCAGTGAAGTTTATCAATTTTTCTTTTTATGGAAGGAAAAATAGTAATATGGCATTAAGTTAGGAGAGGTATATTTAAGATTCAGTAAAATATAGATGGAATAAAAGTTAGAAGCAAAATAGTTTGGGTGTATTTAAGAAAATTAGTTGTTTTTAAAGTTACAAAGGACAAGTGCTGATTCAGTATATCAGTGATGATGCTTCACACATAAATCATTCTGAATCTAAAATAAGTCTAAATTATCAAAATAAAGTGCTGCAAAATATTTTGTGGTGGTCTGAATAAAAGGAAACCAGGAAAAAAACTGTGATAGGTGGGGTATCAATAAAAATATATTTGAATCCAGTTTTTACAAGATTTTCTAAAGGTTCATTACATTAGTTAGTTGTAGAGGACAGTGATGAAGTTGATTACAGGAAGAGCGAGATACCCTGTATCTAGATTTGTGCTAATTTTATCATCTGCATTTTAAAGAAGAGGAGGCAAAGCACAGTGTGGTTCATTATTATGGCTAAGGTCAGAGAGCACATGGTAAATAGGGATTTTGGTGCATGCAGAGTGTTACTGGAGTTCATAATAACTGATATATATATATATTTAATATTTGTTAATAGCTCAGAATTTTATCTGCTGTATTCTAATAAATGTCCAATAAAATAGGGGAAGTAAAAAAGTGATGGACAATGATTATGAGTTTCTTTTGGGGAGGTGAAAATATATATTTTTTTAAACAATTTTATTTTATTGAAAAAATGTGCTCAACAAAAACCTTCATTGTTGAAAGATATACAATGAGTCAGGATCCTTCCCATCACCAGTGTCAACCTCCCTCCACCAGTGAACCCAGAGTCCATCCTATGTCACCACCCTTTGCCAGCTGGCCTGCCAGTATAACAGGCCCCTTTAAAGTTACAGTTAAAGTTTAGGTCCCTTGATTTTATTATTGGTGACTTTGGCTTAGATATTTAGTTCTGTCCTTATTTATTTCCCTGCCAATGCATCAAAGACCACTTGGCCCCTAGCCCCCAGTCTTTCTTTGATTTTTCCCTCTTAGTTATATAGACTAATGTGGGAATATGTGGTAAAATAAAGTAATCCAAAGAATCCATGTCCAAAGATTCTATGGAAAAGTCAACAGCCCCCATTTAAAAGATAAGAGATCTATGGGGCTAGACAAATAGCACTGCAGTAGAGCATTTGCTGTGAATATAGCTGACTCAGAAAGGACCCAAGTTCAATTCACGGCATCCCCCGAGCCTGCCAGGAGCAATTTCTGAGCAAAGAGCCAGGAGTAACTCATGAGTTCTGAGCGCCACCAGGGTGTGAGACAACACAACAACAGCAACAAAAACAAAAAGATAAGAAATTTTAAAAATCCAATAAAAAAAAGGTGTGTGTATAGCAGGATTCTTTGTTTTGTTCACCCTTTGTATCCAAGAACGTCTGTGGACAGAAAAGCTGAGAGATTCCTAGAGCTGGTATAGAAAACTATGCTGATTCCCAGCCTTCTACAACAAAGGCCCACAATAATCCCTTAGAGATCGTATACAGGATCACAGATAAAGAATACCACGGGAAATCACTGACTCCAATGGAAACATCCCATAACACTATATTTTAATACCTGTATCTTACTATATTTAAAATAACCTCTCAGCTTTTCTGTCCACAGACGTTCTTGGATACAAAGGGTGGACAAACTAAGATGGCAGCTCGGGATATTACACGAGATATCATACCAAGCTGGCACTACGAGATGGTCCCGAGAAAACTCTTTAACATACACTTTATCTCAAGGTTATACCTTCTTTTAGGAATGGAAGCACTTGACCAGTCAGACCACTGAAGTAGTAACTGCGACGTACAGACTTAAACTACAGGCTCTACTCATCGAACACATTCAAGCAAACTAGCATTCCCTTGCTATTTTTTCCTCTCTTCTCACTACTTTCTTTTCTATTTTTTTCTTTTCTATTCTTCTCTTTAATTTTTTTCCTTTTCTCCTCTCCCTTTCTTTCCAATGTATTTTCTCTTTTCTCCCTTCCTACCCCTACCATATACCTTCCCCTTTCCCCCTTTGGAAATCCATCTATTCCTTCACCCTTCAATCCCATCCAGACCTCCCACCAAATTAAAACTCTTCACCCTCAGTCCTTAATCTATTAGGCATCAAGATTGACCTCCTACCCCAAAGAACCAGTACCCAGCACCCAAGCGAAGGGACACCCTGTCAAACCCACACCTCGTCTCCTGCAAGAAAAGGCAGCCAACTCCCCTGCGGACTCATCCTGCGTGGTCCTCCCTACCAACTCCTCCTAATGTGGACTGTTACTTGAAACAGGACTTAGTTCCAAAAGTATCCCCAATGCAAGAACTCTTCCAAGAACTCCCTGCCGCAAATCTTTTGCCATCTGAAGAAGGTCAGGGGGTGTGATGGAAAGGTGCCTGGGAACCCACACACCACAAGAAAAACCCAAAAGACAATTGGGAAACCTGTACTTCCAACATAAGCATAAGACCTGTGTTACACCTCCTTTTTACCTGCTTTTCCCCAAATGTAAGGTAGTCTTTTGCATTACTTTGGTTCTTTAAATACTTCGTTAATTCATTTTTTTAAAAATTGTTCTACATATACATATGTGAGCACATACATTTTTAATCCTATTTTTTTTAATCTTTTTTGGGTATGTGACCTGTTTCTGTTTTCCTCTCTGTCCACCCCTAAATGCACCGACAATATAATGTAGCACCATTTCTCCCTGCAAAGGCACACTAAAAAAAGGGGAAATCTTACATATAAAAAAGAGCTCTTATCTACTAGAGATAGGAATTCATAGTTGTTTACAATAGAGGGATATCTCCTACCTTGAAAATATGTCATGTGAAATCAATTTAGACCTCAGGTGATTAGATACCATCTGTCCAGCCCTGAACCCTTGATCCCAGCCATAGAAACGGCACAGTTCTTCACATCAGCTGCAGGAAACAAATCCCATCCGGGACCACCTTAATACTGCTGGAACGCCAACAAGTGCCAGCTCTAATACGATATCCTGACATCAAGGAAAATGGGAACAACTTGACCTAAAAGCAGGTTATTCTACCTTACCAGCTAATGATAAGACAAAATCAGAAGACTTGTCACCCATTGATAGGTCCAAAAGCCAAGATTGGGATTTACAGATGACTGGCCGCTAGAACCATGACCAGACTGTATATATCTTGGGACCAATAAAAAAGCCCAAGTCTAGGGTTTGAACTACGACCTGCACAACAACCATGATCCCCAGTTCAAAAGGTCTGGCAGAGATAATTGCAACGGAATGGGGCTTCTGGAAACACAAAGACGTTATCCTAGGTGCCATCCTAGGTTTAGTGCAAAGTCCAAGACCACCAACCACAGAAGATGGATTAAAATGACACTGAGGGAACAGAACTTCTATAACCACAAAGACTGACTTCATCATAAGTCCCACCCCTGGAACTGTGCAAATACTGAGATCTCTAGATACAGCGGTCTTATTGTATCACCCAGGACGGAGCAGAAGTCTTCCAAACAACACAAAAGCACCACCGGGAGAGTAAATGATCCTGAACAGAGTCTATAGTTGATCCCATGACAATATACTCCAAGGGCGAAGAAACCCCATATCTCTTAGGGCAAGTGAATTCCTTTTTGAATGACCCCAATATTTACTGTGCCAGGGCAGAAAGGAAAAAAAAAAGAAAAAAGCACAAAACATTGTTTATTTTTTATATATTATTTTTATCTTCATTTATTATTATTATTATTATTATTATTATTTACCAATCTATTTTTGGTCAATTTCTTTGTTTTGGTGTGGTTATTGAATTGGTTTCCCCCATTTATACTTATTTTTTTCTCTTCTTTTCTTTTTTTTTTATCTTTTTTTTTTTGTTCCCTCTTTTTACCTGAATTTATTCTTTTTTTTTTTTGGAGATAAGATTAACTTTATATATTTCATAGAGGTATATAGTTATCCTACAATTATACTAAATTAAAGTTACACTTTTTTTTTTCATTACACCACCCATCACCAGTGCAACATTCCCATCACCAATGTCCCAAGTCTCCCTCCTCCCCACCCGACCCCCGCCTGTACTCTAAACAGGTTCTCAATTTCCTTAATACATTCTCATTATTAGGACAGTTCAAAATGTAGTTATTTATCCAACTAAACTCATCACTCTTTGTGATGAGCTTCCTGAGGTGAGCTGGAACTTCCAGCTCTTTTCTCTTTTGTGTCTGAAAGTTATTATTGCAAGAATGTCTTTCATTTTTCTTAAAACCCATAAATGTGTGAGACCATTCTGCGTTTTTCTCTCTCTCTCTGACTTATTTCACTCAGCATAATAGATTCCGTGTATATCCATGTATAAGAAAATTTCATGACTTCATCTTCCTGACAGCTGCATAATATTCCATTGTGTATATGTACCAGAGTTTCTTTAGCCATTCGTTTGTTGAAGGGCATCTTGGTTGTTTCCAGAGTCTTGCTATGGTAAATAGTGCTGCAATGAATATAGGTGTAAGGAAGGGGTTTTTGTATTGTATTTTTGTGTTCTTAGGGTATATTCCTAGGAGTGGTATAGCTGGATCGTATGGGAGCTCGATTTCCAGTTTTTGGAGGAATCTCCATATCGCTTTCCATAAAGGTTGAACTAGACGGCATTCCCACAAGCAGTGGATAAGAGTTCCTTTCTCCCCACATCCCCGCCAACACTGTTTATTCTCATTCTTTGTGATGTGTGCCATTCTCTGTGGTGTGAGGTGGTATCTCATCGTTGTTTTGATTTGCATCTCCCTGATGATTAGTGATGTGGAGCACTTTTTCATGTGTCTTTTGGCCATCTGTATTTCTTCTTTGTCAAAGTGTCTGTTCATTTCTTCTCCCCATTTTTTGATGGGATTAGATGTTTTTTTCTTGTAAAGTTCTGTCAGTGCCTTGTATATTTTGGAGATTAGCCCCTTATCTGATGGGTATTGGGTGAATAGTTTCTCCCACTCAGTGGGTGGCTCTTGTATCTTGGGCACTATTTCCTTTGAGGTGCAGAAGCTTCTCAGCTTAATATATTCCCATCTGTTAATCTCTGCTTTCACTTGCTTGGAGAGTGCAGTTTCTTCCTTGAAGATGCCTTTAGCCTCAATGTCCTGGATTGTTTTACCTATGTATTGTTCTATATATCTTATGGTTTTGGGGCTGATATCGAGGTCTTTAATCCATTTGGATTTTACCTTCGTACATGATGTTAGCTGGGGGTCTAATTTCAATTTTTTGCAAGTGGCTAGCCAGTTGTGCCAACACCACTTGTTGAGGAGGCTTTCTTTGTTCCATTTAGGATTTTTTGTTCCTTTATCAAAAATTAGGTGATTGTATGTCTGGGGAACATTCTCTGAGTATTCAAGCTTATTCCACTGATCTGAGGGCCTGTCCTTATTCCAATACCATGCTGTTTTGATAACTATTGCTTTGTAGTAAAGTTTAAAGTTGGGGAAAGTAATTCCTCCCATATTCTTTTTCCCAATGATTGCTTTAGCTATTCGAGGGTGTTTATTGTTCCAAATAAATTTCAAAAGTGCCTGGTCCACTTCTTTGAAGAATGTCATGGGTATCTTTAGGGGGATCGCATTAAATCTGTACAGTGCTTTGGGGAGTATTGCCATTTTAATGATGTTAATCCTGCCAATCCATGAGCAGGGTATGTGCTTCCATTTCCGCGTGTCCTCTCTTATTTCTTGGAGCAGAGTTTTATAGTTTTCCTTGTATAGGTCCTTCACATTTTTAGTCAAGTTGATTCCAAGATATTTGAGTTTGTGTGACACTATAGTGAATGGAGTTGTTTTCTTAATGTCCATTTCTTCCTTATTAGTATTGGTGTATAGAAAGGCCATTGATTTTTGTGTGTTAATTTTGTAGCCTGCCACCTTGCTATATGAATCTATTGTTTCTAGAAGCTTTTTGGTAGAGTCTTTGGGGTTTTCTAAGTAGAGTATCATGTCCTCTGCAAACAATGAGAGCTTGACTTCTTCCTTTCCTATCTGGATTCCCTTGATATCCTTTTCTTGCCTAATCGCTATAGCGAGTACTTCCAGTGCTATGTTGAATAGGAGTGGTGAGAGAGGACAGCCTTGTCTTGTGCCAGAATTTAGAGGAAAGGCTTTCAGTTTTTCTCCATTGAGGACAATATTTGCCTCTGGCTTGTGGTAGATGGCCTTAACTATATTGAGAAAGGTTGCTTCCATTCCCATCTTGCTGAGAGTTTTGATCAAGAATGGGTGTTGGACCTTGTCAAATGCTTTCTCTGCGTCGATTGATATGATCATGTGATTTTTATTTTTCTTGCTGTTGGTGTTGTGTATTATGTTGATAGATTTACGAATGTTAAACCAGCCTTGCATTCCTGGAATGAAACCTACTTGATCGTAGTGGATGATCTTCTTAATGAGGCATTGAATCCTATTTGCCAGGATTTTGTTGAAGATCTTTGCATCTGCATTCATCAGCGATATTGGTCTGTAATTTTCTTTTTTCGTAGCATCTCTGTCTGGTTTAGGTATCAAGGTAATGTTGGCTTCATAAAAGCTATTTGGAAGTTTTCCTGTTTTTTCAATTTCATGAAAGAGTCTTGCCAGGATTGGTAGTAGTTCCTCTTGAAAGGTTTGAAAGAATTCATTAGTAAATCCATCTGGGCCTGGGCTTTTGTTTTTAGGCAGACATTTGATTACTTTCTTAATTTCCTCAATAGTAATGGGTGTGTTTAGATATGCTACATCCTCTTCATTCAATCGTTGAAGATTATAAGATTCCAAAAATTTATCCATTTCTTCCAGGTTTTCATTTTTAGTGGCATAGAGTTTCTCAAAGTAGTTTCTGATTACCCTTTGAATCTCTACCATATCAGTAGTGATCTCTCCTTTTTCATTCCTAATACGAGTTATCAAGTTTCTCTCTCTTTCTTTCTTTGTTAGTTTTGCCAGTGGTCTATCAATCTTGTTTATTTTTTCAAAGAACCAACTTCTGCTTTCGTTGATCTTTTGGATGGTTTTTCTGGTTTCCACTTCATTGATTTCTGCTCTCAGCTTTGTTATTTCCTTCTGCCTCCCTATTTTTGGATCCTTTTGTTGAGCACTTTCTAATTCTATGAGCTGCGTCATTAAGCTATTCAGGTATACCCCTTCTTCTTTCCTGATGTGTGCTTGCAAAGATATAAATTTTCCTCTCAGTACTGCTTTTTCTGTGTCCCATAGGTTCTGATAATTTGTGTCTCCATTGTCATTTGTTTTCAGGAAGGTTTTGATTTCCTCTTTGATTTCATCTTGGACCCACTGATAATTCAGTATGAGGCTATTTAACTTCCAGGTGTTAAAATTTTTCTTCTGTGTCCCTTTGTAGTTTATATATAATTTCAGGGCTTTGTGGTCAGCAAAGGCAGCCTGCAAAATTTCTATACTCTTGATATTATGGAGGTATGTTTTGTGTGCTAACATGTAGTCTATCCTAGAGAATGTCCCATGTACATTAGAGAAAAATGTGTATCCAGGCTTCTGGGGGTGGATTGTCCTGTATATATATCTACTAGGCCTCTTTCTTCCATTTCTCTCCTCAGGTCTAGTATATTCTTGTTGGGTTTCAGTCTGGTTGACCTGTCTAGTGTTGACAATGCCGTGTTGAGGTCTCCCACAATTATTGTGTTGTTATTGATATTATTTTTCAGATTTGTCAACAGTTGTATTAAATATTTTGCTGGCCCCTCATTCGGTGCATATATGTTTAGAAGGGTGATTTCTTCCTGCTGTACATATCCCTTGATTAATACACAATGTCCATCTTTGTCCCTTACAACTTTCCTAAGTATAAAGTTTGCATCATCTGATATTAATATGGCCACTCCTGCTTTTCTTTGGGTGTTGTTTGCTTGGATGATTTTCCTCCAGCCTTTTATTTTGAGTCTATGTTTGTTCTGACTATTCAGATGCGTTTCTTGTAGGCAGCAGAAGGTTGGATTGAGTTTTTTGATCCATTTAGCCACTCTGTGTCTCTTAACTGGTGCATTTAGTCCATTGACATTGAGAGAAAGAATTGTCCTGGGAGTTAGTGCCATCTTTATATTAAAGTTTGGTGTGTCTGTTGGTAAGCCTTGTCTTAAAGTATGCCGTTCAGTTTTTCTTTTAAGAATGGTTTTGAGTCTGTGAAGTTTTTGAGCTGTTGTTTGTCTGTGAAACTATGTATTGTTCCTTCAAACCTGAAAGTGAGTTTTGCTGGGTGCAGTATTCTAGGCGAAGCATTTATTTCATTGAGTTTTGTCACTATGTCCCACCACTGCCTTCTGGCCTTGAGTGTTTCTGGTGACAGGTCTGCAGTAAATCTCAAGGATGTTCCCTTGAATGTAATTTCTCTTTTCGATCTTGCTGCTTTCAGAATTCTGTCTCTATCTATGGGATTCGTCATTGTGACTAGGATGTGTCTTGGGGTGTTTTTTCTGGGGTCTCTTTTAGTTGGCACTCTTCGGGCATGCAGGATTTGATCACATGTATTCATTATCTCTGGTAGTTTCTCTTTAATGATGTTCTTGACTGTTGATTCTTCCTGGAGATTTTCTTCCTGAGTCTCTGGGACTCCAATGATTCTTAAGTTGTTTCTGTTGAGCTTATCATAGACTTCTATTTTCATCTGTTCCCATTCTTTGAGTAATTTTTCCATTGTTTGATCATTTGCTTTGAGGCTTTTTTCCAATTTCTTCTGCTGTATGTTATTGTTATGTATCTCATCTTCCAGTGTACTGATTCTATCCTCAGCTGCTGTTAACCTGTGGAAATCTCAAACATGTTTTTCTTCAATTCATCTACTGAGTTTCTCAGACCTGTTATTTGATCTAAAATTTCTGTTTGGAGTTTTCTCATTTTTATCTTCATATTCTCCTGATTCTTTTTAGTTTTCTCTTCTATACTTTGTTTGAGTTCTTTGAACATGTTCCATATTGCAACTCTAAACTCCTTATCTGAGAGACTGACTAGGTGGTTGGTCATGTTCAAGTCATCAGAGTTGCCATCTTCATTCTCTATGTCTGGCACTGGCCCGTGTTGTTTCCCCATTGTCACACTAATACTGCGTGTTTTTCTACGTGTTGTGATTGTATTCATCGGCTAAATGCTGTGCACCGTCGCGAAGGGGAGCGGAGCAACCGTGCTCCTCTGGCTTCTCCCTTTCTGGGCATGTCGACTCACCCCCACGGAAGGCTCACAGGAAGGCAGGCTGGCAGATGGGCCGCACCCAGGATGAAATCAGGCCAAAAATGCAGGACAGCAGAGTAGAGAGGCAGAAGTGTGCTGGCATCTGAGATCCAGCGAAGTTCAGTGGCTCCTCCCTTTCTGGGCGTGTCGACTCACCTCCACGGAAGGCTCACCTTCTCTTCTTTTCTTTTCTTTCTTTATGTGCTTTGCCATGCTTCTTATCTCAAGACCATGGAAGAGTTTTTTTTGTTTGTTTGTTTGTTTAGTTTAGTTTTTTGGGTTTTTTGTTTGTTTGTTTGTTTTTGTGGTGCTTATCGTTATTGTTGAATATTTGACACTTCTTTTGGTACTGGTGGAGTGTTTCACCTTCTTTTTCTCCTTCATCTCTCAAACCGATGATGAGAGCCTCTAGAAGAATTCCGCTTATTTTCGGCGTATTAGACTTTTACCCGTTTATTATTTTTCTCTTCTTCAAACAAAACCACGTAACTTGAACTAGCTAGTCCTGCCTCCCAGTTAGAGGGGAAAATAAGGGAGGCACCAGGACCAAACAGGTACAAGACTACTAAGTAGTAGGCTACGTACTGAAGGGACCACATATTCTAGCAGCCCTGGGGGTGAGGAAAGAGGACATGGGAGGTAGGACAAAAACAGAGGTGTAGGGAGGACAAATTGGTGATGGAAATCCCCCTGATTTTATGTAAATATGTACCTAAAATATTATTGTCAACAATATGTAAGCCACTATGATCAAAATAAAAATTATATAAAGAAAAACTATGCTGATTCCATAGATAGGTTCCAAAGTTCTTGGGTGTATGGAAAATGTCTGATCTTCTGGAGTATTCAGGGTATTCAGGGTGCAAGGCTCCATTGCAATATAAAATATATGTGTTCCACATATCTTTTCAACATTTTATGGGTTTTTTCTTTGACGGCTATAACTTTTGCTAAATACTTTCTTATACAGTGATGATCCCCCCCCCCATGTTTTTTATCTTCTCTTTGTAAACTGCTCAATATGGAATTTGGTGTGTAAGAATCCCTCAGTTTAATACTTATGTTTGAACCAAGGCATGGGTCTTGTTGGAAATGTTCTTATGCCCCCATATATCTGATAGCACCACGTGGCTTTATATCTTGTTTGCGTAGGCACACTAACATGGGAAATTACTATACATACCAATAAGTTCTTATCTAATAGAAATAGGAACACACAAATCTTGTAGTGCAATGAGACCTTACACCCTGAACATTGACATAAAGACCTGGCACAGGCCTCAGAAGAATGGGCATTCTCCATTTACCCCTTGATCTACAGAAGACATTTACAAAACATCCAAGGTTGTATATAACATCACCCGGAGGCATTCCTGTACTAGGGACGACCCTACAGCTGCTCTGACATCGATCTACTCAAAAGAGACACCCCTTAACACTGAGAAGACAACAAGAACAATGACCTGCTTACTGGACAGGGCTTGCTGTATTGCCCCTTAATGGTGAGGTTTGTCTATAACATCACCTGGAAGCAATCCTCTACCACGGAAGACCCTACCACAGCTCAGACATCGTCCTGCTCAAAAGAGACTTCCCTTAACACTGAGAAGACTTAACAACAATAACCTGCTTACAGGACAGGGCTTCCTGCATTGCCCTTTCATGGTGAGGTGAAACGAGAAGGCACTCCACATCATGACTTCAATGTAGGACATGCAGATTCCAGAATCTTTAATACAGAAACATGAGACCAACAACAGAGACTGTGTGATAAGTGTGTTGGCACTACGGACAATGTCTTGGATCGAACGATAACTTGCCTGAGGCCTAGAGCTGGTCTTATGCCAGGAAACTTCAGGGGTAGGATCTCTTTGTATTTAGGCCAAGGTTATTCCTTTCCATGCCTCTCATATTTTGGTGGGCCTATGCAAACAACAATTGCCACTCTAACGCCGTTTTTACTATGCTCCTTTGACTCTAATCCTTAAAACGCACCCACTTAAAATTTGAGGTTAACTTAAGCTAATATGCATGTACATGGAATTGTAAAAAACACTATGCCTCTAATGTTTAAGGAGTTACGTAAGTTTGATGGCTTTAGATTGCCTTGTGTGCTGTTAAGAAATATTATAATGTGCTACAATCTGGGAACTTGAGGGACAAAGTAATTGCACATGGATTCTGTTTTATTTATCTTGACTTTTTTTGGTGAAAGTTCAAAGTTAAGATATCAGCAAGGGGACTTCTTCTGAGAATTATGTTATGGGTGATTGTCCTTCCACTGTAACTTTACCTTATCCTCCTTCTTTGCATCTTTTGTTCTCATAATTCAAAATAAAAAAATTATAAAAAAAATATATATATGTGTTCCTATACTTATGAGTTAAGAACTTGTATCTACACATAAGATTTCCCCCATTTTAATGTGCCTATACTTAAAGGACTATTCCACATGGTACTACTGGTGCATATGGGAGTAAAAATAGCAAGCCAAATAATCCCAATATTCTGGTTCTAATATAAACTAAGAGCACAAGAGAGACTTATCTACTAGAATTTCCTACTAAATAGATCCAAAAAATATCAATGGGGAAAACTGCCTCTACACAGGAAGATAGACTATAAGAATTATACCTATTAAGGAAATATGTCTGAAGAAAAATTCAAATGAGATATACATATCCATTAAGTCTTTTGACATAGTTTGAGGGGAGGTGATAAAATCTGAAGTACAGATTTAACCTGTGACATGATCTTGTGGAGTTTGAAAATGGATTCCAGCAGTCACATATCAGGAAATATCCTTGAGCTAGGGGCTTCTCAGCAACTGAATCTGATAGCAAGCATCAGTCCATAGTGAAGAGAAGTGGGGAAAAAGGAGCCACAAAGAGGAAATTTGGAACAATGGCAGTGGCAGCTTCTTCTCAGGCTGAGGCAAGGTAGACTTATACTGGCAATCTATCTTTTCACTTTGGGCATCTGAGTGGGGTTGGGGAGCGCTCTAGTTCCTGTGGAGTTAAAACTGAGGGTAAAATTAGTTAAATAGGGTGAAATAAAAGTTCAGGATGAGAGTGGTGGGTTAGAAATGGATTTGTGAGGTGGTAAGTGAGTGGGATAGGAAGAGTTACATATAACAAGAAAAAGAAATGCACAATATAGACATTGTATATATTACAGATGGACATTATACAGGCATTGAGGTGACCAACACACACATTTGAACACACATATAGACAGACACTGAAAATTGATCCATAGGTTACACTTTGAAAGCTGACTCAGGTAAAATAGATCAGAATGCTTAAAAATGTACATCTGGCAAGTCAGATGGAAAGGATTTCCATTTTTTAGGTCAATCATCATTGGTGAGGTAAACTTTAAGCAATAAGGTAATGAGCATGTAAGAGATGTCTACAGCAGAAAGAATCATCTGGAAGGTCATGAGCATCTAGATTCCTTTCCTAAAAGCAAATTAAAATCATGAGCATTATAGCATAATGTTAAGCAACCTACAATAGTAAAAAGATTACAATAACATATTCAGTGAATGAGCTCTATAGTCGGAGTTTGATATGCAGTTGCATATTCTATTGTTATCTGTGGACAAAAACATATGTTAGTAGAAATAATTAAGTATAAAGTAAATATATTAGATTTTTGTGTATCATCATCTTAATTAGTACTGTCTTCTGAGTCTAATATAGTATAGAATTGCAAGGTGGAACTAGGGCAACCACCTTTACCTCCAAGTACCACTGTGAGCAGAAAGATAAAGGAATTACTATAGACATAGTAAAATTAAAACATTATAATTTCTAGAACAAGCACTGTAGTGAGAATCCATGGCTCCTCAAAGCATTCAGCACCAGTTTCTGTGAATAAAAGCCTTAGAATATTATTATAGACAACTATAAAGTGTAGATGATGGGACAACTAAGTCTCTGTATCCATTGCTGAAAGTCTCCTTGAAGTATAGAAGAGAATACAAGTTTTTGTGCTTCACCACTTCCACTCAGTTACTTCTCTTTTCCTTGCAGTATTCTGGGGCTAATGGTGTTCAGGACAACTACCAATTAGACTATTGTGTTACTTCTTATAGTTATTCTAAACATCACATATAAATGATATCATTCTGTATTAATTCTTTTACTTGCTTCAATTAGCATAATATTTCAAATTCCATATATGTTGCTGCAAATTGCATGGTGGCATCATTCCTTGAAGCTATGTAGTATTCCTTTATATATGTACAATATCTTCATGATCTGCTCCTCTGTTGTTAGGCATCAAATTTGATTCCAAGTCTTAGCTATTGTACTGAATGCCACAATGAATATGGTGGCATACATTTCTTTGCATTAATGTTTTTTGTTATGGGGATAGATACTCAAAAGTAGAATTGCTAGGCCAGATGGCAGCTCAATTTTGAATATATTGAGAACCTTCAATACTGTTTTATATAGGGATAGGACCAGGCAGCATTCCTATCAGCAATGGAGAAGAATTCCTTTCTCACCACATCCTTACCAACAGAAATTTTTGATATGTGCCATCCTCACTGGTGTAAGATAACATCTCATTGTTGTCTTGATTTGGATTTCCCTAAGAATAAACGATGATGAACACCTGTTGGTCCCACTCAGAGAAGTATCTGTTCATCTCCTCCTCATTTTTTATTGGATTTTTGAATTTTGTAGTTAAACATTGTGAGTACTTTGTATATCCTAGAAATAAAACCTTTATCTGATGTGTTGAATCAAAAATCTCTTCCAATCTGTTAGTTGCCTTCTAATTTTAGTTCATGTTTAGTTTGCCAAACAAAACCTTTTTAGTTTGATGTAGTCCCATGTATTAAAGTTTGATGCTATTACTCTTACCATTGGCATTCTATCATCAAAGATATTTTTGAGGTTCAAGTCTTAGAGTGTTATGGCTAAGTTTTTCTCAATGAGCTTTATGGATTTTGGTCTAATCTCAAGATCTTTAATGCACTTTGAATTGATTTTTGTATAAGGTGTGATGGAATAAAATTTAATTTCTTACACATAGTTATTCAATTATTTCCACGCCATTTGTTGAAGAGACTGTCTTTGATCCCTTTTTCATATTCTTGTCTCTTTGTCAAAAATTAGTTGACTATATGCTTGGAGGTTTATCACTTGTTATTCTATTCCAACCAATTGGTCTGAAAATATGTCTTTGTTCCAGTACAGTGCTATTTTGATCACTATGGCTTTGTAGTAGAGCTTCAAATTAGGTAATGAGATGGCTCCCAGTTTGTTGTTTGTTTGTGTTTTTTGATATTGATTTGACTATCCTAGGTCTTTTATGGTTTCCCAAGACTTTTATAATTGATTTTTCTAATTACTTGAATTAGTTTGTTTGAACCTAAATAGGGATTGCATTAAATCTAAATAATAATTTAGGGAAAATGGTTATTTTGATTATATTGATTCTTCCAATCTGAGAGCAATGAATGTTCTTCCATTTCCTTAGGCCTTCTTCAATTTATTTCTGAAGTAGTTTGAAGTTTTTTCTTTTCTTTTTTAGGGGGCCTCTGAAATATAAAATAGGATTTCAGGGGTGAGGGTAGGGGGAACTGTCACTGTCCATATTACATATGGAAATAATTCCTTGCTTGTACTTTCTAGTGCACCTTCATCTCTTCTGTACCCAACATCTTCCACAGCATCTTTTATTCTTGGATTTTTTGTGGAAACTATTTTTTCTCTTGATTTATATATTATAAATATATATATATATATATATATATATATATACCCTTCACCAATGCAACATTCCCATCACCAATATCCCAAGTGTCTTTTCTCCCCACCCCACACCAGCCTGTACTCTAGACAGCTTTCTACTTTCCTCATTCAGTCACATTTTGTTATGATAGTTCTCAGTGTAATTATTTCTGTGACTGCACCCAACAATCTATGTGGTGAGCTTCATGTCGGGAGCTGGACCCTCCAGTCCTCCTCTATTTTGTCTCTGAGAATCATTACACGAATGTTTTTATTTTTCTCAAAACCCATAGATGAGTGAGACCATTCTGTGTTTATCTCTCTCTCCCTCTGACTTATTTCACTCAACATAAAAGATTCCATATACATCCATGTATAGGAAAATTTCATGTCTTCATCTTTTCTGACGCTGCATAATATTCCATTGTACATATGTATTATAATTTCTTTAGTCATTCATCTATGAGGGGCAACTAGGCTGTTTCCAGAGTCTGTTTATTGTAAACAGCACTGCAATGAATATAGGTATGAGAAGGAATTT
The DNA here is from genome assembly GCF_024139225.1 of Suncus etruscus. Taxonomy (NCBI): domain Eukaryota; kingdom Metazoa; phylum Chordata; class Mammalia; order Eulipotyphla; family Soricidae; genus Suncus; species Suncus etruscus. The sequence goes on from NC_064854.1 coordinate 78,064,827, forward strand.
TTTTTATTGTATGTTTGTGTTCCTAGGATATATCCCTAGGAGTGGTATAGCTAGATCGTATGGGAGCTCAACTTTCAGCTTTTGGAGAAGTCTCCATATCGCTTTCCACAAATTTACTAGATGGAATTCCCACCAGCAGTGAATAAGAGTTTCTTTCTTTCTACATCCCCGCCAGCACAGCTTGTTCTCATTCTTTGTGATGTGCGCCAATCTCTGTGATTTGAGATGGTACCACATAGTTGTTTTGATTTGCGACTCCCTGATGATTAGTAATGTGGAGCATTTTTTTATGTGCCTTTTTAGCCATTTGTATTTCTTTTTGTCAAAGTGTCTGTTCATTTCTTCTCCCCATTTTTGGATGGTGTTAGATGATTTTTTCTTGTAAAGTTCTGTCAGTGCCTTGTATATTTTGGATACTAACCCCTTATCTGATGGGTTTTTGGTGAATAGTTTCACCCACTCAGTGGGTGGCTCTTGTATTCTGGACATTATTTTCTTTGAGGTGCAGAAGCTTCTCAGCTTAATATAGTCCCATCTGTTTATTTCTGCTTTTACTTGCTTGAATAGTACTGTTTCCTCCATAAAGATGCCTTTAGTCTCAATGTCATGGAGCATTTCACCTACATGTTGTTCTATATAATTTATGGTTTTAGGTCTGATATCTAGGTCTTTAAACCATTTGGATTTTAATATTGTACATGATGTTAGCTGGAGGTCTAAGTTCGCTTTTTTTACAAGTGGCTAGCCAGTTGTGCCAACACCACTTATTGAAAAGGCCTTCCTGGTTCCATTTAGGATTTCTTGCTCCTTTATCAAAATTTAGATGACGGTATGTCTGGGGAACATTCTCTGAGTACTCAAGCCTATTCCACTGATCTGTCTGTCATTATTCCAATACCATAATGTTTTGATAACTATTGCTTTGTAATGCAGTTTAAAGTTAGGGAAAGTAATACCTCCCATATTCCCTTTACCAAGCATTGCTTTAGCTATTCATGGGTGTTTATTGTTCCAAATGAATTTCAGAAGTGTTTGATCCACTTCTTTGAAATATGCCATGGGTATCTTTAGAGGGATTGCATTAAATCTATACAAAGATTTGGGGAGTAGTGCCACTTTAATGATATTAATCCTGCCAATTCATGAGCAGCGTATGGATTTCCATTTTCATGTGTCTTCTCTTATTTCTTGTAGCAGGGTTTTATAGTTCTTTTTACCTTCATACCTTTAGTCAGGTTGACTCCAAGTTATTTGAGTTTGTGTGACACTAATGTGAATGGGATTGTTTTATTAATGTCCAATTTTTTCCCTATCATTATTGGTGTATAAAAAGACCATTGATTTCTGTGTGTTAATTTTATAGCCTGCTAAGTTTCTATATGCATCTATTGTTTCTAAAGCGGGAAAACATTGAAAAAACGGTAACATTTCCAGACAGCTTATATGAAGCCAATATCACCTTGATACCAAAACCAGACAAAGATACAGCCAAAAAAGAAAATTACAGACCAATATCCCTGATGAATACATATGCAAAGATCCTCAATAAAATTCTGGCAAATAGAATTCAATGCCTTATCAAGAAGATCATTCACTATGATCAAGTAGGCTTCATCCCAGGAATGCAAGATGTTTAACATTTGTAAATCCATCAACATAACACACAACATAAACAATAAGAAAAATAAAAATCACATGATCATAAAGCTTTTGATAAGGTCCAACACCTATTCTTGATAAAAACTCTCAGCAAGATGGGAATGAAAGGAACCTTTCTCAATCTATTCAAGGCCATCTTCCACAAGCCAATGGCAAATATTATCTTCAATGGAGAAAAACTAAAGCCTTCCCTCTAAACTCTGTTACAAGACAAGGTTGCCCCCTCTCACCACTCCTATTCAACATAGTACTAAAAGTACTTGCTATAGCAATTAGGCAAAAAAATTATATCAAGAGAATCCGATAAAAAAGGAGAAGTCAAGATCTCAGTGTTCACAGATGATATGAAACTAAGAAAACGCTACTCTAGCAAAAAGCTTTTAGAAACAATAGAAGTGTTTTGAAGTTTTTTGATATAGTTCTCTCACCTCTCTTGTTATATTTATTTCCAGGTATTTGATAGTTTTGTAACCTCTTTTAAATGAGATTGACTCTTTGATTTCTTTCTCCTCTGAGTCATTATTTGTATAAAGGAATGCAACTGTCTATTATGTATTGACTTTGTAACTGGCCAGTTTACTATATTGGTTTATTGTTTCTAGGAGCTTTTCTGTGGATTCTTTAGGGTCTTCAATATATATCATCATGTCATCTGCAAATAGAGATAAATTGACTTCATCTTTTCTGATTTAGATTTCTTTGATTTTCTTCTTTTGTGTGATTGCTTTTGGTAAGACGTCTAATACTATGTTGAATAAAGTGGAGATAGTGGACATCCTTGCCTTGTGCCAGACCTTAGTGGAAATTCTTTCAAATCTTTATCATTAAAAAGGCATTCTATCTCTCTCACTCTCTACCATTGTCATGGTAGTTGTCGGTGTAGTTATTTCTCTTATTGAACTTACTGTTCTTTGTGATAAGCTTCATATCATGGGCCAGACCCTCCACCCCTCATCTCTATTATCTCTGTGTATTATTACAATATCTTTTCTTTTCCTTAAAACCCATATATGAGACCTGAATGTCTGTCTTGAATACAGTAAAGGGGAGGGGAAAGAGGAGATGGAAAGCATTTGTGGTGGGAAAGTTGCACTGATGAAGGGGGGGGGGGTAATTCTTTTTTTTTTATAACTAAAACCCAACAACAAACATGCTTGTAATCATGGTGCTTAAATAAAGATATTTATAAAAAAAAAAGAGTAATGTTGACTGTGAGACTTTTATAGATAGCTGTTACTATCTTGAGAAAGGTTCCAGTCACATCCATTTTGCTGAGGGTTTTTATCATGAATGGGTGTTGGATTTTGTCAAAGGCATCAGTTGATATGATCATTTGTTTTTTATTCCTCTCTTTATTGATATGGTGTATGATGTTGTTTTATTTGCATATGTGGAACCATCCTTGCATCCCTGGTATAAAAACCACTGGGTCATGATGTCTAATCTTTTTAATGTGTTGTTGAATTTAGTTTGTTAAGATTTTGTTAAGCATTTTTGCATTTATGTTCATTAGTGAGATTAGTCTTTAGTTTTCTTTCTTTTGGTATCTTTTTAGCTTTGGGGATGAGGGTGATATTAGCTGTATAGAAGGTGTTAGAGTGGAGAGTTCTCATTTTTTTTAATGTTTTGGAAGCATCTAAGGATAAATGGTACTAACTCTTTCCTAAATGTTTTCTAAAACACACCTGTAAACCAATCTAGTCCTAGACTTTTGTTCTTGGGGAGTTTCCTAATTACTACTTCAATTTTTTTATTAGCCTATTTAAGATTTTGACTTCTTCTTCATTAAGTATGTGAAGATAATATTTTTTCAGAAATCTGCCCATTTCTTCTAAGTTCTCTGGCTTAACTGATTTGAGTTGTTCTTAATAAGCTCTCATGATGTCTTCAATTCCTTGAAATTCTGTTGCAATTTCTCCCCTTTCATTTCTGGTCCCATTTGTTTGAGTATTTTCCCATTTTTACCTTGTTAATTTTGCCAATGGTTTATTTATCTTGTCTGTTTCAAAAAAAAAAAAACCCAGTCCATTAATTCTTTGTATTGTTTCTTTGTTTCTCTATTGTTGATTTCTGTTCTAATTTTTATTATTTCTTTCCTTCTGCTTGTGTTTAGGTTCTTTGCTGTTGTCTTTTCAGATATTTAAGGTTTCCCTTTAGGTTGTAGATTTTGTTATTTTCTTCTTTCCTAACGTAGGTCTCTATTGTTATGAGTGTCCTTTTAATCACTGCTTTTGCCTTGTCCCATTGATTTAGGCAATTCTTTTCTTCATTATAATTTTAAGGAATCTCTCTATTTTTTACTTTTTCTTTAATCCAGCTGTTTTTGAGCAGAATGTTGTTTAGTCTCTAGGTGTTAGCTTTTCTCCACATCTTCTTTAACAGTCAATATTGATCTATTTTGTTACAGTCAATCTTTATATCTGTGTAATTATGACCTGATAGGGTGGTTGATATAATTCTTATATTTATGACTTTAAGTATGTTAGATTTGCGTCCTAAAATGTGGTTTATCCTAGAGAAACTTCCATGTGCTCTTGAGAAAAATTTATGTGAAGAAAGTGTATTCTGGTTTTTGAGGATGAAATTCCCTGTATATATTCATTAGTTCTAATTCTTCTAGCTTCTCACTTAGGGCTCTTATGTCTTTGTTAATGTTCAGCCTAGTTGATCTGTCTAGAAACTATTGACAGAAATAGCTGTTGTGCCATTATGCTGTGTGGAGTTGTTTTTGTTACAATTGGGATTTAGTTTGTGTAATTTTTCTTTGAGTAGATCAATTGGGGTTGGTTTGGTTAGTGCAAATATTGTGAGTGCTTTTTTGCTGAGAATGTTGTTAATTCTCTCCCATGTAAAAGAGTTTTTCTGGTTAGTGGACTTTAGGTTGAAAGTTTCTTTCATTCAGTAGTTTGAATATGTCATTGTACTTTTTTCTTGCATAGATTGTTTAATTGGAATATATGGTTTGATTCTTATGATTTTTCCTCTATACTTGAGATTTTTTTCTTCTCTCTTACTGCTTTAAAGAATTTTAAAGAGTCCATCTCTCTCTGTTTTTGTTTGTTGGCCATTTGAATTACTAAGCATCTTGGTGTTGTTCTATTAGGATCTATTTTGTTTGGCACTCTTTTGCCTCTTGAATTTGTAGAGAAAAACTTCTTTCCAAGGATGAGGAATTTCTCTGTTTTTATCTTCCTCACTACTTTTCTTTCCCTTTCCCATTTCTTCTCCTTCTGGTATTCCAATTATGTGAAGATTTTTTTCTCTAGTCTTTGTTCATTAAATGTTACATTTCTTTCAGTGTTTTGTCTCTCCTTTCTTTTTTGACTTCTTTCTCACTGCTGGCTTCTAATTTGTCTTCAAGTTCATCTATGCAATTCTACACTTGTATAATTCTACTATTAAGGGTTGCTAACATGTTTTTAGTTCCCTCATTTTCATTTGTATAGATTCTTTCATCTTCTAAAAGAGTTTTTGAGTTGGTTAAATTGTTCATCTATATATTTCTTAATTTTGCAGGCTAGTAACTCCTTGATTTCTATTCCTAAGTCATTAAGTGTTGATTTTTGGTCCTAATCTATCAGGGTCATGGATTTGGGTGACTTGGAAACTGCCAGATTTTCTCTTCATATCCCTCATTGTAGGTGTTTTCCTTAGCTTTCCCATTAATCTTTGCATTCAGTGGTTTGGAATGCTGGAGTATTAGGTGTTTAAGAAAGTGATCTATTTTAATTTTTTATGGAATGTGGCTCGAGTTTTATATTGATATAAATTGAAATGACTTGGCCCCATAGATGCACCAACTTCTATGAGGTTTGGGAAAAGGAGGGTTGATGGGGATGAGTGGGGGGCTTCAGTAATGGCATTGGAATCCAAAAAAGGCTAAGGTAAGGCTGCAAACAAGGCCCTCTTCAAACTTGGTGGAGGGGATTAGAACCAGAATTTCTTTGTCCCCACCTAGCAACTACCAGGAATGATCCTTCATTCAGCATATAACCAGAGTAAGTCCTGAACATCCCCGAGTGTTGCCTAAACTTCAGCTCCCAAAAGACAAAAGGCACAAATGAGAAGACAGGATGTTTTAAAAGAGATAATGCAACCCAGAAGTTGGTGGAAGACTTGAAATTTATGTATAGGTTTAACTATAAGGGTCAAAGATACCACCGAGAAGCTGAAGAAATAGGACAGAGAGTAAGACACTTATGTACATACTGCTAACTTATTTTTGCTCTTAGGCACCAAATATGTACCACATAGGTACCTGAGCACTGCCAGAATTTATTTTTGAGTGCAAAAAGTCAAGCTTAAATTCTAAGCACAAATGACTGTGGCTTAACTATCAAAATTAAACTAAATAGATTAAAAAGATATTACCATATAATTATTCTTTGTTGGGTGTAGATCTCCAAAATAAATTATATGAAATTATATTTTCAAAGTAAATAAATATAGGATACAATTGCATGGGGGAAAATGGCAATTTAGGCAGGCTGTTGATAATCCAAAAAAAATCCAGCCACACAACAAATAGTGTTTATAGCTTTATAACTTAGAATTATTGTTTATTGAAACTCTGGTAATTGCAAAATCATGATACCACAAACAATATCAATTTTCAATAAACACAAAATGTAAAATGGTTGTGCTTACAAAAAAACATAAATATTACCATCATTGATAAAATAAAGTAGAGATGATAAAGAGGGAAGTGTGGAATGAGAAAGGTGAAAGCGAAGTAGAGGTGAACATATAATTCTAAGATAGAAGTCAAGATATACTGTTTTCAGTTGATATAATAATAAATAAGTATGTTAGTTTATTATTAAGAGAAATGATGTTGACATACATTCACTAGGTACATAAAATTTAATCTGAAGTTTTCCTTAACAATATGTTGTGGACATCTCTCTCTGGTAATATATAAGTGATTTACATTACCATTTATAAATGCTCTGTGGTATAAAATATATTGTACCTTATTTTCATTGATAGATATTTTGGCTATATCTAATTAATCACCTTTGCAAGCCCTGCTACAAATGTGTCCCAGTTGGTATATTTATGAAATGTACATATTAGTTTCTTATGATAGTCCTAATTCTAATCAATCTTACCTAAGTTTTTTTTTTTTTTGGCGGGGGTTTGGGTTTTGGGTCACACCCGGCAGTGCTCAGGGGCTACTCCTGGCTCTATGCTCAGAAATCGCTCCTGGCAGGCACGGGGGACCTTATGGGATGCCAGGATTTGAACCACCATCCTTCTGCATGCAAGACAAACACCCTACCTTCATGCTATCTCTCTGGCCCCAACTAAGTTTTAAATGTTTAATATTTTAAAATTTCAATATTAGCTCAGATTTGTCTCTTAATTTATTGAATTACATTCCTTTCTTGTTTTTATTTTTATTATAATACTGTGATTTACCAAGTTTATAATATAATCATTTCAGGCATTAAATGTTCAAACACCAATTCCATCACCAGTGTGATGGTCACCAGTGTGACCATCTCTTTATTAATGCTTTAAGTCACAAACCAACCACCATAGCCTCCCTTTGTGCAGCACAAAGAAATTAACCTCTTAATGCTTGTTACAACATAAAGATAATTGGAATTATCAAATCTTAGATTAACACAGGTCAATTTGAAAGAATTGTTTTATCTCTCCATGGTATTACTAAAGTCAGTGTCTAAAGATTTACTGGGCTGTGGTTGGTGCTAGCTAAACCATCTGTGCTACTGATTAGACTCACTGAGGAGGGTAGTTTACTATGTAAATTTTCCATTAGCTTTCTTGGAATACTGCTGGGCTGACACTACCGGATATTGAGGTGTCACGTGGCTGTTTGCAATGTAGTCCAGGATTTGCAGATCTAAAAGAAATTTGGTGGCTTGGAATAAGCTCTAGTTATAGACATGGGTCGCTTCTGTTGAAGAGAGTGAGGGTGGCATTGGGCTGCTGTGGTTTATGAAAAAATGGGAAGCTGGACCCCTTATTTCTGAAACCGCTGCAGAGGTATCCTAGAGCAACTATCTGGGAAGTAAAGCCAGTCATCATTTTTTTTGGAGCCTGATGGTAGACCCATGCGATTTTTTTTCCATTGACCACACTTTTTTATGTCTTCAAATATTCAAAAATCAAAGAGAATAAAGTTTATTTTCTCTCAACTTCTCTGATTTTTAGAAACTGATACCATTATGAATTACAAGGCTTTAACAGTTTTATTTTAGGCATTTAGTGACAGTGAATGAAGGCCATTCCCACCACCAGTGTTAACCACCCTCCATCATAGTTCCCTGCATGCATCTCATACATCCACCCCTGATCCCAGGACTACCAGTGTAACACGTCCATTTTGTGTTTAGCTTGTTATAGTTTGGGTCTCTTGATTCTATTTTTGTTGACTTTGTAATGGGTTTTTAGATATAATCTTTTTTCTCAATTTGTAGGAATACATTGAAATATAAGATATAGAGCACAATGATTCAAGTTCTATGATTTTTTATTTGTTTGTTTGTTTTTGAGCCACACCCAGTGACACTTAGAAGCTACTACTGGATCTGTGCTCAGAAATCACTCTTGGTAGGCTCAAGGGACCATATTGGATACCAGGAATCAAACCCGGTCTGTCCGGGGTTGGCTGCATGCAAGGCAAATACAGTACCTCTGTGATGTCTCTCTGGATCTGGCCCCAAGTTCTATGGTTCTATGCAAAAGGTGGGAGCCCCTTTCTAGTATATAAGTAAAATTAAAAGAAAAAAAGAGGTGGTGGTGGAGAGAGGCAGATTTTTTTTTTGAATAGGCACAGCAAACGTTGGGAAAATTAGAAAGGAAATTTCATTAGCCTACGAGATACAGGGTGTCTCCACCCATGAAGCACACTGTCAAAAGACCAACTACAAGATCTAGGCATGTTGGTTTTTCAACCCCAGTGAATCTTTGTTTGGTCCCAGAAAAAGTTCTGCTCAGTCACAGTTGTCAAAGTCAATCTTCTGTAATTAGATATTTTGGTTTTTACACAGGTCCATGGATGAAGCCTAGGATAAAATCTGTCTTTGTGGTCACAGTGAAAATTTTGCTAGTTGTGGTATTGTAATCAGTCTTCTGTACTTACAGATCTTGGATTTTTTACAGATCCTAGAATGGAGCATCTTCTGAATTTATCTCACTTTGGGTGGTGAGGTAGGGCAACCTGCCCCTAAATCAAGGTGTTGCTCTTTCCGCATAATTAGGTGCCTTATGGACCTACCCTAGAGCTGGTTGGTACAAAGGTGGCATTCAGGCCTCCCCCAGGGGGGGAGTTTGATTCCTGGTGCTGGTGCTGTAAACTCTGCCAGTACCAATGTTCAGATCTGAGGTTTGGGGTCAAGGTTTAAATGGTCAATGTCTGATTCTTTGAGGTCTAAGTCAAGTCTCCTTGATAAATGTTAGGGGTGAAAGACAGTCCTGCACTATACAATTCATGAGTTCCTATCCATATTCAATAAGAACTTCTTTCTGTGTGTAAGATTTTCCCATTTAAGTGTGCCTATGCAAAAAAAGAACATGATATTCCTGGTGCATATGGGGTAAAAATAAGCTGAACAATCTCTATAACCTGATTTTTACCTGAGCTTACAACCCAACCATGGTTTTTCTACAAGAATTTACTACTAAGCATATCCAAAGCAGAGATGAGGGAAGCTACCTCTACTTTTGAACATAGACACTAAGAACTATAAACATACAAAATAAATATAGAAATCCCATCACCTTTAAGTCTTTTGAAATAGTTGGGTGGTGTAGAATCCAGAGCACTGTTTTATCCCATCCTTTGGTCTTTTGGAGTCTGAGAAACGGTTCACAGATATGGGGAATTAGGTAGTATCCTCAAGCTGAGGGATTCTCGGGAGCCTATTCCTGTAGCAAGCAATAGTCTACAGTGTGTGTGTAGGGGGTGGGTGGGAGAAAAAGTGCTTCATAGAATGGGTCTGTGGAAGTGGTATCTGCAGGTCCTTCCTGGGTGAGACATGGTGGGCTGGGAAGGTGTCCTTTTACTTTGGTAGTCAGCTGGCAACTTAATGGGGTAGGGTGAAGTTTCTGATCCCTGGGGAACAAAGAACTGAGGGTAAAGAGGGTTAAATAAGGGTTGATAGATCAGGATTGAGGGTGTTAGAGGATAGAAGCGGATTTGTAAGACAGGGGTGGGAAGGAGGTATATCAACACTTAAAAATCATTAGTAACAAAATTTGTTTGTGACATATTTTAATTATTTTTCTATTAAATTCAAGAAAATAACCTATTTTAATATTTTTCCATTTTACTATTTTAATTAATCATATAACATGTAATATTAAAATATGCATTACATAAAGCTCAACACAATAGACTCAGAACTAATTGGTAAGTAAATTTGGTAATCAACTAAACAAAGAAAAGAGCTTGGTGTTTATTTGATACAGAATTTCAATCATGCAAAACTGCAATATGAATTTCTTATAGAAAGTTAGATACTATATTTGGTGCTGATATTATCAGGGTTTTTTTTGGAGTGACTGTGGGCACCATACCCTGTTTTCTCATACCTCTGGAAGCCCTGGCAGCCAAAACTATGCCCCATGAACACAGTCGCCATGTTCATATTCAACTTGCTCCATAAATTCACTGAAAAGCGATATGAAAAGTCATGAATACACTGGCTAGGCAACTGAAAAATGCAATGTTAAAGAGTGGGTTGGCTAAGACTTGGCCCTGTTGAAGCCAGGCCAGCTGTATCCTCTACTTTGTCATTCCCTGCATTGCCACTTAACAAATAATCTCATATCTCCAGGTATGCTGGTATTTGGGCTGCTATCACCAGGACATTTTTTGTTGTTAAGAGGGGCATCTTTCTCATATTCTAATTCTGGAAGCCCTAGTAGCTGAAAACATGCCCCACAAAAGCCAAATTATCAGCTATAGAGCTTGAAATTCCTGGACTACACAGTAAGATATGTGGCCATCTAGAACTTCAATTTTTTTCAATACTGTAGGAACACACCAATTTAGATATTATTGTAAATTCAAAACTACCAAATATTCAGAAACAAATAAAAATAACAACAACCAGAAAATCATTTAGTAACAAATACCTTATCAAACCTTCTGACAATGACTTAATGACCTCATTGCAAGATTCATTAACTTTTACACATTTTCTTATTGCTTTAATTAAAAAATAATTTCATTACCACTTACCTGTAAACAATTAATATAAAATAAATTATTTTATGCCTGCCAAGTAATCAGGATCAATGGAATCAGGGTCAATGGTGAAGGAAATTTTACATTGGTGGTAAGAGTGGTCTTGGAACAAATATACTATGAGCAACACATATTCTTTAGATAAAACAATTTATAAAAAAAAAAAACGAAGTGGGAATTTCAGAAAAAAACATATTTTCCGATATACTATGAGCAAACATATTCTTTAGATAAAACAATTTATAAAAAAAAACGAAGTGGGAATTTCAGAAAAAACATATTTTCCAAATATGCACATGCACTCTTTTTTTAATATTAACCAATTACTATCTCATGGAAGATACTCTGGAAGCTGTTCAGGAAACTTGCTCACTTTCTTCAATTTTTTAAAAATTATTTAAACCATTGTGATTTACAAATTTATTTATAGTTGGGTTTTAGGCATACACTGTTTTTTATGTATATTTTATTTATTGAAGAAAATGCATTACATAGTTGACATAACTGATCATAATACAATTGTTTTAGAAAGACCAAATAATACATGATTTAGAAAAATATGAAATTAGCCGTTCATCTGTTGAAGGGCATCTTGGTTGTTTCCAGAGTCTGGCTATTAAAAAAAATGCTGTAATAAATATAGGTGTGGGGAAGGGATTTTTGTGTTTTATTTTTGTGTTCCTAGGGTATATCCCCAAAAGTGGTATAACTGGATCATATGGGAGCTCAATTTACAGTTTTTGGAGGAATCTTCACATTGCTTTTCATAAAGGTTGGACTAGACAGCATTTCTTTCTCTCCACATCCCCGACAGCACTACTTGTTCTCATTCTTTGTGATGTGTACTAATCTCTGTGGTGTGAGATGGTACCTCATAGTTATTTTGATTTGCATTTCCCTGATGATTAGTGATGTGGAGCATTTTTTATGTGCCTTTTAGCCATTTGTATTTCTTTTTGTCAAAGTGTCTGTTCATTTCTTTTCCCCATTTTTTGATGGGGTTAGATTATTTTTGTAAAAAATATATATGTGGTACATATAGATAATGGAATATTATGCAGCCATGATGAGATATGAAATCATGAAATTTTCCTATACCTGGATGTACATGGAATCTATTATGCTGAGTAAAATAAGTTAGAGGGAAAGAGATAGATGCAGAATAGTCTCACTCATCAATGGTCTTTAAAAAAATGAAAGACATTTTTGCAATTATTCTCAGAGATAAAAGACAGGAGGGCTGGAAGTTCCAGCTCACAGCATGAAGCTCACAACAAAGAGTGATGAGTGCAATTAGAGTAATAACTACACTGAGAACTATCAACAATGTGAATGAATTAGAGTAGAAAACCTGTTTAGAGTACAGGTGGGGGGGGCAGGGAGGAAATCTGAGACTTTGGTGGTGGGAATGTTGTACTGGTAAAGGGAGGTGCTCTTTACATGACTGAAACCCAACTACAATCATATTTGTAATCAAAGTACTTAAATAAAATATTAATTAAAAATAAATAAAAAATAAAAGTTTCCCAAAAAAGGAAATTGGAAGAAAAAACTAAAGATGGAGAAAGTAAAGAAAATGTTCAGTGGCAAGTATATTTTTGAAAATTATTGAATCACCAATGAACTAATTAAAGCACTAGCAGAAAGTTTAGTAAGCTCTTTTTTTTTTTTTTAGGATGAGAGTTAATAAAATACATTAAAAACAGTGTGGGTGGCAATTGTTGTTTACATAGGCCCAGCAAAATATGGGGGAAATGGAGGGAAAAAGCCTTGGCCTTGGCAAGGAGACCTTACCCCTGAAATATTCTGGCATAAGGCCGACTCTGAGCTCCAGGCATACTCGGTTGTCCAACTCAAGTCATTCTCTGTGGTCCTGGTAATTTTTTTTCATAGGCTCGCTGTATTTGGTGTCAGGTTTCTATAGTTAAAGATTCTGGTTTCTATACCTCTCCTTCATTGAAGACAGGATGATGTTGAGTGTCGTCTATTTTCACCTCACCATTAGCGGAAAGCCCTGCCCTGCCCTGTTGCTGCTGCTAAGTCATCTGGTTATTAAGAGAACCCTCTTTGAAGTAAGTTGATGCCAGGGCAACAGTAGGGTCCTCCCTGGTAGAGGTTTGCTTTCTGGTGATGTTATAGACAATTGTGGTTGTTTCTGTAGATGGTACCCATGGTTCTGGGGTGTATGGGCAATCCCCGTTATTATGAGGCCTGAACCAAGTCATTATGACTATGTTCAGGGAGGCATACACTGTTTTAAGACCAATCCACCACCAGTGTCAACTTCCCTCCTCCAATATTCCAAGAGTCCATTGCATGCCAACACCTAGTCTGCCATCATAACAGACACCTTTTTTAAATTTAGTTGTTAATAAAGTTTGGGTCTTATGATTTTATTGTTGTTGACTCTGGCTTGGATATTTAATTCTGTCCTTTCCTAACTTTCTTTATGTTTTATTCAATTTCAAGGAGAAAGGATGAGCAATTTTTAACAGCTTTGGTAAGCCACTAAACATAAAAAAGTCACATTATAATCAATTTAATTAAAAAGCAAATATAGACTCTGGCATTAAATAAATTACTCTGTATAACATGACTTTGGAAAGTGCAAATAATAATAATAATAATAATAATAATAATAATAATAATAAACATGATGGGGCTGGAGAGATAGCACAGCGGTGTTTGCCTTGCAAGCAGTCGATCCAAGACCTAAGGTGATTGGTTTGAATCCCGACATCTCATATGGTCCCCTGTGCCTGCCAGGAGCTATTTCTGAGCAGACAGTCAGGAGTAACCCCTGAGCACTGCCGGGTGTAACCCAAAAACAAAAATATGAACACAATCCAATATTCCTACAACAGTCACTGTATCCTTGTATCTCAGAGTAATTATTAGAATTGTTTTGTTAGAAAAATATTACTTGATATATGATATTTTTGATATATTTGTATTTTCAAATATTATTGGTCCTTGGAGAGTTAGCAATATATGAAATGGTTATCTGAGGAATTCTTTAAAGCATATGAATACAGCTATTAGAAGCTATCACACTTTCCAAGAATAATTTTTTTAAAGTTTTAAAGTGTTTTAACTTAATAAAAGAACTGTTTCCTTTTGTAACAGACAAATAGATCAAGAATTCTAAATATTAAGTTAACTTCAAGAGTTCAAATATGTGTTACAGGGAAAAATTATTAAGGTAATAAAAATGAACTTTTTATTTATTAGAGATAGGATGTCAAATATTCTCATGGTAAGCTTATTGGGTTAAGTGTGTGCGAGATGAGGTTTTGAGTGCCTGGACTTTTGTGTACATATACAAGTGAGACAGATACCTATAAGGAAATTTACATGCTTTTATAATTGGAATTATTCTAGTGTACCTTTATTTTTCTAACTCTCATCTTGAGTTTCATAACATACACAAATATCTGTGTTCACAAGATAATTCACTTTCCTAGCTCAGATTTCATGGCATTTAATAAATATAATTATACCTTTCAAGTGCCATACCAATTCAGTGTTACCTTCACTGGCAAGGATATTAGCTTTAAAGAATGCTGAAAAACTCTTATAAGTTTCATTTATAAAGATGGACTACACTTAATTTTGATGACAGTTATCTTCATAATCACACTGAGATCAATTTCATTATAAGTATATACAATCAGCAAACCTAGAGATGATGAACCAAATTCTGTCATCAAATCTGTAGACATAAATGGTCTTCAGTATGTATCTCCACTTAAGTGGATAGGTGATATAACCAGAAATACTGTTCATGATTTAAGCTCAAATATGACTTTATACAGCATTCAAATTTGAATTTTAGCTTAGTTATTATTGTTTCATTTTACTTTCAGAAGTATTATTATATGGATAATAAATGATATTTTACCCTATTTGTAGATTTCCTGCTAAATATGGGATTATTTAATTTATCATTACGTCTCTCTTTATACTTTTCTTCAATTATTAAGCCATACTTAATTAAAAAGGATAGCGAAAATAATAGCTAAAATTTATATATACATATGATAGGTTATGAAAATTTAATTTTATATTGCATAATATATATAAAATAAAATTTATAGAGCTCCAAGTCAGATAACTGCATCTATTTCCCCTTCGCCTGTTAGATTTTTTTTCTTCCTTATTTATTTATTACTATTTCTCTTACCAGTACCCCTTACCATTTCTCTCTTGTTTTCAGTGTGTATATGCTTAGTCTGCCACCATGACTTTTTAAGGATATTATAAATATATAAATTATAATTTCTTACTCTCTAAGTCACAAAATACTTGCATAATACAAACCTCTCAGTAGTATCTGACAAAAGTGCAGTTAATAACTAAGGAAAATTTTCCTTATGAAGATGAAATTTTCACCAAGAAATAGTTGTTTTGTTGTTGTGGCAAATTTAACCCAATGTATAATTAAGATCAGTAAATAGCTTACCCTTTTTCTTCCTGAAAAAAATACCTCTTTGATTGATAGTAATAATATTTTAAGCACCATGACACAATTTACTTTCCATTTACTGTATTATATATATGTATATATCTTTTACATAAAATATTTTATTCACTGGATACAACCAATTACTACATAAAATTTACTACATAAAACTTTTTATATGTAGAATATACAGTTACCTATTACTGTACAACAAACTAGCTACTTAAAAATCAAACATTTATTACTTACCATCATCTGTGTGCAAGGGATTATTTTTCTTTTCCATAAAATTTTATTGGTTGTTCGGAGGACAAGAATACATTTAAATAAATAAGTAAATAAACAACAAGAAAATAATTTTACCTCCAAAAAAGTACTTAATTTAAAAGTGAGATGAAGAGGGATTTTCTCCTTCTTAAAATGTATCTACCACTACTAAAATTCTGCATTCACAGTTGATAAACACAACGAATTGATAAAAAAAAAAAATTCCTCTGGAGGCTGGAGAGATAGCATGGAGGTAAGGCGTTTGCCTTTCATGCAGAAGGACGGTGATTTGAATTCCAGCATCCTATATGGTCCCCCGAGTCTGCCAGGAGCGATTTCTGAGCCTGGAGCCAGGAGTAACACCTGAGTGCTGTCGGGTGTGACCCCAAAACAAGCAAACAAACAACAAAAAAATTTCTCTGAATTGTGTAAGAAGGGAGATAAAACACAGAACATAGCATAAGTCTGACTTGACTTCTTTTTCTCAGGCTGTAACAAAGGTTGGACTATCCTGGTTTTCAGTCTTTTCTTTCTCTTCAGGTAAGATTTTTCTGGTTTCTCGGTTAATCATGACAGCTTGCTTTTCCTTAACTTTCCTATTTCCTTTGGCTTGCACTTTTTTTTTTATGAAGATTTATCCTTCCAAGCCAATCTTTGAAGCTTCCTCTCTGCTTTGGCAAGAACAATTTTAGTGAACAACCTCCCTATCTATTGGGCTTTTCCTTGACTACTGCTTTAGCTGAACTTACTTTTGAGTCATCATGCAGTGAGGGATGGTATGATGCAGAGAACTTGCAGCCTCAATGCTCTGCTGACAGTTGTCACAAAGCTATATAAGCTTCTGGGTATGAATATTTTTAATAATTTTTAATTGTGATCAAAGTGAATTACAAGTCATTCACAATAATATTTAAGGTACATAATGACAATTAGGGCCATTCCCACCACCAGTGTTGTCCTTTCTTCACACCTGTTCCCAGCATGCTTCCCATACCCCCCCTTAACCCCATGTGCAAGAGGTCTCCTTCGTGTATAGCTTGTGGTAGATTGAGTTTTAATTCTGGTGCTGTTGATTTTAGATTTGGTGCATAAGTCTGATCATTTTATTTCCACTCAATGTTTATATCACTGGTTGCTCCTGGTGCCATCCATTTTTCCCTTCAAGTTATGAAGGAGGGCAATATAATTCAAATTCTTTGGCTCAAGATGATTCAAGTTCTGTGTTGGAAAAAGAAAAAGAAAAAAAAAGCTGGGAAGAATCCGTCAAGAAGCTATAAATATCAATTCAAAAGAATAAAGGAAAAAAAGAA
The DNA here is from genome assembly GCF_024139225.1 of Suncus etruscus. Taxonomy (NCBI): domain Eukaryota; kingdom Metazoa; phylum Chordata; class Mammalia; order Eulipotyphla; family Soricidae; genus Suncus; species Suncus etruscus. The sequence continues at coordinate 78,081,745 of NC_064854.1, forward strand.
ATATAAACAAAAACAAATAAAAACAAACAAATAAAAACAAGAATGACAAAATACACAGCAGCATAAATAGCAACAAAAATATCACCACCAAAACAACCATATGAAAGAAAAGGAAAGAAAAAAGAAAAAAGTGGAAAAAAAAAAGGACTGGTGTGGCAAGGCTTTGTGGGTTTTTGTTTGTTTGCTTTTTTGTTTTTTGCATAGGCACAATAAGTATTGGAGAAGTTAGAGAGGGAATTCCCTTGCCCTAGGAGATACAGAGTTTTACCACCCTGGAAGCATACTGTCATGGGAGCAACTACAGGCTCCATATATGCTCATTATCGAAACACAAGGTCTTTTTATGGTTCCAGGAAACTTTCTGCTCAGTTGTGGATGACAAAATCAGTCCTCTGTAACAAGACATCTTGGTATTTCAAGGGGTCATAGGACCAAGTCTAGGATAGAGGTTTTCAATATGGCTCTAGAAGTTCTGTTTCATCACATTTGTAGAAATCATTCTTCTGTAATTAGTGATCTTGGTTTTTGCACAGACCCTAGGTTGAAGCCTGAGATAGAGTCTTACTTTATGGCACCAGAAGTTCTGCTCAGTTATGGTTGTCAAAGTTAGAACTCTTGTATTAGAGATCTTGGTTTTTGTATAAATTTTGTATAAATCCTAGGCCAAACCCTAGGCTAGGGTCTTTTTTATTGGTCCCAGGAAAGTTTCAGCCAGTCGTGGTTGTCATAGTCTGTCTTTTGTAATTAGTGGTCTTGGTTTTTGCACAGACAACATAACAGGCACCTTTCTAAGTTTGATTGTTAAATTTTGGGTCTTAAAGTGTTGTTGACTATGTGATTTTGATATTTAGCTCTGTTCTTTCTTAACACCACCAATCTACCAGAAACACTTTAATCCTTATCTGTGTTATTTCACATCTGTCTTTCTTCCCCTCCACACCATTTCTTTTTTGTTTTAGTTTTTGTTTTTGGGCCACACCTGGTGATGCTCAGTGGTTACTCTTGGCTATGCTCTCAGAAATCACCCCTGGCTTGGGGAACCAAATGGGATTCCAGGGTATTCATGGTCCATCTTAAGTTAGTGCATGCAAGGCAAACACCCTACTGCCTGTGCCACCGCCCTGGCCCCTCCATCCTATTTCTTTGTGATTTTGTCCCCCAATTCACAATACAGACCAGGCAGAGGGCCTGGGTTGAGGTGTATATGGGGTGCATTTACTGTACCTCCTCTTTCTATACAGCCAGGGTAATAATTAAGAGGCATTTTCTTTTCTTTCTTTGATTTTTAATATATATAATCCTTCACCAGTGCAACATTTCCATGACCAATATCCCAAGTCCTTCCTCCCCACCCCACATCAGCCTGTACTCTAGACAGGTTTTCTACTTCCCTCATTCAGTCACATTTTGTTATGATAGTTCTCAGTTTAATTATTTCTGTGACTGCACTAAACGATCCCTGTGGTAAGCTTCATGCCAGAAGCTGGACCCTCCAGTCCACCCTATTTCTTGCCTCTTTTTCCCCACTACACTCTGGGCCTAGAGTGTTCTAAGTAACCACCCACTCCTTTACATAAAAGTAAAATGTTCGGTAGGCTGCGGTTGCCATTAGCACACCTGGGGATGGACAGGTGCCAACTTGCCTCTTTTGTTGATACTGAGGCGGTGCTCACCTGGAGACGGATAAGCACAGATCGGCCTCTCCCTCAAGTACTGGGTCTTGAACTCGGGGGGTTGCCATGCATGCCTGGGGATGGAGGACCACTGACCAGCCTTTACTGCAGAAACTGGGTTTTGATCTCGGGAGGTTGTAGTCACCATTAGCACAACTGGGGATGGCTAGGTGCCAACCTGCCTTTCCCGCAAGTACTGGGGCTTGAACTTGGGAGCCTATGGCACACCCCGGGGACAGATGGGTGGCTGTCTCTCTGGCAAATACTGGGGCTTAATCTCAGGGTAGGCTGCTAGTTGTCTGGGGACCCAGAAAAGCAGTGACCTGTTTCTCTCCCAGGAACCGAGGGCAAAACTCAGGGGAGGCTGCTGGTCGTCATTAGCAGTTCCTGGGGAACTGGTAGTCTGCTCCTCTCACAGCTACCAGGGGTAGATCTGAGGCGAGGCTATCAGAGATTGGGGGACTACACCCTCTCGCAGGTATTGAGATTGTAGAGATCTGAGGGTAGGACCAAATTTCAGTGACCACCCTCACCATTCTCGCCTAGGGCCACACTCCGGAGTAGGGACCCACTCCCTCGCTACAGGTGACATAAGAGGGCTGAGAACAAGGGCAGAACATTTTGAACCAACAAAAGCAAAGAAGTAGGATAACCTGTTCCAGGTTTAGTGCCAAGACCAAGACCACCAACCACAGAGGATGGATTAAAATGACACTGAGGGAACGAAACTTCTAGAACCACAGAGACTGACTTCATCATAAGCCCCATCCCTGGAACTGTGCAGATACTGAGATCGATAGATACAAAGGTCTGATTGTATCACATAGGACGGAACAGAAGTCTTCCAAACAACACAAAAACACCACCGGGAGAGTAAAGGATCCTGAACAGAGGCTATAGTTGATCCCGTGACAATATACTCCAAGGGCGGAGAAACCCCATATTTCTTAGGCCAAGTGAATTCCTTTTGGAATGACCCCAATATTTACAGTGCCAGGGCAGGAGGGAAAGAAACAAAACATAAAATATTATTTATCTTTTTATATATATTATTTTTAATCTTCATTTATTATCATTATTATTATATTTACCTATCTATTTTTGGTTGATTTCTTTGTTTTGGTGTGGTTATTGAAGCTGTTGCCCCCATTTACACTTTTTTCTTTTCTTTTCTTTCATTATATGCTCTGCCATGTTTCTTATCTCAAGACCGTGATGGGGTTTTTTTGTTTTGTTTTGTTTTGTTGTTGTGGTGGTGGTGCTTAGCGTTATTGTTGGAGTCCTCACTGGATATTTGACACTTCTTTTTGTACTGGTGAAGTGTTTCACCTTTTTCTCCTTCGTCTCTCTAACTGAGGATGAGACCCTCTAGAAGAATTCCGCTTATTTTCTGCATATTAGACCTTTACCCCAGTTTACTACTATTCCCTTCTGCAAACAAAACCACGTAAATTGAACTAGCTAGTCCTGCTCCCCAGTTAGAGGGGGAAATAAGGGAGGCACCAGGACCAAACAGGTGCAAGACTACTAAGTATTAGGCTAGATACAGAGGGAACAACATATTCTGGCAGCCCTAGGGGTGAGGGAAGAGCATATGGGAGGTAGGACAAAAACGGAGGTGTAGGGAGGACAAATTGATGATGGAAATCCCCCCTGATTTTATGTAAATATGTACCTAAAATATTATTGTCAACAATATGTAAGCCACTATGATCAAAATAAAAATTAAAAAAAAAGCAAAGAAGTATGGGGAAATATTAGACCAAGAAATACTAACTCTGATCAATATCTATGCACCGACTGTAGAGCCAGCAAAATATATAAGGCATTTACTCACAAAATTAGAGAAACATATGGAGGGAAATGTGATAGTAATAGGAATTTTAATACTCCTCTATTATCACTAGACAGATTCACTAAGCAGAAACCCAGCAAAGATAAAAGAACCCTAAACGAGAAACTAGAGAAAATCGGCATAGTGAACGTATACAGGACACTCCACCCCACGAAAACAGAATTCACATTCTTCACAAGTGTACATGGAACATTCTCTAGAATAAACCATGCCTTAGGATGGTGACAAACATAAGTCACAAACATAAGTATTAGAAGCACCATATCTGATCATTATGCAACAGAGATCATGATTGACTCTTAATTGGGGAGATCATAATTGGGGAGAAAATCCAACACCTGGAGATTAAAGAACATGCTACTCAACAACAGCTGGATCAAAGAGGAAGGATCAATGAGAAGACAAGCTATCAAAATTTGTAGGACACATCAAAAGCAGTAATTAGGGGGAAATTCATAGCAATATAGGCCTATATCAGGAAAGAGAAAAATGACAAAATCAACAGTTTAAAGTGTTTAAACAATTCAAAGAAGCTGGAAAAACAGAAACAATAAAACCAAACACAACCAGAAGACAAGAAATAATAAAAATCAGAGCAGAAATAAACAACATAGAAACTAGGAAAACAATACAAAAAATCAATGAGACCAGGAGTTGGTTTTTCCAAAGAATAAATAAGATAGGACTCACCAAAAATAGAGGGAAATCACCCAAATGAACAGGATCACAAATGAAAGGGGAAAGATTACAATAGAACCCCAAGAAATCTAACACATTGCGAGAACTTATTATGAACAACTATACTCAGTTAGGCTAGAGAATCCAGAAGAAATCAACAGATGTTATTTTTCCAGAAATCTGTCAGCTTCTTCTGGAATCTCTAACCTAACGTCTTCTGAGACTGGAAAAGGAGGATGTATAAAATCTAAATATAAAATCTAAATAGTACAATCACATCTGAAAATTGAATCAGTAATCAAGAAACTCCCCAAGAACAAAAGTCCAGGTACAGATTGTTTTAGAGTTGAATTCTATCAAACATTTCTAGAAGACTTAGAATCGCTGATCCTCAGGCTCTTTCAAAACATTGAAAAGACAGGAATCCTTCCTAACTTCTTTTATGAGGCAACTTTACACTCATTCCCAAAGATGGCAAAGACCCTATCAAGAAAAAAACTACAGACCAATCTCACTAATGAACATAGGTGCAATAATCATCAACTAAATCTTAGCAAACCAAGTTCAACAGTACATAAAAAAGATTATACACTATGACCAATTTGGTATCATCCCAGGGATGCAAGAAAAGTTCAACATATGCAAATCAATCAACATTATATATCACATCAGCAAGAAGAAAAAAATCCATATGATCATATCAATCGATGCAGAGAAGGCATGTGATGAAATCCAACACCCATTCATGCTGAAAACACTCAGCATAATAGGGTTGGAAGGATCCTTCCTCAAGAGTTACAGCTATCTATAAAAACCCACTGTCTTGAATATTACTGTGAAATATTTGTAGTTCCCTTTGGCCACAATAAAAATTAATTTTAAAAAATCCACTGCCAACATTATTCTTAATGGTGAAAAACTAAAAACTTTTCCACTAAGGTCAGGAACAAGGCAAGGCTTCCAATTTTCTCCACTCTTATTCAACATAGTTTTAGAAGTACTAGCAAAAGCAGTCAGACAAGAGAGGGAATCCAAGGAATCCAGATAGGGAAAGAAGTAGTGAAACTATCTATATTTGCAGATGATAAGATGATATACATAGAAAACCCAGAAGAGTCCACAATAAAACTCCTAGAAACAATAAGCCAATATAGCAAAGTGGCTAGATACAAAATCAATACACAAAAGACAATAACATTCCTCTATATAAATAATGAAGCAGAGGAGAAAGACATTAAGGAGTAAATCCTATTTAAAATAGTATCAAGTACCTGGAAATCAACCTGCAAGAGAAGTGAAAAACCTTTACCATGAAAACTTCAAGTCACTTCAGAAAGGAATTGAAGAGGGCCTAAGGAAAAGGAAGAATATTCCTACTCATGGGTAGGAAGAATCAACATAATCAAAATGTCTATCTTACCTAAATTGCTATACATATTCAATGCAATCCCTATTTAAATTCAGACATCACTTTTTAAGGAACTTGAACAATAAATTATAAAGTTCATCTGGAACCACAAAAGACCTAGACTAGCCAACTTCATACTAAAAAACAAGAAGCTGGGTGGCATTTTTTTTTTACCTAACCTGAAGCTTTTTTATAAAGCCCTAGTCATCAAGACAGCATGGTACTGGAACAAGGACAGAGTCTCAGACCAGTGGGTTAGAACAGAATATTCAGAAATAAACCCCCAAATGTACGATCAACTAATATTTGACAAAGGATCCAAGAACCTTAAATGAAACAAAGACAGTCTCTGCAACAAATGGTGTTGGAACAACTGGATAACAACCTGTAAAAAAACTAAAGATTGATCCACACCTCACACCCTACACAAAAATCAACTCAAAATGAATTAAAGATCTTGAAATCAGACCCAAATCTACAAAGTTCATTGAGGAAAAAATAGGAAGAACACTCTAAGACTTATACCTCAAAAAAGTTTTTGAGGATTAAATGCCAATGGCAAGAGTACTATCATCAAACCTAATTGAATGGGATTACATCAAACTAAAGAGTTTCTGTATGGCAAGAGAAACACTGTCTAAAACAAAAGACAGCTAACAGAATGGGGAAAAAATTTCACACTCGACACGTCATATAAAAGGCTAATATCTAGGATATACAAATCAGTTAGAAAGGTGAGCTCCACAAACCCAATAAAGCCATAGAAAAATGGGGATTGGAAATGAATAGACACTTTTCCAAGCGAGACCGACAGATGGTATGAGGCACATGAAAACTTGTTCACCATCACTTGTCATTAGGGAAATCCAAATCAAGACAACAATGAGGTAACACCTTACACCAGTTAGGATGGCACATATCAAAAATAATGGGACTAAACTCTTAGTGGAGATGTGGTAAGAAAGGAACTCTCATCCACTGTTGATGGGAATGTTCCCTGGTCCAACCCCTATGAAAAACAGTATGTAGGGTGCTTAGAAAACTCAGAATTGAGCTGCAATATGACAGCAATCACACTCCTGGGTAGCTACCCCAAAGATAGAAGAATATTCATACCAAAATATGTATGCACTCCACAATTTATTGCAGCACTCAGCACAATCGCCAAGATCTGAAATCTACCTCGATGCCCAACAACAGATGAATAGATCATGAAGATGTGGTATTTATACACAATGGAATACTACATAGCAGTTAGAAATGACACAATCATGGATTCTACAGCAACATGGATGTATCTACAAAACATTTTGTTAAACGAAGTAAACCTAAAGAAGAAGGAAAAATACAGAATGATAGCACTTTTCTGAGGTACTTAGATTATACACCATATATACATATAATACTCCAAGAACAATTATAATGGCCTAATATGGTAGAAACTCCAAGCACTAAGTGTCAGCATTTACTGTGGAGAAGTGTTCAAAACCAGTGGAAGAGGAACAACACAAAGCCTTGAATACCCGTTATACCATAGAGAAACCAGCAACAATGGAAACAACTGTTTAGAGTGAACAGGTATGTAATAAGCATCTTACTACAAAGACCTATAAAAATGCCTTAGAGAGCTTATACACAGATACAGGTGAAGAATATGATTGGAAGCCAGTGACTCCAGCTGCAGCATTTCCTAACAATATGTTTTAGTGTGTTAATCTTACAAGATATAAAATAACCTCAAAACTTCTTTGTCCACAGAAATTTTTGGATACAAAGGACGAACACCTTAATTTTGACACCTCGGTATTCTGTCATACTTGATACCATATTTAGTTTGCTTTATGAAAATATCTTGATAAAACATACCAATATACCTTTTTTCCTCTGGTTTATGTCCTCTGAAGCATATGATCATTCAGACCACTGAAACACTCAACTGCAAACCACAGAATTATGTTACATGACCTACTTATCGAACATGTTTGGACAAATTAACATCTTTCTCTCTCTACCTCTCTCTCTTCTTCCTAATTCTCTCCTTCTCTCCTCTCTTCTTTCTCTTCTTCCTCATTATTGTCAATTCAATCTATGTCAAATAAGACCCACACTGATAGTTTCTCTTTAGTAGAGAAACTTCGATACATAAAATGCAGTGGGAAATACTAAATAGTTTAGGTAGACTTCATTAACACATTGTTTAGTACCTGAGACTCAAAACCTATGTGTATTCTAAACTGCTCCAGCAATTATCTTACCCTGAAATATTCATTTATCAGGGTCAAACTCCATAATTGTCAAAATGCCTAGAAACTGGGAAAACCTCCCAACTCCAACACACCGACCCAATCTCTTTTATTTGATTTATTAGCATTTCTTTAATTTGTTTTACTATGTTTACCTATTTTTCTGTTCCCCTCTCTATTATCTTTTTCTCTCCTTTCCTCTCTCTTTTAAGCTATACTTAAGCTTATGATTTATCTTAATTCCTTAAGAGTTCAGACCTCTAACAAAACCTTAAGAATAGATCACTGGGGCCGGGTAGGTGGCGCTGGAGGTAAGGTGTCTGCCTTGCAAGCGCTAGCCAAGGAAGGACCGCGGTTCGATCCCCCGGCGTCCCATATGGTCCCCCCAAGCCAGGGGCGATTTCTGAGCACATAGCCAGGAGTAACCCTTGAGCGTCAAACGGGTGTGGCCCAAAAACAAACAAAAAAAAAAGAATAGATCACTAATGTATGTCTTTATGTGGGAATGATTGCATAGAGAGAGGTCTTCTCTATGAAAGCCAAACCTAAATTGTAAACAATCATGCCTATAGTGTTATCCCCCCTTCATAAATCCTACTATCCTTCACCCCCCCAATCCCAAGCCCACATTAGTAATGCTCTTTACCCTCAGTTCTTAACCCTTTAGGTATCAAGACCAGCCTCCTGCCCCAACAAGCCATCACCGGCTCCCAAGCGAAGGGACACCCACTCAGCCCCACATCTCGATCTCCGGCAAGAAAAACACTCCTGCTGACTCATGCTCTGTGGCCCTCCTTCTTACCCCCGCCCAAAATATAGACTGTTGCTTGATAGAGGACTCAGCTCCAGAAGGATCCCCAATGCAAGAACTCTACCCAGGCCCTTTCTGCCGCAATGCACTTCTCAAACTCAACAAGACCAGGATGTCTGATGGAAATGTGCCGTGGATTTTACCCCTCACAAGAATACCCCAAAAGACAAAGAGGAAGCCTATATTTTCTTTTTTTTTTTTTTTTTTTTGGTTTTTGGGCCACACCCGGCAATGCTCAGGAGTTACTCCTGGCTATCTGCTCAGAAATAGCTCCTGGCAGGCACAGGGGACCATATGGGACACCGGGATTCGAACCAAGCCCCTTAGGTCCCAGATTGGCTGCTTGCAAGGCAAACACCGCTGTGCTATCTCTCCGGCCCCCTATATTTTCTTTATAAGTTTAAGATCTCCAGAATATTACCTCTTAACCGGTTTATATCCAAATGTAAGGTACTTTCCACATCACTTTGTCCCCTTTATTACATTTTTAAAACTCATTTTTCCAAGCCTGATCATTTTTTATTTATTAAACTCATTTTTATTTATTTTTGTTTTTATATATACATATATGTGAGCATACATATATATGTATATATGTGTGTGTGTGTTTTGTCCTGTTTTTATTTTCTTCTCTTTAACTCCACCTGTTTTGGTTCTGCTTGGAACAAAAACCTACAAGAAAAAGTCTTGCCTGGGATTAAAGCTCAGGTCAGAACCAGGGCACAGAGATGATGGTACCTGGTACTCTCACATCCAAATGCACCAACAATATAATATAGCACCAATTCTTTCTGTACAGGCATACTAAAAAGGGGGAAATTTTATGTATATAAACCACTCTTATCTATTAGGGATAAGAACTCATACATTTTACAATATAGGGGCACCTTCCACTTTGAACATATGTCGTATGGTCCCAACTTAGACTCCATGTAATTAGACAGTGACCATCCAAAGCATAACCCTATAATCTCAGACATAGAACCAACATAGTTCTCCACAACAGCTCCAGGAACCAAACTCCCTCTGGGACATTCTTAATACTGCTCTGACACCAACATGCACCAGATTTGATATGACATCCTGACAGTGAGGAAATGGCAACAACTTGATCTAAGAACAGGTTGTCTTACCTCACCATCATAAGATGAAACCAGAAGACATGTCATCCTTTGATCTGTGCAAAAGCCAAAATCACTAACTACAGAAGACTAACTGTGACAAACATGACTTGGCAGAACTTAGCCTGGGACAAATAAAAAAGTTCCTAGTCTAGGCTTTGGCCTATGATCTGTACAACAACCAAGATCTCTAATTCCAGAGGTCTGACCATGACAATTGCAACTGAGCAGAACATCTGGAAACATAATGAAAGCCTCCATCCTAAGCTTTGACCTAGGATCCATAAAAAACAAAGACCACCAACTACAGAAGACTGATTAAAACAACAGTGATGGAACAGAACTTCTAGAACTGTAACGAAATACTCCATCCTAGGCTCCATCCTATGACCTGTGTAAATACCAAGACCTCTAGTTACAGCGGCCTGATCTCATCATCCATGACTGAGGGGAGTGTTTCCAGACACCACACAAGGACATAGGGGAGAGTAAACGAACAGGTATGGAACCTGGAGTTATGCACATGACAGTATATTTCAAGGGCGGAAAAATCCCTGTATCTCAGACCAAGGGAATTCCTTTTCTAATCTCCCCACTGTTTACTGTGCAATGCAAAATAAAGAGCACAAATTAATTTTTATTTGTTGTTGTTTTTTGTTTTGTTTTGTTTTGCTTTGTTTTGATTTATGATTTTGAGCTCTGTTTTGTTTTTATTTTGGGACCAGGATTATTGTTTGATTGTTAAATTTATTACTGTGGTGCTTTTCAGGTTTTTAGTGTGATATTTTTTAGTATTGTTGTTACGTTTTTCTTCCTTTTTCCCTTCCTTCTCTTAAACAGATATTTACAGCCTCTAGAAGGACTCCTCCAGTTATTTTTCTTGTTTGATTCCCCCCTTTCCTTCAAACAGAACCACATAACTTGAACCATTTTGTTATGCCTCACAAACTGAGACCAAACAGTCTTATGAATATTAGTAGAAATAAAAAATGAACAGACTTAGGTACCAAATTCAAAGCCAACAACAACAGGATCTATACCCAACCTACAACAAGCTAGACACAGAGGGGACCACTTATACTAGCAGCCCAGGGAGCAAAGGAGGATGATATGGGATGCATACTGGGAATAGGGGAAAAGGGAGGACAACATTGGTGGTGGGAATGCCCCTGATTCAATGTCACTATATACCTAAATTTTTACTGTGATTGATTTGTGATCCTCTTTGGTCAAAATAAAAATTATTATATTAAAAAAAGTAAAATGTTTCTGAGTGGCAAAAGATTCACAGGCTAAAACTAGAAGACAGCTAACTGAGTGGGATACAATGTTTGCACTCAGCACATGATTAAGAGTTGATATCTAGGATATACAAAGGATTCACAAAGATTCACCTACTAAAATCTCAAACTTGTAAAATTCTTGACTGACCACATTTTTTTCACAATGTGAATGCTTATATAGATTATTGTTTGTTTTTGGGGCTATACCCATTTGATGCTCAGAAGATACTCCTGGCTATGCACTCAGAAATCGTACCTTGCTTGAGGGGGGACCATATGGCACCCCAGAGAATTGAACCATGGTCCGTCCTAGGTTAGGGCTTGCAAGGCAGACACCTTATCTGTAGTGCCACCACTCCAGCCCCAGTATATCTTATATTTGATTTTCAATTTTGTTGTGGAGAAATTATACTTTATTCTAATAATTTGTACACTTTATGTTCTCAATCATTTTCCTATCGGTGGTTTCAGGGGCTTTTTTAGTGAATTGTTTAAACAAAGTTTGTGTCTGAATGTTTATTCACCACAGCCATCATAAGTTACTAATAGTCATCTGTTATAGAATAACTATATCATTACTTTAATATATATGAAATACGTATCATATTATGTAATACAAATTATTATGAAATTTTTTGTTTGTTTTTTCGGGCCACACCCGTTTGATGCTCAGGGGTTACTCCTGGCTAAGCACTCAGAAATATCCCCTGGCTTGGAGGGACCATGTGTGATGCCGGGGGATCGAACGCTGGTCCTTTCCTTGGCTAGCACTTGCAAGGCAAACACCTTACCTCTAGCACCACCTCGCCAGCCTAATTATTATGAAATATTATGAACTCCATATTATGAAATACAAATTTCTACATGCAAGAGTGAGAAAGCATGATTATTCAAATGACATTTAGCAAATAAATTTTATCAAATTTGAGCAAAGAGTAACTTTAAGTGTAAAGAACAATTAGATATTAAGGAATGTTCGAAAATTGTTTAATTGTACATGAAGAGACAGTGAGTTTTAGAAAAGGTTGTTTTCACATTATGTATTTCTAATTTTTATAAAATTTTCTAATACAACTGTTTAATTATATTATAGCTATCAATGCAGTACCTGGCTCAGTAAATTAATTTGGGTAATTAAAAAGGAAGGTGTTATGAGAGATGAAGGATGAAGCTGGTTGAATCACAATCTTGCCAGCTTATTTTTCCAGAGTGAAACTCGAAGACCATTAAAAACAGTTAAAAAAAAAATGAGGCATGTCATAGCAGCTAAACTTCCTGGAATAGCTATGGGCTGGTGCCACAGTTCAATGGAAATGGCATGGAAGGATCCTTTCCCAGGCCAGGCCACGCCACATCAACACTAAGACTCTGCAAGAGACCGGTTGTGGGTGCAGCTTCGCGTCCTCAGCTGGGACTGGGAGATGTCGGCCAGTGCACTATGGATCTTCTCCAGAAGCATGTCCCCACATTATCGGCATCCTCCAGGTACGTGGCAGCTTCGTGGTTTTCTTCCTCTAATTTATACAAGCTGGCAGCCTGTAAGGCAGCCGTGGATTCTTCATTGGGTAAAGAATCTATCAAAACATCGATGTCTTTTGCTGTTCATGCAATCAATGCTGCAAAAAGCTGGGCATATTCTTCTGTGGCATTAGCTGGTTGATCTTTGTTAATCGTGGTCTGTATGTTACTGAAAAAGGCAGGAGGGCCACACTGCTGTAAAACGCCAAACGCATTACAAAACTGATCTGCAAGCGAGTTCACCACATCCTGCAACTGCGTGAGCCTGTCCGCCATGTTTACGCCGGCAAGGGCTGCATGTATTTCTAATTTTAATGATTCATAACTATTTTGTTTTATTTAAATTATTTAATACAGAAGGCATTTATATATATATATATAATACACAAAAATAAATGTTCCTAGAGAAACTCATTCTTTTTAGGAGTGTAAAAGCCTCTGCAGACCAAAAACTTTGAGAACTATTAGTCTAAGTACAACCAAAAGATATTTTGTTCAGTAGAACTGACGCACATCACAAAGAATAAGAAAAATCGGTGCTTGTAGGGATGTGGGGAAAAAAAGAAACTCTAATTTCCTGCTGGTGGGAATGCTGTCTAGTCCAGCCTTTGTGAAAAACAATAAAACTAGATATTGAGCTCCCATATGGTCCAGCTATACCACTCCTAGGGATATAGCCTAAGAACACAAAAACACAATACAGAAATGCCCTCTGCACACCTATGTTTATTGCAGCTCTGTTTACAATAGCCAAACTCTGGAAGCAATGTGGATGCCCAACAACAGATGAGTGGCTAAAGAAACTATCTATGATATATATCATAAACACAATGGAAACTACTCCGCTCTCAGAAAAAATGAAGTCATGAAATTTTCCTACATATGGATGAACATGGAAACTATATTCTCTCCTGAATTTGATACTGTAGTTTACTCACAGTTCTTTCTTTCCCTTTTGTGATTGTTCACTTAACGAAATAATATCAAGTTGTCTGAATTTTTCCTTTATAATGCTAAATAATCTTCCATTGTATATGGTTTTATTGATTTATTTATTAATGAAATTGGATTACTACAACATTTTGATAATTTTTAATAATATTGCTAAAAGATGGTTGTAAAATATCTTAGAAATTCTCCTTTCAAAACTCATGTATACACCTGAAATTATAAAATAACAGTAATTCTACATTTTTAGGTAACTAAAGATGTTAGGTTGTTTTTACTATGCCTGTATCAATTTAAATTTCTTCTTATAATTGCAAAAAGATGTCAGGTTCTTCACACACTTATTGATTTACAATAAACATTTATTGTAGTTGCCATTTCTGATATATGTGAGTTAGTATGTAATTGATTTGGTTTACCTTTACCCACTGATCATTCATAATATTTTGTTTCCTGTGCTAATGATCTTATATGTATCATATGTATCTTTTGTGAAGAAATATCTATTCCACACTTTGATCATTTTTAAAAATTATTCAAAGAAAATGTATCACATAGTTGTCATAAATAATCACAATGTATTTGTTTCAGGAAAGCAAAGTTATTAAAATAGAGAGAAATAGAGAGAAAATAGAAAATTAAAACATATAATAATATGGGGGAAAAAAGAAAGATGGGGCTGGAAATATAGCATGGAGATAAGGCTTTTGCCTTGCATGCAGAAGGACAGTGGTTTGAATCCCGGCAACCCATATGGTCCCCTGATTCTGCCAGGAGAGATTTCTGAGTATAGAGTAGGAGTAACCCCTGAGTGCTGCTGGGTGTGACTCAAAAACCAAAAAGAGAGAGAGAGAGAGAGAGAGAGAGAGAGAGAGAGAGAGAGAGAGAGAGAGAGAGAGAGAAAAGTTCATTAGCAAGTATATTTGTGAAAATTATAGTATCTTCAGTAAAACCATTATTACACTTCTCCAGTAAAACCATTATTACACTAGAAGAAGCCCTTCCTCTTTTTTTTAAGCTAGGAGATACAACAATACATTAAACTGATGTGTGTGTGTGTGTGTGTGTGTGTGTGTGTGTGTGTGTGGCAGTTGTTGTTGTTTGTATAGGCACAGCAAAACATGGAAGAAATGTAAAGGAAAAATCTTGGCCTATGAACAGGGAGATCTTATCCATGAGCACCCTGGCATAAGACTAACTCCAGGCTCTAGGCATACTAGGTTGTTCATTGTCAATGGACCAGGTAAGAGCTCTTCACCATCACAGTTCTTGCTGTCAGGTTTCTGTAGTTATAGGTCCTGGGTTTTATACAGATCCTATGTAGAAGTCTGGTGACATGTAGTGTCTTCTGGCTTTATCTCACTGTTAGGTTGCATTGCAGAGAATCATGTCCTAAGAAGCAGACTATTGCTGTAACCAAGTCACCAGGATGTCATAAGGACCCTCTTTGGAGTAATTCGGTGCCATGGCAGTAGTAGTGACTTCCTTGGTAGCTTTTTTTATTCCTGGTGATGGTGTAGAAAACAGTGATTGTTTCCTCAGATGGTGTCCATGGTTCAGGGGTCAATGTCCCATCTACTGACATCTAAGCAAAGTCACTATTACAAGTGTTCAGGGTGTAAGGCCCTACTGCAGTATAAAATTTGTGTGTTCCTATTACTATTAGATAAGAACTTGTTTTCATATGTAAACTTCCCCCCATTTTAATGTGCCTGTGCAGAGAGGAGCAATGCCACAAGGTATTACTGGTGTATGTGGGGGTTGAGGTAACAAGCCCAACAATCCCCCAATTTCTGACATGAGCTCTAAACAGAGAGTTATCTACTAGAATTCTGTACTAAACAGATTCTGACGGTGGCAGAAAATTTCTGCTACATAAGAAGATATTCAATTAAGGTTATGCCTATTAAAAGAATACATTTAAAGAAATGTTCAAAGGAGATGTATGTGTCCCCTTTAAGACTTTGGAAGTAGTCAAGGTAGAGGTAAAGTCTCTGGAGCATAGCTTCAACCTGTGGTTTGGCTTTGTGGAGTCTAAGGAAAATGGCTCCCAGCAGCTACCTATCAGAAAATAATCTCAGGTGGGGGAATTCTGAGTAATCAAATCTGGTAGCAAACAAAAGTCCACATTGAAGGGAGGTTGAGAAGGGGCAGCTGAGAGCAAATCAGTAGCAGCAGAGTGTCAGTTTCTTCTCAGGCTAAGAATTCATCTTTTTGCTTTGGGAGCTGGTTGGCAGCTGGCTGGAATGTCGGTGGGAGCATGGTATTGAGCCTTATAGGGAGTATACACAGTGCAATGTTATACAGCGGGTTCTGAGCATCCCATTTCCTTTCCCAGCAATGAAAAATTATGAAGATTATGGTATCATAATACAGTAAACCATGTATAGGACTGATGGGAGGGAAGGAATGCTGTTTGGGAAGGCTGCTTGGACAATGTTTCCTTCCGTCACACCCCCTCTGGACCCACCTGTCTGGCCCTGAAGAGCTGGAGTGGAAAGCTGCTCCATGGCCCCATTGAAGGCCTTTGATCTGGGGCCTCACTCTGATCATTTTATAAGTAAGTTATTTACTGTTTAGCTTTTGAGTTATAGGATTTATTAACATATTATAAATATTAACTTTTTATCTAATATATGATTTGTATATATTATAATTAGATTATACTTTTCTAGTATAAAAGAGATTTAAAAAGTTATAAATTTTTTCTTACATTTTTATTTAGTGTCCTTAAAGATTTAGTTTTTATATTTAAATTTTATTTTAAAATCCATTTTCGGTAATTTTTATCTGTGATGTAAGGTCAGGCTTTGATGATATTTTTCTATATTTATTAATTTTTCTTATCAGCTACTAATTAAAAAGACTTCTTTTTTGCTGAATAGTATTGATTCGCTTGTCAAAAGTTAGATGGCTATGTGAAGGTTATTTAATATATACAAATTCTTAATTTGTTTGGTTTATGTGTCAGTCTTTAAGTCAACACCACAGTATTTTAAATAATGTATTATTATTAAAAATAAGTTTTAAAATCAAATTGAGTATGGCTTTCAAATTTGCTCCTCTTTTTTTCAAGTAGTTTTTGTAATTTAATATCCTCTGAAATTCCATATAAATTTTCTGATGTTTTGTTTTGCTACTTAGCAAAAATACCATTGGGGTTTTAATATGAATTGCATTCCAATGAGTTATTGTTTGGGTCAAATTTATAACATAGTAGTAAATGTTTCATTCAATTAATATAGTAATAACTTATTGCTATATTATTAAATATTAAAAAATATTTAGTATTTCTAGAGTTTTTATTGTTTCAATGTTTTATTTCTTTGGTTAAGTTTATTCCTAAGAATTTTATTTATTATTATCCTTCCATAGACTGACCATTCTTTCTAAGTAACATTTAATGAAGTCTGGTACTTACGTGCAGATTAGAAACAGGTCATATAAATTATATTCTCAATTTATGTAAAAGAATGGTACACATTACAAAGTATTGTAAATGAAGTTATTCTTGTAGTATGCCATCAGAAAACACAGGGCTATTATATTTATCCCAATTTGAAATGCTTGGCATTACATTTTGATGAAACTTTAAAAGAAAAATAAACATGTGACTAAATAAAGAAGGGAGGGCTAAAAAGGAAGTAACAAGTGAAAATATCAGCCTCTGAACTAGCAATTAGAGATTTGAAACAGTGTGATATGTATAGAAAAACCCAAGCAGTTTTATTTTCTCTAATTATGGAAATATTAAGTTGTGAAGAAAGTCATGAAGAAAGGGGCTACAAAAGACAGAATCAAAGATTTTCCAAAGATCTATTATTAAAATTCAGGTTGTCCCCAAATTAAAAAATCCTCTCCTGATACCACCTTCTCTCCAAGTGTTAGCTACCTAATGTTATAGTCTTATTTTACATAGATGTTTCTTTCTTTCTGGCTTACTTGCCTAGCACCTACATTTGTTTATCAAACCTCTTTTAATTAGCTATACATTTTAAATAGATAAATTTCACATTAACATGGAGCCTAATGAAGATAATTTTGTGCATATTTATCTGTTAGTTGAGCTAATTTAGATGAAGAAAAGGAGAGCAGCAGGAAAGGTTCAGGGAAAAACAGAGATTGGGAGCTAGGTCAGCAAAACAAACTCTAGAAATAAATGAAACAGTCCCAAAGGTGCTTTTTTTTTTCATATATTGTGAAAATGTGCTCTGAATAAAGCATGGAAAAAGTGTGAAATACTAAACACTGGCAAATATTTGCTGAAAACTGAAATATTGGTGTATGCAAAATTGAATATCAATTAATCATATAATTTCACTTAAGTAATACACAGTCAGAAGAAATTCAGAGAAGACAGAATAAAAACTGCTGTAAATTATTGAGATGCTTGCAAAGAATGTGAAGTGCTAAAAATAGAGTGGTTTCTTTCAGATAGTCTACCTAAGGCAAAATGTTCCTTAGACAAAGACCTGACTATCTGTTTTTATGACCTCCCATTGCAAGCCTATTCTGATGCAGTCTTAAGCGCACCTTTCTCATTTCTATTTATCAGTAAGTATTTTAATATTTTTCTTTGTTTTAACAAGACAAAAATCACTTTTGGAAGAGGGCTTTCTTAAGAATTTCAGAGTACATTGTTAATCCTTGGTGGATCAGCACAAAATGAAGTTTTTCTACTTCATATTTATTTAAACAAAGAAAGTGTACAAAATTATTCAAGGTGAGAACAGCCACCTTCAACCTTATGTATGCCAGCAATGCAAATTTTTATGGAATAACCTTGAATTATAACAGAAAATTCAGCTCTACATATTAGTTATATATTAATACATATTATTAGTTAAAATGTAATTAAATAATATAATTATAATGCACATAATTATATTATAAATTAATATGATTTAATGAATTAACATATATTAATATATTAGGGCTTGTGTAAAATTTCTAGGAAAAAGAGACTTTATAATGTAAACTTTTTGTTATCCACCATTTTAAAAATCAGAGAGTATATGAGAACATAGTATTATCTTTTTCAGGGAGTTTTAAACAATGAGGGAGAAAATATTTTAGATAGAGATCCTAAAATAACCTGACTACATAGCATATCATAATATTTAAAGTTTAATCTTTTGTACATTAAGTATATGTCATTATGGTATTATCATTTCAATGACTTGGAAGGAATGATTTGAAAATATAAATTAAATAAATTGTGCTATTGTACCAAGAACTCAACTTTTTGGCATATAGTTTTCACAACCAGAAAATAAATAACGGAAGACAGTCAAAATGGACAAAACCAACATTAAAACCAGATATGTTACTGATAGCATTAGCCATTACTAACACACATTTTGAAATGTCACAGCTGGAAGATAGTATGAAAAGATGACAGGAGTGGCCTCCTTTCCAAAACAAATACACCAGCCATGACACATTCTTTCAGAGACCATAAACTGTTTCTAAATATTAAAATACCTAATGGGGCCTGGAGAGATAGCACAGCGGTGTCTGCCTTGCAAGCAGCCGATCCAGGACCAAAGGTGGTTGGTTCGAATCCCGGTGTCCCATATGGTCCCCCGTGCCTGCCAGGAGCTATTTCTGAGCAGACAGCCAGGAGTAACTCCTGAGCACCACAGGGTGTGGCCCAAAAACCAAAAATAAATAAATAAATAAATAAATAAATAAATAAAATAAAATAAAATAAAATACCTAATGATCAATTTTTCCCAAGAACACAAGAGCTAAGACACAGCACAACTATTGATACCTAACACTCTTACTGGTACAGAAATTGATAAACAATCTTTATTAGGGCTAGATAAATGGTCAGTGTTTTGACACACTCATTTTGCCTGCAGGAATCCCAAATTTTTGTCCTAATACCACACAGTTCCCTATGCACTGACAGGAAGTGACCTCTAAGCCAATGAACTCTCTTGTGTGGGACTCACCTTCTTCTAAAATTACAGTAATAGATACATTTTCAGAAACTTAACATAAAATATTTAATTTCAGCTTAAAAGGACTGAACTTTTTATTCTTTGGATGGGGCCAGCTCCATAGACTCACTCTATAGTCAAACGGGTTGTAAAACCAAACCATAAAAAACTGGGTACATAGACCACGAAGAGGAAAGCTGGCCATCTTGAGAGGAGAGGGTAGGTCAACCCCCTCACCCTGCCAAAGCCAGGCCTGCTACATCCATCACCCAGAATCACCACTTTGCCTATGGCCCTGCCTCACTACTCATTAAGTATTCTCTTCTGGGATGCCAATCTGATGAAACTTTATGTACTGATATTTAGGTAATACCACTAGGACTTTTTTGAAGTGAATGAAGGCACTCTACCTCTAATTTTTGCTTCTTCTGGGATGTCTGACAGCTAAAAATACACCCCACAAAAGCTGTAGCATCAGTAATAGTGATTTAAATTTTTGAACAAATTATTTGTTTGATGCTATAATCTTTTGAGAACATACACATTTAAGAGAAAAAAAAGAGCTAATAACATGAGATTACTAAATCTTCTGCTATTGTATTAATGATTTCATTGACGATACAATACTTTTCAAAAATCAGCAAAACTGTAATTCCTTTTTCTCTATTTTATTTTTTAAGCCTTTTTCTTTTTTTTGTTTTGTTCTTTCTATTTTTTTTGAAATAACTTTTATCTCACCTAGAAATAAATGTGTTATTGTCAACTATGTCAATTATGTGATGGAGTTTCTTTCAGTAAAGTAAAAAAATAAAAGAGCTTATTTTATGTTGGTTTTATCTGTTCCTGCTTTATTTCTTTATAATTCACATATAAATGAAATCACCTGGCATTAGTCTTTATCATTGTGTAGTAAAGGTCAGAATTTCATCTTTTTCCCATGGTTGAACAGTATCCAATTTTGTAAATGTGTATATACAAATATATGTCATATCTCTTTACCCATTTATTCATGATGGGCAATAATTAAGTTGATTCTATATACAGCTTTCATTTACTATGCTGCAATGAAATAAGGGTGTATCTTTTTAAATTAGTGTATATAAAGATAATATTTGATAGACTTCACAGATATTCATGTTAAAAGAATGAAGAAAGGAAGTTTAACCATGTTTCAGTCACCAATTACCATAAAAGTTGTATCAGATACCATAATATTCGACACAAAATATTAACATATTTAGTTTTAAGAATGCAAACATAGATGCCAGAGAAACAGCATAACAGGTAAAGCATTGCATCTATGGTTCCATGGACACTGACAGAAATGATCCCTCAGCACAGAACTAAGAGAAGATCCTGATCACAGTCAGGTCTGCCCCCAAAATAAAGTAGAAACTATAAAGACTGAAAACTTTTTTTGGGGGGGCCACACCCCTTTGATGCTCAGGGGTTACTCCTGGCTAAGCACTCAGAAATTGCCCCTGGCTTGGGGGGACTGTATGGGACACCGGGGGATAGAACCGCGGTCTTTTCTTGGCTAGCACTTGCAAGGCAGACACCTTACCTGTAGCGCCACCTCACCAGCCCCTAAAAACTTTTTTATAGAATTTTATGCCCCCAGTGACACTTCAGATTTTGTAAATAAAACATTTTATGGTTGTTGGAGAAATAGTACAGTGAGTACTGTGTTTGCCCAGCAAGCTGACATGAGTTTGATTCCCAGCACCATAAATGATCTTTTGATACTGATCAGGAGTTATCCCTGAGCACAGAGGAATAAAACCCAAGTATTTCTAGGAGTGGCTCAAAAACATAAAAAGCAATTAAAAACTCACTAATATAAAAACAAAACAAAAGATTTTATGGAAAATTATTAAACATTTAGAATTTTGCCATAGCAACAAATTGCATAACTTAAACAAGTATTATATATGAACATTTCTTTTTATTTTGGGTTTACCAAGTAATGTTCAGGGGATATTTCTGGCTCTGAACTTGGTAATAACTCTTGTCAGGTTTAAGGGGAACATATGGAATGCCAGGGATTGAACCTAGGTTGGCCTTGTGCAAGGCAAAAGCCCTACCAAAGGATCATTGCTTCTACTATATATGAACATCTTAAGATATTTTCTTGCCTATTTTTATTAAACTAGTAGTACTAATACAAATAACAACAGGTGATTTTTTTTCTTTTACAGATACATGACTGAGAAAATTTTGTGTCACATTTTATAAAATATTTATGCTAATAATGCAAAATATCATTGTCATTTCTATTTTATAGAGAACTAAATAAACTCTAGTTCAAAATAATTAGCAAATCTAATTAAGTAAGCAATTTAGATTTTATTTACTGCTAATTACTTTTCATAATTTTATTTCTTATTTTATTTTTGTGTCTTTAAGCATTTTGCTGTGTGTTCTAGAAATAAAATAACTTATGAACATGTGACCTGTGCAGAAACATAAGGTTGCTGACTTAGAAAGTCTCATATACACTGAATGCTCAGCTGTCAATCCCATGAATTTCTGAATCATTTTTTGTTCATGAAATAACTATATATTATTTTGGGGTACACCCAGTGGAGCTCAGAAATCACTCCTAGAAGGCTCAGGGGACCATATGGGATGCTGGGGATCAAACCTAGGTCGGCCACATGCAATTCTTTTGCCCTACCTGCTATGCTAATTGCTCTGGCTCAATAATTATGGTTTTTAAATTTCACTAGATACTTGTCTGGGCAGCTCAACTTGTTTTGCATCATTGCTCCCTTTTCTCTAATTTCAGCTTGGTTGAACCAAAGAGATAAACTGGCAAGAAATAAGTGTTGAAGAAAGGCTAGTTAATTGATTCCTCTACAAAAACCACAACCTATGTAGTTTCTAAGTAACTCCTTTATAAAAATGTCCTCAAATTATACAGTTTGAATCTGCAGCTGTTTTCTGCAGAGACCCTGATTGATATATATCTACTTAAATAAAATCTATGATCATATCTAAGAAACTTAAACAGCTTAGAATTGGAAAAGTCATAGTTTATTGAAAGACAAGTTGAATTTCTACCTTTATTCTATCTCATGAATCTTCAAATCTAAAGACAATCAGAAATCAGCTTAGGTAAGTTAAGTGGGTGCCTGCTCAGAAAAACAAAGTCATTAGAGAAAGTAGAAGTAACTAACTCAAGGATTCCAATACCAATTCTCTTGTCATGAATCAAGCTTGAATCAAATATGCTTACCAGGTGAACAGGGTGGAAGGAAAATTATGAAGTTATGTTAGCAGGCTGACTAGTTCAGTTTCTGACAAATTACTTTTTTAGGCAAGCTCTAGAGGTTTGAAATAAAGATCATAGTTGTGTGAATTATCTGACATTAAAAATGAATATAAGGAAAAGTGCTTGTCAAGAGAAAGAAGTGAGTTATTATATATTATATATTATATATTATATATATATAATATAATATATTATATTCACTCTACATTTAATTTTTAATTTGCATGCTTAAAAGTTATGGATTTTTTATATTAATATGTTTAAATCACATTATTTTCTTCTATACAGGAAATAAAAGAATATTTTTTGAAGTTCAATTTTCTAATGTTTCAATTTTTATTATGAGATATTTTTCTTTCAAGACATAAGCTAAATGTTTAAAAATACTTCCACTGGGGTTCCAGCAATATTCATAGGGATTCAAAATTTTACATTTTAAATTTTGCTTTCATATTTTCACTACCATATATGTTAGAAATATATTAGTATATTGAGCACTCGTCCAAGTTTCCAGCTAAAAGTACACATCATTGAACAAGAGTGTTGTTCAAATCTTCATGCTAAGCTAGAAGATTTTTATGCCACAGAAAAATAAAAAATGATCAAACAGAAATTTATCACCTAACTTGTCATGTTATGTCATAAAACACTGTTGATTTAAATCTGAGTCATAAGAAGTTGAGATGCTTATTAAAAATATAAGGACAAAGACAGTTATTTCTCTATTTTATCTAGCTATACTTTCTAAAGATTTCATTGTTATTTCTATTAAATACTGTCTTATATGCTGATAGCTTACATATCATTCTCTCCAGTCCAGAACTCTCAGTATAATTCCTGATGTAAATATCACCTAATTTACCATTTTCTCTAAGTTGTTGAATTTACCACCTAAAACTGGGCTTTTTAAATTCCTACATTGTGCTCTAGAATAGATTTGTATGCATTTTTTTAATCCATTTCAGTTAAATTAGCACTTCACTTTTTGTTTTAAATGAACCAAACCCTCTTAACAAATTCAAGTATCTTGTTCTACTTCCATTGCTACCTTCTTATTTCAGATACTATCCCATTTACTGGATTATTGCAATAGCCTTATTTACAGTTTCTGTATTTGGTCTTTCCAATTGCCTTTACCTTCTTTCCACCAATTTTCAACACAGTAAAAAAGTAATCATAAGAATTGTGGTCATCTCTGACTGCCAAGCTAATCCATAAACAATTCATTTATTCAATGTATATAGCCCCTCTGATATATTGCCCTTCCCCCACACCAGAGCCCCTTTTACTCCCTCATCTCCTAATTCGGATTCGTTATCTTCCCTTTAATTAACCCTCTTTAGCCTCAGTTCTTAACTTGTTAGGCACCAAGACCAACCTCCTGCCCCAACAGATTCTGCCCTTTCGCACACCCCTACAAAGCTCATTTTTACTCCTTAACTCTATCACCGCCAACCATCAGTACCCCACATTTACTGTTTTTAACTTCAGTACTGCACAGTCCTAATCACAGACCAAAGTCGTGCATTGGACTTAACAACCCCCAACTATCTCAAAAGACATAAAATGGACACATATGTCTTTTGAATATTTTATGTGTATATTCTTTGACAGCTATAACTCTTACTAAGTATTTTTTACAGTGACTATTCTACCCATTTTTTATCTTTTCTTTTCTTTGTGAGCTGTTCAATAAGGAATTTTGGTGAAAGAGTCCCTCAGTTTAATGCTTATGTTTGAACCATGTCATGGGGATTGTTGGACTTGTTCTTAGGGTCCCCATATGCGCCGATAATGCCATTGTTCCTTGTTTGCATAGGCACATTAAACTGAGAAAATACTATACATACAAATAAGTTCTTATCTAATAGAGATTGAAACACACAAATCTTGTAGTGCAATGGGACCTTACACCCTGAACATGGACATAATGACCAGGCACAGGCCTCAGAAGAATGGACATCCTCCATTCACCCCTGAACCAGAAAAGCTATCTACAAAACATTCAAGGTTTTTTATAACAACATCTGGAAGTAATCCTCTACCATAGAAGACTCTACCACTGCTCTGACATCGACCTGCTCAAAAGAGACTTCCTTTAACACTAAGAAGACTTGACAACAACAACGACCTGCTTACAGGACAGGGCTCTCTGCATTGCCCCTAAATTGTGAGGTGAAACGAGAGGACGCTCAGCACCATCCTGACTGCAATGTAGGATATGCAGATTCCAGGATCTTTAATACAGAAACATGATACCAACAACAGAGACTGTGTGAAAAATAAAAGTGTAATGGCACTACAGACAATGACTTGGATTGGACAAACTAGTTTGCCTGGAGCCTAGAGTTGGTTTTATGCCAGGAAAATTCAGGGGTAGGGTCTCCTTGTATTTAGGCCAAGGCTTTTCCTTTCCATGTCCCTCCTATTTTGGTGGGCCTATGCAAATAATAATTGCCACTCTAACACCGTTTTTACTGTGCTCCTTTGACTCTAATCCTTAAGAAAAACAACCCACTTAAACTTTTGAGGTTAAACTAATATGCATGTGCATGGAAATGTAAAAAAGTGCTTTGCCTTCAATGTTTAAGGAATTATATAAGTTTTATGGCTTTAGATTGCTTTGCATGCTGCTAAGAAATATGTATTACAATCTGGGGACTTGTGGGACAAAGTAATTGTACATGGGTTCTGTTTTATTTTTCTTAATGTTCTTTGGCTGAAAGTTCAAAGTTCAGTGCTCGCTTCGGCAGCACATATACTAAAATTGGAACGATACAGAGAAGATTAGCATGGCCCCTGCGCAAGGATGACACGCAAATTCGTGAAGCGTTCCATATTTAAAAAAAAAAAAGAAAAAAAGAAAGTTCAAAGTTCAGATTTCAGCAAGGGGATTTCTGAGAATTCTGTTTATGGGTGATTGTCCTTCCATTGTAACTTTACCTTGTCCTCTTTCTTTGCATCTTTGTTCTCATAATTAACAATAAAAAATAAAAAAAAATGAATTGTAAATTTAACTGTATCACTCCCCCCAAAAAAACCACGAAATGAATTAAAAGACAAAGCCAAAGTTCTTGAAACATTAGGCATTCCACTTTGTCTCAAACCTTACCTCTCACTAACATCATTTTCTGACTGAACCAAGCAAAGTGGATCATATAATATCTCTTCCTCCTGTTCCACTTCTAATCTTCTTTAACTTGCTATTTTTCTCATATTGCAAATTATATATAATTTTAACATTTATTGTTTTTATTTTACTAATAATTAATTTTATTAACAATTAATTATTTGTTGGGTAGATTATTTATTTTCCATTTTTTTAGAATGAACTTAGAATACTATTAAAAAGCAAGCTTCATGAGGACAGAGAACTTCCTGTTATCTATCCTTTATGCTTAAGTAGTTTCTTAGTAATATGTATGTACCTGTTAGGTGACAGAAAGATCATTTATGCACCCCCCCCGAAACTTATTTGAAGCCTCTGTTGTGATTATTTCTCATCTTTTTATGATAAATGTTCAAGTGTCAAAAAATAATCTTAGAACTAGATTTATATTTTACTAGATTTCTTTTTGACTTTTACAAGGTAAATGACTTTTCACAAGATATTGACTCATTGAGTATCAATGTTGTTATCTGTAAAATGGCTATGGTAAGGATAATTCTTTCTTCGAATTGATTTAAAGATCAGTGCATTACAGTGCTTAGATGCTTGAACCAGTGCATGCCTTTGAATTTAGCAAAATTCCATTCAGTGCTTTTGATTCAAAATATGACTGAGTGGTCTTTTGTATAGAAAAAAATAAGATTGGTACACAGATCTGCAGCTATTACAAGACCTTTCCAAACATATTCACTCCCAGAAATAGTTAAAAGGATGCTAAAAACTTTTGTAAAATGAGTGACAAATTTCAGTTAGATACTGGAATTGCTGTTAAAATGCATGAATAGAGCTGAAGGACTGTGGAATTATTCAAGTATTAGGTAAATCATAAAGTCGGCAATGCAATGGTAAACTGAGAACATCAGTTTAATTGTTAAACTCTCACCAAACCAAATTTTAAAACAATTATTCTTAATTAAGGGATATTCACATAATTAAATCAAATTCATGTCATTAAACATGGCTTGAATGTCAGCAACAAACCTATGTGAAAAACCTAAGTAAATTAGCCATATGTAATCAGTGGCTATGATCATTTGGAAATTTAGTAGTGTTATATTATTGATGTTCAATCATGCTTATGTGTATTGTGGAATGATTCTATAGTATTTGTAAATTATCTTAAGATTATTTTTACATTTATATGTATATTTAACTTTCTTGTGTAACACATAGAAATGATATTTCTTATATTTTAGTATTTAATTTTTTTCTTAAATTACTTTACTATAGTTGATACGTATCAATCTAATAAGACTGGAATCAAAACATTACTATTTTGATATTTTTACCAGATCTTTGTCTCAAGTAATAATTATTCCAAATGACATTGAAATTTTATTTGTTTATGAAAATTTCTAAAGGTATATAAGTGGAAGAAATATAGAAGCTACCTTTAGGCATTATAAATTTTTTTTTTTTTTTTTTTTTTTTGGTTTTTGGGTCACACCCTGTGACGCTCAGGGGTTACTCCTGGCTATGTGCTCAGAAGTTGCTCCTGGCTTCTTGGGGGACCATATGGGATGCCGGGGGATCGAACCGCGGTCCGTCCTAGGCTAGCGCAGGCAAGGCAGGCACCTTACCTCCAGCGCCACCGCCCGGCCCAGGCATTATAAATTAAATATAAATGTTTGTTATTTGTTCCTAAACAATTATGGAAGTAGAAGTAATGCTCTTCTTTCTTTTGACTCTATTAAATAAAATTCTACACTGTTTCACAGCTTTAGAAAAAATATTAATTTTGATTGACTATAGAAGAATGCAAATCACAGTAAAGTTACTTACCTTGAAAAAGTTCATATCTTTAAGACTTTGTATTTCTCTATATGTACTCACTTGGGTGAGTTCATATGAAGGTCAACAAAAAGTTCAAAGATACAGTTGGCAGCATAAAATAATAAGGTTGTCCTTTAGCTCTATTACTATGCAGTGTTATTTGTTTAGTCTTGATGCTGGATGAAATGTAGAGCCAGAATTTATGGAATTTTCTTTGCAAAAATGTGATTGCAGTAAAAGCATTATAATCAAAATTTACTCCCTATTACTTTGTATAATATAAATAACTGAATGATAAAACAATGGATGATCAAATAAGTGTCAAATTTTTTACCTTAGGACTATTTTTTGTTTGTTTGTTTGTTTGTTTGTTTGGGTATTTGTTTTGTTTTACTTTGAGGTCACATCCAGCTACTCTCAGGGGTTACTCCTGGCTCTGCACTCAAAAATCACTCCTGGCTGGCTTGAGGGACATATGATATGTCGGGATTCAAACTGCTGTCCATTGTGAATTGGCTGCATGCAAGGCAAATGCCCTACCACTGTGCTATCTCTCCTGCCACTAACTTAGAACTTTCTCTCCATGACTTGCCATAAAAATTATTGCTGTAAACTATTTTTATTGTTGTTGTTGGGTATTTTTGTTTTTGTTCATTTGTTTTTTTTTGTTTTGGGGCCATACCCAGCAGCCCTCAGGGATTTCTGGCTGTGCATTGAAAAATTGCTCTTGGAAAGCTTCAGGGATGCTGGGAATCAAACTTGAGTAAGCCATATGCAAAGCAAATTCCCTACTTGCTGTGCTATTACTCCAGCCCTTGCTGTAAATTCTTTCATTAAATCTGATTTATATTTCAGCATTATAAACAATTCTTTTGAATTCTTTATACATTTATATTAGAGTATCCTTTAACCACAGGGTTTTTGAGCTTTCTGTTAGTATTTTAATTGCCACTGCAATAGATTTTACCTTTGACTTGGCATGTGATTTCTTTGTAATTTGTTGATGATTAATGACCATCTTTGTTTATAGTTGTTCAGCTGTCTAGAAATGAAACAGTTCATTTGTCTTGGCTTTTAAGTTTCCTAAAAGACTTAAAATCAAGGACGGCTTTATACAAAAGTTTTATTTGCTCAGTGGTGTAATTGTAATATAAAAATGGATAGAGTTCAAAATTTAAAATATGTATTAATTTTATCAATATTTTTGAAATACATTAATATTAAACATATTAACAAGGCTTTGACCATATATTAATTCTAGAAAATGAGATAATTTTAAAGATGAAAAGAAATTGGTATATTTGAATAATTTTTAAAAATCCCAAATAAGGGGCCGGCAAGGTGGCACTTTCAAGTGCTAGCCAAGGAAGAACCATGGTTCAATCCTCCTGTGTCCCATATGGTCCCCCCAAGACAGGGGCAATTTCTGAGTACTTAGCCAGGAGTAACCCCTGAGCATCAAATGGATGTGGCCCGAAAAAAACAAACAAAAAAAAATTCCAAATAAATATTTGCAAAAAAGTGGGACCATTGCTATAGTCTTAGTATTTGTCAAACTGCTAAGAAAATAAAAAATTGGTGATCATAGAAAATTAAATATAAAAAACTATCTTCTTAAATATCTATGGTTCAGATATTTTAAGCTTAAAAGGAAGAGACAAACATATATTTGGTGATTATATTTTAATTTATTTTGAAAATGTCAGTCAGTAACATGGAAAAGAATTTCACCTGTTATTAGAATGACATATTAGAATATATTAGAATTAGAATTATTACAATGACATATTATGAGAATTATATATATATATAAAAGGAGAGAAAAATAGAGAGATGATTGTTTTTTATCTAAATCAACCTAACACATCCAGTCACATTGGTATGATCTACAAAAATAATTAAGAAGGAGGGGCCAGAGAGATACCATGCAGATAAGGCATTTGCCTTGCATGAAAAAGGTCGGTTCCTAGCCCGGCATCCCAAATGGTCCCCTGAGCTTGCCAGGAGCAATTGCTGAGTGTAGAGCCACGAGGAACCCCTGAGTGCTACAGGGTGTGACCAATGACCCCAAATTAAGAAGGATATAAAATAATTAGTGAAAGATGCTTAATAGAAAACTTTAAATTATGTATAGCATATTTGTATACATATTAAAAAAGCACATTTAAACTAAAATTTTCTAAATTTAAATATTTTAACTTGAGAAAAAAATTTTAACCAGAACAAAAAACTTTATTTTTCTTTTTTTTTCCATTTTTTCTTTATTTAAACATCTTGATTACATAAATAATTGTGATTAGGTTTCAGTCATGTAAAGAACACCCCCTTCACCAATGCAACATTCCCACCACCAATGTCCCAAATCTCCCTCGATCCCATCCCACCCCAACCTGTATTCCAGACAGGCTTTCCAGTTCCCTCATTCATTCATATGATTATGGTAGTTCTCTGTGTAGTTATTTATCTAGCTGTACTCACCATTGTTTGTGGTGAGCTTCATGAAGTGAGCTGGAAGTTCCAGCCCTCCTCTCATTATCTCTGAGGATTGTTGCAAAAATGATTTTTATTTTTCTTAAAACCCATAAATGAGTGAGACTAGTCTGTGTCTCTCTCCCCCTCTGACTTATTTAACTCAGCATGATAGATTCCATGTACATCCATATAAAGGAAAATGTCATGACTTCATCTCTCCTGATGGCTGCATAATATTCCATTGTGCATATGTACCACAGTTTCTTTAGCCATTCGTCTGTTGAAGGGCATCTTGGTTGTTTCAGAGCCTGGCTATTGTGACTAGTGTAGCAATAAATATAGGTATGAGGAAGGGGTTTTTGTATTGTATTCTTGTGCTCTTAGGGTATATCCATAGAGTGGAATAGCTGGGTCGAATGTGAGCTCAATTTCAATATTTTGGAGGAATCTCCATATCGCTTTCCATAGTGGTTGGACTAGACGACATTCCCACCAGCAGTTGGATATGAGTTCCTTTTTCTCCACATCCCCGTCAGCACTGATTGTTCTCATTCTTTGTGATGTGCACCAATCTCTGTGGTTTGAGGTGGTATCTCATTGTTGTTTTGATTTGAATCTCCCTGATGATTAGTGATGAGGAGCATTTTTATGTGCCTTTTTGCCATTTTTATTTCTTCTTTCTCAAAGTGTCTGTTCTTTTCTCCTCCCCATTTTTTGATGGGATTAGATGTTTTTTTCTTGTAAAGTTCTGTCCGTGTCCTGTATATTTTGGATATTAGCCCTTATCTGAAGGCTGTTGGGTGAATAGTTTCTCCCACTCAGTGGGCGACTCTTGTATCCTGGGCACTATTTCTTTTGAGGTGCAGAAGCTTCTCAGTTTAATGTATTCCCATCTGTTGATCTCTGCTTTCACTTGTTTGGAAAGTGCAGTTTTCTCCTTGAAGATGCCTTTAGTCTCAATGTCATGGAGTGTTTTTACCTACGTGTTGTTCTATATACCTTATGGTATCAGGTCTGATTTCAAGGTCTTTAATCCATTTGGATTTTACCTTCGTACATGATATTAACTGGGGGTCATGTTCGCATTTTTGTAAGTGGCTAACCAGTTCTGCCAACACCACTTGTTGAAGAGGTTTTCCCTGCTCCAATTAGGATTTCTTGCTCCTTTGTCAAATATTAGGTAATTGTATGTCTGGGGAATGTTTTCTGAGAACTCAAGCCTATTCCACTGATCTGAAGGTCTGTCTTTATTCCAATTCCATGCTGTTTTGATAACTATTGCTTTGTAGTACACTTTAAAGTTGGGGAAAGTAATTCCTCCCATACTCCTGTTTCCTAGGAGTGCTTTAGCTATTAGAGGGTGTTCACTGTTCCAGGTGAACTTCAGAAGTGTTTGATCCACTTCTTTGAAGAATGTCATGGGTATTTTTAAGGGGATCACATTAAATTTGTATAATGCTTCAGGAATTATTGCCATTTTAATTATGTTAAACCTGCAAATCCATGAGCAGGGTATGTGTTTCCATTTCCGTGTGTCCTCTATTATTTCTTGGAGTAGGGCTTTATAGTTTTCTTTGTTAAGTTTGGTTAAGTTGACTCCAAGATATTTGAGTTTGTGTGGCACTATTGTAAATGGGATTACCTTCCTGACTTCCATCACTTCCCTATCATTATTGGTGTATAAAAAGGCCATTGATTTCTCTAGGTTGATTTTGTGCCCTGCCACATTGTTATATGAATCTATAGTTTCTAGAAGCCTTTGGTAGAGTCTTTAGAATTTTCTAAGTAGAGTATCATGTTGTCTGTAAACAATGAGAGCTTGACTTCTTACTTTCCTATCTGGATTTCCTTGATATCTTTTTCTTGCCTGATCGCTATAGCAAGAACTTCCAGTACTATGTTGAAGAGGAGTGGTGAGAGCAGACAGCTTTGTCTTGTACCAGAATTTAGATAAAAGGCTTTTATTTTTTCTCCATTGAGTATAATATTTGCCATTGGCTTGTGGTAGATGGCTTCAACTAGATTGAGAAAGTTTCCTTCCATTCCCATCTTGCTGAGAGTTTTGATCAAAAATGGGTGTTGGGCCTTATCAAATGCTTTATCTGAGTCTATTGACATGATCATGTGATTTTTTTTTCTTGTTGATGTTCTGTATGATGTTGACAGGTTTACGGATGTTAAACCATCCTTGCATTCCTGGGATGAAACCTACTTGGTCGTAGGGTATGATCTTCTTGATGATGTATTGGATCCTATTTGCCAGGATTTTGGTGAAGATATTTGTGTCAGCATTCATCAGGGATATTGGTCTGTAATTTTCTTTTTTGGCAGCATCTCTGTCTGGCTTTGGTATCAAGGTGATTTTTGGCTTCATAAAAGCTGTTTGGGAGTGTTTCCATTTTTCAGTTTCATGGAAGAGCTTGGCTAGGATTGGTCGTAACTCCTCTTGAAAGATTTGAAAAAATTTATTAGGAAATCCATCAGGGCCTGGGCTTTACTTTTTGGGCAGATGTTTTATTACAGTTTCAGTTTCCTCAGTAGAGTTGGGGGTGTTTAGATATGCTACATCCTCCTTACTTAAATGTGGAAGGTTATAAGTGTCCAAGAATTTTTCCATTTCTTCTAGGTTCTCATGTTTAGTAGCATAAAGTTTCTTAAAGTAGTCTCTGATTACCCTTTGGATCTCTGCAATATCTATCGTGATCTCCCCCTTTTTATTTCTAATATGGGTTATCAGATTTCTCTCTCTCTTTGTGAGTTTTGCCAATGGTCTATCAATCTTGTTTATTTTTTCAAAGAATCAATTTCTGCTTTCTTTGATTTTTTGGATTGTTTTTTGGTTTTCCACTTCATTGAGTTCTGCTTTCAGCTTTGTTATTTCCTTCTGTCTCCCTATTTTTGTTCCTTTTGTTGGTCATTTTCTAATTTTTTGAGCTGCGTCATTAAGTTATTCGGTATGCCCCTCTTCCTTTCTGATGTGTGCTTGTAAAGCTATAAATTTTCCTCTCAGGACTGCTTTTGCTGTGTCCCATAAATTCTGATATTTTGTGTCTTTATTATCATTTGTTTCCAGGAAGGTTTTGATTTCCTCTTTGATTTCATCTTTGACCCACTGGTGATTAAGTATGAGGCTGTTTAACTTCCAGGTGTTAAAGTTTTTTTCTGTGTCCCTTTAGAACTCACATATAATTTCAGAGCCTTGTGGTTGGTGATGGTAGCCTGCCAGATTTCTATCCTCTTGATTTTATGGAGGTATGTTTTATGTGTCAGCATGGAGAATGACCCATATACATTGGAAAAGAATGTGTATCCAGGCTTTTTGGGATGAAGTGTCCTGTATATATCTACTAGTCCTCTTTCTTCCATAACTTTTTTCAGATCTAGTATGTTTTTGTTGGGTTTCAATAGGGTTGACCTATCAAGAGTTGATAGGGCTGTGTAAAGGTCTTCCATAGTTATTGTGTTATTATTGATTATTTCTTTCAGATTTGTCAGTAATTGTATTAGATAATTTGATGGTCTCTCATTGGGTGCATATATGTTTAATAGTCTGATTTCTCCTGTTGTACATATCCCTTGATTAGTACATAGTGTCCATCTTTGTCCCTTATTACTTTTCTGAGTATAAAGTTGGTGTCATCAGATATTAATATGGTCACCCCAGCTTTTTTGAGGGTGTTGTTTGCTTGGATGGTTTTCCTCCAGCCTTTGATTTTGAGTCTATGTTTGTTCTGACTATTCAGATGTGTTTCTTGTAGGCAGCAGAAGGTTGGATTCATCTTTTTGACCCATTTTGCCATCTGTGTCTGTTAATTCGTGAATTTAGTCCATTGACATTGAGGGAGATGATTGTCCTAGGATTAAATGTCACCTTTGTAGATAATTTTGCTGTGCTTGTTGGTCTCTCTTGTCTTAGAGTAGACCTGTCAGTTTTTCCTTTAAGGCTGGCTTATCATCTGTGAAGTTTCTGAGCTGTTGTTTATCCATGAAGCTATGTATTCTTTCTTCAAATCTGAACATGAGTCGGGCTGGGTGCAGTATTCTCGGTGAGGCATTCATTTCATTCAGTCTTGTCACAATATCCCACCACTGTCTTCTGGCCTTGAGAGTTTCTTGTGACATGTCTGCTGTAAGTCTTAGGGATCCTTCTTTGAATGTAATTTCTCTTTTTGATCATGCTGCTTTCAGTATTCTATCTCTATCTATGGGATTTGTCATGAGGATGTGTCTTGGGGTGTTTTTCTTTGGGTCTCTTTTAACTGGTAGTCTTTGGGCATGCAGGATTTTATTGCATGTAGTCTTTAACTCTGGGAGTATCTCTTTGATGATATCTTTGACAGTTGATTCTTCCTGAAGATCTCCTTCCTGGGTTTCTGGGACTCCAATGATTCTTATGTTGTTTCTGTTGAGTTTATCAAAGACTTCTATTTTCATCTGTTTGCATGCCTTGAGTACTTTTTCCATTGCCTGTTCGTGTGTCTTAAGGTTCTTTTCCAATTTCTTCTGTTGTGTTGAGTTTTTCTGCATCACATCTTCCAGTACTCTGCTTCTCTCCTCAGTTGCTGATACCCTGTTTGTGAGGCTATCCAATGAGGTTTTCAGTAGAGCAACCGTGTTTTTCAATTCTGTTATTTCAGTTTGGAGTTTTCTGATTTCTGTCTTTGTGTTCTGTTTAGATTGATCTATGCTTTTTTTGAGTTCTACGAACATCTTCCATATTTCTATTCTAAACTCATCTGAGAGGTTAATCAGGTGGTTGTAATTTATTAGGTCATCCGAGCTTTTGCCTTCATTCTCTGTGGATGGTGTTTGCCTGCGAAGTTTCCCCATTGTCACACTTGTAGTGTGGTTTTTCCTGCGTGTTGTGGTGGGATTCATTGGTTAGAAAGAGTGCACTGCCTTGAAGCGAAGTGGCTGCGCTCTTCTGCTGCCTCTAGTTGACAGTCCTCAGAGTGAACAAAGGCACAGCAGGGCAGAGCCTCCACA
This sequence comes from Suncus etruscus, assembly GCF_024139225.1. Classification (NCBI taxonomy): domain Eukaryota; kingdom Metazoa; phylum Chordata; class Mammalia; order Eulipotyphla; family Soricidae; genus Suncus; species Suncus etruscus. The sequence goes on from NC_064854.1 coordinate 78,116,905, forward strand.
GGCCAGAGACCTCAGCTTATTGGACAGCGACCCCTGCAGCCAGAATGTACTTACTGGGCAGCTTCAAAATGCAGTTTTTTGGGGGGTGCGCTCCCTAGGCCTCTGAGGATATCTTCAGGGATTCAGAAACACTGGCAGATAGGCAGAGAAGTTTCCCTTGAAGTCCTCAGAGTGAACCTTGAGAAAATTTTAATATATTTCATTAATGTTATATAAATAGAACTTTAGATAGAGTATATAAAGAGTCTTTAGATGTAAACTGCTATTGACAATAGAAAAATTATTGGAACAATTTTCAATCTAATAAAAGACCTAAGTTATGATGTTCATAAAAATATGAACATCATTTAGATGAACATCATCAATATATTATCCATATATGAAAGATAAAATAAATAAGCCTAATTTACATATGATCATAATTTCAGAACAAACTGTTAAAAGCAAATTTTTGGTAGTGAGTTTTATATACTTTTTGTTGAATGTTAATATAACCTTGTAAATTGTTTTTAGTTAAGTTATAAGTTTTATAAAGTAGTTTCATATGGTATCTTGAATTCACAAATAAGCTAAAAATGATTTATGTATTTTTCAAATTATAAAAGAAAGTGCATTTTAAAAGCGACCAATATTTACCCTTAACTAGATATTCTGACTTAGATTTTTAAATATACACAGTAATTCTAATAAAAATAATAATAAAGCCCATTATTTAAAATATTAAATGTACTTCCCTGTAGATAAAGTATTTCACATGATAGTTGTATTTGTAGCTAAAGCCACTAAGAAATCTTTTACTCAAACTTTTACACTTTATGATATTTCTAATAGTATTAAACCTTAATACTATCAAAAGGAGAATCGTTGTAAAGTATTCCTTGAGTAGAAAAACAGATTTTGTTATGCCTGCCAACTTCCAAATTAGTCATTTATTTAATTTTACTCCCTCAAAAGGAAATGTAATGTAAAAGATAGGAATTATGAAATGCGAATTAGGTTCTATTCAGTTTATTTTTATATAATTTCATTAGTTTTTCTTCATTCTTTCAAAAATTTTATTTTCTCTGTCTTTACATCTTTTTCCAGTGGATAATTTATTTTCTTATCTATGATACAGAACATACTTGTTTAACTTATCTTTTATAATTGCATCTTGTGCATGTTCTGTGACTTTTTGGGTACTCCAAAGATTGTGTTACAGTATTTCAGTGAAAAGATAATTTTGGCATAAATAATAATAAATAAAAAAGCTAAGTAGCTTTTTAGCAATTTAGTAAAGCACCTGACCCTTAATTTCTTATTCTGTGACTATATATGTATTCTGTAGAACTTTAAATTATAATAATAATATGTGTAAAAAAAACTGGACCTAGGCTTTACTCAAAACTTGCAAAAATACAAAATTTAATGATTTTTCTTTATGTAAATGAGGAACTATTTATTTGTGAAAGGCTATCATGGACAGTTTTTAATAAATATAGTACTCCAGGAGTGATTCCTGTAAGCTTTGAGCACAATCAGGCTTGACCCATACACCGTAAATAACTGTAGAAAAGTTTAGTTAGGTTTTTGTTCAAGGAAAGAGAATTGATTAGTTGCTCATGCTGAGTGGTAAAAAAAAATGTAAGATTTGATATTCTGATTGTAACCTCACTCAAAACTACCTTCTGTCTGTTAAAAATAGTCTTCTTTGGAGTTTTTAATTCTGACTCTTTGCTTTATATGCTATATTCATAATATGAGTAAACTTGCAGAATTTCAGAATCAAGAATTAAGTGTTCTGCTTTCTGTTAACCATTATTACTTAATCTCTAAATCTTACATACCAATAACAAAACTATAAACTACTCACCCCAAATCTATTTCTTTGTGAATCTTTATAGTGTGATAGATTTATTGATATATAATCTCCAAACTCATGTCAAATGACAACTGTGACCTCTCTAAAGCGCTTACTGTGTATTGACTCACAATGGAGGAATTTGAACTAGTAATAGAGGTCAGGACACGTTTCTTTGATGAAATAGTGATGAAAATATATGTAAAGAAATTAACTCAAGAGGTAGAGCTATTGTACATTGCCTTAAACCAGTGCGTTTCAATTATTGTCTATCATGCCTCCCTAGGAAGAAGAAAACATTTTTGTGCCTCCCCCGCATGACTGTAAATAGTATCTTTATTAAAAAAAAAAAGCTTTAACCTGCAAAACAAAAATATATAAAATAATTTGAGCTGATTTTTTTTCATCTGGAACAATAAACACCCTCAAATAGCTAAAGCACTCCTAGGGAAAATGAGTATGGGAGGCATTACTTTCCCCAACTTTAAAGTGTACTACAAAGCAATAGTTATCAAAACAGCATGGTATAGGAATAATGACAGACCCTTAGTTCAGTGGAATAGGCTTGAGTTCTCAGACATTGTCCCCCAGACATACAACTACCTAATTTTTGACAAAGGAGCAAAAAATCCTAAGTGTAGCAGGAAAAACCTCTTCAACAAGTGGTGATGGCAGAACTGGTTAGCCACTTGCAAAAAAGCGAACATAGACCCCCAGTTAACATCATGTACAAAAGTTAAATCTAAATGGATTAAAGACCTTGATATCAGACCTGATACCATAAGGTATATAGAACAACACGTAGGTAAAACACTCCATGACATTGAGACTAAAGGCATCTTCAAGGAGGAAACTGCACTTTCCAAACAAGTGAAAGCAGAGATCAATAGATGGGAGTACATTATACTGAGAAGCTTCTGCACCTCAAAAGAAATAGTGCCCAAGATACAAGAGTCACCCACTGAGTGGGAGAGACTATTCACCCAACACCCGTCAGATAAGGGGCTAATATACAAAATATACAGGGCACGGACAGAACTTTACAAGGAAAAAAAATCTAATCCCATCAAAAAACGGGGAGAAGAAATGAACAGACACTTTGATAAAAAAGAAATACAAATGGCCAAAAGGCACATGAAAAAATGCTCCTCATCACTAATCATCAGGGAGATTCACATTAAAACAGCAATGAGATACCACCTCACACCACAGAGATTGGTGCACATCACAAAGAATGAGAACAATCAGTGCTGGTGGGGATGTGGAAAGAAAGGAACTCTTATCTACTGCTGGTGGGAATGCCATCTAGTCCAATCACTATGAAAAGCGATTCCTACAAAATGGAGATTCCTACAAAATCTGGAAATTGAGCTCCCATTCGACCCAGATATTCCACCTAAGGATATACCCTAGGAAAACAAGAATACAATACAAAAACCCCTTCCTCACACCTATATTTACTGAAGCACTATTCACAATAGGCAGGCTCTGGAAACAATCAAGATGCCCTTCAACAGACGAATGACTAAAGAAACTGTGGTACATATACACAATGGAATATTATGCAGCCGTCAGGAGAGATGAAGTCATGAAACTTTCCTATACATGGATGTACATGGAGAAATAAGTCAGAGGGAGAGAGAAAGGTGCAGAATAGTTTCACTCATCTATGGGTTTTAAGAAAAATAAAAGTCTGGGCCTGGAGAGATAGCGCAGCAGTGTTTGCCTTGCAAGCAGCCGATCCAGGACCAAAGGTGGTTGGTTCAAATCCCGGTGTTCGATATGGTCCTCTGTGCCTGCCAGAAGCTATTTCTGAGCAGACAGCCAGGAGTAACCCCTGAGCATCGCCGGGTGTGGCCCAAAAACCAAAAATAAAAAAAAAGTCATTTTTGCAACAATCCTCAGAGACAATGAGAGGAGGGCTGGAACACCAGCTCACTTCATGAAGTTCACCACAAAGAGTGGTGAGTGCAGTTATAGAAATAACTACACAGGGGGCTGGAGAGATAGCATGGAGGTAAGGCGTTTGCCTTTCATGCAAGAGGTCATCGGTTCGAATCCCAGCGTCCCATATGGTCCCCCGTGCCTGCCAGGAGCAATTTCTGAGCATGGAGCCAGGAGTAACCCCTGAGCACTGCCGGGTGTGACCCAAAAACCACAAAAAAAAAAAAAAAAAGAAATAACTACACAGAGAACTACCATAATCATGTGAATGAATGAGGGAACTGGAAAGCCTGTTGGAGTACAGGTGGGGTGGGGTGGGATAGAGGGAGATTTGTGACATTGGTGGTGGGAATGTTGCACTGGTGAAGGGGGTGTTCTTTACATGACCAAAATCTAATCACAATCATATATGTAATCAAGATGTTTAAATAAAGAAAAATATTAAAAAATTGAAAAAAAAGAATAAGTACATGAATGGTATATATGGGTGTTGCCTCAAACATTGTAGCTTCATAGTATAATGAGAAGGAAAATAACTGAGTGGAAGAAGAGAGACACAACTATAAAAAAGTTGGGGTCCAGGGGCCAAGTGGTCTCAGATGCATAGGTAGTGTTAAAAAAGGACAAAACTAAATATTCAAACCAAAACAACCATATTGGAATCAAGAGACCCAAAGTTTACAATCTAAACTTAAAATGGCCTTTTATACTGACAGGCTGGGGTGCAGGGGTGAATTATCTGGAATTCACTTGTGCAACATTGGTGGAGGAGTTAGCACTGGTGGTGGGATTGGCCATAAATTACTGTATGTTGGAAACCCAACCACGAAATATTTGGTAAATCAAAATGGTTTCATAAAAATATTTTTAATTTTGGCATAGGAAATCCAGTAGAAATGATACAACAAAAATTTTAAGGAAATGGGATCTAGTAAACAAAATTTAAGTGGATATGTGTAGTTAATGTATAAAAATTATTACAGAATGTTATATGAGCCAGCCCGCAGCCTCAGTTTATTCGCGGTCATGGAAAGGGCCTTCACCTGTGAAAAGAATGGGAGAGAAATGGGGAGGACCACCAAGGCAAAATATTCTGATCAAGGTGGCATTTATTTTCAGAATTAACAAAGCTTATATAGTAAGACATCACAAAGGGAGGGTCACGTGTGCAACGGTTTACATTTTTTCCAGACATTCCACGTTAGCCCGTACCTAGTACAACCTTAACAGCTCCTGTGTTGAAGTTGTCCAGAACATCCCATTAGGGAGTGCCTAGATGACATCAGCGAATTTCTCAGGCTTGCAATTAGTGGTCTGCATTGTTTCATGGGCATCTGACATGTATTCAAGTTACAGTTCAACTAGAGGACAGGCTTGCAGCATAATGGCTGCTGTAGTCTAAAATGGTTGTGCTCATGTCAAGCTTCTGCAAGGAAGCACTGGCTCCCAACAGTTGTAAATTAAATTTATAATTTCCAATGCTAGTAACACAAGAATAAATAGAAATTTTGGATAAACACTGAACCTAGTTATTTGAATATATACATATATTTTGATATATATTTATATATTATATATATAAATACTTCATTTTCCTCTTCCCCTCTTCTTCAAGAAATTAACCAGATTAGATTATAAATAGAAAAGTTTTTTTTTTCTTTTTGGATTTTGGGCCACACCTGGCGATGCTCAGGTGTTACTCCTGGCTAACTGCTCAGAAATAGCTCCTGGCAGTCACAGGGAACCTTATGGGATGCCGGAATTCGAAACAACCACCTTAGGTCCTGGATCAGCTGCTTGCAAGGCAAACACCGCTGTGCTATCTCTCCGGCCCCACGAATAGAAAAATTTTAACATTGTTAAAGGATAGTTAATAACTTGTACATACTCTTATGTAAGAATATCTACTTGTATAGTTTTGAACTGTCCATGTGCCTGATTAACATATGAAATGTAATTCTTACTTCCTTATTAGGATGAAAGCCATATTTCTTGAAAAGCTTGAATGAATTGGACTACTCATTAAACATAAAACCTATTCAAGCTGCTAGCAATTATTAAATTTTTTTCTTCTGTTGTTATTACATACTTTTAGTTTGATATCAGTAATATATATATTTTTTTATAGAGATATCTTAAAGAAAGTTCAAAAAAAGATCAATGAAATTACAAATTTCAACAGTGTAAAAGTCTATTTTGAATCAAGATAGATCATTTCCTATTTGAAATATTTTAAGGTTTTGTTGTGCTCAGATGTTTCCATGAATTAAAGTCTCCTAGAAAAGAAATACTGAAATATCACAAAGATTGCTGATAAATAAACCACTGTAGAGTGAAGAAAAAGGAAGTGGTTATCTTGAGACCAGATGCGAGCTTCTAGATTGCCTTTATTAGTGATTTGAGACAGACTGTAAAAGTCTTTTAATGTTATTTCAAAGAGCCTTAATTAAGGTTTTTCAAAGACCATAGAATTGGACAAATTATAGATTTGGGAATTAGAAACCTAGGATATAATTATTTCTAATAATTTAAGTGGTAACATTCAGAAAGATATATTGACAATCATGCAAGTAATTTTTATTTCCCCAAAGAATGGCTGTGCTTATTTTACTAATTTATTCCGTAGTTTATATATACTTGTAAGCATTCAATTACATTCTTATACTTTCACAATAGCTAATAAACATCGAATGCTATGGTTAAATCTTTATTCATATTCTAGAAAAATAAAATAGAAACCAATAATTATGTCTTGTAGATAATCTCATTGAATATATTAATTATCCAACTATGTCCATTTCACACTTATCCATAAAAGCTCTTACTTTTTTCAGTAATTTTTACAACACATATGCACACAGTACTATACAGCTTGCATATATTCAGCATCTGTTCTTAAAAATAACAGCAATACTACATCTTATAATTTTCTCATACTTCCTTTGATTTCACAACCCTTGAAACCCTTTAAGGATTGCCACTATTTTTCAAGAATAGCTGAAAATAATTCAAAACCATTTAGCAAATTGCTGCTTTTATTCTTCTTTTCAGTGGCAGTCATCAGGGTGTAACTGAAAAAGTTAAAGTCACTTTGATTGGTATCTATTTACACCCACAGATTGGCATGCCAGGAAGAATATGCTAAGACCATGTTTGTGGAATCAGCTGGTTGTAGCAGAATTTCAGAAAATGACTTAATGCTTTAATCATGTGCTTCAGTTCCAGGGGCTAGGTCTATTAGAGTGAAGACAATATTCACAGTGTTACACCTTCTGAGTGTTCAACATTATGTTATCCTTCCAACTGTGAAATGAATTCTGGCTGTCCTTAAATCCCACTAAGTAGCTAAAATTGCTGTAATGTAAAGTTGGTAGCAGAACAGTAATTACTAAACACACTTAAAATATACCAAGCTCATTTACTCTGTGTTTTTAAAGAGATACATAAGGTGACTCAATTGACACTAATTAGATTCATAGGTGACTCCATAAGACAGCTTGTACTAGAATAAGATTATTATAGTTACAACTTGTGCCAACTCAGCCTTCATAATATTATGTGGTTCAAAAGTGTGGTATCAAACACCAATTGTTATTTATTTTTTATAAAATCCTTATTTAAGCACCATAATTACAAGCATGATTGTAGTTGGGTTTCAATCATAAACACCCCCTTCACAATGCAACATTCCGACCATGGATGCCACTGATCTCCTGCCTCCCCCACCCCTGCCTGTATTCAAGACCAGCATTCTACATCTCTCATTAATTAACTTTGTCAGGCTAGTTATTAGTGTAGTTATTTCCCTAACAGCATTCACCATTTTTTGTGGTGAGTTTCTTATTATGGACCAGTCCTTCCAGCCCTTCCCTCTATTGTCTCTGGAATTATTACAATAATGACTTTATTTTTTTAACCCATAGATGAGTAAGACTATTCTGTGTCCTTTTCTCTCCCTCTGACTTATTTCACTCAGCATAATAGATTCCATGTATATCCATGTATAGGAAAATTTCATGACCTCATCTCTCCTGATCGCTGCATAATATTCCATTATGTATATGTACCACAGTTTCTTTAGCCATTTCTCTGTCAAAGGGCATTTTAGTTGCTTCCAGAGTCTGGCTATTGTAAATAGTGCTGCAATAAATATAGGTGTGAAAAAGGGATTTTTGAATTTTATTTTTGTGTTCCCAGGCTATATTCCTAGGAGTGGTATAGCTGCATCATGTGAGAGCTCAATTTCCATTTTTTGAGGAATCTCCATATTGTTTTCCATAAAGGCTGGACTAGATGGCATTCCCATTAGCAGTAAATAAGACTTCCTGTCTCTCCATATCCCCACCAGCACTGCTTGTTTTCATTCTTTGTGATGTGCACCAATCTTTGTGGCATGAGATGTTACTTCATAGTTGTTTTGATTTGCTTCTTCCTTATGATTAGTGATATGGAACATTTTTTCATGTATCTTTTGGTCATTTGTATTTATTCTTTGAGGAAGTGCCTGTTCATTTCTTCTCCCCATTTTAGAAATCGCTCCTGGCTTGTTTTTTCTTGTAAAGTTCTGTCAGTGTCTTGAATATTTTGGATATTAGCTCCTTATCTGGTGGGTAGTGGATGAATAGTTTCTCTCATTCAGTGGGTGGCTCGTGTATCCTAGGCAATATTTTCTTTGAGGTGCAGAAGCTTTTCAACTTCTGTTTCCATCTGTTTATCTCTGCTTCCACTTGTTTGGAGAGTGCTGTTTCCTCTTTGAATATGTGTCTCAATGTCATGGAGTGTTTTTCCTATGTATTGTTCTATATACCTTATGGCTTCAGGTCTGATATGAAGGTCTTTAATCCATTTGGAGTTTACACATGGTTTTAAACATGGGGCAAACTCCAATTTTTAGAAATTTGGGCATGATAGTCTTTTCTACTTTGGAGCAATTCTCTGGAATTGTCACACTAGGCCAACAGAAACTGCTTTTTTTACACAGCATCTTTCCTGAACAAGGATCAGATAGTTCTTCTAAACTGAGGAAAGTAGCAAAACAATAATAATGGTGATACTCAATATAAAGTCCTAAGTATTCAAAATTTATATGTCCTGTGATCCAAGCTCATGTTATCTGATAATATTGTCTGTATTCTCAATGAGTCTGCATGATGTTTTGGGATGTTTGATATATTTAGTTCTTTTCTGTTTGTAGCTTATAGTATAAATAGTAAATTCATATTTATGACAAAGTAAACTTAAGACAAGAAAATAACAAAGAATAACAGCATGTGATATATATATATAACTTCAAAACATCTCAGAAATACCAACAAGTTTCATCAATATAAAATCAATATAGATCATGATTGTTCAATAAGGAGGAGTATTTGTAGACATCAAAATGTATAAGTTCTTGCGGTTCGATCCCCCGGCATCCCATATGGTCCCCCCAAGCCAGGGGCAACTTCTGAGAGCTTAGCCAGGAGTAACCCCTGAGCATCAAACGGGTGTGGCCCGAAAAACAAAAAAAAAATGTGTAAGTTCTTGTTCCCTGTAACAAGGGCTTTTTAATGATAATTAAGATTCTATATGGCAGGCAGGAGCAGTGGCACAAGCAGTAGGGCATTTGCTTTTCACGCACTGACATACGATGGACAGCAGTTTGATCCCAACGGCCCCTTATGGTCCCCCAAGCCAGGAGCGATTTCTGAGTGCATAGCCAAGAGTAACCCCTGAGCATCACCTGTTGTGCCCCCCCAAAATTCTACATGGCAGTATTTCATAGATGTACAAGTAGTGTTATGATGACTACAGTTCTTCACACAGCCAGCTGTGATATTAGATATGCATTTATTATTTTATGGCTAGATGCTCATTGACTATTGTAAATTTTTTTGCTTGTTTTTGGGCCACACCTGGTGTTGCTCAGAGGTTACTCCTGGCTTGGGGGATCATATGGGACAGCAAGAAATTGAACCCCGGTCTGTCCTAGGTCAGTTGGGCGCAAGGCAAATGCCCTACCGCTGAGCAAACAATCTGGCCCCGAGTGTTGTACGCACTTTTTATTTGTCTTCCTTGTACACAATTTTATTTATTTATTTATTTGGTTTTTGGCCACACCTGGTAATGCTCAGCAGTTATTCCTAGATAGGCTCTCAGAAATCGCTCCTGGCTTGAGGGACCATATGGAATGCAGGGGATAGAACCCAGGTCTGTCCTGGGTCAGCTGCATGCAAGGCAAACGTCCTATTGCTGTGCTACCACTTCTGCCTTTATGCAATTTTATTTTGGTGCTTGAATAAATTGACCATAGTGCTCACACCGTGGTCAAATGGGATTGTGACATACTGACTTAGTGCTCACTCTTCTTTTAGCTGTGATCCTTTGCTAAAGATCACAGCCTTTATTTGTGGTGCTTTATACACTTGGTTGTGGTAAAGTTAGAAAATGATTGCAGTTTCAAAGATCACAGCAGAGCTATAAAATACAAACAGTAGAGCTATCAGAAACATACTTAGCATATTCACTGCCACTGAAGTTCAAACTCCCAGACTTGCAATATAGATGTTCTGAGCTAATTATCCTTTGGTCCCCACAGGAATGTCTCAGATACAGAATTTCCCTTTTTCTCTTGATTATGCTATTATCATATCAAACTTAGCATTTTCATCTTTATCTTCCTTCTTATTTATGCCCCTAGCTCATCACTGCATAAAACCAAATGCTACAGACTCTCATCATTTACCAAAATCAAGAGTTTCTTGTATTACAGTGAAGTGTGGAAGGGAGGCATCTCTTTATATTCTCTGAATGGATGTTTTAGAGCCAATCTGATTGGCCCAACTCTGGGACATCTGAATAACTAATGAAAAGTTAGTCTGACTGGTTTGTGTATATGTTGTGTGTGTATCTATCAGATATATGTTTTCAGGTATAATCAGTCAGATAATGAGGACAAAGACATATCAATACATTAGCACAGAGCCTGCTCTGGTGCTTTGCAGTCATGAAAGAGAAAGAAGTTTTTCTGAGAAGATGCTGATGGGAATAGAACTGCTGAAGAGAAGCTTCTGCTGCAGAAAGGCAACTTTAATTCAAAATTAAACATCCCTTAAATTTTTGGAACCCTAATTTCCATATTTTATTCATATTTTATTTCTCCTTTTCTAGGGTCAATCATATATTTGCACAGTCTTGCTATATTGTCTCAAACAAGTTACTTAACAGTTTCATTTTCCATTATTTGATGAGCATCATAATAAAGATAATAACATTGTGATTGTAGTAACTATAAAATGTCTTAAAGACTTGCTATATGAGTTCCAACTAGTAAGGAAACAAGTTCAAATCTCATTTCCATTTATTTGCTTAAGAGAATATTTAGTGAGGCTGGAGAGATAGCACAGTGGGTTGGGTGTTTGTCTTACACACAGCTGACTCAGGTTGGATTCCCAGAATCCCAGCTGGTCTCCCAAGCCTGCCAGAAGTGATTACTGCGTTACACAGGTTATGGCCCCCAACCAACCAACCAAACAACAACAAATAAAAACTAGAATAAATTTAGTTTGCACTTTGTCCTCTTTATGTGTATTTCCTTGGAGGCTTTCAGACATTTCTGCTGTTTGACTTGAAAATTGAATCTGTCTCTGAAATATGGTATAAAATGTGTAAGCAATTAAAATAAAATTAAGTAGAGACAAACAGACAAATAAATATTAATGGAATACTTTGCTGCTTTTCTCCTGGTTCTCTTTCCTGATTGCCCTTTGGCTGGAATGTGTATCTCTGACAGTGCCATAATTCAGAACGTGTTCAAAGGCTACAGAGTCATCAGCGAGTACTTACACTAAACGGTGCTGCAAGTAATATCTAAACAATTTGTTTTAGGCATTGACATAAATCCTTGTAGAGACCAATATATTGTACAATTATTTTTAAAAAGATGAACGGAGGGGCCTAAGCGGTGGCACAGGCAGTAGGGCGTTTGCTGTGCAAACGCTAACCTGGGACGGACGGGTGGTTAGATCCCCCTGCATCCCATACGGTTCCCATTCCAAGGGCGATTTCTGAGAGCATAGCCAGGAGTAACCCCTGAGCATAACTGGGTGTGTCCCAAAACCACTCCCCCAAATAAAAAATAAATTGAGAATATGAATGGAGAAAATAGCCTGACTTTTATAGACTGTTCTTCCCATAATAGCTAGAATTTGTTTCTCCTGCATATCCCCATGCATATCTGCATATCTTTACAGTAGCAGTACTTGGTTTAAGAAAATCTCTGGTCCCTTGACCTCAGTAAAAATGAATAGGTACCACAGTTAGACCTATAGCAGGGAGGGCAAATGGCTTGAACATGGTCAATTCAGGTTTGATCTCTGGCATTCCATATGGTCCCAGAACCTGCCAGGAGTGATTTCTGAGCACAGAGCCAAAAGTAACCTATGAATACCACCATGTGGCTTAGGGACACAACTTAGGGATTACAGCTGTGTCTGTTTAGCAATCACTTCTTGTGGGGATGGGGGTGGAATATTTACAGTATTGGGGATCAAACCTGGTTGGCTGCTTATAAAGCATATACCTCTTCAGCTGTACTAACTCTCCAGCTTTGTTGTTAATTCTAAGCAAATCATTGTTTTATAAATTAAAAAGTGGATAAAGTAAAACGTATTAAAAGGTATTAAATATTAAATATTTTAGTTATCTCCAGGTTGAAATGCGTAAAATTTAAAAATGTAAATGTGTGCATCTTCTTAAATTATTTTTAATGAGGCTTTATTTTATATAATTTTTAATTGAGGTAACTTTTGTTTATAAGAGTATGGGTTTAGTCTGAGAGCAGAGATAAATTTCCATTGTCTCTAAGGTCACTTAGAATATACCTTGAAAGCCATAGTCTGCAGACTATATAATCTGCAGCCAGTTTCAATTATGGTTAAGGTTTTCAATATTTGCATATTAAGTATAACAGAGCAGCACGTGAATATATCTCTTTTTCCTTACTTAAATTCAACACAACCCCCTCCTCTACCATCTGTATTATAGCAAAAAACAGGACTTAATATAGTTTAGAAGTACTTTATTTTTTTAACTTTTTTAACCAACTGATAATATACTACATAGATTTTACCACTGTTTTTAGTGTAGAACTAGTGATTTTGTGTTCTCCAGATCGATATGTAGAAGTTGAACAGCTGGAATATATGACTCTATTGTTAGTTCTTTGAGAAATCCTCTTATAGGGACTGAACTGTTTACATTCTTAGAACAGTGTAAAAGAACTAATTTTGTTTTACACCCCTGACACTATATGATTTTAGCCTTTTTACTAGTGTAAATGGATATCTCATTTTTGTTTAGATTTTCATTTTCTGAGAAGGAATAATATTTAGAGAAATTTAATATGTCTTTTGGCTATTTATAAATCTTATTTGTTCTCTTTTAAGTTACAATCCCCATTTTAGTGTTTTTCTGCTTCTATATTAAGTCTTATAAGTGCTTTACATATTTTAGATACTTGTCTTTTGCCAAATATGCTGTCTATGAATATTTTTCCTCATTTAGTAAGACATTGTTTTGTTGTAGTGAATATTCCTTTTAAAGTACATGTGCTTTTTAGCTTGATGTAATCCCAGTTGTATGTATGTTGTCCTATTTCTCTTCTTAATGAAGTGAAGTCACCAAATACATGGCATAAAGTGATTTTATCAACATTTTCTTGGATGTATTTTGCAGATTCAAATCTACTGGCTTTAGTCCAATTTATATTAATTTTAGTCTTTGGTATGAGATTAGAATCTGGTTTCATTCCTTTGCAGCCAATTTGGCAACCAAATGGCAAAAATTTTCTCAAAATCTATTATTAAAAGTATTTCCTTCCTTTATTTTGTGTTGTCTCTTTTGTCATCAATTAATTTATTTTCCAAAATTGGTGTTGCTCAGATGCTATTTTATTTTGGGGACTTAGTGGCTGTTTCTGGCAATACTGAGGAGTCGTGCTGTGCTCGGGGTGTAGCCCAGGGTTTATATGTAAAAAGCATATATTCCAGTTCTTAGAGTGATTTTTCTAACACCGTTTGTTATTATTTGTTTGTATATGTGAAGGCTTATTTATGATTCTCAATTTTACTTCATTAATTTGAGTATTTTATTTTATTCTAACATTACACTATTTTGGTTTCTTTAAAGCTATGGTCTGGGACAACTATGAGAGGCAAAAAGAACAGCAGTTCATGAGTGAAGTTGTAAGTCCCCACTTGAGGGGCCAGAGAGATATTAAAGGGAGCAAGGTGCTTATTTAGTAAGTGGCTGACCTGGCTTCAATTCCTGGCAGCATACAATGACCCATAGATCCCTACCAGGAGTGAACCCTGAGGGAATAACCATGAATAAATATTGAGTATGTCTCCCACACACATATAAAAAAGGCAAAACAAAACAAGTCACCACTTCATAGAATACAATAATTTTTTTATTAGTACAAACTTCATTGCACTTGGATAATCAGATAAGCCAAGAATATTCAAGACCTTGGCAACTCTGGGCTTTTGATTATAAGGCAAATCACTTGGCAGGATTTGATAAAGATACTCTGATCTTAAAGGTTTTTGTTCTTTAATAAAGGAGTTGAATAAGCTTTGACTTTGTTGATACATAGGGAGATGCTAATAAAAAGACTGCTTTTGTTTGCTTAAATCTGATTTATCTATTTTCACAAAAAATTATTTACAGGAAACTTACCTCTAAAGGAAAACTGAGCAAACCTATTGAAATTTAAGTGTATAAAGCTTTCAACCTCAGATATAGATGTAAGGCATTTTAAAGATGTCCATAAGACATGTAGAGAAAAACTGGAAACAGTGAGGAAGTACATATAGAATTGTTAATCAATCAGTCAACTAGGAATCTAGTTCTGATAAACACAGTCGATCTCACTCCTGCCTGTGTAGAAATGGATACAAAGAAAGTTCCTTGAGCAGAGGGTGGATATGTGGAGTAAGTTAGATTTCTGATCTCTAACAAAAGGAACTAGGAAATACTAAATCAAAATTAGAGAAAATCCAGAGCAATTAAAAAAATCTCATAAATTGTAAGAGTTGGATTCTATAAGCAGTTTAATTCAGTGACTTTAAATTGTGTCCCATTTGGTGGATATTAATTGGAAAGAATTCAAACTTGGAAAATCTCTACAATATGGAAATGCATTTTGCTTTACCTTTGGAGAACTACTGTTGGGCATATGAGACTTTTTGTTCAATCAACAAGTCAGTAGAATTTATCAAGCCTTTCTTTCTTGTACACAAAACATATCCTTTGCTCTACTGCCTGAACATGAGAGTCTGAAAAAAGACACAGCTTCAACTTTGGTTACATCCAGAGATTCATTATGAAACAACCTCACTAAGTCTATAATTATGCTACAAAATTCCGAAGATTGTGTCAGAATGATACTTTCTTTTTCTTGTAATTACTTGGCTTTGTAGGTAAATGATGAATCACATACAACAGTAGCAGCTGCATTTTAGCATTAGTTTCCTCTTTTCAACACAGTTTCAACCTCAATAGAAATTTCCTTAATATAGAGATTGCATTTTTTTTTATTTTTGGGTCACACCCGGCAGCCTCAGGGGTTCCTCCTGGCTCTATGCTCAGAACTCTCCTGGTATGTTCCAGGGGACCATATGGGATGCCAGGATTCAAACTACCGACCTTCTGCATGCAAGGCAAACAACTTACCTCCATGCTATCTCTCCGGCCCCAAAGAAATTGCATTAAATTTAGATTATACATTTAATTAGGTTTGAGGATTCAATTTCAGGAGATTTGTGTGGCCTTTTCTAAAAAGCTTTAGTTGGTTATTTCAGATTTCCCTTCTTTTCCTATCTTGTCAGTGCTTTTATTTGTCCCATCCCTCTCATCTTTCCTTCCTACCTTCCCCTTATGTTAAGGAATAGATTAGATACTCTGAGGAGAAGATGTTTATTACAGTCGATATCTAGCATCACTAGGAGGGTGGAGGAAAGCAGTTACAAGAATAATAATGAAGGATTTTCTAGCATATAGGGGATAAAGAGTCAGCACCATGAATTTACTTGAGCCATGCATTCAAGTACTAGTTGTTTGATGTTGAAAAGCCAGAGTAGACTTGCTTTTCATCTCTGCACCTATAGGTTCAACAATAATCCTTTATCAGAGCGTAAGTTCACAAAGAAAAAATGCAATACCCAACAGCAGCAGCAACAACAAAATGCAATGCATGTTTATAGGGTCTTAGCAGCCCAGAGTTTCTAAACAGATTGTTTTACATAAAGACATAGGTTGAGAGCAGCCTACTGGAAAGTTTCACATTACAGTTTCTGACATATTCAGAAGACAAAATATCTGCTTCTGTGGAAAATGTTTATGGTTTAAAACATAACCTAGTGGAACATTATTATTACTTTTTTTTTTTTTTTGGTTTTGGGGCATACCTGGTGACGCTCAGGGGTTACTCCTGGCTATGCTCTCAGAAATCACTCCTGACTTTGGGGACCATATGGTGGGACGCCAGGGGATCTAACCTCAGTCCATCCTAGGCTAGCACATGCAAGGTAGATGCCTTATGGCTTGTGCCACCACTCTAGCTCCCAAGTGGAACATTATTATCACATTCAGTGGTTTACATAAAAAATCACTGTGATAAGTTTTGCACAGACCTATTAATATCTTCAGGTCTCAACCATTTTAAATTCAAAATATGAAGGCAGTAACTTATCTTGTATATGGCCTGTGTTTACATATATAAAAATGTATTTCCAATTTTCTCTAACTTTAGAGTTTGAAACTGAGATTACAATTTACAGGAAAAATAATATATCCTTCAAATATTCTCAGAATTTCTATTTTCCGCCTCTTATTCCAAATAGCCATATCTACCAATGCGAAGAATTGATTAATTGAAGCAGCTGGTGCATTAATGGCTTTTTGGGTTAATTTGGTTGGAAATAATTTGTGGGAGAATGTTACTGTTCCTCACAGCACATTTTTAAATATTCAAATGCCATTGTCAGAACAGCTGCATTGACAAGTCTTCAGAAACTAGGAAGCAAGTTCTCTTTTAGGTGCCAAATTTCAAAATGGTTTTACTCTGAAATACTTTTAGATAATGATATTTACCACATGATATTATAAATTTGAGTGGAGCTTTATAGTTTGTTTTTTATATATTTTATTTAAACACTTGATTACATACATGATTGTGTTTGGGTTTCAGTCATGTAAAGAACACCACCCATCACCAGTGAAACATTCCCATCACCAATGTCCCAAATCTCCCTCCTCCCCACCCAACCCCCGCCTGTACTCTAGACAGGCTTTCTATAACCCTCATATGTTCTCATTGTTAGGATAATTCACAATGTAGTTATTTCTCTAACTAACCTCATCCCTGTTTGTGGTGAGCTTCATGAAGAGAGCTGTAACTTCCAGCTCTCCTCTCTTTTGTCTCTGAAAATTATTATTGCAAGAATATCTTTCATTTTTCTTAAAACCCATAGATGAGTGAGACCATTCTGCATCTTTCTCTCTTTCTCTCTGACTTATTTCACACAGCATAATAGATTCCATGTACATCACTGTATAGGAAAATTTCATGATTTCATCTCTCTGACAGCTACATAATATTCCATTGTGTATATGTACCAAAGTTTCTTTAGCCATTCATCTGTTGAAGGGTATCTTGGTTGTTTCCAGAGTCTTGCTATGGTAAATAGTGCTGCAATGAATTTAGGTGTAAGGAAGGGATTTTTGTATTGTATTTTTGTGTTCCTAGGATATATTCCTAGGAGTGGTATAGCTGGATCATATGGGAGCTTGATTTCCAGTTTTTGGAGGAATCTCCATATCGCTTTCCATAAAGGTTGAACTAGGCAGCATTCCCACCAGCAGTGGATAAGAGTTGCTTTCTCTCCACATCTCCACCAACACTGCTTGTTCTCATTCTTTGTGATGTGTGCCAGTCTCTGGAGTGTGAGGTGGTACCTCATAGTTGTTTTGATTTGCTTCTCCCTGATGATTAGTGATGTGGAGCATTTTTTCATGTGTCTTTTGGCCATTTGTATTTCTTCTATGTCAAAGTGTCTGTCCTTTTTTCTCCCCATTTTTTGATGGGAGTAGATGTTTTTTTCTTGTAAAGTTCTGTCAGTGCCTTGTAAATTTTGGAGATTAGCCCCTTACCTGATGGGTATTGGGTAAATAATTTCTCCCACTCAGTGGGTGGCTCTTGTATCCTGGGCGCTATTTCCTTTGAGGTGCAGAAGCTTCTCAGCGTAATATATTCCCATCTGTTTATCTATGCCCTACTTGTTTGAAGAGTGCAGTTTCCTCCTTGAAAATGCCTTCAGTCTCAATGTCCTGGAGTATTTTGCCTAAGTGTTGTTCTATATATCTTATGGTATCAAGTCTGCTATTGAGGTCTTTAATCCATGTCTTCGTACATGATATTAGCTGGGGGTCTAAGTTCAATTTTTTGCAAGTGGCTAGTCAGTTGTGCCAACACCACTTGTTGAAGAGGCTTTCTTTACTTTGTTAATATAAGTTTTACTGTCTTAACAATAACATAACTACAAAATTAGCTCATTATGAGGTTGGGTAGATCCTAAAATGTATGCATACTTTTCCAAATTAAATGTTAGTAAATTTTTTGCATTAAGTAACCACAATGCAAGTTTGAGAATTACCTTATTTTTGCATAACTGGACTTCCTAAGTCATCCCTAGGACCTTTGGGGAATGCATCATCTCTATCTAATTACTCAAACACCAAAGAGAAATAAGAGCTAGTTTCACACAGCAGCACTGAGAAAATTAAAAGCCTGATATTAAAAAAGACATTTATATTATGTCCTCTGGAGTTTCTATCTCACATATAATGATGTAAAATAAAAGTTGTTTCGGCTGTCTTTCCTAAAATTATTTTAAATAATGTTTCATTTTGATTAATCTTTTTCTAGTTTACATTTTAATCTATGTGACATGGATTTCAGATTAGAGCTTTTATTATTTGTCACTATTGAATAAATGTAAAAGGAAGGAAATCTCGGTAACACTCTTGTATTCACTTACAAAGTCATTGATTTATAGATTCTTATTGTGTTCTCACAGTGTAGGATGCATTTAAAAGCTAAAGATAAATATGATAAAGTTGTGCCTTTATGCAAAGAACTAGTGTTTTGCTTTCCAAGCTCCACTGAATGACAATCCAGTTAATTAACTCTACTTGTCACTGGGGATCTCTTTATTCTACACACTAAGTGTCTACTGTTTCCTCCAACTTACCTTAGGGACACATATTTATACTTAGGCTAGAGTTAAACTCCTCCTTAAAACTTTAGCTCAATATTTGCCTTCATATTTTACTTCCTCCTGACATTTATACTTCATACTTTACATGCATACATTTTATATTTTATATTTTACTTTCTTTTTTACTTTATATTTTACACTTATACTTTTCATTTATTTTTTTATTTTATTTCATTTATTTCATGCCTTTATTTCTTCTGATTGCTGTGAAATATTCCATTTTATATATGTACCACAGTTTCTTTAGCCATTCATCTTTTGAAGGGTATCTTGGTTGTTTCCAGAGAATGGCTATTGTAAATAGTGCTGCAATGAATATAGGTGTGAGGAAGGGATTTTTGTATTGTATTTTTGTGTTCCTAGGTTATATCTCTAGGAGTGTTATAGCTGTATCATATGGGAGCTCAATTTCTAGTTTTTAAAGAAATCTCCATATCGCTTTCCATTAAGTTTTGACTAGACGGCATTCCCACCAGCAGTGAATAAGAGTTCCTTTCTCTTCACATCCCGGCCAGCACTGCTTGTTCTCATTCTTTGTGATGTATGCCAATCTCTGTAGCATGAGAGTTTTGATTTGCATTTTCCTGATGATTAGTGACGTGGAGCATTTTTTATGTGCCTTTTGGACATTTGTATTTCTTCTTTGGCAAAGTGTTCATTTCTTCTCTCCATTTTTTTGATGGGATTAGTTATCTTTTTCTTGTAAAGTTCTGTCAGTGCCTTGTATATTTCCTATATTTGCCCCTTATCTGATGGGTATTGGAATAGTTTCTCCCACTCAGTGGGTGGCTCTTGTATCCCGAGCACTATTTTGTTTGAAGTGCTGAAGCTTCTCAGCTTAATATATTCCCATCTATTTATCTGTTTCCACTTGTTTGGAGAGTGATTTTACATTCTGAAAGAAGTGTACAGTCTCAATGTCATGGAGTGTTTATCGCCGTGGTGTTCTATATACCTTATGGCAATCTGTCTGATATCAAGGTCTTTAATCCATTTTTATTTTACCTTTATATATGATGTTAGTTGGGGGTCTGAGTTCGGTTTTTTGCTAGTGGCTTACCAGTTGTGCCAACATCACTTGTTGAAGAAGCTTTTCTTGCTCCATTTAGGATTTCTTCCTTCTTTATCAGAAATTAAATGATTGTATGTCTGGGGGTGCATTCTCTGAGTACTCAAGCCTATTCCACTGATCTGAGGGTCTATCTTTATTCCAATACCATGGTGTTTTGATAACTATTTAAAGTTGGGGAAAGTAATGCCTCCCATATTCCTTTTCCCAAGGATTGCTTTAGCTATTTGAGGGTGTTTATTGTTCCAAATGAGTTTCAGAAGTGTTGATCTACTTCTTTGAAGAATATCATGGGTATTTTTAGAGGGATTGCATTAAATCTGTACAATGCTTTGGAGAGTATTTCTATTTTAATGATGTTAATCCTGCCAATCCATGAGCAGGCTATATGTTTACATTTCCACGTGTCCTCTCTTATTTTTGAGCAAGGTTTTTATAGTTTTCTTTGTATAGATCCTTCATGTCTTTGGTCAAGTTGACTTCAAGATATTTGAGCTTATGTGGCAATAACATGAATGGGTTGTTTTCTTTTTGTTGTTGTTGTTGTTGTTGATTTGTTAATATCCATTTCTTCCCTATCATTATTGGTGTATAGAAAGGTCATTAATTTTTGTGTTAACTTTTTAGCCTGCCATATTGCTGTATGAATATATTGTTCTTAGAAGCTTTGTGATAGAGTGTTTAGGGTTTTCTAAGTATATTATCATGATATCTCTAAACAGTGAGAGCTTGACTTCTTTCTTTCTTATCTGGATGCTTTTGATATCTTTTACTTGCCTAATCACTGTAGTAAGTACTTCTAGTACTATGTTGAATAGAAGTGGTGAGAGAGGACATCCTTGTCTTGCACCAGAATTCAGAGTAAAGGCTTTTAGTTTTTCTCCATTGAGGATAATATTTGCAACTGGCTTGTGGTAGATGGCCTAAACTATATTGAGAAAGGTTCTTTTCATTCCCATCTTGCTGAGAGTTTTGATCAAGAATGAGTGTTGGACCTTATCAAAAGCTTTCTCTGCGTCTATTGATATGACCATGTGATTTTTATATTTCTTGTTGTTGATATTGTGTATTATGTTGATAGACTTATGGATGTTAAATTATCCTTTTATTCCTCAGACGAAACTACTTGATCATGTAGTGAATGATATTGATGAGGCATTGGATTCTATTTGCCAGGATTTAGCTGAACACCTTCGCATCTGTGTTTATCAGGGATACTGGACTGTAATTTTCTTTGTTGGCAGCATCTCTGCCTGATATCTGATATCAAGGTGTTGGTGGCTTTATAAAAGCTACTTGGAAGTGTACCTGTTTTTTTGATTTCATGAGAGTCTGCCCAGTATTGGTAGTAGTTCTTCCTGAAAGGTTAGAAAGAATTCATTAGTGAATCCATCTGGGCCTGGGCTTTTATTTTTGGGCAGACATTTGATTACCGTTTTAATTTTCTCAATGGTGATGGGGTGCTTAGATATGATATGTCCTTCTTACTCAACTGTGGAAGTTTATAGGAGTCCAAAATTTGATCCATTTCTTCGAGGTTCTTATGCTTAGTGGCATAGAGTTTCTCAAATTATTCTCTGATTACCCTTTAAATCTCTGCAATATCTGTAGATCTCCCCCTTTTATTTCTGATATGGGTTATCAAGTTTCTCTCTCTCTCTCTTTTTGAGTTTTGCCAAGGGTCTATAAATCTTGTTTAATTTTTCAAATAGCCAACTTCTGCTTTTATTGATCTTTTGGATTGTTTTTAAGGTTTCCACTTTATTGATTTCTGTTCTAAGTTGTGTTATTTTTTCTGTCTCTCTATTCTTGGTTCTTTTTGTTGATTATTTTCTAATTTTGTAAGCTATTCATTAAGCTATTCAGGTCTGCCCCTTCTTTCTTCCTGATGTGTGCTTGCAAAGCTATAAATTTTCCTCTCAGTATTGCTTTTTACTGTGTAAATAGTTTGTGTCTTCATTGTCATTTGTTTCCAGAAAAGTTTTGATATTGTCTTTGATTTATCTCAGACCCACTGGTTATTCAGTAGTAGGCTGTTTAATTTCCAGGTGTTAAAGTTTTCCTTCTGTGTCCCTTTGTATTCCACATTTAATTTTAAAGCCTTGTGGTCAGCAAAGATAGCCTGCAAAATTTCTATCCTCTTGATTTTATGCAAGTATTTTTTTATGTCCCAGCATGTGGTCTATCCTGGAGAGTGTCCCATGTACGTTAGAGAATAATGTATATCCAGGTTTCTGGTGATGGAATTTCCTATATATAACTACTTGGACTCTTTCAGTTGTCTTTTCAGAGCTAGTATATATTTGTTGGGTTTAAGTTTGAATGACCTATAAAGTGTTGACAGTGTCGTGTTGAGATTTCCCACAATTATTGTGTTATTATTGTTGTCCTATTTCAAATTTGTCAATAATTGTATTAGATATTTTGGTAATTGATTCAATATATTAGGTGTTTATGTTTAGTAGTGTGATTTTTTTCTGTTGCACCTATCCCTTGATTAGTACGAATTGTCCATCTTTGTCCCTTCCAACTTTTCTGAGTCTAAAGTTTATGTCGTCTGAATATAATATGGCCATCCCAGCTTTTTTAAGAGTGTTGTTTTCTTGTATAATTTTCCTCTAGCCTTTGATTTTGAGCATATGTTTGTTCTGACTATTCAGGTGTGTTTCTTGAAGGCAGAAGAAGATTGGATTCATTTTTTCAATTCATTTCGCCACTCTGTGTCTCTTGGTGCATTTAGTCCATTGACATTGAGGGAGATGATTGTCATGGAATTTAATGTTATCATTGTGTGTAAGTTTGGTGTGCTTTTTGACTTTTCTTGTCTTAAATTAGACCTTTCAGTTTTTCTTTTAAAGCTGATTTTGCATCTGTGAAGTTTCTGAACTGTTGCTTATCCTTGAAACTTTGTATCCTTCCTTCAAACCTGAATGTGAGTCAGGCTGGGTGCAATATTCTAGGTGAAGCATCCATTTCATTCAATCTTGTCACAAAATCTCACCACTTTCTTCTGGCCTTGAGAGTTTTTTGTGACATGTCTGCTGTAAATCTTAAGGATGCTCCTTTGAATGTAATTTTCCTTTTTGATCTTGCTGTTTTCAGTATTTATCTCTATCTGTGGGATTCATCATTGTAACTAGGATGTGTCTTGTGGTGTTTTTCTTTGGGTCTCTTTTAGCTGGTACTCTTTGGGCATGCAGGATTTGATTGCATGCAGTCTTTATCTCTGGAAGTTTCTCTGTAATGATGTCTTTGACTGTTTATTCTTCCTGGGGATCTCCTTCCTGAGCATCTGGTTCTACAATGATTCTTATGTTGTTTCTGTTGAATATCAGAGATATCTATTTTCATCTGTTCACACTCTTTGAGTACTTTTTCCCTTTTCTGATATTTTTCCTTAAGGTTCTTTTCCAATCTCTTCTGATATATGGAGTTGTTCTGCATTTCATCTTCCGGTTCACTGATTCTATCCTCAGCTGCTGTTACCCTGTTGGAGAGGCTTTCCATTAAGATTTTCAGTTCAGTTCCTGATTTTTAAGATTTGTTATTTCAGTTTGGAGTTTTCTGATTTTTATCTTTGTGTTTTGTTCATCCAGAGCTATATTTTCTTTGATTTCCATGAGGATCCTCCACATTTCTATTTTAAACTCCTTATCTGAGAGATTAATCAGATGGTTGGTATTTTTTTGAGTCATCAGAGCTATCATCTTTATTTTCTGTACATGGTGTTTGCCGGCGACGTTTCCCCATTTTCACATTTGAAATTTGATTTTTTTTTTCTGTGTGTTATGTTGGGGTTTATTAGTTAGAAAGAGTGCATGGCCAGGAAGCAAAGCAGAGTGGCCATACTCTTCTGGTTTTTTTTGTTTGTTTGTTTGTTTGTTTGTTTTTTAGGAGACAGCTTTTGCTGGGCCCTTCCTGGCCCTCTCAGAAGTGTTTCAGGAGACAAGAGAAGAAAAACACACAAAGCCAATAGGTCCCCTCTGTTTCTCCCATTCACCAATATCACAGAAGAGCCGAACTCTACCTGCATTCACAGAAAAAGTAGTCTCCTTCTGGTGCCCCTGTTAGCTGATTTTCACTCACTGGCTCACTCATTCACACACTCAGTCTTTCTTTGCCTTTTTGCCTGAGTGGCTCCAGAAAACAATTTTTTTCCTTCCTGGCCCTCTCAGGAGAGCTTCAGGAGACAAGAGAATAGAAACACACAAAGCTGACAGGTTCCCCTCAGTTTCTCCCAGTCACCATTTTCACTTATTTTTTTATGTATTAAAACTATCATACAAATACCTCATTATATATTAATGATCAGTTAACATAATAGTTGTTATTTACTTATATAATATCTAAAACTTAGTTCAAAGACTATTACATGTATTGTTATTTCAACAGGACCAAAGGGAACAGAAACCTTGTAAATTGTACATTGTTATTTTTCCAAATTACATATGAGGACATTGAGACCTAAAAGTCCACAATGATCATATATTTAGTAGTGTGGTGGTAATAGGCATTGGTGCAAACATTCTGCAGTATTATTTACTGAGGACATTATACAATTAAAAAATAGGAATTAGGAAGAAAAAAATTATAGCACCATAAAATAAATAAAAGAGTACCACCTCTGATTTTCTATATATTTAGGATGGAAATAGAAACTCAATTTGCAAATCTGTGGATAAATGCTACTCTACCTGCAGATCAATAATTATAAGAAACAGTTTATCGTGATATATAATATATGTGCTGAATTGTGTTCTCTCCAAATTGATATATTGGAGTTTGTTCCCTATTGTTGCCACAACCCAGATTTACGTGCAACTACCTGCAAGACCTTCCCATTTCTGGTAGGGGTGTGGCAACACCTTATTACCTTAGATCTTGACAAAGGAAGACAATAGAAAGCCTCAGTTTCCCCTTTTCAGAAATTATATCTGCCCCCAGTGACTTAACACACACCCTATTTTCAAGGTAATTTTCAAGAGGTAATTAATTAGTTAGTTAATTGATAATACATTAAACATTATAACTGTACCACATAACTCTGCCTTAGCAACAAAAGTAAAGATAAAGCAAATAGCCAAACCCAAAGAACTCAGATATGCCAGACCACTCTGTAGAATCCTTGCACTGTTTGTAAAGGAATGTAAAGTGTGAGACAGCACAGTCCTGCAAAATAGCAACTAGACATATACAAAAACTTTTAAAGCCTACACAAAGACTCAGTATTTCTATAACCCCCACCAACCCTACAAAAGAGCCATATCAACATAGTACTATACTAAGTTCCTTCACACATGGTGTCTGGCAGTGTGTTCTGAACAAGGAGGGATGCCATTATGTGAGGACCACATGTTAGGCTTCTCTTTGGTTCTCAAGGAGGAGATATGCCTTTTTGTAAAAGAACACATATTAGGTTTTATCAATCCATTTCCATTAACACTGCCCCCCAAATACCTGGGCATACTAGGTAACGAATCTAAAAAAGATAAGAGGGAGCAGTAGGAGGAGCTAGAAAACAGCTCATTATCTTAAAGATCATCAGAAACTGAAACATCTCTAAAACTCCTCCCTATATAATGAATTGTGTCCTTGGATAAGGTCATCTCCTCTGAAAAATGGCCTTGAACAGTTAGTATGTGGTTTATGGTTGATGTGATAAAGTGGTTGATGTGATAAAGTTTTGTTTTGTGTAGTTCAGTTGCTTAGTCTCATCCATTGACTCCTGACCCTAACATTGTGAATTTCTTTCCCTTTTCTTATACTTTCCAATAAACTTTTTTGCATGTTATCTCTGAATCTGAGCATGTTTACAACTTAATATTGTCACTATTTAAAATACTGAAGAACCTGAGAACAATTAAGGACCCAGAGACCCCCATACCTCTCCTTCATGAATAGAAATTTAAAGAGGTGTCTAAGATAAAATTATATTGTTAATGAGACTCAAAATCATTAAATTCTTTTAAGAAAAATATTTTAGAGACAGTAAACAGACTCAAGTACAGAATTATTTTGTGGGAAGACAAGTGACCATTTGCAATTCAAGGACTGTGGCTAACGCAAGTTTATTCTCCCATACCACTTGGGTCCCCTAGATAAAATCTGTGAGTGCACAGCCAAAAGTAAGCTGAGCAGAGGCAATTGTTCAAAACAAGTAATGTTTAGAAAGAGCCCCCTGGGCCTTCTAGGAGGTCTCCTGGAGAAAAAAAAATCAGTCTCAAATAACACCCTAAGGGTTTTCTGCCAGGAGACAGAAGGGTATAGAAGCCATCTTGGGTCATGCTGTTTTTAGCTGCCTGAGACTGGATTTCATCAATGTTCCTGCTGGTGATCCTGCCTGCTTCAGAGGTGGGTCGTGACGTACACACACTGATTCCTGCTGTTTTCTGCTGGGAGTCAGAAGGGCGTAGAAGCCATCTTGGGCCACGTGATTTCCAGCTGCTGGAGACTGGATTTCATCAGCGTTTCTGCCGGTGATCCGGCCTGCTTCAGAGCTGCCTGAGACGACTTGATTTCATCAGCGTTCATGCCAGTGATCCTGCCTGCTTCAGAGCTGCCTGAGACAGGATTTCATCTGCGCTCCTGCCGGTGATCCTGCCTGCTTCAGACCTGCCTGAGACTGGATTTTATCAATGTTCCTGCCAGTGATCATGCCTGCTTCAGAGGTGAATGTCAATTTTCTGGGTGACCCTGGAGACCACAGTGAAGGTTTTGGAGGTTAAAATCTCTTTCACCTTTGTCAGTAAGAGGATGGGAAGCCCCAAACATCTGAGGGGATTACCCATTTCAGACTAGGATTAAAGTTCTAAAGGATTTCTGGGAACTAAGATGCCAGCAGAGCTATCTGCCTGTCTTCTTGCTGTGCTGCATTTTTGGCCTGATTTCATCCTGTGTGTGGCTCATCTGCGAATGGCTCGCCTTCTCTGGAGCCTTCCCTGGAGGTGTGTTTACACGCCCACAAAGGGAGGAGCCAGAAGAGCATGGCCGCTCTGCTTCGCAGCCATGCACATCATTTATCCAATGAATACAACCACAACATGTAGAAAAACCCACAATACAAGTGTGACAATAGGGAAACAATGCAGGCCAGTGCCAGATATAGAGAATGATGATGGCAACTCTGATGACTTGAACATGACCAATCAACCAATCAGTCTCTCAGATAAGGAGTTTAGAGTCGCAATATGGAAGATGTTCAAAGAACTCAAAGAAAGTATAGAAGAAAACACTAATAAGAATCAAGAGAATATGATGATAGAAATCAGAAAACTCCAAACTGAAATTTCAGGTCAAATTAGATCTGAATATCTCAGTAGCTAAATTAAAGAAAAACATGGTTGAGCTTTCCCATGGGTTAACAGCAGCTGAGGATAGAATTACTACACTGGAAGATGAGATGAATAACATTTCCATACAGCAGAAGAAATTGGAAAAAATCCTTAAAGCAAATGATAAAACAATGGAAAAAATTACTCAAAGAATGGAACAGATGAAAATAGAAGTCTATGATAAGCTCAACAGAAACAACTTAATAATCTTTGGAGTCCCAGAGACCCAGGAAGAAAATCTCCAGGAGGACACAACAATCAAGAACATCATTAAAGAGAAACTACCAGAGCTAAAGAATACATGTGATCAAATCCTGCATGTCTGAAAAGTACCAACTAAAAGAGACCACAGAAAAAACACCCCAAGACACATCCTAGTCACAATGACGAATCCCACAGATAGAGACAGAATTCTGAAAGCAGCAAGATCAAAAAAAAAATTACATTCAAGGGAACATCCTTGAGATTTACTGCAGACCTGTCATCGGAAACACTCAAGGCCAGAAGGCAGTGGTGGGACAGAGTAAAAAAACTCAATGAAATAAATGCTTTGCCTAGAATACTGCACCCAGCAAAACTCACTTTTAGGTTTGAAGGAACAATACATGGTTTCACAGACAAAAAACAGCTCAGAAACTTTACAGACTCAAAACCATTCTTAAAAGAAAAACTGAATGGCCTACTTTAAGACAAGCTTGACCAACAGACACACAAAACTTCGATATAAAGATGGCACTAACTCCCAGGACAATTTTTTCTCTCAATGTCAATGGACTAAATGCACCAGTTTAGAGACACAGAGTGGCTAAATAAATCAAAACTCTATCCAACCTTCTGCCTACAAGAAACGCACCTGAATAGTCAGAACAAACATAGACTCGAAAGAAAAAGCTGGAGGAAAATCATCCAAGCAAACAAACCCATAAAAAAGCTGGAGTGGCCATACTAATATAAGATGATGCAAACTTTATACTGAGGAAAGTTGTAAAGGACAAAGATGGACATTTTGTATTAATCAAGGGATACGTTCAGCAGGAAGAAATCACTCTCCTAAACATATATGCACCGAATGAGGGGCCAGCAAAATATTTAATACAATTATTGACAAATCTGAAAAATATTATCAATAACAACACAATAATTGTGGGAGAACTCAACACGGCATTGTCAACACTTGACAGGTCAACCAGTCTGAAACCCAACAAGAATATACTAGACCTAAAAGAGAAATGGAAGAAAGAGCCCTAGTAGATATATACAGGACAGTCCACCCCCAGAAGCCTGGATACACATTCTTCTCTATTGTACATGGGACATTCTCCAGGATAGACTACATGCTAGCACATAAAACATACCTCCATAATATCAAGAAGTTAGAAATTTTGCAGGCTACCTTCACTGACCACAAGGCCTTGAAATTATATGTGAACTACAAAGGGACACAGAAGAAAAACTTTAATACCTGGAAGTTAAACAGCCTCATACTCAATAACCAGTGGGTCCGAGATGAAATCAAAAAATAAAATCAAAACCTTCCTGAAAACAAATAACAATGGAGACAAAACTATCAGAACCTATGGGACACAGCAAAAGCAGTACTGAGAGGAAAATTTATAGCTTTGCAAGCACACATCAGGAAAGAAGAAGGGGCATACCTGAATAGCTTAATGATGCAGCTCATAGAATTAAAAAGTACTCAACAAAAGGACCCAAAAATAGGGAGACAGAGGAAATAACAAAGCTGAGAGCAGAAATCAATGAAGTGAAAACCCAAAAAACAATCCAAGAGGTTGGTTCTTTGAAAAATAAACAATTGATAGACCACTGGCAAAACTAACAAGAAAGAGATAGAGAAACTTGATAACTCGTATTAGGAATGAAAAAGGAGAGATCACTACTGATATGGTAGAGATTCAAAGGGTAATCAGAAACTACTTTGAGAAACTCTATGCCATAAAATGAAAACCTGGAAGAAATGGATATATATTTGGACTATTATAATCTTCCATAGTTGAATGAAGAGGATGTAGCATATCTAAACACAGCCATCACTATTGAGGAAATTAAGACAGTAATCAAATGTCTGCCCAAAAACAAAAGCCTGGGCCCAAATGGATTTACTAATGAATTCTTTCAAAACTTTTAAGAGGAACTACTACCAATACTGGCAAGACTCTTTCATGAAATCAAAAAAACAGGAACACTTCCAAACAGTTTTTATGAAGCCAACATCACCTTGATACCTAAACCAGACAGAGATGCTACCAAAAGAGAAAATTACAGACCAATAACGCTGATGAATACAGATGCAAAGATCCTCAACACAATCCTGGCAAATAGGATTCAATGCCTCATTAAGAAGATCATCCACTATGATCAAGTAAGTTTCATCCCAGGAATGCAAGGCTGGTTTAACATCCGTAAATCTATCAACATAATACACAGCATCAACAACAAGAAAAATAGGAATCGCATGATCATATCAATAGAGGCACAGAAAGCATTTGATAAGGTCCAACACCCATTTCTTGATCAAAACTCTCAGCAAGATGGAAATGGAAGGAACTTTTCTCAATATAGTTAAGGCTATCTACCACAAGCCAGAGGCAAATATTGTCCTCAATGGAAAAAAACTGAAAGCCTTTTCTCTAAATTCTGGCACAAGACAAGGCTGTCCTCTCTCACCACTCCTATTCAACATAGCACTGGAAGTACTTGTTATAGTGATTAGGCAAGAAAAAGATATCAAGGGAATCCAGATAGGAAAGGAAGAAGTCAAGCTCTCTCTGTTTTCAGATGACATGATACTCTACTTAGAAAACCTTAAATTCTCTAAGAAAAAGCTTCTAGAAACAATAGACTCATATAGCAAGGTGGCAGGCTACAAAATAACACATAAAAATCAATGACCTTTCTATACACCAATAGTAATAAGGAAGAAATGGACATTAAGAAAACAACCCCATTCACAATAGTGCCACACAAACTCAAATATCTTGGAATCAACTTGACTAAATATGTAAAGGACCTATACAAGGAAAACTATAAAACCCTGCTCCAAGAAATAAGAGAGGACATGCAGAAATGGAAGCACATACCCTGATAATAGATTGGCAGAATTAACTTTATTAAAATGGCAATACTCCCCAAAGCATTGTACAGATTTAATGCAATCCCTCTAAAGATACCAATGACATTATTCAAAGAAGTGGATCAGGCACTTTTGAAATTCATTTGGAACAATAAACACCCTAGAAGAGCTAAAGCAATCATTGGGGAGAAGAATATGGGAATAATTACTTTCCCCAACATTAAACTGTACTACAAAGCAATAGTTATCAAAACAGTTATGGTATTGGAATAAGACATGCCCTCAGATCAGTGAAATAGGCTTGACTATTCAGAAAATGTTCTCCAGACATACAATCACCTAATTTTTGATAGAGCAAGAAATCCTAAATGGAGCAAAGAAAGCCTCTTCAACAAGTGGTGTTGGCAAAACTAGCTAGCCACTTGCAAAAAATTGAACTTAGACCCCCCCCCAGCTAACATCATGTCTAAAGGTTAAATCCAAATAGATGAAAGACCTCAATATCAGACCCGAAACCATAAGATATATAGAACAACACATTGGTAAAACACCCCAGGACATTGAGACTAAAGGCATCTTCAAAGAGGAAACTGCACTCTCCAAGCAAGTGAAAGCAGAGATTAACAGATGAGAATATATTAAACTGAGAAGCTTCTGCTCCTCAAAAGAAATAGCACCCAGGATACAAGAGTCCCCCACTGAGTGGGAGAAACTATTCACCCAATAACCATCAGATAAGGGGCTAATATCCAAAATATACAAGGCACTGACAATTTACAAGAAAAAAATTTACAAGATTTAATTTAATTTACAAGAAAAAAACATCTAATCCCATCAAAAAATGGGGAGAAGAAATGGACAGACACTTTGACAAAGAAGAAATACAAATGGCCAAAAGATACATGAAATAAATGCTCCACATCACTAATCATCAGGGAGATGCAAATCAAAACAACTATGAGGTACCACCTCACACTTCACAGATTGGCACACATCACAAAGAATGAGAACAAGCTGTGTTGGCGGGGATGTGGAGAGAAAGCAACTCTTATCCACTGCTGGTGAGAATGCCGTCTAGTTCAACCTTTATGGAAAGCAATATGGAGATTCCTCCAAAAACTGGAAATCCAGCTCCCATACAACCCAGCTATACCACTCCTAGGAATATACACGAGGAATACAAAAATACAATACAAAAATCCCTTCCTTACACCTATATTCATTGCAGCACTATTTACCATAGCAAGACTCTGGAAACAACCAAGATGCCCTTCAACAGATGAATGGCTAAAGAAACTGTGGTACACATACACAATGGAATATTATGCATCTGTCAGGAGAGTGAAGTCATGAAATTTTCCTATATATGGATGTACATGGAATCTATTATGCTGAGTGAAATAAGTCAGAGAGAGAGAGAAAGATGCGGAAGGGTCTCACTCATCTATGGGTTTTAAGAAAAATGAAAGACATTCTTGCGATAATAACTTTCAAACACAAAAGAGAAAAGAGCTGGAAAATTACAGCTCACCTCATGAAGCTCACCACAAACAGGGATGAGTTTAGCTAGAGAAATAATTATGTTTTGAACTATCCTTATAATGAGAATATCCGAGGGAAATAGAAAGCCTGTCTAGAGTACAGGCGGGTGTTGGGTGGGGAGGAGGGAGATTTCGAATATTGGTGATGGGAATGTTGCACTGGTGAAGGGTGGTGTTCTTTATATGACTGAAACCCAAACACAATCATGTATGTAATAAATTTGTTTAAATAAAAGAAATGTAATTAAATAAGAGTTTAGCCAACTTTCATGTATAAATAAAAGCTCACAGTGTTATGTTGATTAAGTTTGAAATTTGAGAATCTTCATTCTATAGATTTCTAAGTATATTTTGTATTTCTACTCTAAATATATTTTAATGAGTCAATATCTATAAGAATCTACTCTATGATACAGAAGCAGAATTTAGAAACTGTACTGAAAACTGTTTTATTAAACAGTATATGAGTATACACATCCCTTATGTTTTCTCCTACTGGGGGAAGGATGCTATTCAATTGATGCAATTAATCGAGTGTGTCTGGCACTGATAAAACACTATTCCTAAATCCTTAGTGTTATTGAATTCTATTTAGAGTGAGTGTTTCATGAAGGAGTTACCATACTCTTTGGATCTTGGTAGGTAACTTTTGTTTCAACAGGTAAAAATTTGAAAAAGAACATTTAAAAAAGGCACAGAAAATAATACCAGAAAAATGGGGCAAAAGAAAAATATTAGCAAAAATAAGAAAATAGATAACTTTGGGTAATGGTCAAAGAAGTAGGTATCAAGTGTTATCAATAGTGAAGTGCCTGAATGAGGAAATCTTCTGTTATAGTTTCTGATTCAGTATATCTTGAATGGAGCCTGAGAATAAGAGCTTTTAGTATGTTTCTAGGTCTTGGTGATGTGACTGGTTAAGAAACAACACTTTGGAAATGATCAGTGTAGTATATAATAAGTTGTTTAGAAATATAATAATGAGGCCAGAAGACAGAATATCTTAATTTATAGAAGTCAATAATTACTTGTTTATGCTTACATTTTTCAAGAAACTCCAATGCAGAATTATTTTATATTATTCAGACAAAATAAGAGAAATTGTGGTATGTTGCCTATTTGCTTACCCACACTTACCACTCTACTTATTGGTTTTGTGTGTGTGTGTTATAAAACATCAAATTCTTTTTCTTCTTTTTTTTTGTTTTTGTTCTTGTTTTTGTTGTGGACCACAGTTGACTCTACTCAGGGCTTACTCCTGGCTCTGGGATTATTCCTGGTAGTTTTGGAGGACTAACTGGAGTACTGAGATTTGAAGAAAAATGCAAGCAAAAATGCAAGTGTAATATTTTGCTGGCCCCAAGTTTTTCTTCTTTCTTTTTTTTTGGGGGGGAGGTCACATCCAGCAGCGCTCACATTGAATACAGATACTCCTTGCTTAATGACCTATCTGTTTAACGAGTGCTTGCACTTATGACCATATTTTCACCGTTATTTTATTTTATTTTATTTTATTTTAAATATCCTTTTTTCATCTTGTACACTCTTTAGTACAGTACTGTGGTTTTTGGTGCTTTAATGTACCTACTTTACTAACTTTATGTTCTGTAATACATTGCAGTACTGTGTGTAAATTACACAACCTATGCAAATTAAAACAAGTGGAAGTTTTCAGTTTGATCCTTCTCTTTATTTTATTTATTCAAAATACTGTATTGTCAAGTACTATGTATATACTGTACTACTGTATACAGTACATGCAGTTTCTCACTTAACGACCAATTTGCTTAATGACCAAGTCTTTGAAATGGAACTTGGTCATTTAGCGTGGAGTATCTGTAATGAAACAATCAGACTAAAGTGTAAATAATTGATGGTTTTTTTTTTTTTGCATTTCAGAAGTAATATTATGAACTTCTGTGGAACAAACAGTACACAGGTGAGGGAGAAATTAATCTACCATTTTAGATTTTTCTTATAGGTTGCATAAAAGGTTAATTCTCTGATTATACAATGCTTCCTGAGTCCCTTTCTCAATCCAGAGATCTCAAACAGTGGCAAGTTTCTTTAGAGTAGAGTAGTGTCTGAGAGCAGTTGTTTTCTGATCCTCTGTTAGCCAATTGCTATGCCAACTCTATGGTGTGGTCTGATTTTTTTCTTTATTGACCATGTTTTATTTTATTATATATTTTTATAAATAATTTTTATTGTGACCAACGTGAATTACAAGCATTTCACAGTAATATTTGCCGTACATAGTGGCAATGAATCAGGATTATCCCACCACGAGTTTTATTCCCCCCTCCACCCCAGTTCCCAGCATCCCTCTCCTTTGCACCCCAGTCTGCTAGGGTAGCTGGTCCCCTCTGTGTATAGCTTGTTGTCATTGACTTTGGGTTTGGTGTTTAAGTCTGGTTCTTTTTTATTTCTACTCATTGTTCATACGACTGGTTCTAGTACCATCCATTTTTCTTTCTCCTCAATTTATGAGGCAAAACAAGATGATTCAAGTTATGTGGTTCAGTCTGAAAGAAAACAAAAACTGAGGGAGTCCATCTAGAGGTTATAAATGTCAATTTAAAAAGACGAAAGGAAAAAAGAAGAAAACATAACATGTGGACCTAACTTAGACTTCATGAGATCAGACAGTGAGCTAGAGCCCAGAGATAGAATGGACTCAGTTCTCTGCAACAGCACCAGGAACCAAACAACCCCTGGGTAACTCCTAATATCGCTCTAGCACCAATGTGCACCAGTTTTGATATGACTTCCTGACAGGAAACCACAACAACTTGATCTAAGAACAGGTTGTCCTATCTTTTTTCTTTTCTTTTTTTTTTTTTTTTTGGTTTTTGGGCCACATCCGTTTGATGCTCAGGGGTTACTCCTGGCTAAGCACTCAGAAATTGCCCCTGACTTGGGGGGACCATATGGGATCAAACCGCAATCACAATCTTTCCTTGGCTAGCACTTGCAAGGCAGACACCTTACCTCTAGCGCCACCTTGCTGGCCCCAACAGGTTGTCCTATCTAATCACCTAATGGTAAGATGAAATCAGAAGATATGGCATCGTTTGATCTGTGCAAAAACCAAAATTGCTACAGAAGACTACAGAAGACAGACTTTGACAAACATAACTGTGCAAAACTTATCCAGGGACCAAAAAGAAAGACCCTAGCCTAGGCTTCGGATTTGTACAATAACCAAGATCTCTAATACCAGAGATCTGATTTTGACAACTTTGACAGAGCAGATCTTCCGGATCATAAGGAAAGACTACCCTAGGCTTCATCCTAGAATCTGTGCAAAAACCAAGACCATCAATTACAGAAGACTGATTTAAACAACAGTGATGGAACAGATCAGCTAGAAACATAAAGACTCTAACCTAGGCTTCATTTTAAGACTTGTGCAAATACCAAGATCTCAAGATAGAGGCCTGACTCTATCATCCAAAACTGAATGGAATGTTTCCTGGCAGCATAAAAAGTCCTTGGGATGTGAAAAGAAGCATATATGGAGCCTGTAGTTAGTCCCATGAAATTATGTTTTATGGGGCAGAGTAAGTTTGTATCTTTTAGGCCAAGGGAATTCCCTTTCTAATTTCCCCAATTTACTGTGCCTATTCAAAAAAGAAAACAAAACAAACAAAAAAATAAGACCTAGTCACACCAGCCCTTCTTTCTTTATTTTTTCTTTTCTATCCCTTTCTTTTTTTTCTCTTCTTTTGTTCTCATGGTCATAGTTTGGCTATTGTATTCGTTGCTGTGGTGCTTTTTTTTTTTTGTAGTTGCTAGTTTTGGTCTTTTGGGTGATTTTTGTTTCTTTTTTTGTTTTGTCGGTTTTATTTTTGTTGTAGGTTTTTGTTTTCTTTATTTTTTTGCTTTGTTTTAGTTTTGCTTTATTTTTTTGGTTATGTTTTTCTTCTTTTTTTTTCTTTCTTCTTTTTAAATTGATATTTATAGCCTCTATGGTGTGATCTGATTTTAAACAGAAACAAGGTTTCAAAATCTATTAAAAAATTATATGATACTTCCGGATAGCAAAGTTTAAGGTTATGAAATATACATTATTTTACTTTGTACATGCAACTATCTTTTATATATATATTATACATATTTTGTTTTATGGTAAGTGTTATTAAATCCTTCAAACTTCAATGAGGAAATAAGATATATAGAGTAATCAAAATAATTCTTATAACCTCCATTTTAATTATAACTTTAATTCTTTAAGACAGAAACTATTCAATAGACACAAAGGAGACATTAAAAAGAGGAATACTGTAATTTTCTCCAGGAAAATAATAATGCAGATGACTTTATCACTAGTGAGAAGGGGATATATTTTTAAAAATAAGCACATGAAACACAATTATATCAATTAGAATCAGATTAAAAATGGTTGTTTGAAAAACTAAATAGCTAGAATAAGCAAAATTGGGATACAATGTAAGTGACCTAGAAATTTACATGTTACATTTCCACTTGAAAAATAGCTTTAATGCATTAAATGAGCAATTTATTTACTATTCACATGCATGTCCAAATGTGTTGCGATCAATAAATATAAGGATCTCCTTGTTGGCCTATGTCAGAGGTACAAACAAGTTTTACACAAAGAGCCAAAATTTTAAACTGTGAGAGTCAGAGAGCCACACCACGCAGTGACCTGCCAAAACAGACAAACACTCATACAAAAGCATCTAATTTTAACAATAATATATTAAACACATACTGCATTTTGCCATTTTGAGTGAGGGTAAAAATACTGCAGTGATGGTGAGGGTGTACTGCGTCCTCCATACTAAGAACTAATGGCAAGATGTGACCCAATCTGTGACACACAGGTCCCCCCCCATTCGCTGGCCCGTGCAGTTGTTTCCTGGGATGGGAGACGGGATGATGCAGCCTGGGGGCGGGACTATGCACTTGGGGATCTCTCCTCAGAGGTCCCTCCTCAGAAGCAGCAGAACAAAATCTAAACTTGACAAAGAGCCACAGTATACAAAATCATGATAAGAGGCAAAGAGCTGCATTCATTTTGGCTGGGAGCTGCATGTGGCTCAAGAGCCGAGTGTTTGCCACCCCTGGCCTATGTTATAATAGCAGGGATCATAAAGATTATTATTTTCAACAAAATCATTTGAAATTACTCTGAAATACAAATATGCAGGTATATAAAAATAAATTCAATATATTATTTTGCATTATAGAAAACCAACATTAAAGAACAATAGAACCTGTCCTCTGAGTGCTCACATACTTTAAAGTGAATCAGAGATGATGTTGATGAGAGGTGGTTTTATTTCACTACCTTAGAAAATGATACAAGACCTTTCCAACAATACCATTAGGATGCCTTGATTGAGATATGAGCATTTCAAATGTTATTTTACACTTTTTTTCCTAAAATAACACACCACTGGTGATGCTTCTCTTCTATAATTCCATTTTTTAGTATGGAACAAATACAGAGAAGAAAAATCACTGGGTGAAGGTCAGTATTTAAATCAGGTTGCAAATCTCAGAGGATTAGTGAAAAGGGTTAAGATATCTATTTTTAATGTACATGAAATCTATTATGCTGAGTGAAATAAGCCAGAGGGAGAGAGAGAGAGAGATGCAGAATAGTTTTACTCATCTACATATATTAAGAAAAATAAAATACATTTTTACAATAATTCCTAGAGACAAAAGAGAGGAGGGCTGGAAGGTCCAGCTCACGACATGTAGCTCACCATAAAGAGTTGTGAGCGCAGTTAGAGAAGTAACTACATTGATAACTATCATAACATTGTGAATGAATGAGGGAAATAGAACACCTAGAGTAAAAGTAGAATATCTAGAGTACAGATGGAGTTTGGGTGGGGAGGAGGGAAATTTGTGACATTGGTGATGGGAATGTTGCACTGGTGAAGGGGGGGTGTTCTTTACATGACTGAAACTCAACTACAATCATATTTGTAATCAAGGTGTTTAAATAAAGATATTAAAAAAGATACATACTTTTCAGCTTACATGCATCAGTAGGCCTTTTGTTTATGCTGAAACTTTGATAAAAGTGTGGCATTGTCCTATAAAAATAATGAAAAATATCTTTTTAAAGAGACCAGAGAAATTGGTGAATATTCAGCATGACAATATGTGTCTCAAGGATCCATTTTAAAGAGTGAGCATTTTAAGTATATGAAGGTTTTTCATCATTTGACCTGTTTTGGAACTAGTTTCCATTAATGCACAATAGTATTGAATTCAAAAGAAAACAAAATAATGTGCATAGATATATATGGATTCAGAGGTTATTATAATTTATATCAAATTCAGAATAATCATCTGGTATGGTATATATTACACATGAGCATTATATACTGTCAGACTGCAATTGTGACTCCACCGTTTTTATTGGCTACATAAATTTTAGGACCTATTCTTAATTTTTTAAATAATATCTTTATCTAAACACCGTGATTACAAACAAGACTGTAATTGAGTTTCAGTCATAAAAAGAACACCCCCATTTACCAGTGAAACATTCCCACCACCAATGCCCCCATCTTCCTTTTCCCCGATCCCTTGCCTGTCTTAGAAATAGGCATTTTACTTCACCACAAAGAGGAGTGAGTGCAGTTAGAGAAATAAAACTATAACAACTACCATGACAATTTTAGTCTTAAATTTTTAATAACAATTTCAATTAGTGTGGATTAATTTAAGAACAGAAACAGTCAAGAAATTGATTATGTGAAATTTATTTTGGACATGATCCAAGAATGAAGGAATAAACCAAATAACTACAATGGAATATCAGAGAGATAGTGCAATGGGTAAGGCCTTGCACATGGCCAACTTGGGTTTAATCTCCAGAATCTCAGAATAGTATCTCAAGCTTTCCTGGAGTGAACCTTGAGCCCACAACCAGAGTAAACCTTGAATACTAACAGGGGTGAACCAAAAGCTATAAACTTGAATTGAATCCCTGAGTTGACATATGATTCATTGTATACTGTCAGAGTTATCCTAAGCACAGACCCAGTGCTACTTCCTCTCATCACTAAAAGTACATGGCTTGACTCAAAGAACCCTCCCCCCAGAATAAGAGAAGAAGTTGGGAAGATAGATTAGAGGACTATAGCTCTGTAGAACCACTAGATCTGACTCTGGTACTCCATAGTTCCTTGAGTGTTGCTAGGAGTGCCCCCAGAACATGTGTGAAGATTAAAAATGAAAGACTTTCACAAGTAGGTTAGAAAACCAGCTCCAGTACGACATGCTGACAAAGAGGAAATTGGGAACAACTTGACCTAAGAGCAGGTTACCCTACCTTACCAGCTAACAATAAGACAAAATCAGAAGATCTGTCACCCTTTGGTAGATCCAAAAGCCAAAATCGCGATTTACAGATGACTGCTGCTAGAACCATGACCAGACGGTATACACCGTGGGACCAATAAAAAAGCCCTAGTCTAGGGTTTGAACTACGACCTGCACAA
The DNA here is from genome assembly GCF_024139225.1 of Suncus etruscus. Classification (NCBI taxonomy): domain Eukaryota; kingdom Metazoa; phylum Chordata; class Mammalia; order Eulipotyphla; family Soricidae; genus Suncus; species Suncus etruscus. Next base: position 78,156,537 of record NC_064854.1, read on the forward strand.
CAACCAGGAACCCCACTTCCAAAGGTCTAGCAGAGACAATCGTAAAGGAATATGGCTTCTGGAAGCACAAAGAAAGATGCTATCCTAAGTGCCATCCTAGGTACAGTGCAAAGACCAAGACCACCAACCACAGAAGATGGATTAAGATGACACTGAGGGAACAGAACTCCTGAACCACAAAGACTGACGTCGTCATAAATCCCAACCCTGAATTTGTGCAGATACTGAGATCTCAAGACACAGAGGTCTGTTTGTACCACCCAGAACAGAACGGAAGTCTCCCAAACACGACAAAGGACCACCGGGAGAGTAAATGATCCTGAACAGAGTCTATAGTTGATCCCATGACAATATAATCCAAAGGCGGAGAAACCCATAACTCTTAGGCCAAGTGAATTCCTTTTCGAATGACCCCAACATTTACTGTGCCAGGGCAGAAGGGGAAAAAAAAAAAAGCACAAAGCATTGTTTACTTATTATATATTATTTTGTACCTTCATTTATTATTATTACTATTATTTTTACTTACATAACTATTTTTTGGTCGATTTCTCTGTGTAGGTGTGGTTATTGAAGCTGTTGTCCCCAGATATTCCTAGTTTTTTTTCTCCTTTTTTCTTTTCTCTCTTTATGGGCTAAGTCATGTTTCTTATATCAAGACCATGGTGGTTTTTGCTTTTTTTTGGTTGTTTTTGTTTTTGTTTTGTTTTGTTTGTTTGTTGTTTGTTTTTATTTTTGTTTTGTGCATGTGTGGTGCTTACCATTATTGTTGGAGTCCTCACTGGATAATGGACACATTTTTTTTTTGTACTGATGGAATGTTTCATTTTCTTTTTTCTCCATAGCCCCCCAAATCGATGATGAGAGCCTCTAGAAGGACTCTGCCCACTTTTGGAGTATTAGACTTTTACCCCAGTTTACTACTTTTCTCTTCTTCAGACCAAACCACGCAAACTTAACTAACTAGGCCTACCTCCCAGTTAGAGGGGGAAATTAGGGAGACACTTAGACCAATCAGATGCAAGACTACTATGTGGTAGGATAGGTACATAGGGGACCACATATTCTAGCAGCCTTGGGGGTGAGGGAAGTGGATATGGGAGATAGGACAAAAACGGAGGTGAAGGGAAGACAATTTGGTGATGGTAATCCCCCCCTGATGTTATGTAAATATTTAACTAAAATATTATCGTCATCATGTAAACCACTATGATCAAAATAAAAATTATATTAAAAAAAAAGAAAGCTATCCTAATGGGAAATATACTAAAAATCCCTGCACTCACACCTTGCATTCCTAGACACTGAGCTTTTGTTGGCATCTTTTCTATGTTCCTTAAAACAATCAGTTTCTACCTCAATGTAATGATTTGGATTTAAAGTTAAATATAAAATGTAGGATCATATTATTGTGAGGATAATAAAATCTCTAGGGGAGAAGTATTGTTGGCTGTTTGAGAGCAAGAGATACTGCCATGTTATTCACATGTTTTTTTCCAGCTATGGTGTGGCATCTTTTGATTGCTATTGTCCCTGACATTAAGTACTTTGAAAACTATGACTCAACTAAAATGTGGCGGTACCACTTAAGCCAATATTTTACTTTTACCTTTTTTTTTTTTTTTTTTTTTTGGTCACACTAAGGGTTGCTCAGGTACTTTCCACAAGCTTTGTGTTTGGGTGTCACTCTTTGCAGTGCTGTATTAGACCTAATTCTTCCCAAAAAGAAATTTAATTTGGGCTAAAGAGTCAGTTCAAAAATTTTGGAATTCATGGAGCGCTGGGTTCAATAGTTGTCACAGTGTAAATCATTCTCAACTTTAATAATTATTTTTTATTTGGTACACCCAAATTTTTATTGGTATTTTTTATTGGTACACTCAACTGTACCAGTGCTTACTAAGACTCTATGCTCAAGGATTGAACCATATAGACTCTGGGCACTATATATAGGTGCTGAACCCCAGTTGTCTCTGTGCAAGGCCAGTTCACTATCCACTTTTCCAACTTTCTAGCCCATTTCATGTATTTTAATTACAGTCATCTAGTTTGGATACTATGCCATCAAGTTTTTATTTGCAATTATTAGAAACAAATGGTTTAAAATATTTTCTCCTTTGTTCAATGACAATTTGGATACCTTCTCTAAAAATGTTAATTAATAAGAAGTTTGGCCCATTTTTAAATTGGGCTATTTAATTTTGAGTTGTGAAAGTGCTTTATATGGACAAAAGATATGGATAGATATATGGTATTATATATTTAATTAATAAATATATTTTCCAGGGCCAGAGAAATAGCACAACAGTAGGGCGTTTGCCTGGCACACAGCCAATTCACGATGGACCAAGGTTGAAATCCCACCACATATGGTCCCCCCAGCCTGCCAGGGCAATTTCTGAGTGCAGAGTCAGGAATTACCCCTGAGTGCAGCTGGGTGTGACCCAAAAACCAAAAAAAATTTTTTTTTTCTAATTTTGTATGCTTTCTTGTTAGTTGTCATTTATTTGAAGAGCAATTCTTTTGGGCTGGAGAAATAGAATAAGAGATAAAATGCTTGTCTTGGATATGGCCAATTTGAATCCCTAAAACAATACATTATCCTTGTCACCAGAGTGATTTCTAAGCATATATCCAGGAATGACTTCTCAATATGGCAGGATAAAGCTCAACTTCTCCTTCAATCCCCAAAGAAGCATACAAATTCAGTTTATATTTATTTTTCAATTGACGTTGCCTCTGTTGTCAAGTTTAAGACAGTATTTTTAATACAATATATTACTATTATATATTTAGTATATATATTTAGTATTTATATTTTTTTTTGTTTTTTTGTTTTTTTTTTTGGTTTTTGGGCCACACCCTGTGACGCTCAGGGGTTACTCCTGGCCATGCGCTCAGAAGTCGCTCCTGGCTTGGGGGACCATATGGGATGCCGGGGGATCGAACCGCAGTCCGTCCTAGGCTAGTGCAGGCAAGGCAGGCACCTTACCTCTAGCGCCACCGCCCGGCCCCAGTATTTATATTTTGTATAAATATTTAATATATATTTTATTAATATATAGATTAGTATATATTTCTAATAAGTATATTTCTAATGAAATATAGACTTATTCACGTTCTATTTAATAAATTTTTAATTTTTTAAATTCAAGTCTTGGTTTGTTTTAACTTATGTATGGTTTGGGTTTGAGTTCGTTTTTATTCTTTGGCATGTAAAAATACAATTTTATATCACAATTTTGTTGAACACTCTTCTACCCGTATTTGAATTGACTTGGTAGTCTTGGCAGAAATCAATTCACTATAAATGTTTATTTTTTTATCTTGGTTACTGTAAACAATGAAGTAATGAATGTAAAAATACAAAGATTCTAGATCTTATCTTAATTTTCCTTAGATAAATACCCTTAGTTAGAACTGCTGGATAATATGATAGTTCTTGTATGATTTTTCTTTTGTTGTTACTTTTTTTTTTATGTCTCACATTTTTTTTTGTACAAGTACAACAATTTTAACCAATGGGAGCATAAACACATTTTGATGGCGGGAAGGATAAAGAGGAACCTGGCAGGATGGGGGGAGGGGAAGCAAATTCTTAAACAAATAGCTAATTGATATTTACGCAAATACAATTATTTGTTTAGCCTATTTTCCATTTAGATCTATCTTTTATGCAAGCAATAAGGATCATAATTTAAACTTTACAAAAACATATCTATAACTACATGCTTGAGAGCAGTTACAAAAACAGGTTCCATGGAAAGGTTAAGGCATCTGGTTAAGCCAGATTCTTTGTGCTGAGCTAAATTTATTTGCAGAGTTTTCTGTTGGTTCGGGGCTATGCAAACTTTTGTGGCTTGAATCAGGCAGGCGGTAGAAAATTTATTCAGAGTTCCTTTGATATGTGGGGTGCTCGGTCTCCCACATCTCCCCCTGTTTAGTATACAATATGGAAGGGACAGACGTGCCTCGGTGGACTGGCCACACTGGGTGAAGAGGTGTGGGGCTTCCAGTCACCACATCTGCTACCCTTGAGTCAGTCGTTTCCAAAGCTTGGCAAGGCGCGAGCGCACAGATTGAGGTCTATGCGCCAGCTCCTCGATAACTTCAAACTTAAGTGGCAGAGAGTTGGCAGGAGGGGAGATGTCAGGTGTCAGCTGGTCTTCTGAGGTGCATAGTTGTTGGTACAGAACCTTTGAGTCCTTTCTGGTTGCTTCATCCACTTGATTCTTTACGAAGGTAGTGAGTTTGCGAAAAGCCCAAGGACCAAAGGAAACTAGCAACATAAAGCCAATGAAGGGCCCCAAAAATGCTGGGGTCACTGTTGTTATCCATGGAGTGGTAGAAAACCAATTTTTGTACCAGCTCTCACTCTGCTCTATATCTTTTTGTCTATTTACTAAGTTATCCTCTGTGTGTTGAATGCTATCTCTAGCTAAGCCGAATTTATTTTAAAAAGCAACATTTTACTCTAAGGATGACACAAATTCCCCCCTCCCTCAAAAAAATGTTAATTTTGAACCACGGTGATTATTCTGCACTCTTTGCTAGGAAATCAACAGTAGTGTAAACTTCTTTAAGTTTGTAAACATTTTTAGCAACAGTTATAAGGCATTAGCAGATTCTAGAGTATGAACCAATGAATAAATATTTGTGCTTACACCAATAACACCTAGGCCTTTTAATAAGGCTAGGGTGATGGCAGTGTTTGATTTTTGTACTGCAGCTGGGGAGAGACACAAGATATTTAAGAGGTAATAAGGCAATTTTTGATCTAACAGTCAATTTAGACATTAAAACAACCAAAACACAGTGGTACTAGGACTAAAGAAACAAATGTAAAACAATGGGGGAGATAAACTAGTGAAACAGGCAAAAAACATTAAATTGGGGGCAATCATGAACTGAGAGGAGAAATCAACGACAAGAATTTGATTACAATTTTAGGGGGAATCATATTGGGTACCAAAAGGCAAAGTTCAAGTTCCACCACCTGTTCCAAGGTGATGCCGATGTGAGGCTTGGGGCTGATAGGCAGGGTCAGTGATGGTGGAGGCGTTGACCATCTGCAGGATGAGGTTCGAGATGAAAACTGGACCAACAGGTTTGATGGTTAATCTAGGCATTAACAAAGCTAATAGTCATGATAAGCAAGAAACATTTTAGTAACAATATGGGGAGAATGTCCAGTGGAGCTGGGGGCTTCAATGAAGATGGAAGTGTTATTAACCACAATGGTTTGATTGCAAATGTTTGATAGTTGGACAGGGGGGGCGCATATATGGTCCGAGTAAGCAAGTTCCCACGCCCATGACCTGTGTCAAAGGTATGCCTTGATGATTCTCAGCTCCCCAGTGGAGGTCAGCACAATTCTTTAAAGAAATAGAACAATCAATTACAAAATTCATCTGGAACCACAAAAGACCCAGGATAGCCAAACACATACTGAAAAATGAGAAGTTGGGAGGCATCTCCTTACCTAACTTGAAACTATACTATAATGCCATAGTAATTAAAACAGCATGGTACTGGAGCAGAGACAGGACCTCAGACCAGTGGATCAGAACAGAATTCCCAGACATAAACCCTCAGATATACAGCCAACTAATATTTGATAAAAGAGGCAAGAATATGAAATGGAACAAAGAACGCCTATTCAACAAATGGTGTTGGTACAACTGGAAACTCACATGTACGAAAGTGAAAATCGACCCATATCTCACTCCTTATACAAAAGTCAACTCAAAATGGATCAAAGACCTGGAAATCAGACCTGAATCTATAAAGTTTATCGAGAATAAAATAGGTAGAACACTCGAAGACCTTTATATCAAAAGGGTCTTTGAGAATGGAGCACCAATGGCAAGAATGTTAGCATCAAATATAAACAAATGGGACTACATCAAACTAAAAAGCTTCTGCATGGCAAAAGAAACCCTACTTAACGCAAGAAGACAGCTAACAGAATGGGAAAAAATCTTTTCACTTGATATATCAGATAAAGGGCTGATATCTAGAACATACAAAGCGCTCAGAAAGCTGAGCCCCTCAAAACCAAATAAAGCCATAAAAAAATGGGGAGATGAAATGAATAGACACTTCTCTGAGGAAGACAGAAGGATGGCCAACAAACACATGAAAACATGCTCACCTTCACTCATCATCAGGGAGATCCAAATCAAGACAACAATGAGATACCACCTCACACCAGTGAGGTTGGCTCACATCAAAAATAATGGAAACAACTTTTGTTGGCGAGGATGCGGTATGAAAGGAACTCTCATCCACTGCTGGTGGGAATGCCCCCTAGTCCAACATCTATGGAGAAAAGTCTGGAGAGTGCTCAAAGAACTCAGAATTGAGCTGCCATTTGACCCAGCAATTGCTCTCCTAGGCATATACCCCCAAGATGGAAGGACATTCATTCCAAAATACGTATGCACCCCACTATTTATTGCAGCAATCAGTATAATAGCCAAATCTTGGAACCAACCTCGATGTCCAACAACAGATGAATGGATCATTAAGATGTGGTATTATATACAATGGAATATTACATGGCAGTTAGAAATGATACAATCACAGACTTTGCAGCAACGTGGATGGACCTAGATCATGTTACTTTTTTTTAAAGGAAATTAACTCCAAGCTGTTCTCCATATTATACCAAATCACATTCTCTGTCGTAAACGAGAACACTTTCTTCTGTGTATTCTTTAGTTCCCCCAAAGGAGTTCAAATAAGTTATTTAACCAAAGAAAGTTCAAATGATTTTAAAGAGATGGCAATAAAATTCATATAATAAATTAATTCATATGCTACTTAAACATAATTTATGAAAACAAAAGATATGAAAAGTTGATAATTTGGGTTTTTGATCATCATGGTTTAGTAGAAAATAAAAATAGGTATCATAATTGACTTTATTAAATATAACAGTGTAAAATTTATAGTAATAAGGGCCACTTGGCATATACTTTTTTTTCTAGTTAAACAATGCTTTTATTGCCCGAATACACAAATTTATGCAACCAAGGTTGAGGCTGTTGATAATTCATATTTCCAATTGGGAGGGAGAACCCGTTTGGTCTTACAATAGCGGGCCAAACGGTGAATATGACTCTCAATTAGGATCAGACAGAATTTAGCATCCTTATCCTTTCTGTTCCTCTCAAGATGCTTGTGGACAGCAACAGCTTTCTTAATTAAATGGTAGAGATCCCCGGGAAGATCAGGAGCAAGTCCTTTAGACTTAAGGATCCTCAGGATTTTATTGCCTGTCACAAAGCGCACTTGTGCAACACCAGGGGAGTCCCTCAGGATGACACCGATCTGGGATGGCGTCAGGCCCTTCTTGGCCAGTTTGTAGATCTGCTCCTTCACGTCGTCCGACCTCAGCTTCAGCCAGGTCGGGATGCTGCAGCGATATGGCAGAGCGGACTGGGACAGGCCCTTCCCAGGAGCGTGCATGCGACCCATGATGGTGGCGGATGGGAGGTGAAAAAGAGCTCACTTGGCATATACTTTTTTTAGGGCTACTCTTTTTTTTTTTTTGGTTTTTTTTGGTTTTTCGGGTCGCACCCGTTTGACGCTCAGGGTTACTCCTGGCTAAGCGCTCAGAAATCGCCCCTGGCTTGGGGGGACCATATGGGACGCCAGGGGATCGAACTGCGGTCCTTCCTTGGCTAGCGCTTGCAAGGCAGACACCTTACCTCTAGCGCCACCTCGCCAGCCCCTTCACTTGGCATATACTTAACAGCATTGTTTAATTGTCTATAAGTCTTGGCAGTTTGGTAACAGCTTTTCTAACAGCTATAAAGTGTTTCTCATTTGGTTTTGATTTTCTTTTTCCAATGACAACGAGTAATTTTGAGCATATTTTTTTGTGTACATAGCCATTTAAATATTTTCTTTGCAAAAATATCACAAGTTATTAGATCATTAAAATCAGGTTATTAATTTAATGTTTTTTTCTATTATTTGCTCTTTCTATATTTAGCCTAGAAAGATTTAAAATTTGCTACAAGGAAGCCTAGATTTCAATAACCCAAAGTTCTATCTCTTCATTTTGAGTGAATTAGTACAGGAAAATCTCTCATTTTTTCATTATATTAATGAAAAAACATTTAATTATTAGTGAAATGATCTTGCTACATTTAGATACATTTTTACAAAATTATAGAAGGAAGAGAGGAAGGGAGGAAGGCGAGAAAGAAGGAAGAAAAGAAGGCCAAAGAAAAGAAGGAAATAAGGATTATTTGCAGTCTATATTAAATTTTGTTTCTTAGAAAAGCAAAAAAAAATGTTCCTAATACATGGACTAGCACATGGCGAATTTTAAAAAATGCAAGTATTCTTTGCATTTGCCTATTTTAAATATTGAAATAAATCAAATTTAAGGTAATAACTTTTTAATAATTTGTGAATTACTTTAGTAAACTGGTAACAATTTTATAGGAGCAAATATGTAATAGAGCAATTATAACAAAATGGTCATAACAAGTCAATGAAATTTTCATGTCTTTATTTCCATGGCAATTTCCTTGTAAATATATGGTTGAATTACAAAATACACTGATTATAAATGTATATATATTATATATGTATCTGGTTATAATTAAATAACAATTAGTTTTCATGTTGATAAACACATTGTCTTAATATAATAGCTTACTTTGGATATTTGGCTAACAGGCTTTTATTAATCACCAAATGTAATTTTTAATTTATTTTATTTTATTGAAACCATTGTGATTTACAAAGTTTTTTATAATTGGGTTTGAGACATACAGTGAATCAGGACCAAACCTAACATCAGTATAGACTTCCTTCCACCATGACCCCACACTTTGCCCCACAACCTGACACTATAACGGGCTCTTTTAAAGTTTAGATTGTTAGAGTTTGGGTCTCATGATCCCATTGTTGTTGACTTTGGCTTGGATATTTAGGGATATCCTTTATTATTATTATTTTTTAATTTCCACCAATTAACCTGAGACTGCTTATCTCCTGGCCCCCATTCTTTCACGTTTGTGTTTCTCCTCCTCCACTCAGCTTTTTTTCTCTGAGGACAAGGATGTTTGAGATAACTCCCATATGGACCATTGCATTTCTTCATGCAGTTATTCTAAATGTCACAGTTAAGAGATATCATTCTGAATTTATTCCTCTTCTTCTGGCTTACTTCATTTAACATAATAACTTCCAGTTACATCCATTTTGCTATAAATTGCACAATTGCATTATTCCTACAGCTCTATAGTATTACATTGTATAAATGTACCACATCTTCATGATCCACTCCTATGTTATTGGACATTTAGGTTGATTCAAACTCCTATCTATTGTACCGAGTACTACAATGAATAGTGGTGTGCATATATCCTTTTGGATTAATGTTTTTTCTTTCCAGGGGGAAAGAAAAATTACCCAATTGATATACTCAATACCCAATTGAGGGATTGTTGGATCATATGGAAGTTATATTCTGAGTTTACTGAGAATTCTCCATATTGTTTTCTAAATTTTTTTTAAATGTAAGGGACTTAAAAATTAAACAGGAATATATTATATAAGCTTTTGTAATTATTGTTAAATATATGGGATGCTGGGGATCAAACCAAGGTCCATCCTGAATTGGCCACATGCAAGGCAAATTCCCTATATTGCTGTGCTATCAGTCTGGCCCCCTTGTTTTTACTTATTGATTGCAACAATTTTATGTGATTTATCTTCAAATGTGATAGTAAAAAATTATACTACATGAAGGTAGAAAATCTTACATATATTTTATATTAAAGAAAATATTACTAGATAGTAAAATATACTTGATTTTAAGGCAAAATATAGATATTCTTGTATAATAATATTGATTACATGCAATACAGGTAAATATAACTATTGAATAGTTTTAAAAATACCTAAACTGCAGAAATGCATTTATATTTTAGTAGTTGATTGTTTTTTATATTAGAGGCCATCTTTCCGAATATATTTTCTCCTAGCAGTATTTTGGTAGAGCAAAACTTGGAAAGGTAAATAGATATTAAATTTTATATTGCAGTATTTAATGTAAATAATTTTGTGGATAGAATCAAAGAATATTTAGGCATCAGTTAAGATGAAATTATTCTCTCTATAACAGAAGCTCTAAAATAATGGCTACACAAATTGGATTCTTTTTTAAAATCCCACATGTAAAAATTACAGGCAGAAATTGAAATGTATGAAAACAGCAGCATTAACACAGTGGGGATCTTTGCTACCTATCAGGATGATCATCATCTATTTGTGGTTCATTAAGGCTGTAGCAATACAGAAAGTCTTAAAATTTATAATTTACAAACATAATGGCATATTATTTAAAACATGCTTTCTGTGAGACTTGCTATGATATTAAAATGACAATATAAGGACTCTTTAGTTGAACTCAATACCAAATATGTTTTAATCTAGTAGATCAAATTTGAATATATTCTGAATATTATGACGACTAAAGTATTTTTTGTTTATCTTATTGTCTATAGTAATGGCAAAATTGTTATGTAAGTGTTAATATTTTTGGAGATGTCTCTTAAAATAAGTAGTGGAATAACCTAACATCTGAGATTTAATTTATTATTTTTGTTAAACTAAAGGATAGGTCTGATAAGGGGTTAACATCTAAGACATATATGACACCAGTAAGGTTTACAACAAAAAATACTTCTAATACCATCAACCATGAGGAAAAGAGATGAACAGATATTTTCTAAAAAATACAAATGGCCGGGCCCGGAGAGATAGCACAGCGGTGTTTGCCTTGCAAGCAGCCGATCCAGGACCAAAGGTGGTTGGTTCGAATCCCAGTGTCCCATATGGTCCCCCGTGCCTGCCAGGAGCTATTTCTGAGCAGACAGCCAGGAGTAACCCCTGAGCACCGCCGGGTGTGACCCAAAAACCAAAAAAAAAAAATACAAATGGCCAAAAGGCATATGAAAATAAAATGCTTCACATCATTAATCATTACATAGATGCAAACCAAAGCTGCAATGCAATATCACCATATACCACATAACTGGCACACATCAAATGGAAGAAGAAAAATCATCTAATGCTGATGCAGGGAGTAAAGAACTCTCAATTCACTGCTGATGGCAATGTTGACTAGTCCAGCCTCTTTGGAAAATATGAATATTGCTCCAAAACTAGAAATTGACAAAGCACTAATACTACTGAAATACAATATAGAAATCCCAAAACCCAATGAGGAAAAGACATCTACACTTTTATATTCATTGCATTACTATTTACAATAACAAGAATATAAAAACAACCTAATTGCCTGAAAACAGATGAGTGTATAAAGAAACTGTGAATTATTTACACAGAATATTACAAAGTTGTTAGGAAAAGTGAAGTCATGCAATTATGGGTAGACATGGAAAGTCATATATTATGGATAATTATGAAAAGTATTATGCCAAGCAAAATGAGACGGAGGCATAGGCATAAAATGATTACACTCATTTGTGGATTATAGAAAATACAACATAATATAGTAATGATAGACAATAGAGAATGTGTACTTATAGGAGGTAAGGTGATATGCATGTTACCTCTTTAATATCTATATTATAATCCATAGTGTTTAATAATACATAAGATGTAATATTATAGAATATAAAATCTGAATATATTCTGAATATTATGACTACTAAATTATTTTTGTTTATTTTATTGTGCATAGTAATGGCAAATTAGTTATATATGTGTTTGTGCTTCGGAGATGTAACTTAAAATAAGTAGTGGAATAACCTAACATTTGAGATATAACTTAATATTTTCTTAAGGTAAAGAATAGATAGTATAAAATCTATAATAAACCACAGTGTTTAAAAGGGGAAAAAAGAGGAGAAGAAGCAGAAGTAAAAGAAGGAGGATAAAAGGAGTAAGAGGAAAAGGAGAAGAATAAGGAAAATAAGGAGAAGAATAATGAAAATAAGGAGAAGGGAGATTTGGGCAATGTCTGGGCGAGAGCAGAGAGGCTCCCGTCCTACTCTCCTCCACCAAGTTTGAATGGGCTCTCCTTCCCAATCTTCCCTCAGTTTTCTTCTGGGTTCCAGTGCCATCACGGTTTATCTGACCTTTGGGGCCAGCCAGATTGGTGTCTGGGAGAAAATAGGTAACCTCATGTCTTAATCCCTTCCACCAAATGTAGGCAAGGCTGTATATTTGCGTCTTTATCAGTATTCTTTCTTCCTTCCCACCAGTCCTCATATTATTTCCAAATCACATGAACGTGCTAGTGTCTGTATGATGTCTTTTCAATATATATCATAGACTTCCTAGCAGATTAATTCTAGCACGTTTTTCAATAGCCTGAGAATCTAGTACTATAAACCATTAAATGCAAAGATCAATCGGGAAGCTAAAGAAGACATCTACTGTGGGGGATATGGAGAGAAATCCTGGCAAATTTCCAAATTCACCCAAATGCTTGAAACTTATAGATGAGGATGTAAGATCAACACTTACTGATATAGCAATGGAAATCAAGGAGTCACTAGCCTGCAAAATTAAGAAATGTATAGATGAACAATTCAAGCAACTCAAAACATAATTCTGTCAGAAGATGATAAAATATGGGGCCAGAGAGGAGGCACTAGATGTAAGCTGTCTGCCTTGCAAATGCTAGCCAAGAAAGGACCGCATCTCCCAGCATCCCATATGGTTCCCCTAAACCAGGGGCAATTTCTGACCCTTAGTCAGGAGTAACCCCTGAGCATCAAATGGGTGTGGCCCCAAAAACCAAAAAAAAAAGATATAATCCATAAACATAAAACTGAAAGAACTTTAAAGCATGTTAGCAAGATATAATAGTAGAATTACTAAGGTGGAGAATCGCATAGAGAACTTGAGGACAAATTACAAGCCAGTTGGGATAAAGAAGTCAAAAAAGAAAGAAGAGATGAAACCCTGGAATGAAATATAAGGTACTTAATGAACAAAGACAGGAGAAATAACTTCTAATTATAGAAATTTCAGAAGGGGAAGAAAATGTGAAAGGGGAAGCACAAGTAGTGAAGGAGATAATAGCAGAGAACTTCTTTCCTCAAGAAAATGTTTTCTCTACAAATTCAAGAGTCAAAAGGAGTGCCAAAATAGACCATAATAAAAAAACAAGACATTTAGTAATCCAAATGGCAAAAATAAAAAAGAAAGAAAAATAAAAAACAGGGAGATCGACTCTTTAAACCAGTAAGGATTTAAAAAAAAAAAAAAGCCTTAAGTTTAAAGGCGAAAACATAAGAATCAAACCTGATTTTCCATTTAAAACAATTCAGGCAAGAAAAGAGTGGAATGACATATTTAAACTACTGAATGAAATAAAATTTCAACCTAGAGTACTCTACCTAGCAAAACTCTCATTTACATGGGAGGGAGGTTTAAAAATATTCTAAGAGAATAAAGAACTCACAATATTTGTGCTAACCAAACTGACTTTAAATTAACTACTCAAAGAGCAATTATACAAACCAAATTCCTAATTGTAACAACAATCCTACACAACATATTGGCACAGCAGTCCTTTCTGTCAATAGTTTCCTTAAATGTAAATGAATATTAGAAAGAGCTCATTATGACAAAGTCATGGCAAAAATTTTAATCTATTCATTTTTTACTTGATTATACCTTATAATATAATCTAATGTTTATGTTCACACAAGCAATGTAATATGCAATTGCATGTTATAAACTCCTGTTACAAAGCTCATTCATTGAATATGTTATTGTAATCTGCTTTCAAGTGTAGGTAATTTACCATTATACTATAATGTTTATGATTTTAAATTGCTTTTAGAAAAGGAAACTGGATGCTGAAGGCACATTATACAGTGCTCATTACCATATCGCTTACTTTTCTAGACTTGAAAATTTTGATTGTTTTAAAGAATGCTCTATACACAATCTAACCCAGAAGACTTTCTTCAGTAAAGTTTACCCTCACCAATCATGATTAGCCTAGACAACTTTTAGCTTTCTGTCCCATTTTACCTGGGTTAGATTTCAACTATAATCAATGGATTAATCCTCAGTGTCTGTCTATGTGTGCATATGAGTGTATGTGTATGTGTTGGCCATCTCAATGTCTGTCTAATGTTTTTCTATGTTGTTTATTGTCCTTCTTCTCTTTGCTTACCACCTTACAAATTCTTTTCTAGCCCTTTACTCTCTCAACTCCCATCTGTTATTCCCAACATTTAACCATTTTTACCCTGAGTTCTTAACTCCTCACGAAGCAGAACATTCCCCTACCCCAGCCAGCTGCTAACCAGCTCCCAAAGTGAAAAGAAGGATTCTCAGCCTGAGCAAAAGCTGACATTGTCTCTGCTGCTGATTTGTTTTCAGCAGCCCCCCCCCCCTTTTTCCCACCTCCCTTTGCTGTGAACTACCAGATTTGATTGCTGCTAACTACCAGATTTGGTTTCTGAGAAGCCCCTGGCTTGAGGACATAGCCTGCTATGTGACTGCTGGGAGTCAATTTTAGAATCCACAAGACCAAATCACAGGCTGCAGCTGTGCACTGGATTTTATCTTCCCCTCCCAGACTTTCAAAAGACTTAAAGTGGACATGTATATCTCCTGTGAATATTTCTTTAGATATATTATTACCTTAATAGGTATAACCCCTATTGTCTATCTTCATATGTAGCTGCAATTTCCCCCATTTGGGGGATATTTTAGTAGGGAATTCTAGTATAAAAGTTTCTTTAGTGTTTTGAGTTCATGGACTTGTTATCTTTGTCCCCATATGCAAAAATAGTACCTTGTGGCATTGTTCCTTTATGCTTAGGTACATTAAAATGGGGGGGAAACTTAAGTGTGCAAACAAGTACTTATCTAAGATATATATAGTAATACATAAATTTTATGCTGCAACTGAACACTTGTCATAGTGACTTGGCTTAGGCTTCAGAAGATCAGACATTGATGATTAATCTCTAGGATTCAATTTATGGAAAGAAACATGATTTTGTACATCAACACCAGGAATCAGTCTTACTAATTCAGGGAAGATCCTACTACTGCCCTGACATCAACTTACCCCAGAGTGGATTCTTATGACACCCTGACAATAGCAGCAACCTACTTTCAGGGCAGGGTTCTTTGCATTGTCACATAATGTTGAGATAAAACCAGAAGATGCTCCATGTCATCCTGACATCAACAAAGTGTCTGTGCAGAAACAAGGATATCTAGCCACAGAAACTCAACAGCAACAATTGTGAGTATGAAAAGCTTTTATTGTGCCTAGAGAGAAAGACTTGGGGTTAGACAAGTTAGTATGCCTGGAGCCTGGAGTGGGTCTTATGCCAGGATACTTCAAGGGTATGGTCTACCTGTTTTTAGACCAAAGGTTTTTCCTTTCTATTTTCTTCATATTTTTCTGTTCCTATGCAAACAATATCAACTGCCACACACACCTTTTATATTGTACTTTTATCTCGTGTTTTAAAAAAAGAGCTTGCTAAACCTTCTATTACTGTATTAATGATTTTACTGTAGACACAATAATTTTCACAAATAAACATGCTGCTGAACTTCTTTTCTTTCCTTTTTCTTCTCTTCCATTTTATTTTTTTTAGTTTTTCTTTCTATTTTCTTTCTATTTTTTAAATAACTTTGCTTTCCTTTATCTTGAAACAAATGGATTATAACCAGTTATGTCAATTATGTAATGCATTTTCTTTAAATAAAAGTTATGTAAAAAGGAGAAAGAAAAGGGTAGACAGGAAGGGGAAAGGGGAAAAGAAGGGGGAGGAAAAGGAGAAGGAGAAAGAGAAAGGGAAGAAGTGTTTGCAAATAGAGACATATTGGGGGAACTGGAAGCAAACTGGGGTAATATGAACTAGTAAAAGATGGATGTTGGATTTTTGTATAATGGAAGCTCAATAATGAATACATTTATAACTGTATCTTATGGTGATTCAATTACAATTTATTAAAAACAATAATAGGTAAATAAAACATTTGCTTTTATATCAAAAGAACAATAATTTCAAAATCTTGAGGAACAGATTATTATAATATTTGTAGCATGGTAATTATAAAATATTAGGCCTCATTTTTAAGTATTTAATATACAATCTTTAGTGATTTGATGAAAAACAAACTATGGTGGATATAGTATGCAATTATAATAAAATAATTAGTAATTAATGCAACAATAATTTTGTTTATCACATATATTTGAACTAATAATATTAAAAGAAGGGAGATATAAGATAAATGCTTGGAACAGGGGTGGAGGGAGGACAACACTGGTGGTGGAAATGCCCCTCATTCATTGTCACTATGTGCTTTAAATATTACTGTGAAGGATTTGACATTCACTTTGACCACATTAAAAATTAAATAAAAAGATTAGCTATTATAAGAAGCATTTCCATTAAAATCAAAATACCTATTATAAGCAGCACAATCAAATTACCTCAGATTAAATACTGACTTCAGTTTCTAAAACTATGTAGTAGGAATAATAACTTCAATTCTCTTTATTTGCTGTATATAATAAATGAGTATAACTTTTATCCAATTTGTACATTATATAATATATTAATACAGCTATTTAAGTCTAAAAGTTGAGATACATTATGCATTGAAAGTAAAATAAGAAACTAGATAAATATACACAACAGTGGCTTTTTTTAGAATAGCTTTCTTCATATTTTATTCTTTTATATTTTTTACTTCAAATTTTCTTTTATATTTTGTTTTGCTTTGGAGTCACAATCAGCATTACTCAAAGACTACTTATGACTGCACTCAGAGAAAGATTCTCATAAGTATTGGGGTTCATATAGGGTTCTGAGGGTCATGCCTGCAAATATCTTACCCACTATACTAGTTTTATGGACCAATTTTGTCTGATTTTTTCAAGATTTTTATGACTATTTGAATTTATTTGTAATTCTATATGTATATAAGATCAATTTGTCTACTTGTGAAACTCAATTTGTGAAATTAAATTGTTTAGTTGCAGATTATTTTGAATCTGTTCAGAATATTACAAGTCTTAAAGTAAGTTAGAAACTGTCAAACTCTTCTATTTGAGGAAGCATATTGGAAATAGTGACATTACTTGCTTTTAACTCTCTGGTAAATTTCACCAGTTTTTTTTGCTACTTTTCATATTTATTAAATATTTATTTAAATTATCATTAATTCTTGATTTATTTTGGCAGTTTGTATCTTTAGAAATTTTTCACTTTAACTAAATTGCCTGTCATTGGAATATAATTGCTCCTAATAAGTTTTTAATATTATTAATAAAATATACTTTCCTTAATTTTGGTAATTTGCATATTTTGGTGTTTCTCTGTATATTGATCAATTAATTGTAAAGAAGCATCATCAAACACAGACTTCAATTAACACCTATGTTAGTATAGTAGTTGAGTACATGTTGAGTAATCAAATTTATGAAGAAAACTATTATCATTATAGTCTAATTAAAAGTCTGAATTTTTCTAATATCTTCAAAGAACTAACTTTTGATTTACCTATTTTCTTAGTTATTATTAAAATGATATCACTTTACATAAAATATCACTGTATTCAATTTTTACTTCTAAATATTTTAAATTTTATTTTACTACCACTGATATAAAATATATTTAGATATTTTTACATGGTACATTAAAAATTGATTAATATAATTACATTGAAAGAAATTACAGAGAAAGGGAGATCCTTTGTCTGGGAAGGCAGGAGGGAAAATTTTGGCCCTGCTGGGAGAGACTTCGGGGGGCCTGTTTCCTGTGTGTGTTTTTCTACTCTTCTGTGTCCTGAACTTCTCTAGAGAGGGCTGAGAAGGACCCAACAAAAACACTCTTTTATAGGTGTCTAAGCTGAAAACCAAGAAAGACTGAGTGAGTGGGCCCCAGCAGAAAGGCAGACCCTTTGTCTGTGAAGGCAGTTGGGAGGAATCTGCCCCTGCTGGGAGATTACTAACTGGAAGAGACTGAGGGGGCCTGTTGCCTTTACGTGTTTCTCTACTCTTCTGTGTTCAGAACCTTTTCTGTGAGGACCAAGAAGGGCCCACAAAAACACTCTCCTAGAGGCTCCAGAAGAACATGGCCACTCAGCTTCACTTTGCAGCTGCACGCTCTTTCTAACTAATGAACCCCACCATAACATGCAGAAAAAAATCACACTACAAGTGTGACAATGGGGAAACCTTGCAGGCAAAAACCATGCCCAGAGAATGAAGCTAATAGCTCTGATGGCCCCCAAAATACCAACCATCTGATTAATCTCTCAGATAAGGAGTTTAGAATAGAAATATGGAGGATCATCATGGAAATCAAAGAAAACATTTCTCTAGCTGAACAGAAAAGAAAAATAGAAATCAGAAATTCCAAACTGAAATAACAGATCTGAAAAACACAGTAGCTAAACTGAAAGCATCAATGGAAAACTTCTCCAGGAGATTAACAGCAGCCTAGGACAGAATCAGTGAACTGAAAGGTGAAATTTAGAACAACTCCATATAGCAGAAGAGATTGGAAAAAAAACCTTAAGGAAAATGCTTAGACAATGGAAAATGTACACAAATAATGTGAACAAATAAAAATTGAATTCTTTAATAAATTCAACAGAAACAGCATAAGAATCATTGGAGTCCCAGAGGCCCAGGAAGAGGATCCCAGGAAGAATCAACATTACAAAGAAACTCTCAGAGCTAAAGACTGTAAGCAATAAAATCCAGCATGCCCAAAGAGTACCAGCTAAAGGAGACCCAAAGAAAAATACCCCAAGACACATCCTAGTCACAAAGATGAATCCTACAGATATAGAATACTAAAAGCAGCAAGATCAAAAAAAGAAATTACATTCAAAGGAGCAGCCATAAGATTTACAGCAGACATGTCACAAGAAACTCTCATGGCCAGAAGACAGTGGTGGGATATTGTGACAAGATTGAATGAAATGGATGCTTCATCCAAAATACTGCACCCAGTCTCACTCATGTTCAGTTGTGAAGAAAGGATACATAGTTTCATGATAAGCAACAGCTTAGAAACTTTACAGATGCCAACACAGTCTTAAAAGAAAAGCGAAAAGATCTATTTTAAGGCAAGACAGACCAACAGACACACCAAACTTATATGCAAAGATGACATTAAATCCCATGACAATCATCTCTCTTGTCAATGGATTAAATGCACCAATTAAGAGACAGAGTGGCAAAATGAACCAAAAAGATGAATCCAACCTTCTGCTGCCTACAAGAAACACAACTTAATAGTTAGAACAAATAGATACTCAAAATCAAAAGCTGGAGGAAAATCATTCAGAAAAATAATACCCCAAAAAAGCTGGAGTGGCTATAATAATATCAAATGACACAAAATTTAGACTCAGAAAAAGTTGTAAGGAACAAACATGGGCACTTCGTACTAATCAAGGGATATGAGCAACAGGAAGAAAAACCACGACTAAACTATATAGGCATTCAATGAGAGACCAGAAAAATATCTAATACAATTATTGACTAATTTAAAAGAGGATATCAATAATAATACAATAATTGTGGGAGACCTCAACACGACCCTGTCAACACTTGATAGGTCAAACAGACTAAAGCCCAACAAAAATATACTAGAACTAGAAAGAGAGATGGAAGAAAGAGGCACGTTCTTCTCCAATGTAAATGGGTCATTCTCCAGGATAGACCACATGCTGGCATACAAAACATACCTGTATAAAATCAAGAGGATAGAAATTTTGCAGGCTACCTTCACTCACCATAAGGCTTGAAATTAGATGTGAACTACAAAGGGACACAAAAAAACCAAACTTTAACAACTGGAAATTAAACAGCCTGCTACTGAGAATCAGTGATCCAAGATGAAATTAAAGATGAAATCAAAACTTTCCTGAAAAGAGGTGACAATGAAGACACAAACTATCAGAATCTATGGGACACAGCAAAAGCGGTATTGAGAGAAAAAGTTATAGCTTTGCAAGCACACATCAGAAAGGAAGAAGGGGGATACCTGAATAGCCTAATGATGCAGCTTATAAAATTAGAAAATGATCAACAGAAGGAATCAAAAAATAGAGACAGAAGAAAATAACAACGCTGAGAGCAGAAATCAATGAAGTGAAATTCGAAAGATCAATGAAAGCAGAAGTTGGTTCTCTGAGAAAAATTAAATAATATTGATAGACCATTGGCAAAACTCACAAAGAGAGAAACTTGATAACCCATATTAGAAAGGGGGAGATCACTACAGATATTGCAAAGATTCAAAGGGTAATCAGAGACTACTTTGAGAAACTCTATGCCACCAAGTATGAGAACCTGGAAGAAATGGATAAATTCTTGGACTCTTATAACCTTCCACAGTTGAATAAAGAGGATGTAGCATATCTAAAAACTCATATCACCATTGAGGAAATTAAAATGTAATCAAATATTGGCCCCAAAACAAAAGCCCAGGCCCAGTTGGATTAAGTAATGAATTCTTTTAAACCTTTCAAGAGGAACTACTACCAATTCTGGCCAGGCTATTTTATGGTTTTGAAAAAATGGGCACACTTCCAAATAGCTTTTATGAAGCCAACATCACCCTTGACACCAAAACCAGACAGAGATGCTGCCCCCAAAATTTACAGACCAATGTCCATGATGAACATAGATGCAAAGATCCTCAACAAAATCCTGGCAAATAGGATCCAAGTCCTCTTCAGTATCATTCACTATGATCAAGTAGGTTTCATCCCAGGAATGCAAGGATGGTTTAACATCTGTAAATCTATTAACATCATACACAACATCAACAACAAGAAAAATAAAAATCACATTATCATATCAATAGACACAGAAAAAGCATTTGATAAGGTCAACACCTATTCTTGATAAAAAAGAACTCTCAGCAAGATGAGAATGAAAAAAAACCTTTCTTAATATAGTTAAGGCCATCTACCACAAGCCAATGGCAAATATTATTCTCAATGGAGAAAAACCAAAAGCCTTTCCTCTGGTACAAGACTAGGCTGGTCTCTCTCACCATTCCTATTCAACATAGTACTGGAAATACTTGCTATAGCGATTAAGTAAGAAAAAGATATCAAGGGCATCCAGATAGGAAAGAAAGAAGTCAATCACTCACTATTTGCAAATGACATGGTACTATACTTAGAAAACCCTAAAAACTCTACCAAAAAGCTTCTAGAAACAATATATTTGTATAGCAATATGGCAGGCTACAAAATTAACACACAAAAATCTTTGTCCTATTTATACACCAATAATGATAGGGAAGAAACGGACATTAAGAAAACAGCCCCATTCACATTAGTGCCACACAAACTCAAATATCTAGAGTCAACTTGACTAAAGTCGTGAACAACCTATAAAAAGAAAAGTAAAACACATACCCTGCTCATGACTTGGAAGGATTAACATCATTAATATGGTCATACTCCCCAAAGCATTATACAGATTTAATGCAATCCCTCTAAAGATACTCATGACAAAAATGTGGATCAAACACTTCTGAAATTCATTAGGAAAAATAAACACCCTCGAATAGCTAAAGCAAACCTTGGGAAAAGGAATACGTGAGGCATTGCTTTCCCCAACTTTAAACTGTATTATAAATCAATAGTTATCAAAACATCATGGTATTGGAATAAAGACAGATCCTCAGATCAGTAGAATAGGCTTAAGTACTCAGAGAATGCTCCCCAGACATACAATCACCTAATTTTTCATAAAGGAACAAGAAATTAAATGAATCAAGGAAGGCCTCTTCAACAAGCGGTGTTGGCACAATGGGTTAGCTACTTGCAAAAAGTTGAACTCAGACCCCCCCATCTAACACCATGTACGAAGATCAAATCCAAATGGATTAAAGACCTTGATATCAGACCTGAAAACATAAATTATAAAGGTTTCTTTTTTCTTTTTGTGCCACACTCAGTGACACTCAGTGGTTACTCCTGTCTATCCGCTCAGAGATTGCTCTTTGCTTGGGGGACCATGTGGGATGCTGAGGGGATCAAACCAAGGTCTGTCCTAGGGTAGCACATGCAAGGAAAATGCCCTACCCTGATTTGATGTATTTATATTTTATGTAGAAACAGAAATATGAAGTTACTAACCATGGTCATCATATTACTGGTAATTATTTTATTTAAGTGTATTTGTTTTTTAAATTATATATGAAACAAAAGAGTTACAAACCATAGTTACTTTAGTATTTGCTCATGCATTTTTGTATCTTCATATAGTCTTATTATTTCACATTAATTAATTTATTTTTAGGAAGTATGTACTTTTTTATTGAATAAAATTTACATAGATATGAGGGGATGATCTGTGAATCAATAACAAGACATTTTTAGAATAAATAAAAAGCAAAAAATACTAAGTGCCTTAGGGAGAATGCAGGCTTGAGAAATCAAGACCACTTTGTATAATTTTTAATTGCTATCTTTCATTTCAACCGTAGGAATGTTAATCATTATCATTTTCTCCAAGAAAGGTTTAGAGGAAATAAAATCCTTCATCTTTTGCATATCTGAAGTATTTAATTTTCTTCTTCTTTTAGTGAGTTTTGCTGAAATATATTTTGATTTACATATTTCTAATTTAATAATTTTAAATATAGAAACCCACTCTTTTTTGGAGTCAAGAGTCTAATAAGAAGGTCACCTATAATTTTATTAATCTTCTATTTAATGTAACTAGTTGTTTCTCTCATTTAAAATATTCTGTTAGTTTATTTTGTGCCATTATTCAATCTAGTATTTTGTCTCCTCCATTTTCTTCTCTCTTACATATGGAACTTACACAGTTATATGTTGTTTCACTAGATAGTGTCATACATGTCTCTTAAACTCTATTGAATTTTCTTATTTTTATTATATTTCTGTTCCTAAGAGTTGATTTCCTCTACACTATGTTCAAGTTTGGAAATATAAAATTTCTTAATATCTTTGAATGGTAATTATAATGTGTCAGTTATAAATTAATTTTATCTATTCTGAATTGATCAAATTATTCTAGCAATATTCCAGCATATTTTTTTGTTGTGGGATGAAAGGCTCCCAATTAGTCTTTAAGAGTCATCAAGAGTGACTAAATTTTAAGGTTTACTTATCTCAACTTGAAATATATTTCTTTATTTACTTGCAATCTTATTAATTTGAGGTAGGGTGCTATGCATATTACTGAAGTTTCAGGTTTTGAAAACAGACAATTTTGTCTATTACTTTTATAATTTATTGAATAGTTTAGAGGTATATGCAGTCTATAGCAATTTTGCATTACATGGCTCTCCATCTATCTTATAGTTCAATGGTCCTCAAACTATGGCCTGCAGGCCACATATTGTATTTATTCCCATTTTGTTTTTCACTTCTAAATAAAATATATGCAGTGTGCATAGAAATTTGTTCATAATTTTTGTTTTTACTATAATCTGGCCCTCCAACATCTCATGTAGCTGCTAAAAAACAAGTATGGCGTCTGACATTGTTGCCTCTAATAAACTTGTATATATATATAAATATATATATAATATATATATATATATTTCTTCCATGGGATTACATTTTACAAACATATACTTTGAACAAAAATAAAAATGCAACAGGAACTCTCTGAAGATCTCGATAATTTTATTCTATGCAATTCTATAGTCTGTTCTGAGAATTCTAATTTCTCTGGTTTTTATGGATTTTTCAAATTTGTCCTTTCAATTAAGAAAGTTCATTTGACTCAATTTGCAGTTTCTTCCTTATTCCATGACCTAGAAATTATGGCAAAGCATTGATCTTTCCCAGGCAAATTATTCATTTTATTTGTTCCATTCTTTAGGAAATTAACTGTTTTTGTTGTTTATAAACCACTGACATATATTTTGTCATTATTTTGTGGTTTTATTTACAAGACTACATTAGGTTCTCTTTCTGTTTAAACAGCTATTCTTTCCATTTTACAATTCTACTTAACACATCAATGTTCTTACTTTTCTGTTGATCATCCTACTGGTACTCACTAATTTATGTAACCAGTATTTGGCAATCCACTATACTATTGTTTCTCTGATAAGATTTTATCCTGTAGCTGTCTACAAGATATATACTGATATAGAAGGAATAAAAAAATTACATTTTCATAGATGTAGAATCAACCTCTGTCTATAAGTAGTTTAAACTACAATTTGAAGACAAGACAAACAACTTTGGAACAGAGATAAATCTAGTGATATATTGACACTGGAGAAACCCAATATTCTTCCTTGAGTACATATGTCTCAATTCTCTTGTCTTACATTTTTATAACTTTTTTCCAATAAAACAAAACTTTTAGCTAAAAAAATTAATTACATGGAGAAACAACCTATTTTGAAAAGTTATTTGCATTATCTTTGAATTTCATATTTATTTCTGACATATAATTCATATGTCTGCATCTTTAGTCTTTATTACTATTTTTTGTCAGAAATGTGAAGTTATTATCCCAGGATAATTATATTGGTTTAGTCTCCTCTGGTATGTAGAATCTAGACTCTGAGAAAAAGCCCTGTTTATTTTTATTTTAATTAAAAATAATATATTACAATTATTTTCTTTTTGGATTTTGGGCCACACTTGGCAGTGTTCAGGAGTTACTCCTGGCTCTTCACTCAGAAATTGCTCCTGGCTGGCTCAGGGTACCATAGAGAATGCCTGGCATCGAACCCGGGTCCATGTTTAGAAACATGTTTCTAATTGTATTTCAGCCATAAAATGCATTCCCCCTTTCTAACAGCATGCATAGTATTCTATTTTGTAGATGTAACACAGTTTCTTTAGCCACTATACTATTGTGAGTCATCCGGGTGCTTTCGAGTATTTGGCTATTGTAAATAGCATTGCAATGAACATAGGAGTGCAGAGTACATTATTGTGTTGTGCTTTTGTAGACTGAGGTATATCCCTAGAAGTGGAATTGCTGGATTATATTGTTTTCCAAAAAGGCTAAACTAGATGGCATTCCCACCAGCAGTTATGAGTTTTTTTCTCCTAACATCCTTGCCAGCACTGTTTATACTTGTTCTTTGTGATATGTGTCAATTTTTGTGGCATAAGATGAAACTTTGTTCTTTTGATTTGTATCTCCTTGAGTATTAATGACATGAAGTATTTTTCTTTTTTTCTTAATTTAAACATAATGATTACAAATATGATTGTGATTAGGTTTCAGTCATGTAAAGAACAGCCCCCCTTCACCAGTGCAACATTCCCACCACCGGGCCCGGAGAGATAGCACAGCGGCGTTTGCCTTGCAAGCAGCAGATCCAGGACCAAAGGTGGTTGGTTCGAATCCTGGTGTCCCATATGGTCCCCCGTGCCTGCCAGGAGCGATTTCTGAGCAGACAGCCAGGAGTAACCCCTGAGCACCCCGGGTGTGGCCCAAAACCCAAAACAAAACATTCCCACCACCAATGTCCCAAATCTCCCTCCATCTCACTCCACCCCCACCTGTACTCCAGACAGGCTTTCCAGTTCCTCATTCATTCACATGATTATGGTAGTTCTGTGTAAGTTATTTCTATAACTGCACTCACCACTCTTTGTGGTGAGCTTCATGAAGAGAGCTGGTGTTCCAGCCCTCCTCTCATTGTCTCTGAGGATTGTTGCAAAAATGACTTTTATTTTTCTTAAAACCCATAGGTGAGTGATACTATTCTGCATCTCTCTCTCCCTCTGACTTATTTCACTCAGCATGATAGATTCCATGTACATCCATGTATAGGAAAATGTCATGACTTCATCTCTCCTGAAGACTTCATAATATTCCATTGTGTATATGTACCACAGTTTCTTTAGGCATTTGTCTGTTGAGGGGTATCTTGGTTGTTTCCAGAGCCTAGCTATTGTGAATAGTGCTGCAATAAATATAGATGTGAGAAGGGGGCTTTGTGTTGTATTCTTGTGTTCTTAGGGTACTTCCCTAGGAGTGGAATAGCTGGGTCAAATGGGAGCTCAATTTCCAGTTTTTGGAGGAATCTCCATATCGCTTTCCATAGAGGTTGGACTAGATGGCCTTCCCACCAGCAGTGGATAAGAGTTCCTTTCTCTTCACATGCCCACCAGCACTGATTGTTCTCATTCTTTGTGATGTGTGCCAATCTTTATGGGGTGAGATGGTACCTTATAGTTGTTTTGATTTGCATCTCCCTGATGATTAGTGATGAGGAGCATTTTTTCATGTGCCTTTTGTCCATTTGTATTTCTTTTTTATGAAAGTGTCTATTCAAGACACTTTGACAAAGAAGAAATACACATGGCCAAAAGACACATGAAAAAATGTTCCGCATCACTAATCATCAGGGAGATGCAAATCAAAACAACGATGAGATACCACCTCACACCACAGAGAATGGCACACATCACAAAAAATGAGAATAAACAGTGTTGGCGGGGATGTGAAGAGAAAGGAACTCTTATCCACTGCTGGTGGAAATGCCATCTAGTTCAACCTTTATGGAAAGCGATATGGAGATTCCTTCAAAAACTGGAAATCGAGCTCCCATACGATCCAGCTATACCACTCCTAGGAATATACCCTAGGAACACAAAAATACAATACAAAAACCCCTTCCTTACACCTATATTCATTGCAGCACTATTTACCATAGCAAGACTCTGGAAACAACCAAGATGCCCTTCAACAGACGAATGGCTAAAGAAACTGTGGTACATATACACAATGGAATATTATGCAGCTGTCAGGAGAAATGAAGTCATGAAATTTTCCTATACATGAATGTACACGGAATTTATTATGCTGAGTGAAATAAGTCAGAGAGAGAGAGAAAAACGCAGAATGGTCTCACTCATCTATGGGTTTTAAGAAAATTGAAAGACATCCTTGTAATAATAATTTTCAGACACAAAAGAGAAAAGAGCTGGAAGTTCCAGCTCACCTCAGGAAGCTCACCACAAAGAGTGATGAGTTTAGTTAGGGAAATAACTACATTTTGAACTGTCCTAATAACGAGAATGTATGAGGAAAATGGAGAGCCTGTCTAGAGTACAGGCGGGGGTCGGGTGGGGAGGAGGGAGACTTGGGACATTGGTGATGGGAATGTTGCCCTGGTGATGGGTGGTGTTCTTTACATGACTGAAACCCAAACACAATCATGTATGTAATTAAGGCGTTCAAATAAATTTAAAAAAAAAAAGAGTAATTGCTGAACAAAGTGATGAGTAATCCTTGAGCACTTCTGGGTGTGGACCCAAAACCGAACACATACAAATAAACCTACAAACAACTAAAACAAAAATAATTTAACCTCAGGATTTTGAGGTATTGATAAGGCCTCCCTGTACAAGGCTGCATCTATCTCTGAGGACTTAAGCAAAGAACAGAAGACAAGAACAGCATAGTATGTTCCTTCAGTACACAGATTGCACCTCTTGTCTTTTTTGTTAAACTATCTGAAGGTAATATTTTGTCTCTTTTCTATCTTGTCTAGGTTATGTTAGACTGACATCACCTTCCAGGGCCTTGAAGACCATAGTGGATAAAAATTAGAGACTGAATAGATACTGAAGGTCCCTGGGGTAAACTCCAAGAAATGGGATTACTGGCTCATATGGAAGCTCAATTCCTAGTTTTTTTTTTTTGAGACTTCTTATTACTCTTTGCTATTGAGTAAAGTTATTCAGAAGAACAGGCACGGCAGATTGCTTTCATATGTGGTAGAAAAAAGAAGCAAAGTAGAGGCTACAGAAATGAAGAACTGGCCTTCTGTAGGCAACTTTGGTAGGGGAACTGGGGAGGGTGGAACAATGGGACAACAGTGGAGGGAAGTGGACACTCTGGTGGAGGGTGTGGTACTGGAATATATTAGGCACAAAATCCTATCGCTAACGGCATTGTAAACCACTAGCACCAAAAATAAAATTGAAAAGAGGAAAAAAAAAAGGAAGTGTCTGTTCATTTCTTCTCCCCATTTTTTGATGGATTAGATGTTTTTTTCTTGTAAAGTTCTGTCAGTGCCCTGTATATTTTGGATAGTAGCCCCTTATCTGATGGGTGTTGGGTGAATAGTTTCTCCCACTTGGTGGGTGACTCTTGTATCCTGGGCACTATTTCTTTTGAGGTGCAGAAGCTTCTCAACTTAATGTATTCCCATCTGTTGATCTGTGCTTCCACTTGTTTGGAAAGTGCAGTTTCCTCCTTGAAGATACCTTTAGTCTCAATGTCATGGAGTGTTTTACCGATGTGTATTTATTTCTTGGATAACTTTATAAATTTAAACTTAAATGAATAATAATTTATTTCTTAAAATGTCTGTTCATTTCTTCTCCCCATCTTCTGATGGGGTTCGATGTTTTGTTCTTGTTAAATTCTGTCAGTAACTTGTATATCTTAGATATTATTCCCTTGTCTGAGGGGTATTGGGTGAATAGTTTCTCCTATTCTGTGGGTGGCCTTTGTACTCTACTCTCTATTTCCTTTGAGGTGCAGAAGCTTCTCAACTTAATATAGTCCCATCTGTTTATCTCCACTTCCACTTGTTTGGAGAGTGATGTTTCCTCCTTGAAGATGCCTTTCGTCTCAATGTCATGGAGTGTTTTACCTACATGTTGGTTTTGGTTTTTGGTTTTTGGTTTTTTGGGCCACACCCGGCGGTGCTCAGGGCTTACACCTGGCTATCTGCTCAGAAATAGCTCCTGGCAGGCACGGGGAACCATATGGGACCCCGGGATTTGAACCAACTACCTTAGGTACTGGTTTGGCTGCTTGCAAGACAAGCACCACTGTACTATCTCTCTGGCCCCTACATGTTGTTTTATATACCTTATGGCTTCAAGTCTGATATCAAGGTCTTTAATCTATTTGGATTTGATCTTTGTGCATGGTGTTAGATGGAGGTCAGAGTTTGCTTTTTTTTTAATGAGGCAACACCACTTGTAGAATAGAATTTTCTTGTTCCATTTTGCATTTCTTGCCCCTTTATTAAAGATTAATTGATTGTATATCAGGGGAACATTTTCTGAATACTCAAGTCTATTCCACTGATCTGAGGGTCTGTTTTTATTCCAATACCATGCTGTTTTAATGACTATTTGTAATCCTTCTATGTATTATTTGTGTCATGTTCTGCTTGTTTCATGCTTTTTTTGAATTTTATGAACATAATCCATATTTCTTTTTTATTTTTTATTTTTCAGGCCACACCCGTTTGATGCTCAGGGGTTACTCCTGGCTAAGCGCTCAGAAATTGCCTCTGGCTTGGGGGGACCATATGGGACGCCGGAGGATTGAACTGCGGTCTTTCCTTGGCTAGCGCTTGCAAGGCAGACACCTTACCTCTAGTGCCACCTCGCTGGCCCCAATGAACATCATCCATATTTCTTATATAAAGCCCTTATCTGGGAGGCTAAGTAGGTGGTGGGTACTTTTTAGGTCATTGGAGCTACAATCTTCATTCTTTAAGCATGGTGGAGACCTGCATTGTTTTTCCATTGTCACTATTGTAGTATGGTGTTTTCTATATTTTGTTTTGGATACCAGATTTTTTGACTAGGAGTAGCATGAGGCTGCTTAACTTATCTTCCTGGCTGTGCTCCACTGGCTCTTTGTCTTGGAATCTGTCCCTCACCTGGGTTGTTTCTGACATGCCTTCCAGGTACCAAAGCTGCAGGACCCACTGACATGGCCTCTGTTTTCTCCAGAAAGTGATTTCTGCAGCTTGGGTCCCGCTTTGGACTTCGTTTCCCATCTTGGTGACACCGACATGGCTTCAAGGTTGAAGATAAAAATTATTTAAACTAGTGCAATAATATAAGTTAAAATCTTTCTTCAAGTTACATAGAAAAATACAGAAAATTTTAGTTGTGATGCCATACTTTGATCTATTTACAAACAATTTGCTGATATTTTTTACTTTTCCTTTAATTATCTCTATTTCTCCTGTCATATTTACTTCTTCTAAATTTACTCCTTGTTTAGATTTTTACTTTCTTTTATTAAAAACTATTAGAACTATTTACCATTGTAATTTTAGACATTTTAATTATATGTCTCCCAACGTAAAAATATATTTAAAATCTATTAGATATTGGGACCAGAGTGGTGGCACAAGCTGTAAGGCATCTGCCTTGCCTGTACTAGCCTAGGACTGACTGAGGTTGGATCCCCCAGTGTCCCATATGGTCCCCCAAGCCAGGAGCGATTTCTGAGCTCATAGCCAGGAGCATGCCTGGAGTGTCGCCAGGTATGGCCCAAATATAAAAAAAAAATCCATTAGATATTCCAAAAATGAAATACAGTCAATTCAACTTGATTCAAAGAGTCTTTGTTTGGATGCTCATTTAGTTCTTGACCTAAGAACATATATCTTATTATCAATTATATGTTTGCTAAAACAGACATCAGACTTGGCCTCTGTTAGCAAGAGAGAATACAGTGAGAATGATGTTTAAAATCTAAACGGAGATAATTTGAGATTTCTTTGGTTTTTTGTTTTTTTGTTTTTGTTTTTTTTTTTTTTTTTTTTGGTTTTTGGGTCACACCCGGCAGTGCTCAGGGGTTATCCCTGGCTCCAGGCTCAGAAATTGCTTCTGGCAGGCACGGGGACCATATGGGATGCCGGGATTCGAACCAATGACCTCCTGCATAAAAGGCAAACGCCTTACCTCCATGCTATCTCTCCGTCCCCGATTTCTTTGTTTTGTTTCATTTTATGTTTGTGTAATGCCAATGATCAAATACTTTGATTGTTCACATGCAAAGCATATTGTATATTACTGAGTCACATCACAAGTCCTTTTAATGCTAAGGCCAGGCAGTAATCCTAATTACTATCAGATATTGGGCCTGTCTTATTTTTCAAGTGAAAGAAACTAAACTCTTAAAAACAGTACTAATATTGTTTTTTTCTTGCATTCTCTTTTCTTTGCCCTTTTTTCTTTTGATTTGTCTTTATTTCAAGATCGTGGTTAGTGTTCAGTTGTCAGTAACGCTGTGGTGCTTTTCAGGTTTTTGTTTGTTTTTGTTTTGTTCTATTTTGAGTTTTATTTTTCTTGTATTATTTTTATGTTTTCTTTTCCTTTTTTTCCTTAAACTGAGTTTTATATTCTCTAGAAGGACTCCTCCCATTTTTTGCTTGTTTGAATTTTTGCCCCCCTTTTTTCTTTTCTCTTCTTTTTCTTTTTTTCTCTTAGCTTCAAACAGAAACACATAACTTGAATCACCTTGTTCTGCCTCACAAATTGAGGGGTAATTAATGGAGGGCACTAAGACCAAAAGTCGTATGAACATTGAGTAGAAAAAAAAATGATCAGACTTAAACACCAAACCCAAAGCCAACTACAACAGAAACAATACCCAATCTACAACAGGCTCAACACAGAAGGAAACCACTTATATTTGCAGCCCGGGGGGCAAAGGAGGGGCAATAAGTGAAGTATGCTGGGAACAGGGGTGGAGGGAGGACAGCATTGGTGGTGGGAATGCCCCTGATTCAATGTCATTATATACCTGAAATACTACTGTGAATTATTTGTAATCCACTTTGGTCAAAATAAAAATTATAAATTAAAAAAAAAGGATCCATGAAAACAAGCAAAATACAAAAAAAAGTACTAATATTCATTAAATTTCAACTGTATTATTTCAGTAAAAAAACTATTACATTTAATTAGTATACTATATTATATCAAGGACTTAGTTTAACAAATATGTCATTTGAATGAGGTATGTTAATAATGAAATGATAAAGTAAGGTATATATTAAAATATTGCACTCTCTTTAAAATGGTTCTATTACAATGTTAAAATTTAAAAATTATTTAAGCATATAAAAACTTACACAACTATAAAAAGGCACTTTTACATTCAGTCTCAAAAATACCTCGATTTTTAAGCAGAATTTTATGCTAGTCATATTATACTATAATGAAATAGCTGTTATAGAATTTTTGGATTATGATAAATGTTGGTGTTTGAGGTGCTTATTTTTCAGATCTTTGAAAAACAGGTTTTAATGGATCTCAGCCATTTAAAATTAAATCAATTGTTTTTTTATCTTTTAGTAATTTCTATGATGTAGAAGTCCAGTTACAATGAAAAATTCCTTGTTCATGCTCAATTTGTTGCAGTTAACATCAATGGAGAGGATAAATACTTTTAAAAGTTTTGGGAAACAATTTATATGGTCATTTAACATTTTCTAGGGATCCCAACACTTCTCTAAATGATGGCTTAAAAATAGAGAATTATTTAATTTTTTTTCATAACCAGAACCACGGTTGTACTTTATCCTTTTATTCTAAACTTTATCTTTTGGATTTTGTGCTTTTAGTTTTAAAGTTGTTCTTTTTTGGGATTTTGTTTTTTGGGTCACACCTGGGGGTTACTCCTGGCTCTGTACTCAGAAATAGCTCCTGGCAGGTACAGGTGACCATATGGGATGCCGGGATTCGAATCACCATTCGTCCTGGATTGGCCACTTGTAAGGCAAATGTCCTACCACTGTACTATCTCTCCGGCCCCCAGTTTTAAAGTTTCTATAAAGTAAAAATACCCTATACTACATTGATAGTGTTTTATCTCTAGATTGTATTTTATATTGTTTGACTGAAGAGTTTACTTTTAAGAAATCCTAAGGTAGCACTAAATCTTCATATAAATACTATCAAAAATAACAATATGATGTAATTTATGAGATAATGCCTATTTAATTTGATTGTAAGGATTTACCCTTTCTATTTTGAAGCTTCAACAACTGAATTTAAATCACTTTAAATACTTTTTTACAAACTTTTCTTACTCAGAAATACTTAAATTTATTTATTCAATTTTATAATGAGATAGCATTATATAAGGTTAATGAGACAATTATTCTTATAGAGAACAATTGTTATGAAGGTACATTTCCTTTCTCCTTTAATATAAATATTAGTTACAATAATTTTTCTTTGATATTAGCACTGATAAGTGATCATCAATGAGGAAGATATAATTCACTATCTACATTGTTATTTGGAACTTTAAGTTCTCTGATATCAAACATTTTCTGATAAAATACAGGCTTTGATACTTTGTATTTTGTTCCTATTCTCTACAGAGGTATTCACAGTGGATACTTCTATTATTGAACAAAAATATATATTGAAAGTATGTTTTGAGGTTGTCTTTGACTACTACTTCATATATATCTCACTTGGTAAGTCATTACATTCATTACATGAATATTTTAAAATTATTTATTGTGCTTTCTTTAAGATTGAGCTATAGATTCAATATCAAGAACTAAAATTCATTTCTGTTAAGAAAAATATATATTTATTGATATACCTATATGCAGACCTCTAATATGTTTTAGACTAACTAAAGATAAACCACAACAATGAATATACCAGAATAAT
This sequence comes from Suncus etruscus, assembly GCF_024139225.1. Lineage (NCBI taxonomy): Eukaryota > Metazoa > Chordata > Mammalia > Eulipotyphla > Soricidae > Suncus > Suncus etruscus. The sequence continues at coordinate 78,189,975 of NC_064854.1, forward strand.
GGATAGGATAATTTATGAATCTATTCAATTAAATACCATATTTGTTGTTGTTTATTTTTAAACCACTCCTAGTGGTGCCCAGGGCTTACTCCTGGTTCTATACTCAGAAATCATTCCTGGCAGGCTCAGTACATAAAATCACCATAATCTCTGTATCATCAATCCCAGGTGAATGAGTCTGAATCAGGGTTGTGCATGAAATAATCCAAACTAAGCGAGGGTGAGACATGTATAGTCTGACAGTCTTCTACCTTATATCCTCACAGCTGCCTGCCAGAACTGCTTTTTTTACTGAGTACAGAGAGAACCCCTGTGTGGAGCATAAGGACAAATAACTCATGCTATCCTGAGCCAATTCCATCCAGGTTTACAAGAAGAAAATCTCTTTTGAGGTAAATCTATATGTAAACAAACTTACGAAGGAACCAGGGATGATTTTTTTTTTTAGGTAAAATAAGGTGTGACCTACACAAGGGACAATATAAGATGCTGGGTATTGAACCCAAATCAGTCGTATACAAGGCAAATGGCCTGTTATGCTATTTCTCCAGCCATTAAATAACATTTGCTTTGTATACAAGAATATGTTATTTTAAGTTTAAACATTTTTACTTTTATATTTTAAATATACATGTACTATATTTTTGTACCATAAACACATTTTTTCCCTTCCCAAAGTGTGTCTCATTGAATGACTGTCACCTGGAACTAAAGTGCAGGGGAGGAGAGTATCTAAAAACTAAACTAAAATAAATAAAAATAAAACTGTGGGCCCGGAGAGATAGCACAACGGTGTTTGCCTTGCAAGCAACCGATCCAGGACCAAAGGTGGTTGGTTCGAATCCCGGTGACCCATATGGTCCCCCGTGCCTGCCAGGAACTATTTCTGAGCAGATAGCCAGGAGTAACCCCTAAGCATCGCTGGGTGTGGCCCAAAAACCAAAAAAAAAATAATAATAATAAAACTGTGTTTTATGCTCAGGTATGTCTTATAAAGTGAAAAACATGACACATATCTATATTTTGAAAATATACTATACATTTAAACTGAAGAATAGATATGATTTGATTCTGTAACTTAGACGTGGAACACTCGTGCTCAATTTTGAAATGAGAAAATTTTTATCAGATATTTGCTTGTGTAAATGGGTGCATAGTTATGGCTAGGTTGTCTGAGGAGAGTCAAAGTATTATTACTACTCACAATTAAATAAGATAGTTTAATTTCCTGATAATAGGATAACTTGAAAATGGTAAAGAATAAAGCATAATGCTCCTGAAAGGAAATAAAAAGGAGATCAATGACTCAAAGAAATATAGAATGCTAGACAGTGTGGTGGTAAATGAGCTTGACTGGAGGATTATTTGTAAACAAGAATGTCTTATTTTTATAATCAACTCTTTTTTTTTTTTTTTTTTTTTTGGTTTTTGGGCCACACCCGCTTGACGCTCAGGGGTTACTCCTGGCTAAGCGCTCAGAAATCGCCCCTGGCTTGGGGGACCATATGGGACGCCGGGGGATCGAACCGCGGTCCTTCCTTGGCTAGCGCTTGCAAGGCAGACACCTTACCTCCAGCGCCACCTACCCGGCCCCATATAATCAACTCTTGGTTGGACAATGGCTTGGTCAGATTTTCTCAGACCCTACCACCAGTCCCAAACCCTACGCCCCTACTTTACTTTGTAACTCCTTGAAGGGCAAGGACAAAATGAAGAGGAAGAATCATTTGAGGAATGAATGTAGTGACTTTCAGGATCTTTGTGACCCAGCATTATCAATAGCTGTTTTTTCTTGACCAGAGTGATCTACATGGCTAGAGCTTCAGTTACAGCAATGCTAACAAAATCAGAGACTAGGATTTCTTCTTTGAGTTATACTCATTTAGTTTAAAAGTGAAAGTACTTTCATTACCTCGATTTTATCTGGCACCGCAGCTATTTTCAACTTACTTATAGTATATAAAGTATTTGATATTGTGCATATTGTCTCAGACTAGATTACCAATAACTTCTTTATATTCCCAATGGATGCTATATAAATATTTATTAATGAATATTCTACATTTCAAAAAGAAATCATTTTAAACTTGAAGAAAAATTTACATAATAAAAATTCAAACCACATAAAATGTTACATGATGATGATATAAGGTTAAATAATATTTCTCAAGACATTGTCAGTTAAGACAAATCTAGTAAGAAGTGTTTATTGTAAATAACCTTACAAGGAAAATTAGAGAATTTGGGCTCTATTTAGATAGCCTAAATTTTACTGCCTTTTTTTTCAGGGGGACATACACAAAAGTGGTCAAGGATCACTTCTGGTGGGAGCTCAGGGGCCATATAGGGTGCTAAAATTTGAACCAAGATTGGCCACATGCAAGGCCCCACTCACTCTACTATTCTTCTGACCTCTACGTCTTTAATAAAGAAGGGTAAGAACTATTTTGTGGTTGTAACTACAATATTATCTGTTATTAGCATGTATATTCCCTGTCATATATGACTAGCAATTAACCAGAACAAGACTGCTAATACTATTAATTAGATATATTGCTAGTTAATATTTAAAATAGACATATTTTCTTGCTTATTTATTTTGAACAAAGATATAACTTTACACACTCAATATGGTTATGTAAAATTTGCATTTACAGATTAATAAGATTGGGGCCAGAAAGGTATATTTAATGATTTGCTACCACTGGCAAAGCAACAAAATAAAAATAAATAAATAAGACTACATCAAGTTAAATATTTTCTACATGACTAAAGAAACAAGGCTAAACTAAAAGAAAATCTATTTAATGAAAATAAATATTTGCATTCAACTCATAAGATAAAGATTAGATATCCAATATTTATAAGGTCAACAAAATATTTAAAACCTTATCAGAAGAAGAGACAGGAAATGAAGAGATGAGAATATCTTAGATGAAGATAAGCAGATCACCAACAGGCTAATGAAAAAGGAAATTTAAATCAAGACAATATTGAAGTATCAAGTCACATCAATGAGAATATCACATATCAAAAATAGTAGGAACAATCTGTGTGGTGATGTAATGAAAAAAAGACCATCTACTGCTGGTGGGAATGTTGTCCCATTTAACTCTTGTGGAAAATGATAAGGAGAATTCTATCATTAGAATTAAGCTAACTATATGACTATTTGACCCAGCAATTCCACTTTTGGCTAACTATTCCCAGAATTATAAAACATTAATTCATAAGTACATATACATATCATTATTCATTGATGCACTTAGTACAATAGCCAAGATATGGAATTAACCTAGGTTCCAACTGTAGATAATGAATTATAAAAATGTGGTCAAATAGACTATGTATATGCAAGGAATGTTGAAGTCATGATATTTGCTGCAATCTGCTTAAAACTAAAAGGTATGTTGAGTGAAGTAAGTGTGGAATGATCTCTGGTATTTAAACTAATTTATTAGAAAATATAATGGAGAAAAAAGGTATGGTGCCAGACCACCTTTGACTCCAGAGCGTAGGGGAAAAAATGACAGAGAGAAAAAGAAATCAGGGTATTAATGAAGAAGATGAAGATTGGAAGTAGTGGGGAAACAGGGGTCCAGGCTTTGGTTATACTGGGTATGTAGGAGAGTGGTTTAACTATACATTCAAATCACAGACTCAACAACACTGAAAGTTTGAGATGTAAGCTAAAACCACCTAACTTAAATGTACCTCAGAGGTGGCAACCAGGGTTTGGGGGAGATTGGATTAGGAATGGGGATAATAGAGTATGATGGCACCTAGTGATGAAATATGAAACTAGTGATAATATTGGTAATGTGACATTATATGCTTCACACCTAACTATTGATAATTGCAACCCTTGGTTCTTTAATTAATTAAAATATTTTTAAAAATAGGGGCCAGTGGCTGGCGAGGTGGCGCTAGAGGTAAGCGCTAGCCAAGAAAAGATCGCGACTGCGGTTCGATCCCCTGGTGTCCCATATGGTTCCCCCAAGCCAGGGACAATTTCTGAGCGCTTAGCCAGGAGTAACCCCTGAACATCAAACGGGTGTGGCCCGAAAAACCAAAAAAAAAAAAAAGAGGGGTCAGAGTGATAGCACAGTGGTAGGGCATTTGCCTTGCACATGCTGACCCAGGACGGATCTGGGTTCAATCCCCAGAGTCCCATGTGGTCCCCTAAGCTATGAGTGATTTCTGAGTGCATAGCCAGGAGTAATCCCTGAATGTCACCGTCACCGGATGTGCCCCCCCAAAATATTTTAAAAAATAAAATTGCATTTGGAAATAAAAACTTTCTCCAACCTAGATTAAAGTTTCACAGATTAGAAATTTATTTACTTAACTTAGTGTATTTAAAATGTGTAGCAGACTTTAATTATTCATGCTTCATATAAATTTTATTAGATGATCTTTCTCTTAACTTGTAAGTAAAATCAAATTCGGTGAAGTATTGACTGTGCTGATGGAGTTTCAGAGAAGGAATTTGATTTTGAATCACAACCAATACTGAAAGCATTCCTAATAACGACCTGAAGGAGGAATATAGAGGTAATGCAAAGAGCTAAAACATAAAATCAAGCTTTCTTCTTCACTATTAACTAGAGTAAACCATATATGAATATATGAATGATACTTGCATGTGAAGGTAAATGAAAAGATTTTCCATAATTAGATTAGATCAAAATGTCAATTTTCCCCCAAATAACAGTAATGACAGAAGAAATTAAAAATCTATTGCTATCTAAAATTCTTAAAGTTTCTAAAAAAACGGTATACTTTTTATGTTCTTTCCTCGACTCCTGCATTTTCTAACAATAAATCATTAACAACTTTATGAAATGCCACAAGGAATGAACTTTTGTAGTAAAAAGATGAACATAAAAAAAGAAGCTTAAAGCAATCAAACATTGTATTAGGAAACTGTTTTACCTATGGGAATCTTCATTGGGTGTCTTTATTTCATTTTGATTGCTTTAGTTTCCTTGAGAACAAAGCCTTGATTTCTAGAAGTATGCTTTCTTTCCTGAGCAAGTAATCTTTGAGTCCATGTGTTTCTTATCAGTGCAAACTACATGGATTCAATAGACTTAGCCAATTTTGTGCTTCTGATCCTTTTCTTTAGTTAGACTTAACAATTTGAGGACAGTCACTTTATATAAATACATAATAGGAGAGCACATAACAATAACTATGCATTTCTGTGACTATCTTCTATCTTTCTTCTCAGAAGTTTAATAACTTTTTAGCGTGAGTCAACTTCAACCGGGCCCTCAATTAAATAATAGAAGCAGTTTATGAATTAAATTTTATTCAGGTGGTTGTTGACATCAACCATAGTATTATGAAACGAAACATTTGATATTATGTAAAATACCCTAAACTAAAAATTACACATAACCACAATAATCTTACATTATCATCATTGCTGTATACTAATATTTACCTAATATATTAATATCAGAATATGCTGTTATGCAAAGCATATAAATTAAGGAAGCATTATGGCATATAAGATCTAAATATTTATGAAAGTAAATCAAATAATTCTTTTGTTTTTTGTTTTGGGTAGTCAGGGGTTACTTCTGGCTATGCACTCAGAAATCGCTCCTGGCTCAGGGGACTATATGGGATGCTGGGGATTGAACCCAGGTTTGTCCTGGGTCAGCCACGTGCAAGGCAAATGCCCTCCCACTGTGCTATCGCTCCAGCCCCCAGATCTTATATATTTATAATATATAATAACTTTTAATAATTTTAATAACTTTATTTAAACACCTTGATTATGTAGTTGGGTTTCAGTCATGTAAAGAACACCTCCCTTCACCAGTGCAACATTCCCATCACCAATGTCACAAATCTCCCTCCTCCCCATTTCTACCCCCAGCCTGTACTGGAGACAGGCTTTCTACTTCCTTCATTCATTCACATTGTTATGATAGTTCTCAATGTAGTTATTTCTCTAACTGCACTCATCACTCATTGGTGAGCTTCATGTCATGAGCTGGACCTTCCAGTTTTTCTTTCTTTTGTCTCGGAGAATTATTGCAAAAATGTCTTTTATTTTTCTTAAAACCCATAGATGAGTGAGACTATTCTACGTCTATCTCTCTCCCTCTGACTTATTTTACAGTTCTTCATTTTTAAGAAATAAACTTGAACCCTTGGCTCAGCTATAGACTCAATTAAGCTTTTTTAATTCTGGTGTCCTTTTCTGCTTTATAAAAGCAGGAACAACAGGAAGAGAAATTAAATTCAATGATCTCTAAAGTCCCATGCAGATCTAACAATTTTCAATTGAGGACACATATTCTTTATTAAGTAGTGTAGTTCCAAGATCTATTCTGATATCTTGAAATTTATGATAGACAATTATTCTGAATATGCCAATTAGAAACTAAGTGTATAGTTTGCTCAAGGTCACACATGATATAATCACAAATAGTTTTGCTTGATCCTGCATCTTTTCTTAATATCATTGTCTGCCCTTCGTATTTCATATTTACTACAGAAAACAAACCTTTCTAAGAATTTTAAACCTAAGATCAGTAGCTGCTTTTGAATTTATCTAGAGTTTTAAGGAGGAATTACACTGGGCTTTTAGGTGTGATTCTCAAACACCTAGAAACTGACTTGTTTAGGGGTGGTGCTTTCAATCCTGCCTAGGCAGTGAGACCCAGAAGACCACATTGAGAATCTTGGTGATGAAGCTGAGTTTCAAGGAGTAGGTGGCTGAATTTGGTTACATCCTCTGCTACTGCCACCTCTAGTAGCTACTGCCAATACCATCACAGACGGTTTTCATCTTCTATACTATATTTGCCACAAATTGAACATAGGAATCTTACAGTTAAAAAATTTCTCTGTACTCTTGTTTGGCAACAGAAATGAGCCAAAAGAAAAATGAAATAAACTTTGTCTTTTATAATTCTCCAAATCATAGGAGATGGCACCTAGTTTATTGTAGCAAGTCAGCCCCTGAAGAGATTGACTGATGGTGGGATGGAGAATGAGGCCTTTTTCTTCCAGCTCGGAGCACGCGTCTGCCACCCTGTCTAGCCCACGGTTCTGAGGTGAAATGGCGGGTAAACAGCTCGCAGACAGTCAGGCTCATGGAAATATTCGCTTTATTCGGAGGACAAAACTGAAGTCCAAAGACTCAGCTTCAGTTCCAGCCAGCAAAAGCCCTCGCCTTCCACAGACCCTTGCTCTTATACCCCAGAGTCAGGTACCACCCAATGGTGGGATCAGATACTAACCAATGGTGGAAGCAGAATCAGGTCCTACCCTAGGGTGGGGGCAGAATGCCAGGTCACACCCTAGGGTAGGGCACAATCACCTAATCAGTTTAGGGTGAGCAACATAGTAATCCCCCAAAATATTTACATACACAACAGTTTACCTGATTCATATCTAGGTCATTGGCTAAAAAGAAATCTGCTGAAGGTAGTTTGTTTTCATAGTGTTATCCTTGGAGCAGAGGCAACAGCATCCTTTTATAACTTGTTGATCATGTAAATGTTTCACCCACTCTTCATTTCTGATCCAAAGGACCCTTGGAAGCTGTGTTTTAACCAGCCTCCAGTTGATTCTTCTGCATTCTGCAGTTTCAGGAATGCTGCAATATGGCAACACAGAGAGAACTTGCAAAGGACATTGAATTAAAAGCAATTGAATTAAAGGCAATTGAAATAAAAAAAATTTTAGAAACTCATATAACAGCACTCTGATGATTCACCAAAGAAAAAATATTAGTCAGAGTGCGAAAAATTCTATCACAATCCTGTTCATAGTACCTAATTGTAATATTATTAGTATATTTGTCATTATATTATTTCTCACCAAATTGGATATGTAACTCATGATTTTTATGGGGGCCTGTTGTTTTCAAGAAAAGTGACAACTTCTTGTGTTTCTCACCCTCTACTCCAGTCTGTTGTACTCTGTTACAAGGATTGTCCCTTTAACTGCAGAGAAAACTGTCAAATAGAAACCCCTGGTCAATAATAGAACCAGTAGTGAGGAGAGAGGATTTATGAACCCTAAGTTGAAGTGTAGGGGTTGGCTAGTTGATTGGTTACTTGGTTTGTTGTTGGTGGCTGTTTTCGCTTGACAAAATTTCTCCTGACTCTCTCAGATGCTGGCTGGATTTTCTAAACAAATTTATTAAAAGGACTGTTGTCAAAAGTAGCAATTTTGGCTGTAAAAATCCTGACTTCCCTATTTCTATTCAACCAGGTCTTGAGAAAAACCTTGTCTAGCCAGTCTTTACTGCTCTGCCTTAGATGAAAGGTGAATTCCTAACAATTGGCATCTAAATAGGTACTAAACCCTGGCCCCTCAAATTGTTGGAGAAGCTGATTCAAACTGATTTAGATATGAGTCTGAAAATACACTAATTGGCTCATCTTCTGAAGTGTTAGAATGAGTCATGCCTGAGATATGCAGGTCTTTCTAGGTTGCTATTTAGTTGTGCAACTATTTTTTGGTCTTGGTTTAGCTTGAGTACTGGCTCTGGTTTCAAGTGGATAAACTCCTTCCTTTGTTTTGGTACTGTAAATGTTCCAGCATAATATCATTCCCATCAGTGCATAAATTAACATTCCTTTATATTGAGTATTATACTGCTGCTAAATAACCATAAAATTAATATATATATTTAAATTATAGTGAGACCAAGGTCTTAATACATTTCTCAGGTCCACAGGATCTGAATAACATAGGATGCCAGAATAACATCCTCTCTTGGGCACCAATTGTCAGGAAATCCAGAAACATGTGGTGGGACAGAGGAGGCCAACTTCAGCACTCCAGCTGGGACTTCTTATCTGGCCAGGCAACTGCTTCTAAATTAGTTACCAGGGGTTTCTATTTGACAGATTTCTCTGCCCTTAAAGAGACAGAACCTTTTTTAAGGGAGTGTAGTTGAAGACTTCAGTGCATCAATACCTTCATTCACATAATTGAAGCTGTCACACATTTTTTTGAAATTTAAAGAGGTCAGATCCCAATGGGCCTAATGTGTACACACACACACACACACACACACACACACACACAAATACACATAGGTCAACAAAATTTTTTCTGGGGCTGAGCTATAGCACAGTGGGTAGGACGTTGACCTTGCATGTGGCCAATCTGGGTTGGATCATTGGATCCTGTATGATCCCCTCAATTTGACATTCTATTGCAAAACCAGACTGACTAAAGCATCATAGTATTAGAATGAAGACAGTCTTTTAAACCAATGGATTAGAAAAGAATATCCAAAGGCAATCTTCTAAGTAGACAGTCAAATAACTTTTTGACAATGGAGCTGTGAATGTAAATGTTGAACAGCAATCTGTTCAACAAATCAGATTGGGACAATTGGGTAACCAAGGATAAAATATTAAAGTTCACACTTTATACAAAAGTCAAAGGATATAATGCCTTGAGATCAGACCTGAGTTTATAAAGTACATTGAGGAAAACAGAAAGAATGCTTCAAGACCTAGACCTCGAAGGAGTATTCAATGATAAAATGCCAGTGGCTAAGGCTACTGAATCAAATCTAAACAAATGGGCCTACATCAAACTAAAAAGTTTCTGTATTGCAAGAGAAATACAGATTAAAACTCAAAGAAAGCTGAGTGGGAGAAATATTTGCACTCAACGCATCAAATAAAGGGCTGCTATGTAGAATATACAAAGTGTTGTGTATGTAAACATTTTATGGGATTATTATGTTACTGACCCTACCCTGATCAGTGATTGTGCTCTACCCTAGGGTGTGACCTGGCATTCTGCCCCCACCCTAGGGTGGTATCTGATTCTGGGGGATAAAAACAAGGGTCTGTGGAAGGCGAGGGGCCTTTTGGCTGGAACTGATGCTGAGGCTTTGGACTTCAGTCTTGTCCACTGAATAAAGCTAATATTCCCACAAGCCTGACTGTGATCTGTTTACCCACCGCTTCAACTCAGAACGCCGGCTGAACAGGGTGGCAGATGTATGTTCCGAGCTGGAGGGGAAAGACCTCATCCTCCATTCCTCTATCAGTCAACCTCTTCAGGGGCGGATTTGCAACACAAAGTAGTCACAAAAATTAACACTCTAAAAATATAAAGAAAAATTTAAAAATGGGGAGAAAAAATGAACTGTCAGCCTACAGTTTTCATTCATCTCCTGCCCTAATTGAATTCTACAACTGACTGCAAAGCCAAGTTTTTGACCATGATTCATAATTGCTACTTGAGCATTTTATTTGTTTTGTTTTGTTTGGCTTGGTTACATCCAGTGGTTATCATTGATTTATATTGTTATTCCTATTTACTTAGAAAGCACTCATAAGGATCTGTTGGAAAATAAATGAATGATTCAAAAATGTATGTAAATATCACATATTCTTAGTTTTATTCAAGCATTAAGACATAAAAATTCATTTTGTACATAGGAAAGAACTTATATAATTTTTTCTTCCTAAAATTTTGACAGTTCCTTTAGCATACAATAAAAAGAGAATAAAAGTGTCAAAAATTACTCTTTCAAAACTTTTCAAAGCTTTGGAAAAAATCTGTTGGTATTTAAATCATCAGAAAGAATATGCTATCACATTTCAAGTCTAAAAATAGCTGGTTAAATTTTATATCTATTCCAAGTTTAACCAATTTTCCTTTAGATAAATTTATTTTTCTTTCTTCCTCTGCTACCAGAACTGAAGTTTAGGGCTACTAAAATTGGGTACTGGAACAAATGTAGGTGATAATAAAATTTGTGCAATTGAAAGGCACTGAATAAAGATAAGGGCATGGCAAACAAAATGAGCAGAAAAATTTGAAAATTTTATTCATATTTTATGTTTTGTAATGCAGAATATGTAAAGCTGTAGTCTTTGCTTTACACATAAACACAAAATGCAAGTCATAATAAATCAGAGAACTCCAATGACAAATCGTAGAAAGTTAAATTTAGAAGTAAGTTGGTATTGTATTGTCAGAAGTCCAGCATTGAAGAAAGCTGAAAACTGAGGTGCCTTAGACACGCTTGAACAGGGGTGAGTCCAGGTCGCCTATATCTTTACTGAGGGTGCCTGAGCACTGTGGGTTTGAGACCATACCTTGTATAGGATCCCTGAAGAAAGCTGAGACTGAGGTGCCCTGGACACGCCTGAACAGGGGTGAGTCCTGGTCACCACTGCTGATGCCACTACTGAGGGCTCCTGGGCGCTGCAGGTTTAAAGCCAACACCTGAGCAGGTTGGGCCCAGAGGAGCGCAGCCACTACACGTATATGATCACTAAGTAGTAATAAAAATGATTGGACAAAGCTAATGACAACAGAATCAATTCCCAATCTACAACAAGCTAGACACAGAGGGGAACACTTATACTAGCAGCCCAGGGGTTAAAGAGGGGGATATGGGATACATACTGGAAATGGGGGTGGAGGGAGGATAACTTTGGTGGTGGGAATTCCTCTGATTTAATGTCAATATGTACCTAAAATATTTTAATTAATATCTTTATTTAAACACCTTGATTACATACATGATTGTGATGGGTTTCAATCATGTAAAGAACATCCCCTTCACCAGTGCAAAATTCCTCACCAAAGTCCCAAATCCCTCCTCCCCACCCCAGCCCCTCCTATACTCTAGACAGGCTTTCTACTTCCCACATTCATTCACATTGATAGAATAGTTCTCAATGTAATTATTTCTCTAACTACACTCATCACTCTTTGTGGTGAGCTTTATGAAGTGAGTTGAAACTTCCAGCCTTCCTCTCTTTGGTCTCTGAAAATTATTGCAAGAATGTATTTTATTTTTCTTAAAAACCATATATGAGTGAGACTATTCTGTGTCTTTCTCTTTCCCTCTGATTAATTCACTCATCATATTAGATTCCATGTACATCCATGTAAGAAAAATTTCCTGACAGCTGCATAATATTCCATTGTGTATATGTACCACGGTTTTTTAATTTTATTTTTAATTATGTGAACAATGATGCAAAGAAAGAGGACAAGGTAAAGTTACAGTGGAAGGACACTCACCCAAAAACAGAGTTCTCAGAAGAAATTCCCCTGCTGCCACATTAATTTTGAACTTACAGTCAAAGGACATTAAGAAAAATAAAACAGAACCCATGTACAATTACTTTGTACCTCAAGTTCCCAGATTGTAGTACATTATAACATTTGTTAGCGGTACCAAGCAATATAAAGCCATAAAATTTATGTAACTCCTTAAACTTGAAGGCATAGTAGTTTTTTACATTTCCATGCATATGCATATTAGTTTAAGTTAACCTAAAAAGTTTAAGTGGGCTTTTTTTTAAGGTTTAGAGTCAAAAGAGCACAGTAAAAATGATGTTAGAGTGGCAATTATTGTTTGCATAGGTCCACCAAAATATGAGGGACATGGAAAGAAAAAGCCTTGGCCTAAATACAAGGAGACCCTACCCCTGAAGTTTCCTGGCTTAAGACCAACTCTAGGCTCCAGGCAAGCTAGTTTGACCAATCCAGGTCTTTGTCTGTAGTGCCAATACAGTTTTATTTTTCACACAGTCTTTGTTGTTGGTATCATGTTTCTGTATTGAAGATCCTGTAATCTGTATATTCTACATTGAAGTCAGGATGGTGGGAATCATCCTCTAATTTCAACTCACAATTAAAGGGCAATTCAGAAAGCCTTGTCCAGTAAGCAGGTCGTTATTGTTAAGTCTTCTCAGTGTTAAGGGAAGACTCTTTTGAGTAGATTGATGTCAGAGCAACAGTAGAGTCTTCCCTGGTAGAGGATTGTTTCCAGGTGATGTTATAAACAACTTGGGATGTTTCATATATGGCTTCCCTGGTTCAGGGGTGAATGGAAAATGCCCATTCTTCTGAGGCCTGTGCCAGGTCATTATGTCATTGTTCAGGGTATAAGGTCCCATTGCACTACAAGATTTGTGTGTTTCTATCTCTATTAGATAAGAACTTATTTGTATGTATAATATTTTTTATTTTAATGTGCCTATGCAAACAAGGAATAATGCCACGTGGTGTTATCAGCGCATATGGGGGCCACAAGAACAAGTCCAATAATCCCCATGACTTGGTTCAAACAAAAGCGTTAAACTGAGGGACTCGTTCATCAAAATTCTTTATTGAACTGTTCACAAAGAGAAGAAAAGATAAAAAGTGGGGAAAATAATCAATTTAATATAAGACAGTGGACACAATTTAACCGTTTAAGGGGATGTTCAATAATAGTTATAGCGGTTTGTACCACAATTTTTTTAGCCATTCATCTGTTGAAGGGCATCTTGGTTGTTTCCAGCATCTGACTATGGTAAATAGTGCTGCATAAATAAAAGTGTAAAGAAGGAATTTTTGTATTGTATTTTTGTGTCCCTAGGGTATATCCCTAGCAGTGGTATAGCTGGATCATATGGGAGCTCCATATCGCTTTCCATAAAAGTTGGACAAGATGAAATTCCCACCAGCTATGGATAATAGTTCCTTTCTTTCCACATCCCTGCCAACATTGCTTGTTCTCATTTTTATGATGTGTGCCAATCTTTGTGGTGTTAGATGATACCTCATAGTTTTTTTAATTTGCATCTCCTTGATGATTAGTAATGTAGGGCATGTTTTCATATGCCCTTTGGCCATTTGTATTTCTTTTTTGCAAAATGTCTGTCCATTTCTTCTCACCATTTTTGGGATGGGATTAGATGTTTTTTCTTGTAAAGTTCTGTCAGTGCCTTGTATATTTTGGACATTAGCCCCTTTTCTGATGGGAATTGGGTGAATAGTTTCTCCCACTCAGTGGGTGTTTTTTATATCCTGGAAACTATTTCCTTTGAGGTGCAATACATTCTCAGCTTAATATATTACCATCAGTTTATCTCTGCTTTCACTTGTTTGGAGATGCCTTTAGTCTCAAAGTCATGGAGTGTTTTCTATATATCTTATACACACACACACACACACACACACACACACATCTTATGGTATCAGGTCTGATATCAAGGTCTTTAATCCATTTGGATTTCACCTTCGTACATGATGTTAGCTGGGGGTCTAAGTTCAATTTTATGCAAGTGGTTAGCAAGTTGTGCCACCATCACTTGTTGAAGAGGCTTTCCTTGCTCCATTTAGGATTTCTTGCTTCTTTTTCAAAAATTAGGTGATTGTATGTCTGGGGGCATTCTCTGAGTACTCAAGCCTATTCTACTGATCTGAGGGTCTGTCTTTATTCCAATTCCATGCTGTTTTGATAACTATTGCTTCGTAATACAGTTTAAAGTTAGAAAAAGTAATGCCTCCCATATTCCTTTCCCCAAGGATTGATTTAGCTATTCAAGGGTGTTAATTGTTCCAAATGAATTTCAAAAGTGTTTGATTCACTTCTTTGAAGAATGTCATGGGTATCTTTAGAGGGATTTTATTAAATCTATATAATGCTTTGGGGAGTGTTGCCATTTTAATGATGTTAATCATGCAAATCCACAAGCAGGTATATGTTTCCATTTCTTTGTGTCCTCTCATATTTCTTGGAGCAGGGTTTTATAATTTTCTTTGAATAGGTTCTTCACTTCTTTGGTCAAGTTGACTCCAAGATATTTGAGTTTGTATGGCACTAATGTGAATGTGCTTGTTTTCATAATGTCCATTTCTACCCTATCATATTGGTGTATAAAAAGGCCATTGATTTCTGTGTGTTAATATTGTAGCCTGCCAAATTGCTATATGAAACTATTATTTATAGGAGTTTTTTGGTAGAGTCTTCAGGTTTTTCTAAGTAGAGTATCATGTCATCTGCAAACAGTGAGAGCTTGACTTCTTCCTTTCCTATCTGGATGCCCTTGATATCTTTTTCTTGCCTAAACGCTATAGCAAGTACTTCCAATACTGTGTTGAAGAGGAGTGGTGTGAGCTGACAGCCTTGTCTTGTACAGGAATTTAGAGGGAAGGCTTTTAGTTTTTCTCCATTGAGGATATTTGCCATCGGCTTGTGGTAGATGGCATTGACTGTATTGAGAAGGGTTTCTTTCATTCCCATCTTGCTGAGAGTTTTTATTCAGAATGGGTGTTAGACCTTATCAAATGCTTTCTCTGCATCTATTGATATGATCATGAGATCTTTCTTTTTCTTGTCGTTGATGTTGTGTATTATGTTGATAGATTAATGGATGTTAAACCATCCTTGCATTCCTGGGATGAAAACTAGTTGATCATAGTGAATGATCTTCTTGATGAAGAATTGGATCCTATTTGCCAGGATTTTGTTGAGGATCTTTGTATCTGTGTTTATCAGGAATATTTATCTGTAATTTTTTGGCAGCATCTCTGACTGGTTTTTGTATCGAGCTTAGCTTTATTAAAGCTGTTTAGAAGTGTTTCCGTTTTTTCAATTTCATGCAAGAGTATGGCTAGTATTGGTAGTAGTTTCTATTGAAATGTTTGAAAAAATTCATTAGTAAATTCATCTGGACCTGGACTTTTCATTTTGTGCCGAATTTTGATTACCATTTTAATTTCCTGAATAGTGATGGGGGTGTTATGTTATGTGACATTCTACTTAATCAACTGTGAAATTTTATAAGAGTCCAAGAATTTATCCATTTCTTCCAGGTTCACATGTTTAGTGGCATAGAGTTTCTCAAAGTAGTCTCTGATTACCTTTGAATCTCTGCAATACCTGTAGTGATCTCCCCATTTTCATTTCTAATACGGGTTATCAAGTTTCTCTCTCTCTTTCATTTTGAGTTTTCCTAATGACCTATCAATATTGTTTATTTTTTTCAGAAAACTAACTTTTACTTTCATTGCTCTTTTGGATTGATTTTTGTATTTCTACTTCATTGATTTCTGCTCTCAGGTTTATTATTTTACTTTGTCTCCCTATTTTTGGTTTCTTTTGTTGATCATTTTCTAATTTTATAAGCTGAGTCACTAAGCTGCTCAGATATGCCCTTTTTCCCTTCCTGATATGCTTGCAAAGCTATAAATTTTCCTCTCAGTACCACTTTTGCTGTGTCCCATAGATTCTGATAGTTTGTGTCTTCATTGTCATTTGTTTCTAAAAAAGTTTTTTATTTCCTCTTTGATTCTATCTTGGACCCATTGGTTGTTCAGTAGCAAGCTGTTTAGTTTCCAGTTGTTAAATTTTTTTTCTGTGTCCCTTTGTAGTTCACATCTAATGTCAGAGCCTTGTGGTCAGCAATGGTAGCCTGCAAAATTTCTATCATCTTGATTTTATGGAGATATATTTTATGTGCCAGCATGTGGTCTTTCCTGAAGAATGACCCATGTACATTGCAGAAGA
The DNA here is from genome assembly GCF_024139225.1 of Suncus etruscus. Lineage (NCBI taxonomy): Eukaryota > Metazoa > Chordata > Mammalia > Eulipotyphla > Soricidae > Suncus > Suncus etruscus. Next base: position 78,206,275 of record NC_064854.1, read on the forward strand.
ATGTATATCCAGCAGATATATATTCTGGGGATGGAGTGTCCTATATACATCTACTAGTCCTCTTTCTTTCATTTCTCTTTTTAGGGATAGTGTATGTTTCTCGGTTTTCATTCTGATTGATCTATCGAGTGTTGGCATGGATATATTGAGGTCTCCCACAATTATTGTGTTATTTTTGATGTCTTCTTTCAAATTTGTCAATAAATGTATTAGGTAATTTGCTGGTCTCTCATTGGGTGCGTATATATTTAGTAGTGTGATTTCTTCCTGTTGCACATATCCTTTGATTAGTATGAATTGTCCATCTTTGTCATTCCAACTTTTTGAGTATAAAGTTGGTGTCATCAGATATTAATATGGCCACTCTAGCTTTTTTAAGTGTGTGTTTGCTTGGATAATTTTCCTCGAGCCTTTGGTTTTGAGTCTATGTTTGTTCAGGTGTGTTTCTTGAAGGCAGCAGAAGGTAGGGTTCATCTTTTTGATACATTTCGCCACTCTATGTCTCTTAATTGGTGCATTTAGTCCACCGACATTGAGGGAGATGATTGTCATAGGATGCAATATCATCTTTGTGTAGAAGTTTGGTGTGTTTTTTTCATCTCTCTTGTCTTCAAGTGGACCTTTCAGTTTTTCCTTTAAGGCTGGTTTTGCATCTGTGAAGTTTTTGAGTTGTTTATCCATGAAGCTATGTATCCTTCCTTCAAACCTAAATGTGAGTCGAACTGGTGCAGTATTCTAGGTGAAGCCACCACTTCATTCATTCTTGTCCCAATATCCCATCACTGTCTTCTGACCTTGAGAGTCTTGTGACATGTCTGCTGTAAATCTTATGGATGCTCCTTTGGATGTAATTTCCCTTTTTGATCTTTCTGCTTTCAGTATTCTATCCGTATTTGTAGGATTTGTCATTGTGACTAGGATGTGTCTTGGGGTGTTTTTCTTTGGGTCTTTTTTAGCTGATACTCTTTGGGTATGCAGGATTTGAGTGCATGAACTCTTTAGCTCTCAAAGTTTCTCTGTGATGATGTCTTTGACTGTTGATTCTTTTTGTGGATCCTTTTCCTGGGCCTCTGGGACTCCAATGATCCTTATGTTGTTTCTGTTGAGTTTATCAAAAACTTCTATTTTCTTCTGTTCACATTCTTTGAGTACTTTATCCCTGTATGATTGTTTGCTTTAAGGTTCTTTTCTAGTCTTTTCTGTATGGAGTTGTTCTGCATCTGATCTTCCAGTTCACTGATTCTGTCCTTAGCTGTTGTTACCCTGCTAAAGAGACATTGAGTTTTTCAGTTCAGGTACCGTTTTTTTCATATTTGTTATTTCAGTTTGGGGTTTTCTGATTTCTCTCTTTGTGTTCTGTTCAGCTAGAGCTATATATTCTTAGATTTCCATGAGGATCCTTTATATTTCTATTCTAAACTCCTTATCTGAGAGGTTAATTAGATGGTTTGTATTTTTTTGTGTCATCAGAGCTATCATCTTCATTTTCTGTGCATGGTGTTTGCCTTCAAGGTTTCCCTATTTTCACACTTGTAATGTAATTTTTTTCTGCATGTTATGATGGGGTTCATTCATTAGAATTAGCGCATGGCCATGAATCGAAGTGGAGTGTCCACGTTCTTCTGGAGCCTCTAGGAGAGCAATTTTGCTGGGGCCTTCTTGGCCCACTCAGGAAAGGTTCAGGACACAAGACAGTTAAAAAACACACAAAGGCGACACTCACAGTCTCTCTCAATTGTTAATCACTTAGGAGGGGCAGATTCTCACTCCTGATGTCACAGAGAGAGGACCTGCCTTTCTGCCAGTTACCTCTTAGACAGTTTTGACTCTGAGACTCAGAGTTCCTTGGCTTTCTGGCTCCTTTAGAAGAGCGATTATGCTATGCCCTTCTTGGACCATTCAGGAGAGGTTCAGGACACAGGACAGTAGAAAAACATGCACAGGTACACTCACAGTCTCTCCCAGTTGGTAATCACTCCAATGTCAATATGTACCTAAAATATTACTGTGAAAGATTTGTAATCTACTTCGGTCAAAATACAAATTATTATTATAATAAAAAAGGATATATTTTATACTTTTGTGTGTGTTCTAGGAACAGGTCGCAAGGATAATTGAAAGTCAATGAATATAATCCTAGCATGACTAATGAAGACTAATATAAAAACAATTAGTTGTAAGTTTGCTACTCAAATGTAAAATCATTAGTAAAGTTTATTTAATGGGTTGTTTTGTAAACAGTGTGGGATCCTCCTACTTTGGATTTTAGGCCACACTCAGGTGAGGTTCAGGAATTACTTCTGGTTCATACAGGAATGAACCATATTGCCCAGGGAACAATATGTGTTGCTGGGCACAAAACACATGTGGGACAAGTAAAGGAAGGTGCCCTACCCCTTTTCCTATCTTATCTTTTTAGCCCCATATTTTAAAATAGCATGACTAATAACTTTATTCACAATACAAGCAATTCTTCGAAAAGTTTTCTGAAACATTTTATGTTCTTAAGACTTTGCCAGATGTTTTCTGGGGACTCAAAACCTGTAGTGCTCAGGGTTATTTCCAAGCTCTGTGCCCAGTGATTACTCCTAGCATGGCTTGCACATCCATTTATGTACAGTGCCAGGAATTAACCAGGGTTAGCCATGTGCAAGGCAACAATCTTAACCTTGTATTATTTTTTGGCCACAGATTTAAATTGATAAAAAAAAATAAAGGAGATTCATAGAGCTTTTTATTTTATGCTTTTATTTTGACAAAATTTCGTTCACATAATTGCAGAAGATCATGTATAAACATTACTTATTCTTTTATGATGATGTCTTCCAAATATCACAGCCAGAATTCTAACAGTTATATGTTGAAGATACAAGACATTTGATTACTGCATATATCACACATGTCATGTTTCTATATTTCTAGCCAACAAAAATGGTACCTCATCATTATGTAAATTTTAGAGAATATAAATGGATAAAAATAACCATAGTGCCTAGCACATGTAATTTTTATTTTTTTCTCTCCACGTGTGATTTTTTATTATCATTGCTATTTTCATTACAGTGCAACTCTGACAATATAAGATTTAGTTTTATTACAAAATTTATTTATAATCATGTTCAAAAATATTAGAAAAACAGATAATTTCAATTTTGGGGCTCAGGTTTAATTTGTTCTAAAATAATCAATCACTAAAACTTTTTTTTTTTTTTTTGGATTTTGGGCCACACCCAGTGATGCTCAGGGGTTACTCATGGCTATGCGCTCAAAAATCTCTCCTGGCTTGGGGGACAATATATACGATGTGCCAGAGGATTGAACCATGGTCTGTCCTAGGTCAGCAAGCACAAGGCCACCGCTTGTGCCACCATTCTGGCTCCATATAACTAAAACTTTTTTCTTTTGGTTTTTTGGGCCACACCCATTTGATGCTCAGGGGTTACTCCTGGCTAAGCGCTCAGAAATTGCTCATGGCTTGGGGGACCATATGGGACACCGGGGAATCGAACTGCGGTCCTTCCTTGGCTAGTGCTTGCAAGGCAGACACCTTACCTCTAGTGCCACCTCTTCGGCCCCAAACTTTTAACTTCTCTGATATCTTATGTTGACTATTGAAAATGGATACTTACAAAAGTTATATTTTAATCTCAGATATTCTATGTTCATCCTTTCCCTGTGCCAAATTTAGTTTATAAATTCTTTTATTTATTTATTTTTGTCTTTTGGGCCACACCCGATGATGCTCAGGGGTTACTCCTGGCTATGTACTCAGAAATTGCTCCTGGCTTGGGGGGGCATATAAGGATCAAACTGCAGTCTATCCTTGGCTAGCACACACAATGCACAAACATGTTTTTACTTGGGTTTCAGTAATAAAAAAAAAATAACCCTATTCACCAGTGCAATATCCCATCACTAATGCCCCTTCTTCCTCCTCCACTACCCCTACCTGTATTCAAGAGAGGTATTTTACTTCTCTCACTCATTAACATTGCCATGATAGTGGTTAGTGTAGATTTTTCTCTAACTGTACTCACCACTCTTTGTGGTGAGCTTCATATAGTAAGCCAGTCCTTCCAGCTCTCATCTCTATTGTCTCTGGGTTTCATTACAATAATTTCTTTTTACTTTTAATTTTATAGATGAGTGAGACTATTCTGTGTTTATCTTTCTCCCTCTGAGTTATTTCACTCAGCATAATAGTTTTCATGTCCATCCATGTATAGGAAAATTTTATGACTTCCTCTCTCCTGAATTGCTAGAGCCTTTGCGTTTTAAAAGAGAAAAACATCATCTTTCAATACATTGTTAACTTCAGAATACTCTCTTGCAAAATTAAGTTAATAATGAGTTATCAAATATAATATGCTTACTACTAATAGAGTTTCAAAAGTAATAATGGTTGAATTTGCCAAGGAAAAATACATAGTATAAGCTAGATATTATAAAATTATGTGAAGTTAGAAAAAATTTATTAATTTAATAATTAATCAAGTCAAACACTTGAGTATTTAAATGAAAGAGGAATTGTCTAACAATTTTAATTGGATTTAAACAGGACGTTTCTTCATTTCTAAAGTTGAGACTTAAATAAAAGGAGCTACTTATCCCTTGCCATTAGTTTTTAAGCACCATATTATATTTGTTAGTAATCTCAAGTTCTTCACACCTAATGATTGCTCTGTTAATGACAGTCAATATTATCATTTAATTTGAGGAATCTTTCCCTGATAACATTTGCCAAATCTGAAAATTTAGAAATGGTTTCTTTGATTTCTTTTCACCCTTTGATGATTATTTTGGTACATCTTATTGAACTATAATGACACTGAAGTTAATTTACATATTTCTTGTTTTATCACTTATCTGGTCATGATAAATCCAGTGATTAAAATATTCAAGCTATTTAGCAACTTTACCCATTCAGTTGTTAACTATGATACAGTTTCTTTAATCATAAAATGTTGCTTTGGAAATGTGTCCAATAAACCTAAAAATTATGAGGCTGCTGATACAAATTTATAACACAACCATAAGGGAAGTTTTAGATTAACTTCATACTCTCTTTAGCTTGAATTAAAATGTGAATGGTAAGGTTTGTGAGAGGATGATGTTAGAAAAATTGTATATAATAGAATACAGTATTACTTAGAGTTTATAATCCAATTGCCATTTTGACTTGTGCCTGTTTTTGATTCACATTATTACTTAGAAATAAATTAAGAATTCTAGTTTAGGGGCCAGAGCAGTGGCACAGGGTGTAAGGCATCTGCCTTGCACGTGCTAGCCTAAGACGGACCTTTGTTCGATCCCCTGTCATCCCATATGGTTCCCCCAAGCCAGGAGTGATTTCTGAGCAAATAGCCAGGAGTAACCCCTGAACATCACTGGGTGTGGCCCAAACCCCCCCTCAAATAATAATAACATAAAAAAGAATTCTAGTTTAACTAAATTAAGTTTTTACTCATGAATAGAGATAATAAGAATAGGGGCCAGAGAGATAGTATTAAGGTAGGGTGTATGCCTTGCATGCAAAAGGCTGGTGTTTCTAATCCCAGCATCCCACATGGTCACCCAAGCCTGCCAGGAGCGATGTAGAGCCAGGAGTAACCCCTGAGTGCTGCCAGGTGTGGCCCAAAAACAAACAAACAAACAAACAAAATAATAGAATAAATAGTAGGAGGAAATTTTGTTTGACATTATTGAGCCAGAATATTGCTTATGGATCTCTTAGTTTGTTGTATTATTTTTCTCGAATTCAAATCAAGCAAAAATAATATACTGAATATTAGGTTACATAGTTATACTAATGCCTACCCTTCAATTTTGTGCAGTATGTTGACACAATTTATACATTATAAAAATATTGACAGAAGGTCCATTGTATTATTCAAGGATTCAGGAGGTAACTGTGATCAAATTTTATAATGGTACTTCTTTGCTCTAAAATTGACACCAGCATTTCTATTTCAGACTAGAAGTATTACATTTTTTGTGAGAAATTCTAATCTAACCTCTTATTTGGCCCTCTTCTCTACATTGAGGTAACTTATTTTTCATTATTTCGGTGGAAATCAGAAGACAATTTAATTAGCCTATAGATTTATTTGGTAAAACCTCATATAGTCACTTTATTTTTTGTTTGTTTTAGATTCACTCTTGTCAGTGCTCAGGGCTTACTAATGTTTATGCACTGAGATATACTTCTGCAGACTATGAGGTGCTGAGGAGACCGAATCCATGCTAGCTGAGTGCAAGACAAGTGCATTATCCTCTGTTTTATCTCCCCAGCTTCATACGGTCAATTTATATTATCCATAGTTAGCTCAAAATTATATACCTTCAATTTATTGTCAGATAATCTCACTCAACTTCCTTATTTGTAGTAATAACATTTAATATTAATTCCTGACACACAAAACATTTAAGATATATCAGACAGCGACTATTCAACCCAGAACCCCAGATCCCAGATATAGAACTGACACAGTTCCCTGCAATAGCACCAGGAACCAAACTCCCTTCTGGAAAATTCCTAATACTGCTCTGGCACCAACTTGCACGAGTATGTGACATCCTGACAATAAGGAAACGGCAACAATTTGATCTAAGAGTGTGTTGCCCTATCTCATCACCTAATGCTGGTGCTTCTCAATTATTTTGTCATGCTCCCCTAGGAAGAAGAAAACATTTTTCATGCCCCCTACGTGACTGTAAATAGTGTCTTTATTTAAAAAAACTTTAACCTGCAAAACAAAAATATATAAAATAATTTGAACTGATTTTTTAATCAGAGGTGATGTCTGGATTAATGGCTACAATGAGCATGTGTTGCAATGCATAGTTTTTTGAAGCGGGGTTTGAAGCAGGACACAGCAACTCTCAGCTCCAGAGATATACAGAGACATAAACATGAGGCTTAGCTTGTTATGACAGTGTTTTCCGAGGTCAAAGGTGCCCCACCCCACTATTTGAGAACCACTGCCTAATGCTTAGATGAAATTAGAAGACACATTGTCCTTTGCTCTGTGCAAAATCTAAGATCGCTAACTACAAAAGACTGACTTTGACAACCATGACTGGGCAAACTTGGACCAATAGGAAAGATCATAGACTAGGTTTTGGCCTAGGATTTGTACAAAACCAAGATCTCTAATTCCAGAGATCTGACTTGGACATTTGAGACTGAGCTGAACTTCTGGAACCATAATGAAAGACTCCATCCTAGGCTTTGATCTAGGATCTGAGCAAAAACCAAGACCACTAATTACAGAGGATTGATTACAACAGTAATGGATCAGAACTTCTAGAACTGTAAAGAAAGACTCTATCCTAGACTTTGTCCTATGACAATCAAAATAATACACCATATCAACTAAAGAAAAAATAAAAACAATATTATCTTATCAATAGATGTGGAGAAAGAATTGATGGGAATGGAAGGAACTTTTCTCAATATAGTCAAGGCCATCTACTACAAACCAATTGCAAATATTATTCTCAATGAGAATAAACTAATAGCCTTTTCTCTATAATCATGTAGAAGACAAGGTTGTCCCCCACCATCACCACCACTTCTATTCAATGGAAGTACTTGCCATAGCATTTAGGCAAGAAAAAGATATCACAGGCATCCAGATAGGAAAGGAAGAAGTCAAGTTCTCACTGTTCGCAGATGACATGTTACTATCTTTAGAAAAGCCTAAAGACTACAAAAAGCTTCTAGAAACAATAGGTCATATAACAATGTGGCCGGCTACTAAATTTACATGCAAATATGCCTTCTTACACTCAATTAATAATAGAGAAGAAATAGACTTTCAAAAGAATCCCATTCACATTAGTGCCACACACCCCTGGTGTCAACTAAAGTGGTGAAGGAAATATACAAAGATATGGAGAACAGTGATGGCTGAAAAATTGCACTGGTGAAAGGAGTTGTCCATTTTTATTAAAATGTAATTCAACTACATATATTTTTGTAATCATGATGGTTAAATAAAGATATTAGTTTAAAAAGATTATGAAATGTTTTCCTTTCTGTCTCAGATCAATCTACCTTCTTAATTCCATGTGTTCATATTTCCTGTTGCAAAATTCATTTTTTATTAATCAGCTCTATAAAATAGAGTTGAAACTTTAGCTAGTATTCTTCATTTAAGCAAGATTTCTTCCCTTCAAAAGGTCTTTTACTTTAGACAATGCTTTTTGCCGCAAGAGTTTTGTATTTCTCTTATATTTATATATGTTTTTATGATAGAGAAAATTTTTCTTTGTAACTTTTGAGTTATTTCAATGCCATACATGATGGCTATTATTTATATTCAGTTTGATATTTAATTGCCAAATAAATATCTGTATATAGTATAATTTGGCAGTTTTACACCTGGGAGTGCCAGCATATGATACCAATCTTTAAGAAAGTTAACCTTTCTCTGTATTAATTATACTCAAAATTATTTCTATGTAGAATTAGTAAATTAAATATGTATAATTATATTGTAACTAGTATTATTGACCACTACATTAAATATTTTGACCAATATATATTGACCACTTCATTAAATTTTCCTATTTTCTAAAATATATTTTTACTTACCAAAAATTACAGCTCCCTTGTATAAACATTTAGATTAACATTTTTGTTAGTGTTTATAAAATAAATAATTAGCTTATTAGTGGTGAAACACCAAACAAGTTTTTAATAAAAGACATTCAAAAAATTCTATATGGATTAATTATATGACTATAGTAATTTTCTCAAATAAATATTTATTTTCCATACTTACAAAATAAAAATGTTTGCACAATCTAACATTTTTTATCAGAATATTGCCTATCATGTCTATAAATATCTGATAAATGTGCTCTAACAAAATCATTAATAATTCTTTAGTTATTCCTATAAATTTCCTCTTTCATTCTGGCTCACAGAAATTTCACTTGAAATCATAGTGGTTGTATTTTTATTATGAGTCTTAGTAATAAAATCTTACACCCCCTCGATTTCCTAATATTCTTTGCATCTAGTGCAGTCAAAGCATCCATGGTACCATAATAGAATCTATGTTTGGGATTTACCTCTAATCTATATTCAGGAATTTCCCCTCAGGATGTGAGCACTCAGGAGACCATATATACGCCTTTCTGGGTTTTGACTACATATAGATCACATGCATAGCAAGGCCCTTACTAAAATGCTTCCCTTTTGTCTAATTCTGTCATTATGTTTATGCAATTTTGTACTGCTTAAAAAAAAACAAAAGTATTCAAATTTGATCATCATTAAAAGTTACAATGCTGTATACAGTATAGCCACTTTTTAGTAAGGTGTTGGGGTGCTCTCCTTGCTCAGTATTTTATTAACCTGTAGATTTTGCATACTAAGGATTATATTAAGTATTAAATTTTGCAGGAAAATATGCTTTACCTATACCATTTACAGAATGATGTCTTTAAAAATTATTTTTCTCCATTACTTTGCCCTTTCTCTGGTTTAGTGAACTGCATGTGATGATTCATGGCTTGCAACTATACCTTAAATTTACATTGTTTTGATAAGAGTTTTATTTATGGTTCAAAGGAAAGTAAAGATACCTGATGCCCTCTTTTTAATCTATTCATTTTTCTGGGTTTCAAATTAAGCATACTGTTCAGTAGTCATAATATTGCTTTAGTTGACAGACACACTTTAAGATTAAGTAGTTGGAGTAAGATAGATATTTTTTTAATTTTTAATTATGAGACCAAAGATGCAAAGAAAGAGGACAAGGTAAAGTTACAGTGGAAAGATAATCACCCATACACAGATTCTCAGAAGTCCCCTTGCTGATATCTTAACTTTGGACTTTCAGCCAAAGAACATTAAGATAAATAAAACAGAACCCATGTACAATTACTTTGTACCTCAAGTCCCCGGATTGTAATACATTATAATATTTCTTAGCAGCACACAAAGCAATCTAAAGCCATAAAACTTATGTAACTCCTTAAACATTAAAGGCATAGTATTTTTTTTTTACAATTCCATGCACATGCACATTAGTTTAAGTTAACCTAAAAACTTTAAGTGGGTTTTTTTTAAGGATTAGAGTCAAAGGAGCACAGTAAAAACGGTGTTAAAGTGGCAATTATTGTTTGCATAGGCCCACCAAAATATGAGGGACATGGAAAGGAAAAACCTTGACTTAAATACAAGGAGACCCTACCTCTGAAGTTTCCTTGCATAAGACCAATTCTAGGCTCCAGGCAAGCTAGTTTGTCCAATCCAAGACATTGTCTGTAGTGCCAACACACTTTTATTTTTCACACAGTCTCTGTTGTTGGTATTATGTTTCTGTATTAAAGATCCTGGAATCTGCATATCCTACATTGAAGTCAGGATGTGGAGCATCCTCTAGTTTCACCTCACAATTAAAGGGCAATGCAGAGAGTACTGTCATGTAAGCAGGACGTTGTTGTTGTTGTTGTTGTTAAGTCTTCTCAGTGTTAAGGGAAGTCTCTTTTGAGCAGGTCGAAGTCAGAGCAGCAGTAGGGTCTTCCCTGGTAGAGGATTGCTTTTAGGTAATTTTATAGACAAACTTGGATGTTTCGTGGATGGTTTCCCTGGTTCAGGGGTGAATGGAGAATGTCCATACTTCTGAGGTATGTGCCAGGTCATTATGTCAATGTTCAGGGTGTAAGGTCCCATTGCACTACAAGATTGTGTGTTCCGATCTCTATTAGATAATATCTTATTTGTATGTATAGTATTTTCCATTTTAATGTGCCTATTCAAACAAGGATCAATGCCACGCGACGTTATTGGCACATATGGGGGCCATAAGAAAAAGTACAACAATCCCCATGACATGGTTCAATCATAAGCATTAAACTAGGGGACTCTTTTACCAAAATTCCTTATTTCCCCACCCTTCCCCCAGCACTAGGTGGGAAGGGCACAGGGTGGAGGGCGGGCAGATCCTGGCTTCCTGCTTTCTACTGAATCCTTTCTTGATCTGGAGGCTAGCTCTAGCTGGCATGGGGTTTGAGGAGACCTCATGTCTAAGGACTTCTCCCTAACTTGGGTTGCTGAGGGCCTTGATAGGTCTCCAGCTGTCCCCCTTTCTGCCCCCGGCCTCAGGCCTTCCTTCCCTGGGTGCCAGCCCAGGTGGCCAGACAAGGTGGATGTCGGATGGTCCCTCCTGGATGGTGGGTTGTCACTGGCAATTTCTTACCAGTCTACATGTTCAAAACCTCGCGGGGGCATATATACCTTGAGTATTCCCTATCCTTAAGTTATGTTGTGCATATGCAGAACGTCCATTTTGTATTCTGCCCTTTTGCACACCCCTACAAAGGTCATTTTTACTCCTTAACTCTCTCACCACCCCCTACCATCAGTAACCAACATTACTCTTTTTAACTTCAGTACCGCAAAATCCTAATCAGAGACCAAAGCCGTGCATTGGAACTAACAACCCCCAACTATTTCAAAAGACATACAATGGACAAGTATGTTTTTTGAGTATTTTTGTGTTTTTTTTCTCTGAAAGCTATAAGTCTTACTAAATATTCTCTTATACAGTAACAATTCTAATACATTTTAATCTTTTCTTCTCTTTGTGAGCTGTTCAATAAAATAGATATTTTTTAAACAATGAATTAGAGCCCTGTGACTTAAATTGACATTTAAAACAAATCTGGAATAAAATTGACTTTAAATTCTAAAGGTCTTTTCCTGAACATCAATTTGAAGCATAGCTGTTTTCCTGCTTTATATTCATGAGAAAAGAACTTTAATATTATCAAGTCCTTTGCAAACTATTCCAAAATGATTTCTTTGTATATTTGACTTTAGAGGTAATTTGTTTTTCAAACATATAAAGTTAAGTATATTACTTATAAAATGTCTGCATTTCTAGATTGAGCCTAATACTTTGCTTTACCCTGGAAACCATGAAAAGCCATACGTGGTATGGTAAATTGAGAAAGCCCAGCCAGTGTTAACAGGCTTCATAATGATGTAATGATATACTGCTCCTTTATTGAGATCACTTTTGTAACCCAGAATTAATACAATTGAAAGATGTATGAAATTCCCAACTGTCTAACAACAGATATGAATCCTTTTTAACAAGTACATAGAAACAAATCTTTAAATAGAATCTAACATTTAAATTAAAATAAAAAATAAGGAAACTTACTCTAGTTTTTTAGTCCTATCATTAAGTGATTCAAAAGATAACTCATCCAACAACTCATATTTTTCACATATAACTGACAAATTTAGAAGAAAATTTTCCTAAGATTTGTAGGGCTTTAGAAAGGTCCTCCCTTTATCACACAGAAGAGTAGGAAGTTGGTTTAAAATTCCTTAGAACTAGAAATCTGAGGCTAGAGTGATAGGAAAGTAGGTAGGGCATTTTGGCATTTGCCTTGAACCCTGCCAACACAGGTTAGATCTTTGGCAACCCAAGTGGTCGCCCAAACCAGGCAAAAAGAATTAGAAGTTGCTTTCCTTCAGGTGAATGGTTTAAAGTGATAAGTGTGTATTTCAAGTGTAAACAGATTTAATCTGGGCAAAACAAGTTTGGAGACATGTCCAGATAAAATTCAAAACTGTTTTCAATGTCAAACTACCCCACTATTCTAATTTGGAATCCCCTTCTTTGTTTGCTATGAAGTGGATAAGAATCTGCTATCCCTGAATTTTCATCTTTTTTTCCTTTTTGATTATGCAAGTGACAGTTTCCTGCTCATAAGAAAAATGGGATAAACCCAATTAGATTTGTTCTCCATCAGGAACAGGAAATTAACTTTGAAAATTATTTAAATCTCTTGCCTCAGAGGGAATTTTACTGCCTGTAGTTTGATAGTTCAATTTGACAGACTACTCTACCAGATTTCTAATACATAATTGTGTGTGTTTTTAGGATAAAAATGTGACCATTAAATTTCACTCACTAAATTCATTTTTTTCCTTTTCATTTGTTTTTATAAAAGTAATTTCTTCATTTAAGCACCATGGTTACAGAAATGTCCATAGTTGGTTTCAGTCATAGAATGTACACCACCCTTCAACAGTGCAATTTTCCAGCCACCAATGTCTCCTAATACCCTCCTCTACCTCACCTCCTGCCTGTCTCTGGGACAAGCATTCTGCCTCTCTTTTGCACTATTATTGCCATGGTAGTTGTCAGTGTGGTTAGTGCTCTATCTGCTCTCATCACTTTTTATGGCAAGAATATATCATGAGTTGGTCCTCTCGGTCCTCATATGACTCTATTGTCTATAAATATTATTACCATACTACCTTTTTTCTTTTTATATCCCAAGTTAGTGACTATTCTATGTCTATTTCTTTCTAATTTATTTCATTCAGCATAATATTCTTCATGTCCATCATATATAAACAAGTTTTATGAATTCATTTATTCTAATCACTGCATAGTATTTTTTACATAGATATATCAATTTCTTTAGCCACTCATTTGTAGTTGGGCAACTGGCTTTTGTCCAGATTCACAATATTGTAAATAGTGCTGTGATTAATAGGAGTGCAGAGGGCATTTTTGTGGTGTGTTTTGGTATTCCTAGGGTACATCCCTAGAAATGATATTGTTGGATCATAAGGAAGCTCAATGACTAATTTTTTGGTGGAATATTCATATTGTATTCTAGAAAGGCTGAACTAGATGGCGTTCCTACCAGCGGTGAATGAGAGTCATTTTTCCCCACATCCAGGTCAACATTTGTTCTTGTTCTTTGTGATGTATGCCATTATCTGTGGCATGTGATTATACCTCATTTTCATTTTGATATGCATTTTCCTGATGATTAGTGATGTGGAACATTTTTATGTGCCTTTAGGCCATTTGTATTTCTTCTTTGAGAAAGTGTCTGTTCATTTGTTTTCCCCATTTTTGGATGGTGTTCGGTTGTTTTTCTTGTTGAGTTATGTCAGTACTTTGGATATCATAGATATTAACCCCATATCTGATGTACTTTGAGTGAATAGATTCTCCCATTCCATGGGTGGTCTTTGTAGCCTAGACAATGTTTCTTTTGAGGTACAAAAGCTTCTAATTTTAATTTTATCTCTGCTTGCACTGTTTGGACACTAATGTTTTCTCCTTGTAGATATCTTTAGTCTCAATGTCATGTAGTATTTTGACTACAATTTCTTTTATATACCTTATAGCATCAGATCTGAAATCAAGGTCTCTAATCCATTTTGATTTGACCTTTGTGCATAGACTAAGTATAGAGGTCTGAGTTCTCATTTTGCATGTGGATGTCCAGTTTTCTCAGCACCACTTGTTGAAGAGGCTTTTCTTGGCCCATTTTGTGTTTCTTACCCCTTTATCAAAGATTAATTGAATACATGTCTGGGGTCAATTTTTGAAGACTCAAATCTATTCACTTGATCTGACAGTCTATCTTTATTCCAATACCATGCTGTTTTAATGACTATTCTTCGTAATGCAATTTAAAGTTGAGGAAATTGATATCTCCCATCTTCTTTTTCCTAAGGATTGGGTATTGGTGGTGGGGAGGTTGCACTCGTGAAGGGGGTGTTTTCTAACTGAAACCCAGATACAAACATGATTGCAATCATGGTGCTTAAATAAAGATATTATTTAAAAATAAAGATAAATAAAATAGTTGTCAATAATATGAAAATATTTACACTTTCAAAAAAGATATGCCAATTTAATTTTCCCCATTTTTACATCCCATAGTTAGCATTGGTGATGAGACTATTCCTTTTTGACTATTAATAGCATAAAGACCTAAATTTATCACACTCTTATTAATATACATTAGTATTTAAATTTTCCTTATTCTCTATAACTGGCTATTTTCTTGAGACTTTCCAATTTTGAAAACAAGATGCTTACTTTTATTGTTCATATAGAGTCATGCTGGGTTGACCTCTCTCAAGGAATTCTTCACTATCAAGTCAGTAGTGTTTAATAGCAAATTATTTTCAAGTTTCTCTTTTAAAAAGGAATTTAATTAATTAACTATTACTCAGGGTTTGCTCTTGATTCTGTGCTCAGGGATCATTTGTGACAGTATTCAGGGGACCCTTGACTTTTTCTGAGATCAGATTGGGGTCATCTTTGAGACAGGTAAGTGCCTTAACATTTAAAATGGTCTCTCAGCTTCAAACTTATTTAGACTATTCTCTTTTTTTTTTTTTTTTTGGTTTTTGGGTCACACCCGGCAGTGCTCAGGGGTTATTCCTGGCTCCAGGCTCAGAAATTGCCCCTGGCAGGCACAGGGGACCATATGGGATGCCGGGATTCGAACCGATGACCTCCTGCATGAAAGGCAAACTCCTTACCTCCATGCTATCTCTCCGGCCCCTAGACTATTCTCAGTGATGCTCAGGGGGCTAGATACTATTGGAATCAACCGTGGTAAACAGTATACAATGCAATCTCTTTTGTCTTGGATTTTTCTCTGTTATTGTCCCATGTTTTATTTTTATTTCTCCTTAAAATTGTTATTTTATCCTTTAATATTTTTATGTGACATGATTTACAATACTTTAATTTATATATTTTCTTGAATAAAATGATATAACATCCATCCACCAGTGTCCTCCTCTATCCTTCATCATTCTGGGGTAGCCTCCCCAAACCCCCACCTCATCACACCCTGCTAAGGCCAGCTCCATAAAGCAGTTCTTAGGTTCTACTTTCTTTGACCATTTTATACTTCTCTACCATATCTTTATAGCCCACACATGAAATAGATCTTTAAGTCTCAGATAGATGGATTAGTTTATATATGGAATCTTATCAAAATTTTGCAGACCAAATCATAGATAAAATAAATTTTTAATTTAAATTTTTTATTTTAATTTAAATACATTTTTAATTTAAAGTCTTCTATTTGATGATCATACATCACATCTCACATTTATTTGGACAAATCATGAGGCCAAACTGTATGAAAATATGATTCTCTCATAAGCCATGGTTTTGGTATAAAACAAATATTTAAATATCAAATATTTAACCATTTTAAATAAATGCTACTAATATAAAACATTTAAATAACACAGTACAATCATTTACACAGAAGAGAGGCCTACAATAAATATTTGTTAAATTGATACATTAATGAATATTTTTATTGACAACACTTGACTATGAACTCTGATATCAGTGCTTGAATTTTATTGTGTTCTTTGTGTGATATATTTTTGAGTTCTAATCAGGACCCTCTGAATCTATTTCATGATCTAAATTTTGAAAATATCAATTAACAAATGTGAGAATTTGTAAACACTACTTTCAAATCTTTTTTATATTAATATCTTTATTTAAGCACCTTGATTACAAATATGATTGTAGTTGGGTTTCAGTCATGTAAAGAACACCTCCCTTCACTGGTGAGACATTCCCACCACCAGTGTCCCAAATCTCTCTCCTCCTCACCCCACCCCCACCTGTACTCTAGACAGGCTTTCTTAATTCTATTCATTTTCTATTGAAAAATGATTAGAATTTATCACATATTTTGTATATTTAGTTTTGGTGCTTTGAAAAAGTCATAAAATTCAATTAAAATATCAAGGAAGCCCAAGGTTAATAAATATATAACTCATATAAAGGCACATAGAATTTTATCCTAAAGAAAGGCTTAAAACTGAGTGAGCAATGTAAAGATATCCCTACGGAAGTGATACTTAACCTACATAATGAACATTAGTGATAGAATTTTGAAGCATAAGTGAGATCTGCATAAGAAAATTATTAACACCTCTAATTTTTTGGGTGGTATGCAAAAAAAAAAAGCAGTGGTTTAAAAGAAGAATGAACAGAGAAATTGGTGTGAAAGTTAAAGACCATTCATCCTCAAATAATTGTCTTAATGTTTATGTGGGGCCAGAACCATAGTACTATGGGAAGGGCCTTGTATATAGCCAGCACTGATTTGATCCTCAGAACTAAATATGACCCCCTGAACCTTCCAGGAGTGATCCCTGAGCAAAGAGTCAGGAGAAAGACCTGAATACTTCTTGGCATCACCCAAAACCCCACCTCCAAAAAGTTTATTAGATGTATTAGGATTATTTTTTTGTATTTAAAAAACATTTAAATTGAGTGAAAGAAAAGTTTTAAAATTTTAAGGGTCCTGGGATTAGAGCAATAGCACAGAGGATAGGGTGTTTGCCTTGCAAGGGACCTACCTGGGTTTAATTCCTGGTATCCCATAAGTTCCCACATGCCTGGCAGAAGTAATTTCTGAGTACAGAGTCAGGAAGTAGCCCCTGAGGACCATCAGGTGTAGCTAAAGAAAAATTTAAGGTTAAAATGTTTTAATTACTTGGGAACCATAAGGATAAATCAATGCAGTTTGATTGAATCAAGAATATTAAGTATACAGATGTTGAGACACTACAAAATGAGGTAAGGCACTCTCACCTTTTATGCATCTGATATTGCCAGCACTACATATAGCCTCCCAAGAGCTGCCAGGAATGATCTCTGAGCACAAACCCAAGAGTAAATTCTTGAGATTTTTAAGTGTGACCCCAAAACATATATATATATATATATATATATATATATATATATAAACTAAGAATGTTTATAGATAGTACAGCGATTATGATGATGTCTTGCATGATATTAACCCTTAATTAATCCTCCTAGTAAATCCAGGTGCAACCTTTTTATCTCCCAGCTACTCACAGGGTGCTCAGGGTATTATCTACTACCCAGAGCCCAATAAGCACTGTAATCTTAAGGTCTTGCATTAGACTACTAACCCAATTAGCTGAGAATCACTGAGCGAGGTCCTCATGGGTACTGAGTGCCACTTGGGTTGCCCTTTTCCACCTGACTACGCATACAATCTTAGTACTACTTTGACTGAAATTAGCTGTGATTACATAAAAAAGCTCATTGGGGAATTCAACATTTTTAAAACTACTGAGACCCAATATTTGTGAAGAACTGCTACATATAGCCTATATATAGTATATATAGTATATATGTATTTATGGTATACATACATATATACTGCTACAAAGTAACCATAAAAAACTCAGTTGCTAAAAAAAAACACAGTTGCTATCATGCCATTGATATAGACTTTGATATATTTGTTACTTTTATATTCCTTTATATTCCCCATATTCTTTGTTCTCTATTCAGTTAAGTATATGACCTATTTAGTATACTTTTACTGATTTAGTAAAAGAATCCCTAGGAATTACAATTATAAGGATTATTGCATTTTACTCTCGTATAGAAAGCTTGCCACAAATAACAGGGAAGTTCAGCTAGGGCATAGCGTGACAATGACAATATAACAATGATAGTTGGAAATTATCACTCTGGACAAGAAATATATAAATATATAGATATGGAGAAAAAAGAGAGAATATCTAAAAGGCAGGCAGGGATCTCCCCTATAGGGGGAAGGGCTGGAGAAAAACTGGGCACATTGCTGGCAGGTGATGTCACTGTTTCTGCTAACATTTTACTGGTAAACTGACAATTTTTAAACATTTAATGACTAAAACTCAATCATGAACAACTTAAAAATGATATATCATGGTTATTTGATAAAAATTTATTTAAAACAAACAAAAGAAAATGAGGTCAGAGTTCTCTTCATTTTTTACCTTAGAGTCTACTTTGGAAAACTATACTCTTGCCTCTCCTTAGGATGTTTTAACTCCAGTTGAAAACTAGGTAGGTCATTTGGCAGGAATATCCAAGAAGATTTTAAATCAGAAGGACAACTCTAAAGTGTAAAACATTAAAAATTTTATCCTATCTTCCAGTGTTATAGGTGGATAGAAGCAAACTTCTGTGGGCACTAGCTCTAAGTTGGGCAATTAATTTCTGTCACAATAAACTTATGTTTTATTTTGGTTAGAAATCAATTAACACATGAGGTCACCTTAATTACTCAATAAATTTAGGATGAACTATATAACAAATAGTGCTGCCAATCTTACTTAAGAGACTAGTTATTGTTCACCTTGAAGACATGTGTAAGGTTGCTTGTATAATAAAAATACATTAATAAGTTTTTTGACCTCTCTTATGCATGATTCCTTATTTAAAGCTGACTATTACCAATTTTATTTACTATCTCTGTGAAGTGAATTTCTGGGTTGAGGAAGTATTTTATTTTATTTTTCCTAATGATAGTTCCCCAGAACCATCTGATCCCAAATCAGTTAATTTCTTGTAAATAATAGCTTGTGCTCTCAAAATGAAATCTTCAAAGTTACATTTAATACATTTTAAATTGGAAATAATGCAAAACTTAGGCAGTTCTATTTTTAAAGAATATGAATTTTGGGGGCCGGGAAGGTGGCGCTAGAGGTAAGGTGTCTGCCTTACAAGCGCTAGCCAAGGAACGGACCGCGGTTCGATCCCCCAGCGTCCCATATGGTCCCCCCAAGCCAGGGGCGATTTCTGAGCACATAGCCAGGAGTAACCCCTGAGCGTCAAATAGGTGTGGCCCAAAAACCAAAAAAAAAAAAAAAAGAATATGAATTTTGTAAATATTATCTGAGTTCACATTCTCTTTTACACCCTTCATTTAAATATGTTTAAAATCTAGTTTTTGTAGAAAAAGAACAACTTTTAAAGTTTTCTTGTTTTACTGAGATTATAATTTTAAGAGATAAATGTTAATTGCTAGTATTGGATTGATTTCTAACTAAGATTGCTGTCCCTAGCCCTACTAATATTAACACCAATATAATTACTTTAATATGTTAACCAATGGAAGGAATGGACAAAGTCTTTCTAAATAACTCATGGTCACGGTCTGGTCATGGTCTGATCAAAGACAGATTCATGGTCAATAGAATATGCATTTACCACATTTTTGTGTCTTTGGATAAGATTTTTTTTCTAAAGAAACTTACAGATGTACCTCTGATTCAAAATATAGGCAGAAAAATGTTTATTACAAGAGATTCAAAGCTGTTATGACTTAAACCCTGTCTTAGGAAATACTTTACATGTCTGTAAGAGCTAAGAAAGAGGAAATGAGAGAGTTCACTTGCACTAACCAATCTTACTGCAGCACATAAAATAGCATTTTGAAAGCCATTTAACATAAATGAAGAGTTTATTACTCTAATACTACCCGTGACAGTTTTGAAACATGCTTGCTTATGCTCTTGGACGGTCTGATAAAGTGTGTAGTCTGTTTTATTTTCTAAATGGTAATTTTTTGGGGGGAGGGGCTTTGTTTTGGAGCCACACCTGGTGATTCTCAGGGGTTACTCCTGCTATGCGCTCAGAAATCGCTCCTGGCTTGGGGGACCCTATGGAATGCTGGGGGATCTAGGTCAACCACTTGCAAGGCAAATGCTCTACTGCTGCGTCACCGTTCCAGCCCTTCTAAATGGTGATCTCTAAAGTCAGGTTAATTAGTTCTGAAATAATTACTTTCATGAAAAGATTCTCAGCTCAGATGAAACAAATAATCACCTGTACTGAATATTTTAAAACAAACATAAACAATTTTAGCAAAATTGTTTTTTAGAAACACTTATCAGCCATTTCATGTAACTAATCAAAGTAAACTATCATTATTATTAAATTAAATTCAATTTGGGGTTAATGTGCAACATATCTGAAGTAAGATTTTAGGTCTCAATAGTATTGAAAATTATTGAAATAATTGCAGACTGAAAGTTACCTTCAATAAATTAAGCTGATCTAAATCCATTTCAAGACAACTATGAAAGAAAACAACAGCATTTTCTCTTTAATAACTTCTAAAAAAAAAAAACAAATTATTATCTACTTATTAATTAACTCTTTGGGGAAAAAAAGAGGTAATTTACCAAGGATTACAAAATCACACACTACAACTTTCCTTCTTAAAATTTCTAACAACTGGGGCCAGAGCACTAGTGCAGCGGTAAGGCATTAGCTTTGCACCCGTCTGACCTAGGACGGACTGGGGTTCGATCTCCCAGCATTCTATATGGTCCCCCTAGCCAGGAGCGATTTCTGAGTGCATAGCCAGGAGTAACTCCTGAGCATCACAGGGTGTGGCCCAAAAACAAACAAACAAAAAATTACTAACAACTAATCCAAAATGTTCAGATTACCTAAAACTAAGCCCTCTTTCATGCTGACTTTAAGTACCCAGTTACTAATCAGATTCTGTGAAAAACACCTTGTACTTATTAAACTTTAATAATGTCTTAGATTTCTTGAAATTCTGTTGTAATTTCTCCCATTTTATTTTTGATCTGATTATTTGAGTATTTTTGCTCTTTTTCCTTGTTAATCAAGCCAGTGGTTTGTCTATCTTGTTTATTCTTTCAAAAAAGAAACAGTGCCTTGTCTTAGCAATTTTTTGTATTATTTTTTTTGTTTCTATATTGTTTCCCTTGTTTCTATATGTTAATTTCTGCTTTAATTATTATTCTTTTTTTTTTTTTTTTTTTGGTTTGTGACCACACCCGGTGGTGCTCAGGGGTTACTCCTGGCTGTCTGCTCAGAAATAGCTCCTGGCAGGCACGGGGGACCATATGGGACACCGGGATTTGAACCAACCACTTTAGGTCCTGGATCGGCTGCTTGCAAGGCAAACACCACTGTGCTTTCTCTCCGGGCCCAGTTTTTATTATTTCTTTTCTGTTGTTTATTTTTGGGTTTCTTTGTTGTTGATTTTCAGATTTTTAAGGTATCTCTTTAGGTTGTTGATTTTATCTTTCTCTTCTTTCCTAATAAAGTATTGCTATGAGTTTCCCACTAATTACTTATTTGTTGTCCCATTGATTTTAGCAGTATGTTTCTTCATAAAATTTATCTAAGTATTCTCTTCATTTCTTCCTTGATTTATTCTTTGATCCAGCTGTTGTTGAGGATTATATTGTTTAGTCTTCAAATGTTATATTTTATGCTCAAGACCCATTATACTACACCTCTTGTTGAAAACTCCTTTTATAGTCCTCTCTATCATATTACTTAATAGTATAGACTTGAAAACTATGATTGTTTTAATAATGTACTATACACAATCTAACCCAGAGAGTCTTTTTTTTTTTCAGCAAAGTTTACTGTCACCAATGATGATTTGCCTAGAAATGGGGAAATCTTTCCATCTGACTTGCAGCCTTTTTATTTTTTAAGCACTCTGAGCCTTTCCACCACAGTCAGTTTTTCAACTGCAACCTATGGATAAATCTTCACTGTCTATTTATTTGTGTTTATGTGCGAGGGTGTGTATGTGTGGTGGCCAACTCTATGTATGTCTAATGTCTGTATTGTACCTAATGCCAGACTGTCTTGTATATAGTCCTTTCTGCTAGATATAACCCTTCCTTTTCCCCCTCCTCTTATTAGCACTTTACAAATAATTTTATTTCTCTTCACTCTCTCACCCCTGATTTTTATTTATCCCTACTTATACTTTTTACCCTCAGTTCTTAATTTATTAGGAACCAGAATTTTCCCTCCACCTCAACCAGCTTCCACAAAGCTCACCAAGTGAAAAGACAGCTTCCCAGCCCTCTTTGCCTCAGTCCAGGAAGAAGCTGACACCACCATTGCTTTGCTCTTAGTAGCCCCCTTTCTCCCATTCACCTTTGCTGTGGACTGTTGCTTGTTGATTCTCTTGTTAAGAATCCTTCAGGTCGAGGACATTTCCTGATCTGTGACTGCTAGGAGCCCCTTTTCAAACTCCACAAGACCATGCTGCAAGACTAGGCAATTTACTATGCCCAGAGCCTGTAGTTGGTTTTATGGAAGGATACTTTATGAGTAGAATTTTTAGGCCAAATTTTATTCTTTCTATTTCCCCCAAATGTTGCTGTGCCTATGCAACAAAATATCTGCCATATGTATCCCCTTTTTGTTTTTATCTTTTATTCTATATTTTTTATCTTTTAAATAGAGGTTCCTATCTTTTTTATAGAAACTTGGGATGCTTAATTATGTTTTTTTAACCTCATATTTATGTATTTTTCTATAAAATTTAGAAGAAAGGAAAGAAGAAAGAATGGGACCAGGGGCCAAGTGGTCTCAATGAATTGGTGGAGAAAAAAGAGACAGAACTAAATATTCAAGTCAAAGTCAACAACAATATAATCAAGAGACCTAAAGTTTAACAATCTAAACTTATATAGGTTTGTTATACTGGCCGGCTAGGGGTCAAACAGATATATGTTGCAAAATGTTGTTTGAAGACACTGTGTGGAGAACCAATAGACTTGAACATGAGAGCACCTATGAACCATAGGTAAGCTAAGGTGCTAAAATAAGAGAAGGTAATCTTTTTCTCTATCTTCCTGGAGACTAAGGAACGCTTAGGAAAATAATCATTAGCAGTTGTATGAATAAAGATTTGAGTACAAAATGTTAATAAGCAGAGCGAGCAGAAAATTACTTAATGTAATTACTTTATGTAATAATTTTCCAGCCCTGTCAACCTTTCAGGATTTTCTCCATACTTTATTTTCTCCATTTTTGATTATTACATACAAAGTTAAATTTTTATTCACCAACATCAGCTTGTATTTTTGTTGGTACAGAGATGTCATATGTTCATAGTATATAATGATAACATACAAAATGACAGGAAACTACTCGAGTTTTTTTCTTTTTTGACAGTTTTTTTTTCCAAGAAGGAAGGAAGAGAAGCCCAATAAGATACAGTTGACTTAAAGAGGACTAAGACAATATATTCACATCCTGATTCTGCCCAGGAGTTAAATCTGTTTAAGAGATATTGAGCAAATGAAAAGCAGTGAAAATTGGGGTTGACATATAAGAAACAGAAAGTGACAAAGAAATAGTACAGTGGGGAAAAAAAAGAAATTGTACAATGTGTTTTTACTTGTTCAGAGAGATAGTACAGTGAGTCTTTACTTCTTGCATTATAACTTGACTTCATGTCCTGGCACCACTATGGTCTTTTGCTTCCTGCTCAGTGTGATTCCCCAGTTAAGAGTCATCAGCTGATCACACCCAGTGTGATAATGTAAACAGACAAACAACACTCAGTCAGCAAAAGATCATCTCCCTTTTGTGTATTATATTTTGTTCTATTTTAATTATTTTCTATAGGCTTCTTACCTAAACCCCTAATATTAACCAGCCTAAGAATATTTTCCAACATTTGCATTAGGCTCTGTTTTGGGTACTATCTTTTTCTAATTTCTCTGAAATTAGAAATATCACTGATATCATTCATTTGTGTCATGTAGGCATCTTTCAAATAATTTTTGAGTCACAGTTGACTTAAAAATTGTTTTTGCTTGTATATTTTTGCTTTTCTTTTTCTTTTTCTGGGCTCTCTCATACTGCACTGACCTTTTATTCTCCCATTTATATCTCAGCTATTCATTGATATAGTCATTCTGAATAACCATTTTAGTTATATTTCATTATGGAATTTTATCTCCTTTCAAAAATTTTAGTTATTTAATAAAATGACACCTCTTAATAACTTTATCTTAGAATAAGCCAATTCTTGCACAGGGTAATATAAAAATATTATTATGTATTATATGCAGATATAATATAATAATGCTAATATATATAAATACATAAGTAGTGTGATACAAATCAGAAATAAAAAATACCTTGTGTTAATAGAAATTCAACATTACATTTTTTGATGTTCGAGAAATTAATGTTCCAGTAGAGTGAGAAGGGAACCAGATTTAGAGGCACAAAACATAAGAACTGTAGTTTCAATTTTCAGTGGAAACATGGAGCAAAATTAAACTCTTCTTTTAACAGAAAGAAGTGAAGATTGATGTGCTTTTCTCTTGTGTAAATTGCTATACAGCAATTGCACTGGAAACAATTTGGAGCACTCGCACTGATCATCAAAATGTATTTATCGCTTTTTCAAACATGCTACTTTAATTTTCAAAAAATGAGGAAGGCAAAGGAACTAAGGTTATGATAGTGGATGATGCAATTATTGCTGACTGGGTGCTACATATTTATAATGTAATGTGAGATAACTCTCTTTGGGGTCAGTCATTTTCTGAGCCTGTTTATTTTATTCATGCTGACAGGAGCACTGCTTACAAACTATATGTATATAGAGCATCAAATATTTACTCATTGAATTGATAGAACACTTCTCCTTTTAAGAGCTTATGGTACTTCACATAAAACTTTAAAATTGCTCAACAAACTTTCAGAAAAGTATTTGCATATGGAGATAGTAAGCCTCAATATGGAGCCTGGAGAAAAAAGAATGCATAATGGAGAAATAGGGCTGAGTTGATTATCTTTGACCTTGGCCTAGCAATGTTTGGAAAGAAATAAAAAAAAGTGCATGCTCTAGTTCCACTCCCTGCTTTCACTTTAAATGAGTCATGGAATGAGGCTCCACGATTATGTGGAAATTTTTCTCCTTATACTCTAACAGACCTTGTAGGCTCCTTCCCATACTATTCCATAACTGTGAAGAAACACTACTCAATTCTTCTTCCTTGGTAAGTCTTAACAGTTCAATGCCAACATCTTAAATGCCAAAATCCCCAGCCCCCAAATAGATCCTCTTTAATTTTATTATAAAATTAGTATGCTTCTGGGCAAGGGAAGCCTCCTCAGCATTGCTCAGGTGCTCAAAAAGTAATCGTTGGTGATACTCTTTGATTTGGTCTAAAGGATTCGATGAAAATACCCACTCAAAGATTCTGTGTTGCTCTGGCCCTGTGGTATTGTGATCACAGATCTATTCCAACAGTACTTTGCTACAGTAGTCAAAATTTAGAGGTCAGGTAATACTGGGGATCAAACCTAACATTTTTGATATTCCTAACATCAAAAAGTCTTATATTTATTATTTTTAATAATTTTTACAAGTTGTTCACAGTTGTATTTCAGTAACAGTAACAGTGAATTAAGGTTATTCTCACTACAAGTGTTGACCTCCCTCCATCATAGTTCCCAGCATGCATCTATCTATAATTCCACACTTAACCCCAAAATGGCTAGTGTAACAGGTCCCTTTTGTAAATAGCTTATATGGTTTGGGTCTCTTGATTCTACTGTAGTTGAAATGGATTTCGGTATTTAGGGCTGACCATTTATATTTTCACGCTATGCTCCTGGGACCATTTGGCCCGTAGGTTCTGTCAACATTTTTTCCATTTTCTTAGTTTGTAGGGAGACATATAAATGTGAGGCAGAACCAGATGATTCATGTCCTATGGTTCTTAAAAAAAAAAAAAGTAAAGAGATGGGGGCCCTATCTAGAAGCTATAAATATAAATAAAATTAAGAGAAAAGAAAATTAAAAATAAACAATAAAAATGGGAGACAGATGTGGCAAGTGTTCTTGTGTTTTGCATAAGTACAGTAAATGTTGGTGCAAGTTGGTGCCAGAGCAGTATTAAGTTCTTCCTTGGGAGAAGTTTGATTTCTGGTGCTGGTGCAGGAACTGTGCCAGTTGGGATCGGGGGATCCTGGTTGGACATTCAATATCTGATCACCTGAGGTCTAAGTCCGGTCCCCATGACAATTGTTCAGGGTGGAAGGAGCCTCTGTGTAACAAAAAGTCTTTTTATAGAAGTGTGGAGAAGGGAGAAGTAAATAAAAGCCATTGCATTATCCATAATATTTCCCTCAGTATTTTAATCCAGTTTCACAGAAGTCAAACCCAACAGTGAAATTAATACCATCAAACATAATGACAAACATTTGAAAGCTTGCAAAAATTGTTTGTCTTTGTTAATAAAATTCCCTCTTACTATTTTACTAAATAGGTCAAAGAGATAATACAGAGGTAAGGTGTTTTTCTTGTATGCAGAAGACTGATTTGATCCCCAGCATCACATTAGATTCCTGGAACACCATCAAATGTGAGCTCTGAATATAGAGCCAGAAGTAAGTTTTGGGCCCTGGGAGCCACAAATAAAGAGAAATAAATACTCAGAGCATAAATCCAGGAGCATAAAATGGAGTAAATATTTTACTAATATTAAAAGGATTTTTGAGACATAGCTATAAATTAGTCATAGCAGATATTGCTTGGGAATTGCCAAATCAAACTTCCTGCCCTATATGTTAATTTATTAACTACCCACCCCATGATTTTTCTGATCAAGTGCATTTGCCAGTTACCAGAGAACTATAAACAGAGAACATTTTTATCTATTTCTCTATAAACAAGTTTCAGAGAGATGAGTCAACATTTGGAGCACATGTTCAGAATAGTGGAAACATCCTTACTCAATTTACAAAAGTTACCTACAGTCACTATGAGGACTGTTGCCATGCTTTGAAAGTAAACTTCCAAAATTATAGATCACTGCAATCAAAATCACAACTCTATTAGACTGAATATATTCTCTAATTGTATATTTTTGCATTTGATGCCAAGATTTTACAGATACCTGTTTATTGTTGTTAGGTGCTTCATTTAGCTCTAGACTTAAAATCCTAAATTTTCACAGAGAATAAAAGTTTTGAAACAATAATTTGAATTACAGACTGGCTATATTTTAGATTACTATCCAGTCATCGAGTGTTGTTCCAATATTGAGAATTAACACAAATTACAGCAATTAAATTAAATAGGAGTTTATTAATTGCTTATTGATAATGCTTTGTGGGACCATATAATCTAAAAAAAAATACAAACTGGCTACCTCACTTAAATACAAAAGCACTATAATGAATTCAATTTTATCTTTTGATTGAGATTCTATGATTCACAAAACTGTTATTGGTGGTTGTTAGAAGAGATCATGATCAAGACTCATTTCATGAATGAAGTCAGTCAATACTATTGTGTATTTTATCATTTGGATATAATTAGCAATAAACCAGATGGGAAGTTACATAATTAAAGGTTCCAAGGTCTCCCAATGCAGAGGTTCGATACATACTCTTATTTTTAATTAATTAATAAATTTAGGTTTGGGTGCTACACCCAGCGGCACTCAGGGGTTACTCCTGGCACTGCACTCAGAAATTGCTCCTGGCAGATTCTAGCACCAGGTGGATACCGGTAATTAAACTCGGGTTCATCCCAGGTCAGCTGCATGCAAGACAAATACCCTACCTGCTGTGCTTTTGCTCCAGCCCCAGATACTTACTCTTTCTCTGTTTCCTTGCAGCAGGTATTTGATAATCAAAGAGGATAAATTTATTTACCTAAGAGAAAGGTTTGTAGATTATGAGAATTTTTCCTTTTAGTTACACTCAAACTCAAGTTTTATTTTCACCACAAAAAATTATAACTAATTCCTCCCACATTCCCTATTGGGGTCATAATCAGTCACAAATACAAACAGTGAAAAAGGCCACATTATGGTATCTTATCAAATTTCCAAATATTTAATTACTTAAAGGCACTGAGTATCCAAGGAGCATCAATCACTGCCACAATAGAAATATATTCACAAAAAAACTCTAATTAATTTACAAACATTTATTCGCTTCTTTAAATTCTTAGATGAGTTGTTTTGATCACAAAGCTTAGAGACAATGGTCTTAAAGAAATAATATATCACAAAAATACGCCTTCCCAGTGGGGCCTGACTGTGAAAAATTGTGAGTGCTGCCTGTGTATGTCTGTCTACTGTCCTGTCGAGTGAAACTCTTGGGAGTGGGCCGAAAAGAGGCTCCAGAAGAGCATTTACCTCCACTTCCCTACGCGGCCCTGTACTCTTTCTAAGGAAAAAACACCATTGCTACAAGAAGAAAAAATCACACTAAGAACTGTGCTGGATCACTGAAGCCCAGCATTTCTCTCTGGACTGTCTTCTCTGCTGTATGCTCAGGCCAAAGATTTGATCCTATGAGAGGCTTCATCCACGGAGGACTCCCCACCCTTGGAGGCAAGTCGACTCACCCAAAAAGGGTGGAGCCAGAGGAGTGTGGCTGCGTACATCATTTAGCCAGTGAATGCCATCACAACACGTAAAAAAAAAAAACCCACAATACAAGTGTGGCAATGGGGAAACAACGCAGGCCAGCATCAGACAAAGAGAATGAAGATGACAATTCTAATGACCAGATAATGACAAACCAACTAATCAACCTCTATGATAAGGACTTTAGACAAGCAATATGGAAGATGCTCAAAGAACTCTTAGAAACCATGAATCGAGTTGAACAGAACACTAACAAAAACCAAGAAAATATGAAGACAGAAATCACAAAACTCTAAACTGAAAGAACATGTCAACTAACAGGCCTGAAAAACTCCATTAACAAACTGAATGACAAAATGGATAAGCTCTGGGACAGGGTAACAGAAGCTGAGAATAGAATTGGTGCTGTGGAAGATGAGATAAATAACAATTCAATACAGCAGGAGAGATTGGAAAAAAAACTTAAAGCAAATGAACAGACAATGGAAAAATTAGTCAAAGAATGGGAACAGATGAAAATAGAAGTCTATGATAAGCTCAACAGAAACAACTTAAGAATCATCGGAGTCCCAGAGACCCAGGAAGAAAATCTCCAGGAAGAATCAATGGTCAAGAACATCATTAAAGAGAAACTTCCAGAGCTAAAGAATATATGTGATCAAATCTTGCATGCTCGAAGAGTACCAACCAAAAGAGACCCCAGAAAAATACCCCAAGACAAATCCTAGTCACAATGATGAATCCCACAGATAGAGACACAATTCTGAAAACAGCAAGATCAAAAGGGGAAATTACGTTCAAGCAAGCATCCTTGAGATTTACAGCAGACCTGTCACCAGAAACACTCAAGGCCAGAAAGCAGTGGTGGGATATTGTGACAAAACTGAATGAAATGAATGCTTCACCTAGAATACTATACCCAGCAAAATTTACTTTCCGGTTTGATGGAAGAATACATGGTTTCACAGATAAAAAAACAGCTCAGAAACTTTACAGACTCAAAACCAGTCTGAAGAGAAAAACTGAAAGACATAATTTAAGACAAGACTAACCAAAAGACACTCCAAATTTTGATATAAAGATGGCATTAAATCCAAGGACAATTCTTTCTCTCAATGTCAATGGACGAAATGCACTAGTTAAGAGACACAGAGTGGCAAAATGGGTCAAAAAACTCAATCCAACCTTCTGCTGCCTACAAGAAATGCACCTGAATAGTCAGAACAAACATAGACTCAAAATAAAAGGCTGGAGAAAATTATCAAAGCAAACAAAGCCCATAAAAAAGCTGGAGTGGCCGTACTAATATCAGATAATGCAAACTTTATACTCAGGAAGGTTGTAAGGGACAAAGATGGACATTTTGTATTAATCAAGGGATATGTACAGCTGAAGAAATCACTCTCCTAAACATATATGCACCAAATGAGGGGCCAGCAAAATTTTTAATACAATTGTTGACAAATCTGAAAAATAATATCAATAACAACACAATAATTGTGGGGGATGTCAACACAGCTTTGTCAACACTGGATAGGTCAACCAGACTAAAACCCAACAAAAATATACTAGACCTGAGGAGAGAAATGGAAGAAAGAGGCCTACTGTATATATATAGACACTCCATCCCCAGAAACCTGGATACACATTCTTCTCCAATGTACATGGGACATTCTTCAGGATTCTTCAGACTACATGCTGGTACATAAAACATACCTCCATAATATCAAGAGGATAGAAATTTTGCAGGCTACCTTCGCTGATCACAAGGTTCTGAAATTATTTGTGAATTCCAAAGGGAAACACAAGAAAAACTCTAAACCTGGAAATTAAACAGCCTCATACTGAATAAGCAATGGGTCCAAGATGAAATCAAGGAGGAAATCAAAAGGTTCCTGGAAACAAATGATAATACAGACACAAACTATCAGAACTTATGGGACACAGCAAAAGCAGTACTGAGAGGAAAACTTATCGCTTTGCAAGCACACATCAGGAAGAAAGAAGGGACATACATGGGGCCGGGCGGTGGCGCTGGAGGTAAGGTGCCTGCCTTGCCTGCGCTGCCTAGGACGGACTGCAGTTCGATCCCCCGGCGTCCCATATGGTCCCCCAAGAAGCCAGGAGCAACTTCTGAGCGCATAGCCAGGAGTAACCCCTGAGCGTCACAGGGTGTGGCCCAAAAACCAAAAAAAAAAAAAAAAAAAAGAAGGGACATACATGAGTACATGATGCAGCTAATAGAACTAGAAAGTGCTCAAAAAAAGACCCAAAAATAGGGAGACAGAAGGAAATAACAAAGCTGAAAGCAGAAATCAACAAAGTGGAAGCCGGAAAAACAATCCAAAAGATCAACGAAAGCAGAAGTTGGTTCTTTGAAAAAATAAACAAGATGGATAGACCACTGGCAACACTAACAAAGAAAGAGAGAGAGAAAGAAACTTGATAACTCGTATTAGGAGTGAGAAAGGATAGATCACTACTGATATGGCAGAGATTCAAAGGGTAATCAGAAACTACTTTGAGAAACTCTACGCCACTAAAAATGAGAACCTGGAAGAAATGGATAAATTCTTGGACTCTTATAATCTTCCACAGTTGAAGGAAGAGGATGTAGCATATCTAAACACCCCCATCACTATTGATGAAATTAAAACAGTAATCAAATGTCTGCCCAAAAACAAAAGCCCAGATGGATTCACTAATGAATTATTTCAAACTTTCAAACTTTCCAAGAGGAAGTACTACCAATACTGGCCAGACTCTTTCATGAAATTGAACAAATGGAAACACTTCCAAATAGCTTTTGTGAAGCCATCATCACCTTGATACCTAAACCAGACAGAGATGCTACGAAAAAAGAAAATTACAGACCAATATTGCTGATGAATGCAGATGCAAAGATCCTCAACAAAGTCCTGGCAAATAGGATTCAGTGCCTCATTAAGAAGATTATCCACTACGATCAAGTAGGTTTCATCCTAGGGATGCAAGGCTGGTTTAACATCCGTAAATCTATCAACCTAATACACAACATAAATAACAAGAAAAATAAAAATCACATGATCATATCAATAGACGCAGGAAAGCATTTCATAAGGTCCAACACCCATTCTTGATCAAAACTCTCAGCAAGATGGGAATGGAAGGAACCTTTCTCAATATAGTTAAGGCCATCTACCACAAGCCAGAGGCAAATATTGTCCTCAATGCAGAAAAACGAAAAGCCTTCCCTCTAAATTCTGGCACAAGCAAGGCTGTCCTCTCTCACCACTCCTATTCAACATAGCACTGGATGTACTTGCTATAGCAATTAGGCAAGAAAAAGATATCAAGGGAATCCAGATAGGAAAGGAAGAAGTCAAGCTCTCACTGTTTGCAGATGACATGATACTCTACCTAGAAAACCTTCAAAAAAGCTTCTAGAAACAATAGACTCATATAGCAAGGTAACAGGCTACAAAAATAACACACAAAAATCAATGGACTTTCTATACACCAATAGTAATAAGAAAGAATTGGACATTAAGAAAACAACCCCATTCACAATAGTGCCACAAAAACTAAAATATCTTGGAATCAACTTGACTAAAAATGTGAAAGACCTATACAAAGAAAACAATAAAACTCTGCTCCAAGAAATAAGAGAGGACACGCGGAAATGGAAGCACATACCCTGCTAATGGATTGGCAGGATTAAGATCATCAAAATGGCAATACTCCCCCAAAGCATTGTACAGATTTTATACTATCCCTCTAAAGATACCCATGACATTCTTCAAAGAAGTGGATCAGGCACTTTTGAAATTCATTTGGAACAATAAACACCCTAGAATAGCTAAAGCAATCATTGGGAAAAAGAATATGGAAGGAATTACTTTCCCCAACTTTAAACTGTACTACAAAGCAATAGTTATCAAAACAGCATGGCATTGGAATAAAGACAGGCCCTCAGAATAGGCTTGAATACTCAGAGAATGTTCCCCAGACATACAATCACCTAGTTTTTTGATAAAGGAGGAAGAAGTGTCGTTGGCACAACTGGCTAGCCACTTGCAAAAAATTAAACTAACATCATGTATGAAGGTTAAATCCAAATGATATCAGACCTGAAACCATAAGATATATGGAACTAGGTAAAACACTCCAGGATGTTGAGACTAAAGGCTTCTTCAAAGAGGAAACTGCACTCTCCAAGCAAGTGAAAGCAGAGATTAACAGATGGGAATATATTAAACTGAGAAGCTTCTGCACCTGAAAAGAAATAGCACCCAGGATACAAGAGCCACCCATGAGTGGGAGAAACTATTCACCCAATATCCATAATATACAAGGCACTGACAGTAATTTACAAGAAAAAAAATCTAATCCCATCAAAAAATGGGAGAAGAAATGGACAGACACTTTGACAAAGAAGAAATACAAATGGCCAAAAGACACATGGAAAAATGCTCCACATCACTAATCATCAGGGAGATGCAAATCAAAACAACTATGAGGTACCACCTCACACCCCAGAGATTGGCACACATCACAAAGAATGAGAACAAGCAATGCTGGCAGGGATGTGGAGAGAAAGGATTTCTTATCCACTGCTGGTGGGAATGCCATCTAGTTCAACCTTTACGTAAAGTGATATGGAAATTTCTCCCAAAACTGGAAATCGAGCTCCCATATGACCCAGCTATACCACTCCTAGGAATATACCCTAGAAATACAAACATACAATAAAAAATCCCTTCCTTACACCTATATTTATTGCAGCACTATTTACCAGACTATTTGCCAGACTCTGGAAACAGCCAAGA
Organism: Suncus etruscus; assembly: GCF_024139225.1. Taxonomy (NCBI): domain Eukaryota; kingdom Metazoa; phylum Chordata; class Mammalia; order Eulipotyphla; family Soricidae; genus Suncus; species Suncus etruscus. The sequence goes on from NC_064854.1 coordinate 78,239,920, forward strand.
TACCCTTCAACAGATGAATGGCTAAAGAAATTGTGGTACATATACACAATGGAATATTATGCAGCCGTCAGGAGAGATGACATTTTCCTATACACGGGTGTACATGGAATCTATTATGTTGAGTGAAATAAGTCAGAGGGAGAGAGATAGATGTAAAATAGATCTATTATTTTTAAAAAAAAATGAAAGACATTCTTGCAATAGTTTTCAGAGTCAAAAGGGAGAAGTGTTGGAAGTTCCAGCTCACTACATGAAGCTCACCACACAGAGTGATGAGTGCAGTTAGAGAAATAACTACATTGAGAACTATAATAGCATTGTGAATGAATGAAGTTGAAAGACTGTCTAGAGTGCAAGCATGGTTTGGCATGGGAGGCATGAGATTTGGGACATTGATGATGAGAACGTTGCACTGGTGCAGGGGGTGTTTTTTACATGACCAAAACCCAACTACAATCATGTTTGAAATCAAGGTGTTTTAATAAAGATATTAATAAAAAATAAAAGAATAAAATTATATAAAAAATGAAAGACTAAGGCCACACAAGCACAAAGCTGGCTATCTCTGAAGCAGGTGGGTCAAGCTCCCATCCTGCCAAAGCCAGAGCTGCTGTGTTTATCAGCCAGAATCACCATTTCCCCAATTACCTGCCTTGTCATTTACATTTTATGATTCTCAGCAGGGATACCAATCTGACTTCACTTCAGGTATGCCTGTTCTTGTGCTGATATCAACCAGGGCTTTTTTTGGATCATGTGCAAGCACCCTCCCCCATATCTCCCTTCTTCCTGGAAAGCCTGGCAGCTGAAACCACACCCAGAAATGCAGTCCCCAGGTTCAAACCAGGCCTTCTTCCAGAGCACCCTGCAGCTGAGTATATCCCCTGAAATTCTTAGTATCTTAACTTTAAATTTCTAGACAAATTTATTTTTTATTTTCTCTCTCCATCTAGATTTCACCTTGGAAAAATGGCTGGGCCAGAGTTTACATAAACACTCGCTATTCAACCATAAATATAGCAAGAAGTACACACTATCCCAACACACGATTCCAACATACAATTTCAATGCATTACTCAAACAAAATTCCAAATTCACACAGAACACAAATTGACAAACAGTATAAAAACAAAACAAAACAAAAAAACCAAAAAGATAGAGTACAAGAGAGATGAGGAAAATATAGAAAATCTCAATGTCTCCAAATTCCCAGCAAGTTTTTTGCTGGGTATATATCAGAAAAAAACAGAATAGAAGGCCTTTTAAAAGAACAAGAGCCAGCTCTAATTAATAATACATATTAGCTTTAAAAAAGTAAAAGGAATAGAAGAAATAATTAAGTACATTTTTTATTTCTTTGAATATCTAGTTGTTAAATCTCTATATGTTTTGTTGCACCAGATATTTTATTACCATAATTTTCTATAGATACAGAACAAGTTTATTAATTTTTGCATAATTTTGAGCCTTGACTACTTGGAAAACTTTTACTCATTATTCAGATGTTAGTTACCATAATTTCTAGATACATTCCCTTCAGTATATCTTTTCTTCACAAGGTATGTGGTAAGGTAGGTAGAACATACGACTGAAACATTCTTTTGCCTACACCATCATCCCAAGTTAAAATATTTGTACTTTTAGTTATATTATTAGCCAATTCTAAGGCCATCAAAGGAGAGAAAATGTGTTTAATAGACCATGAATAGGACCGCTACTTTCGAGCAGTACAAGACATATCTGCCCCCGTATTCAACAGTCCTAATATCTCCTTTCCCTTTTAGGCCATTTTTAAATATTTCTACAGAATTAATATCATTAGAAGGCTCATGATTTTCTGTTAGTCTTCTGAGCCATGCGTTCTAATTCAGATCTATCATCTATAAGATTCCTAATTTGTCTTCGTATAGAAGACACTTCCAGATGGGTGTCTTTGCGTCATTTTGTTCACAAAACTCCTGAATGTCCTGGCCCACCCTTGTCCCGTCCTGCAGGACTCCGTTATTCTGTAGGTGTATAGAGGGGTTCCAGCCTGTAAAAAGAATGAGGGGGAAAGAAGAGACAGAGACCAAGTAAAGTGTCTTATCAAGGTCTCGCTTTATTGATGGGTACAGGCTCTTTTAAGCACGATTAAAACAGGGGGTGGAGAGGAACCAAAATGGAACAGCCAGCATTACAGGCAGTCTCTAAAGGGAGCATCCTGTAATTAAACTTTACATGTTATCTTTACACAGGAACCAATTTTCACCTTAAGATAGTAAAGCTTCAAAGATATCTCAAGCTTCCTGGAATATATGCCTGATAGGAAACTGTGATATTTCTTAGGGCTCTGGGCTAGTCAATGCCTTAGGTTATGTATTCTTGCCACACAGACTGGTTTGTCCTGCTGAATTCCATATCAGGGTTTGATCTCTGGCTGTCTCTGACACACCCTGTTCCAGTCTCTTAGAGACAGACTGCCTTCCTAAATAAAACCAGGTACTTACCTTATGTGCAAACTGAAAAAATTCGTGTAACTGTTATCTAGTTCCCCTAGTTCTGAACCTGCACCTTAAAACATTAGAGAAAAATCTGTTTTTAGAGTAACTTTGTTTCATGTTACTCCTGTACTTTCTCTTCTCGATAACCTGGTCTTGTGTAGCAGAGAGTCCTAGGTACTCTTTGACGAGGTCCAATCCATGCACCTAAAAAATAAGAAATAAGACGGAAAAAGAGAGACAGACATAGATAGCTTACTTTCCTCTAATGATCCCAGATGTTGTTGGTTTTGTTTTTGTTTGAGACCATACCTGCCTGACTCCGCACTCAGAAATCACTCTTGACAGGCTCAGAGGACCATATGGGATGCCTGGGATCAATCTGCTACTTGCAATACAAATGCCCTACCCACAGTGTTTTTTCTCTTTGGCCTTTATTTCTTACATTTAATATAATTTATTTCCATATTTTTAGTAAATGCTCCTTTCTACAGTGAGTATTATGGGTAAACACATCCACCTACTGGTAGTTTTCAGTTTTTATTTTAGTGCTATCTTCCAACTACTGATTGTTTTTGTGAGAGAAGCAAAGAATATTGGAGTCAAATTTATTTCCATATCTTGCCTTTAGAGAAAAATTAGTTGCATATAGAACATTATAGAATGTTTGAAGACATAATAAACAAACTGTTTATATCTTAAGAATTTCATAAGTATATATTTAAATTGTATAATATATTTATTTATCATAATACATAATTATATTTATCTTAATTTCATGCTTTAAAAACCTATCTTTGTTGAGTGTATCCTATGGAAAGTGATATGTAAATTTATTTTATTTTGAATGTCAATATTTGTAAAGTGATGTCTATGTCAATCCACTTTCTTAGAGAAAATTGAGGCACGAGATTTTATTTTTATTATGTGGAGAAGCTAGAATTCAAACTCAAAAACTTGTTAACTACAATGTATACACTGCAATCTTGAGTTATTGAAAATTTTATTTTGCTTGCAATTCATAGGATTTTTTGGTTTTCAAAATATATCACATAATTTATATCAATCAAGTTATGTCAACCAACATAAGTTAGATCACTCATGGTTTCAGGGGATTCCATAGTACAGTCATAAAAAAAGACATATTGAGATCTTCATTTCTGTAGTCATAGTGAAATCTTAGTAATGACTACTTTTTGGATTATATATGGTATACCAAAATATTCTTCTTATAAAAACGCTCTATAATTTTAATAGCCCTCTATTATTCAATGACATATTTCTTTTTTCTCATTTTTATTTAAACAACTTTATTACATGATTTAATACATGATTGTATTTGGGTTTCAGTCATGTAAAGAACACCACCCATCACCAGTGCAACATTCCCATCACCAAGGTCCCAAATCTCCCTCCTCATCACCCAACCCCCGCCTATACTCTAGACAGGCTTTCTATTTCCCTCGTACATTCTCTTTATTAGGATAGTTCAAAACGTAGTTATTTCTCTAACTAAACTCATCCCTGTTTGTGGTGAGCTTCATGAGGTGAGCTGTAACTTCCAGCTTTTTTCTCTTTTGTGTCTGAAAATTATTATTGCAAGAATGTCTTTCATTTTTCTTAAAACCCATAGATGAGTGAGACCATTTTGCGTTTTTCCTCTCCCTCTGACTTATTTCACTCAACATAATAGATTCCATGTACACCTGTGTATAGGAAAATGTCATCTCTCATGACGGCTGCATAATATTCCATTGTGTATATGTACCACAGTTTCTTTACCCATTCATCTGTTGAAGGGTATCTTGGCTGTTTCCAGAGTCTGGCTATGGTAAATAGTGCTGCAATAAATATAGGTGTAAGGAAGGGATTTTTTTTATTGTATGTTTGTATTTCTAGGGTATATTCCTAGGAGTGATATAGCTGGGTCGTATGGGAGCTCTATTTCCAGTTTTGGGAGAAATCTCCATATCACTTTCCATAAAGGTTGAACTAGATAGCATTCCCACCAGCAGTGGATAAGAATTCCTTTCTCTCCACATCCCTGCCAGCACTGCTTGTTCTCATTCTTTGTGATGTGTGCCAATCTCTGGGGTGTGAGGTGGTACCTCATAGTTGTTTTGATTTGCATCTCCCTGATGATTAGTGATGTGGAGCATTTTTCCATGTGTCTTTTGGCCATTTGTATTTCTTCTTTGTCAAAGTGTCTGTCCATTTCTTCTCCCCATTTTTTGATGGGATTAGATGCTTTTTTTTTCTTGTAAATTACTGTCAGTGCCTTGTATATTTTGGAGATTAGCCCCTTGTCTGATGCGTATTGGGTGAATAGTTTCTCCCACTCAGTGGGGGGCTCTTGTATCCTGGGCACTATTTTCTTTGAGGTGCAGAAGCTTCTCGGCTTAATATATTCTCATCTGTTCATCTCTGCTTTACTTGTTTGGAGAGTGCAGTTTCCTCCTTGAAGATGCCTTTAGTCTCAATGTCATGGAGTGTTATACCTACTTGTCGTTCTGTAAACCTTATGGTTTTAGGTCTGATACCAAGGTCTTTAATCTATTTGGATTTTACTTTGTACATGATGTTACCTGGGAGTCCAAGTTTGCTTTTTTGCAAGTGGCTAACCAGTTCTGCCAAGACCACTTGTTGAAGAGGCTTTTTCTGCTCCATTTAGGATTTCTTGCTCCTTTATCAAAAATTAGGTGATTGTACATCTGGGAAACATTCTCTGAGTACTCAAACCTATTTCACTGATTTGATGTTTGTCTTTATTCAAATACCACGCTGTTTTGATAACTATTGTTTTCTAATGATAACTATTGTTTTCTAATACAGTTTAAAGTTGGGGAAATAAATGCCTCCCATATACCTTTTCCCAAGGATTGTTTTAGCTATTCTAGTGTGTTTATTGTTCCAAATAAATTTCAGAAGTGTTTGATCCATTTTTTTGAAGAATGTCATGGGTATCTTTAGAGGGATCACATTAAATCTGTATAACTTCATTTGTTTGATGATGTCCTTCATCTCTAAAGAAACACCCCAATTTAAACAGACAGAATATATAACATGAGCTTACTAAACCTTTTGCCATCATTTTGTTGGTGATACAATACTCTTCATAAATTAGCTTGCTACTGTACCTTTTATTGTTCTTTTCTTTTTCTCTTCCATTTTATTTTTTCAATAACTTTGCTTTCCCTAATTTGGAAACAAATATGTTATAATCAACAATGTCAATTATATTTTGTATTTTATTTTTATTAAATAAATAAAATTAATGAAAAAAGAAAAACATGATAAAAATAAAAGTTGTTGTCTTTTAAACCAAGCCATCTAATGGCCTTACAATTTGCTCCTTATCTGGGGAAAAGAATTCCCCTAGGGAGCCTATTGTCTCTATGCTAATAGTAAACTGGTGACTAGTTTCTACTGAAAATAAAAGTTTCTCTGATTTTAGAGGTTTTAAGAATAAAGAAATGCATAGACAATGTTGCAATTTATTATGGTTAATTTTTTATTATTTATCATTTTATTTATTTATTTATTTATTTATTTTTTGGATGGTTGGTTTTTTTGGCCACACCAGGTGACTCTCAGGGGTTATTCCTGGCTGTGCACTCAGAAATTCCTCCAGGCTCCAGGGACCATAGGGGATGCCATAGGATCTAACCATGGTCAGTCCTAGATCAGCGTGTTCAAGGCAAACAGCCTATCACTGAGGCCCCCACTTTTTGAACTGTTTTTTTTTTTTAATAAAAATAAATAAACCACAAGCCAAAGAAATAGAGGGTAAAAGCACTAATAAACCAAAGCAAAAATAAAAAGGGACACATTACAACAGATAAATAGAACTTGAATTATTGGATCTGCTGTAAATCTTATGGTCTTTCTTCTGCCCCCATCTTACTCCTCCCCTACACCCTGTCTGTATGCAGGACAGGCATTCTATTTCTCTTTAATTAACATTGTCATGAATGATGTTGTTGGTGTATTTCTCTAACTGTGCTCAACAATATTGGTAAGCTTGATACTGTGGGCTGGTCCTTCCAGCCCTCATTTCTATTGTCTCTGGGTATTATTGCCAGACTGTCTTTTATTTTTCTTAAATCCCATGGATGAATTTGACTATTCTGTGTCTGTCTTTCTCATTCTGACTTACTTCACTCAACATAATAGTTTCAATGTCTACCCATATCTAGAAAATGTTTTCCTGACAGCTGCACAGAATTCCACATTTTCTTTAGCCACTCATCTGTTGTCAGGCATCTGGGTTGGTTCCAGATTCTGGCTATTATAAATAGTGCTAAAATAAATATAGATGTGCAGATTGCATTTTTTTGTATCATGCTTTTGTGTTCCTAGGGCATCCCTAGAAGTGGTATAGCTAGATTATACGGGAGCTCAATTTTCTGTATTTTAAAAAAATCTCCATATTGTTTTTCGTAAAGGTTGCTCTTCCAGGGGTCTCAAACTCGTGGCACACGGGCTGCAAACAGACCTATGTACAACATTTTGTGGCCATGCCCTAGAAGAATCTTTTTTGTTTTGTTTTGTTTTAGTTGTTTGGGTCACAACCCCAATGTTCACGGCTTACTACTGACTTTTCACTCAAGGATCACCCCGACTTTGCCTCCTGCGGCCCCAGGTAAATTGAGTTTGAGACCCCTGTCAGTATTCTCACCAGGAACGAATGAGTGTACTTTTCTCCTCACATCCCTGCCAGCACTCATTATTCTTGTTTTTTGTTTGTTTGTTTGTTTGTTTGTTTGTGATGTGTGTTATTCTCTGTGGCATAAGATGGTAACTCATTGTTTTGATTTGTATCTCCCTAATGATTTGTGATGTGGAGCATTTTTTTATGTGCCTTTTGTATTTCTTCTTTGAGGAAGTATCTGTTCATTTCTTCACATGTTTTGATGAGGTTATATATTTTTTCTTGTTAAGTTCTGTCAGTACTTGGTATATCTTAGATATTAGCCTCTTACTTGATGGGTATTGGGTTAATTGGTTCTCCCATTCTGTGTGTGGCTTTTGTACCCTAGTCACTATTTCCTTTGAAGTGAAGAAAATTCTCGATTTAATGTACTCCCATTTGTTTATCTCTGTTTCCACTTGTTTGGACAGTGGTGTTTCCTCCTTGAAGATGACTTTTATCTCAAAGTCAATGAGTGTTTTATCTATGTGTTCTTCTATATACCTTATGGTTCTGGGTCTGATATCAAGGTCTTTAATCCATTTGGATTTGACCTCTGTGCAGGAGTTAGATAGAGGTCTGAGTTCTCTTTTGCCACCTCTACTGGAAAGATGAAGACAGTTTTCAGAAAGTTGACATTAGCTTGCTCTATCATCATACATTCTTTTTTGAAATGTAAAGACATTATTAGCATTAGATAATTATTTGCCTCTTGGCTGCCCTTCCTCCCATGTTGATTGCCCCTGAACAATAAGTACTGTGTTTAAAGGGCAGTAAGGGTTCTCAGTTGAGGAGGTTGAACTGGATTCCATGGCTTTTTCTATTGATGTCTGTCTTGTTTTCTTTCTTTCTTTTTTTACAATTGGAATATATAAAATTATTTTTTCTACTCTCTTTGTGATCTTGAATTTCCTTTGTAGGCAAATTTAAATACTTTCTATCTAAGTTTTTTTACATATTTTATTTAAACACCTTGATTACATACATGATTGTGTTTGGGTTTCAGCATGTAAAGAACACCACCTATCACCAGTGCAACATTCCCATCACCAATGTCCCAAATCTCCCTCCTCCCCACCCAACCCCCACCAGTACTCTAGACAGGCTCTGTCTTGTGCGGGGTCCTGAAGCCCCCCAGGGGGGCCCGGCCAGCAGGAATTAGCTGGGAAGACTTCTCAGACAACCGCACTCCTATTTTGCTGGGTAGAAAAACAACCACACCTGTAAAAATCTGAGAGAGGTTAATAATAAAGACCCAAGGCAATGTCTCACTGCTCAAGGGCAACTTTATTTGGCTACAGCTCCTTCTTATATAGTGAAGGAGAAGGGGGCAGTACAAAGATAATGTCAATCACACTTTTGGTGCGAAGGTCCATACAAGGCAAGAATACATATCAGGTTACAAGGAACAAAGAAAGTAAATCATTCTCCAAATAAGGAAATGGGCAGTGGGCTAGGAGGCAGGATTACCTGCAAGTCATGATGAACGTGCTGTTTCCATGGAAATTTCTTGTGACCTTCTAGCTGCATATCTAAACTTTTAACAGATATAAGGTGGGGGCAATGTTCTTACAGAAATGATTTTGTACAGACAATGTAACATATACACATAATAACTGCCTTGTTGACTCCGGAATGTAGTTGAGGGAGTAAGACCTCATTTCTGGGAATGGTACCGGGCCGTGTTGCTCTCCTCCGGGCTACAAGATTAATTATACTTTGCAGCTGCACATTCCTTTCTCTTTGGCCCAAGAACTTACAGCAAGACTGCATGTAGCCTTTAGGTGAAAGGCTGAACTAAGGCAGAAAGTATAGCAAAATAACCTCAAACAAGTCACAGTCCCCAACAGTCTTGTTTTCTTAATCCTAGTGGCATCCCTGCTATTCATCCCAGTTGGAAGTATGGCAACATTTGTGTAGTCAGTGCTTTTACCAGCACTATTAAGACTGTGTCATATTTGCTAAATTTCTTTATTATCCCTTTCCTATAAACATGGGCTTAGTAATCATCACAATCCTTAAATATTGTTTTGATGTGGGCAAATGGGATATTTCATTTTAAATTGCATCATATCTTACTATAATCAGAAAAATGATTTACATTCAAACCATTTTCCCAGCTAAATTCCAAAGAAACTCTCTTTTATGAAGCAAAAAACAAATCTTCAATGTGCTCCTTTATATATTATATTTTGCTCTTTAACGCCTACTTGTCATATCTCTTAGATTCGATATTTTGTGTTTCCTTTTTCCATTAAATTTTAATAAAAATTTAAAATTGTGTATCAGTAATCATTTCTAAGATTGTAATATATCTTAGTGACATAATTGATTGTGTTTTTATTCTGTCTTGAAGTAATTTTGCATTGCATTACATAACTTTCAGGTTTGTATCATTGAAAATGGATATGTGTATATATTCTATTTGAGTTTACAACCTACTGGAAGTGTCAATAATGTACTTCATCTTACACTTGTTTACTTTTATGGCAGAGGGTACATTCAGTTGTACTTCTAATTCAAGGTGACCAAAGATCACTCCTGAAGATCACTCAAGGCATCATACAGGTTACCAGAGATCCAATCTGGGTAGTTGCAAGCTACTTCACTATTGTTCTGCCCCACATTTGTTTACTTCTACTCAATTTATATATCTGCCTTATCCTTTTCTTTTTGATAATCACTAATTGGTTTTCTTTCCGTTTAAATTTTTTTGCTTTGTTTCTCTACATATTATAAATAAATGAAAAAGCATGTAGTGTTTAACTTTCTTCATATGTCTTATTTTACTAGATATAATACTCTTAATGTTCTTTCATGGTGCTGCACATTCAGGATTTTATCTTTTTATCTCTGTGTTGTTCCATTATATATATTTACTATCTCATCTTTATTATATTTAGTAAATGGATACTTAGGTTTCTTATTTCTTATTATAAGTAATTATGTATTAAAATTGTAATGAATGTAACTCTGACTAGTTTTTGTATGCTCTATTAAGAATTTGACATTGAAGAGAAATTGTATGAGATTTCTATTTTTAATTTCTAAATAAATATTTATATACCTTACATAAAGACTTCACCAATTTATATTCTCGACAACAAAATACAAGAGCTACTTTCTCTTTATATCTTTTCCACTACTTGCTAATTTTACAAAATTGTTTTGTCAAAGTAAAGAAAAGAATAAAATAGTAAAGATCATGGGATTCAGCCATTTCGGTATATTTCATTCATTTTCAGATAATGCAGATATGGTCCAGAGAAAGTTATACAAAAATCACAACCAATTATTATAATGAAAAGGAATCCGATTTCAGGTGTCAAAATCAGATTTATCTGATTCATCCATATTTCCACATACTTAGTATTACTTTTTTTGCAACATCTCAGGGATGGGGTGTCTAGGGCCTCCACCCATGAAGCAGCCTCTTATACTTATCACTTACACTATTATCTCTACAGTGTCACTGTAAACATGCTTTCTTTAGCAATAATAACTTGAGACAATTTTTGGTAAAAATATCTCCTTAAAGAGCTATTGTTTAACCCTTAGTACTGGGTTTACTAGTAAATCAAATTTGTGTTTTAAATTAATAGAAGAAATCTATAATAGGGCATACTCAGTAATTGCTGTAAAAGCCCTTTGGTATGCTAGAAAGACTCATGACATGTACATATCCTTGAGCTTGTAAATAAATGTTATTTGCAGGTATATTTTTCTACTGAAGATGTTAATTTTAAGATATAATCAGTCAGATTAACTGATATAATTCATGGCCAATTCATTTTAATGACAAATATTAAACCACTTGCATTTCCAGGTTGTATTGATTCAAATCAAAGAAATTTTAATAAAACATTTATGTTTGCTAATGCATTAAGATATAGAATGTCATTCACTTTATTAGATCCATTTTATACATAACTTGCTCATAGTCAATATGCAGAGTAAAATAATAATTCAGAATTTATTTTATTTGTATACTAAACATATTATGGTATCTTTTTTCTGTACAGTCCCAATGTTGTGGATATATAGATATTGGGTAGAAGTGTATAGACATTATTATTGTTTTTGATGATACATTTAAAGTCAGCATGACTAATCTGTTAATTTTATTGCCTTGAGGATTATCAGAAAAAATGCTTTAAAAGATTTTCTAATGTGACAATCTCAATTCACTACAAGATAAAGAAACTTTATCTTTATATCCTGTTTAATCTATAAAATGATATTGTCACCCATTTTAGTCTTATAAGAAAAACTTAAATTTCTTAATATTAGACCTGAAAACATAAAGTCTATAGAACAACATGTAGGTAAAACACTCCATGACATTGAGACTAAAGGCATTTTTAAGGAGGAAACAACACTCTCCAAACAAGTGGAAGCAGAGATAAACAGATGGGAATATATGAAGCTGAGAAGCTTCTTCACCTCAAAGGAAACAGTGCCCAGGATACAAGAGCCACCCACTGAGGGGGAGAAACTATTCACCCAATACCCACCAGATAAGGGGTTAATATCCAAAATATCTATAAGGAACTGATAGAACTTTACTAGAAAAAAACACCCAATCCCATAAAAAAAACGGGGAGAAGAAGTAACAGACACCTTGATAAAGAAGAAATACAAATGGCCAAAAGGCACTTGAAAAAATGCTCCACATCTCTAATCATCAGGGAGATGCAAATCAAAACAACTATGAGGTACGATCTCACGCCACAGAGATTGGTGCACATCACAAAGAATGAGAACAAGTAGTGCTGGCAGGGATGTGGAGAAAAAGGAACACTTATCCACTGTGGTGGGACTGCCATCTAGTCCATTCTTTATGGAAAGCTATATAGAGAGTCCTCCAAAACTGGAAATTGAGCTCCCATATGATCCAGCTATACCACTCCTAGGGATATACCCTAGGAACACAAACATATAATACAAAAATCTTTTCCTCACACCTATATTCATTGCAGCGCTGTTTGGAAACAACAAAGATACCCTTCAACAGATAAATGGTTAAAGAAACTGTGGGAAAATGTGTTTATTAAATAAAAATATTTTTTAAGCTCCGGCTGGGGTTCCCTTGCCCCCGGGAAGGTAAGGAAGTCCCTCCCGCCCGCCCCGACCGTGCGAACGCCTGCCTTCCTCCTGTTGGGGCTCCCTTGCCCCCGGGAAGGTAAGGAAGTCCCTCCCGCCCGCCCCGACCGCGCGAACGCCGGCCTCCCTCCGGCTGGGGTTCCCTTGCCCCCGGGAAGGTAAGGAAGTCCCTCCCGCCCGCCCCGACCGTGGGAACGCCGGCCTCCCTCCGGCTGGGGTTCCCTTGCCCCCGGGAAGGTAAGGAAGTCCCTCCCGCACGCCCTGACCGCGGGAACGCCGGCCTTCCTCCGGCTGGGGTTCCCTTGACCCGGGAAGGTAAGGAAGTCCCTCCCGCCCGCCCCGACCGCAGGAACGCCGGCCTCCCTCCGGCTGGGGTTCCCTTGCCCCCGGGAAGGTAAGGAAGTCCCTCCCGCCCGCCCCGACAGTGCGAATGCCTGCCTTCCTCCGGCTGGGGTTCCCTTGCCCCGGGAAGGTAAGGAAGTCCCTCCCGCCCGCCCCGACCGCGCGACCGGCTGCCAGCCTCCTGCTGGGGTTCCCTTGCCCCGGGAAGGTAAGGAAGTCCCTCCCGCCCGCCCCGACCGCGCGAACGACTCCCTTCCTCCTGCGGGGGTTCCCTTGCCCCAGGGAAGGTAAGGAAATCCCACCCGCCCACCCCGACCGTGCGACCGGCTGCCTGCCTCCTGCTGGGGTTCCCTTGCCCCCGGGAGGGTAAGGAAGTCCCTCCCGCTCGCCCCGACCGTGCGACCGGCTGCCTTCCTCCTGCTGGGGGTCCTTTGCCCACAGGAAGGTAGGGAAGTTCCGCTCACCCACGCGGACAGCGTGAACGTGCCCGCCCCCCGTCGGGTATCTCCTGCCTCCCAGAAATAGCTGACAACAATAGGGCAAAACAATGAATCAGGCCACAAAAAGAGCACAAGAGGAGCCAAACCGGGGCAAGCCCACCCAACAGTACCACTAGATCCACCCTCAGGGAGGGGACCCATTCCCACACCACAGGGGATCAAAACAGACTGAAATTGGAAGAAACAGCTCTCCAAAGCACACCAATAAACACAAGGAAATATGGGTAAATCAAAGAGAACCCTAAGATCTGAAGATACGGAGACAAACCCTAACAAATTTCCAAGTCCGCCAAAACACACAGATTTGTGGGAAAGTGACCTAAAAGCAGCAATGAGGAAGGAAACACAAGAACTAATAAAAGAAATGAGAGAAACTTTAGCTACCGAGTATAAGATATCTATGGAGGAACGAATCACCCAAATTAAGGAAGAAATGTTAAAGAGTATGAGAGAGTTCATTCAAAAAGAAGTGAAGGAATTAACAGACAAAGTAACAAGCCTTACTAGCAGAAACACAGAGTTGGAGAAACACATCGAAGAACTCGAAGGAAAACTGCAAACAAAAAATGACCAAGAAACCAACAAAGAAATAAAAGGCAAAGCACTGGAAGGAAAAGTCCAGTACCTAATGAACAAGGACAAAAGAAACAATCTAAGAATCGTGGGTATACCAGAAGGGGAGGAAATAGGGAAAGGGGAAGAACAAGTAGTCAGAGAGATAATAGCAGAGAACTTCCCCACCCTTTGGAATGAAACTTCAGGGCAATTCCAGGAAATCAAGAGAGTTCCTAGTAAGATAGATCCTAATAAACCTACACCAAGACATATAGTAATCTAAATGGCAAAAAACAAAGAGAAAGAGGAACTTCTTAAGGCAATAAGAGAGAAAAAAAACCTCAAGTACAAAGGTAGGGACATAAGAATCAAACCAGATCTCCCAATCGAAATAATTCAAGCAAGGAGACAGTGGAATGACATATTTAAACGACTGAATGAAAGAAACTTCCAACCTAGAGTCCAATACCCGGCAAAATTATCATTCATATGGGAGAACAGACTGAAAACATTTTCAAACAAGACCGAACTAGAGCTATTTGTGCAAACAAAGCCGATCCTAAACGACCTACTCAGAGATGAATTACACAATCCAAACCCCCGATTGTAACAAAAACCACCCTACACGACACAACTGCACAACAGTCCTCTCTCTCAATAATCTCCCTAAATGTTAATGGACTAAACTCTCCAATTAAAAGACACATAGTAGAGAACTGGATTAGGAAAAATAAACCGGACTTCTGTTGCCTACAAGAAACACACCTACAGCTACAGGACAAGCATAGGCTTAGAATCAAAGGATGGAAAGTAATTATTCAGGCCAATGGAAAACAAAAAAGAGCAGGGACAGCCATTCTTATATCAGACCAAATTGCATTCAACCTCAAGAAAGTGGTCAGAGATAAAGAGGGTCACTACATACTGATCAGGGGAACATTAGATCAAGAAACACTAACCCTGGTCAATATCTATGCACCCAAAGTAGAGTCAGCAAAATATGTGAGGCAACTGCTCGTAAACCTGGAGAAACACATGAAGGGAAATGTGATAGTAGTAGGGGACCTCAATACTCCACTATCACCACTGGACAGATCCACCAAACAGAAAAATAGCAAAGAAATAAGAGCTCTAAATGAAAAATTAGAAGATTTGGGGCTAATAGACTTATATAGAGCCCTCCATCCCCAGAAAGCAGAATACACATTCTTCTCGAGCCCACATGGAACCTTCTCCAGAATAGACCATGTCTTGGGATACAAAACCAACCTATATAAGACCACAAAGGTAAGGATCATTAGAAGTACCCTTTCAGATCACTATGCAACAGAACTCAAAATCGATGTCAAGAAGAAAAAATGGAGAAAAACCAATACCTGGAGATTAAACAACATGCTGCTCAACAACAGCTGGATCAAAGAACAACTCAAGGAAGAAATAAAAAGATTCCTTGAGACAAATGACAATGAAGAGACAACATGTCAAAATTTATGGGACACAGCAAAAGCAGTAATTAGGGGGAAACTCATAGCGATACAGGCCTATGTCAAGAAACAAGAAAATAACAAAACCAACAGTTTAAAAGATCACCTCAAAGAATTGGAACAACAGCAACAGAGAAATCCAACCACAACCAGAAGGCAAGAAATAATAAAAACCAGAGCAGAAATAAACAACATAGAAACTAAAAAAACAATACAAAAAATCAATGAAACCAGGAGTTGGTTTTTCGAAAAAATAAACAAGATAGACAAACCACTGGCAAAACTCACCAAAAAGAAGAGGGAAAACACCCAAATCAGTAGGATCACAAATGAAAGGGGAGAGATTACAACAGAACCTCAAGAAATACAACATATCATAAGATCATATTATGAACAACTATACTCAGCTAAGATAGAGAACCCAGAAGAAATTGACAGATTCTTGGACAAACACCCTCTTCCAAGACTGGAAAAGGAAGAACTAGAAAGCCTAAACAGACCAATCACCTCAGAGGAAATTGAAGATGTAATTAAAAAACTCCCTAAGAACAAAAGCCCAGGCCCAGATGGATTTACAGGTGAATTCTACCAAACATTCCGGGAAGATTTACTACCACTTTTCCATAGGCTCTTCCAAGCCATAGAAAAAACAGGAATCCTCCCTAACTCCTTCTATGAGGCAAATATCACACTCATTCCCAAAGATGGCAAAGATACCACCAAGAAAGAAAACTACAGACCAATCTCACTAATGAACATAGATGCAAAGATACTCAACAAAATCTTAGCAAACCGAATCCAGCACTTCATCAAAAAGATCATACATCATGACCAAGTGGGATTTATACCAGGAATGCAAGGTTGGTTCAACATACGCAAATCAATCAACATTATACATCACATCAACAAGAAAAACAAAAACCACATGATCATATCAATCGATGCAGAGAAGGCATTTGACAAGATCCAACACCCTTTCATGTTAACGACACTCAGCAAAATAGGGTTAGAAGGAACCTTCCTCAAGATAGTCACAGCTATCTATGAAAAGCCTACAGCCAACATTATACTTAATGGCGAGAAACTAGAAGCATTTCCATTAAGGTCAGGAACTAGACAAGGCTGTCCACTCTCTCCACTCTTATTTAATATAACCCTAGAAGTCCTAGCAATAGCAATCCGACAAGAGAAGATAATCAAAGGAATCCAAATTGGGAAAGAGGAACACAAGCTATCTCTATTTGCAGATGATATGATGATATACATCGAAAATCCTAAAGAGTCCACAGTAAGACTCCTAGAAACAATTAACCAATACAGCAAAGTGGCTGGATACAAAGTCAATACACAAAAGACAGTAGCATTTCTATATACAAACAACGAAATCGAGGAGAGAGAGATTAAAAACACAATATCAGGTACCTAGGAAACAACCTTACAAGGGAAGTGAAAGACCTATACCAGGGAAACTTCAAAATGCTTCAGAAAGAAATTGAAGACGATCTAAAGAATTGGAAAAACATCCCATGCTCATGGATAGGTAGAATTAACATAGTCAAAATGACTATCCTACCCAAACTACTATATAGATTTAATGCAATCCCTATCCAAATCCAGACACCATTCTTTAAAGAAATAGAACAATCAATCATAAAATTTATCTGGAACCACAAAAGACCCAGGATAGCCAAAAACATACTGAAAAACAAAAATCTGGGAGGCATCTCCTTACCTAACTTGAAACTATACTATAAAGCCATAGTAGTCAAAACAGCATGGTACTGGAACAGAGATAGGACTTCAGACCAGTGGGTCAGAACAGAATTCCCAGACATAAACCCCAAGATATACAGCCAACTAATATTTGATAAAAGAGGTAAGAACCTGAAATGGAACAAAGGAAGTCTATTCAACAAATGGTGTTAGTACAACTGGAAAACCACATGTACGAAAGTGAAGATTGACCCATACCTCACCCCTTATACAAAAGTTAACTCAAAATGGATCAAAGACCTTGAAATCAGACCTGAATCTATAAAGTTTATCGAGAATAAAATAGGCAGAACACTCGAAGACCTATACATCAAAAAGGTCTTTGAGAATGGAGCACCAATGGCAAGAACATTAGCATCAAATATAAACAAATGGGACTACATTAAACTTAAAAGCTTCTGCATGGCAAAAGAAACCCTACTTAATGCAAGAAGACAGTTAACAGAATGGGAAAAAATCTTTTAACTCGACATATCAGATAAAGGGCTGATATCTAGAACATACAAAGCACTCAGAAAGCTGAGCCCCCCAAAACCAAATAAAGCCATAAAAAAATGGGGAGATGAAATGAATAGACACTTCTCTGAGGAAGACAGAAGGATGGCCAACAAACACATGAAAACATGCTCACCTTCACTCATCATCAGGGAGATCCAAATCAAGACAACAATGAGATACCACCTTACACCAGTGAGGATGGCTCACATCAAAAATAATGGAAACAACCTTTGTTGGCGGGGATGCGGTATGAAAGGAACTCTCATCCACTGCTGGTGGGAATGCCCCCTAGTCCAACACCTATGGAGGAAAGTCTGGAGAG
The DNA here is from genome assembly GCF_024139225.1 of Suncus etruscus. NCBI lineage: Eukaryota > Metazoa > Chordata > Mammalia > Eulipotyphla > Soricidae > Suncus > Suncus etruscus. Next base: position 78,257,664 of record NC_064854.1, read on the forward strand.
TGCTCAAAGAACTCAGAATTGAGCTGCCATTTGACCCAGCAATTGCTCTCCTAGGCATATATCCACAAGATGGAAGGACATTCATTCCAAAATACGTATGCACCCCACTATTTATTGCAGCACTCAGTATAATAGCCAAATCTTGGAACCAACCTAGATGTCCAACAACGGATGAATGGATCATTAAGATGTGGTACATATACACAATGGAATATTACATGGCAGTTAGAAATGATACAATCACAGACTTTGCAGCAACGTGGATGGACCTAATCATGTTATGTTAAACAAAGTAAGTCAGAAGACAAAAGATAAACACAGAATGGTAGCACTATTCTGAAACACCTAGAACATATATTTTACACACAACTAATACCTAACAATCATACAACAGGGTTTAACAGGGTAGAAACTCCGAACACTGTAATAGTCAACATATACGTGGGAGCAGTGTCCAAAATACATGAAAAAGGAACAACGCAAACTCTTGACGGCTCATTATACCACAAAGAAAACAGCAACAACAGAAACAGCAACATAGAGAGAACAGGTACGTAATCAGACCCCCACAACAAAAGCTCACAATAATCCCTTAGAGATCGTAAACAGGAACACAAGTATAGAACACCACAGGAAATCACGGACTGCAATGGCAATATACCATAACACTACGTTTTAATTCCTTTACCTTGCTACATTTTAAATAACCTCTCAGCTTTTCTGTCCACAGGCACCCTTAGATACAAAGGGCGGACAAACTAAGATGGCAACTCGGGATACCACACGAGATACCATACCTTGTTTGCAAGACGAGATGGCCACGAGAAAACTCTTTAACATAGACTTTATTTCTAGGTTAATCCTTCTTTTAGGAATTGAAGCACGGGACCAGTCAGACCACCAAAGCAGTACCTGTGACGACGTACAGACCTAAACTACAGGCTCTAGTCATCGAACACATTCAACCAAACCAGCATTCCCTTGCTATTCTCTCCTTTCTTCTCGCTACTTTTTTCTTATTTTCTCTTCTATTCTTCTCTTTACTTTTTCCCCTTTCTCTTCTCCCTTTCTACGGTATTTTCTCTTTTCTCTTCCTTCATACCCCTCCCATATACCTTCCCCTTTCCCCCCCCCGGAAATCCAACTATCCCATCACCCCTCAATCCCATCCAGATCTCCCACCATATTAAAACTCTCCACCCTCAGTCCCTAATCTCTTAGGCATCAAGATCGACCTCCTACCCAACGAACCAGTACCCAGCAGCCAGGCGAGGGGACACCCAGCCAATCCCACACCTCGTCTCCTGCAAGAAAAGACAGCCAACTTCCCTGAAGACTCATGCTACGAGACCCTCCCTACCATCTCCCCCTAACGTGGACTGTTTCCTGAAACCGGACTTAGGTCCAATAGTATCCCCAATGCAAGAACTCTTCCAAGAATTCCCTGCCGCAAATTTTTACCAATATGAAGAAGGTCAGGGGGAGTGATTGGAAGATGCCTGGGAACCCACACACCACAAGAAAAATCCAAAAGACAACGGGAAAAACTGTACTTTCAACATAGGCATAAGACCTGTAATACACCACCTCTTTACATGTTCTCCCCCAAATGTAAAATAGTCTCTTGCACCACTTTGGTCCTTTAAAAACTTCGCTAACTCATTTTATCTCTCTCTTTTTTTTTTTTTAAATGTTTGCCCTACATATATATTTGTGGGCACATACACTTTTATTTCTTTTTTCTTTTTTTTTTTTTATAATCGTTTTTGGGTATGCGACCTATTTTTGTTACCCACTCTGTCCAATCCAAATACACCGACAATATAATGGAGCACCACTTCCCTCTGCAAAGGCACACTAAATAAAGGGGAAATCTTACATATAAAAAAAAGAGATCTTATCTACTAAAGATAGGAACTCATAGTTGTTTACAATACAGGGTTATCTCCTACCTTGAAAATATGTCATGTGGAATCAACTTAGACCTCAGGTGATTAGATACCATTCAACCAGCCTTGAACCTTGGATCCCAGACATAGAAACGGCACAGCTCTTCACAACAGCTGCAAGAAACAAACTCCATCTGGGACAGCCTTAGTACTGCAGGGTCAACAACAAGGTCCAGCTTAAACACGATATCCCGACAATGAGGAAAATGTGAACAACTTGACCTCAGAGCAGTTTAGCCTACCTCACCAGCCAACGACAAGACAAAACCAGAAGACGTGGCACCCTTTGGTAGGTCCAAAAGCCAAGATTGTGTTTTACAGATGACTGGATACGAGAACCACGACCAGACTGTATACATCTTGGGACCAATAAAAAAGCCCTAGTCTAGGGTTTGAACGAAGACCTGCACAATAAGCACGATCCTCAGTTCCAAAGGTCCGGCAGAGACAATTGTAATGGAAAGGGGCTTCTGGAAGCACAAAGAAAGACGCTATCCTAGATGCCATCCTAGGTTCAGGGCAAAGACTAAGATCACCAACCACAGAAGACGGATTAAAATGGCACTGAGGTAACAGAACCTCTAGATTCACAAAGACTGACTTCACCATAAGTCCCATCTCAGGATCTGTACAGATACTGAGACCTCTAAACACAGAGCTCTGATTGCATCACCCTGGACAGAGCAGAAGTCTTCCATACACCAAAAAAAAATAAATAAAAAAACCCACCACCGGGAGAGTAATGATCCTGAGCAAAGACTAGAGTTGATCCCATGACAGTATACTCCAAGGACGGAGAAACCCCATATCGCATAGGGCAAGTAAATTCCTTTTCGAATGACCCCAATATTTACTGTGCCAGGGCAGAAGGGAAAAAAAAACACAAAACCTTGGACATTTATATATATATGTATATGTATATGTATATATATATTACCTTCATTTATTATTGTTATTATTATTTTTATTTACCTAGCTATTTTGGTCGATTTCTCTGTTTGGATGTGATTATTGAAATCGTTGTCCCCAGATATCCTTATTTATTTATTTACTTTTTTTCTTTTCTCTCTTCCTTTTCTTTCGAGAGGGGCTACGCCATGTTTCTTATTTCAAGACCACGGCGTGTTTTTTTTGTTTGTTTGTTTTTTGTTTGTTTTTGGTTTTTGTTTGTTTTGTTTTATTTTGTTTATCTGTCTTTTGTGGTGCTTATCGATATAGCTGGAGTCCTCACTGGATATTTGACACTTCTTTTGGTACTGATGGAGTGTTTCACATTCTTTCTCTCACTCATTTCCCAAATCGATGATGAGAACCTCTAGAAGGATTCTGCCCATCTTCGGGGTATTAGACTTTTACCCCCAGTTTATATATTTTCACCTTTTCAGGCAAAACCACGCAACTTGAACTAGCTAGCCCTGCCCCCACTTAGAGGGGGAAATCAGGGAGGCATCAAGACCAAACTGATGCAAGACTACTAAGTAGTAGGTTAGATACAGAGGGGACCACATATTCTAGACGCCCTGGGGGAGAGGGAAGAGGAAAAGGGAGGTAGGACAAAAACGGAGGTGTAGGGAGGACAATTTAGGGATGGGAATCCCCCCTGATTTTATGTAAATATATACCTAAAATATTATTGTCAACAATATGTAAGCCACTATGATCAAAATAAAAATTACATTAAAAAATATTTTTTAAAAAAAAACGGTGGTACATATACACAATGGAATAGAATGCAGTCATCAGGAGAGATGAAGTCATGAAATTTTTCTATACATGGATGTACATAGAATCTATTATGCCTAGTGAAATGAGTCAGAGGGCAAGAGATAGATACCGAATAGTCTCACTCATCTATGAGTTTTAAGAAAAATAAAAGACATTTTTTGAAATAATTCTCAGAGACAAAGAGAGGAGGGCTGGAAGGTCCAGCTCACGACATAATGCTCACCACAAAACTGGTGAGTGCAGCTAGAGAAATAACTACACTGACAACTATCATAACAATGTGAATGAATGAGGGAAGGAGAAAGCCTGTCTAGAGTATAGGCGGGGCTGGGGTGTGGAGGAGGGAGATTTGGGACATTGGTGGTGGAAATGTTGCACCAGTGAAGGGGGGTGTTCTTCTCATCATTGAAACACAAGTACAATTATATTTGTAATCAAGGTGTTTAAATAAAGATATTAATAAAAATAAAGATTTATCACTTTGAATGATTTTCTGTAACATTAGAATACATTTTCTAAATACTATACTACTACTGCAGTATTTCATCTTTAATTCAATGATTGTGTGTGGAGTTGACAGAATGATTATTGGAAAGTAGCTGACAAATGAAATGGTATTCTGTTATAAAAACTTGCAACAGCATTTTAGTTATGAAATGGAGAAATATGTATAAAATTCCATTGCATTCTAACCATGGTATAAACTATTTTTATAATATTTATAATAAAATTATTTAATAACCTTACACTAAAAAGGATCAATATTAGTCTTAGTTAGTGAAACTATGAATGGAAAATGTATATTATATGTAGAATTTTCACCAGATAAATTCTCTTGCTTGCTCTTTACTCTTTCAGAAAATAGTATCTAAAAGGCTGAGACTCACAGGAATGAAATGACTTGCAAAATTCATTAACCCATTAATAGCAGGCTTCTAAGTGACTAGCTTTGTGTATTCCGACATTTACCTCCTGTTTAGCTTAAATAAAATAAACTTGTAGACATACAAGAAAAATATTCTTCCATTACACTAGACTTAAACCTACCTAAATTATCAGTTATCATTGATAACATTGTACCTTAATTCACTTTTAACTTTTATGTATAAGCTACATTTTGAAGATCTTTGTTTTGTTTTGTTTGTTTGTTTATTCAGAAAATATGAAAAAATATCTAAATCAAAAGTTAATATTAATTAACGCCAAGTTCAAAATAATGATAGATGCAGAAATAAATCAATTAATTATGTCAATCAGATATAATCAGACTTGAATTTTTTAATTATTTATCTGTATAAGGAACTGTTGAATTTTGTCTTTAACTTAGAAGTAATTTCATGCCACATTTTAAATCATTGTTTCTCTACAGCTCTGGAACTAATTCCTACTTGGAATTAAAAACTAATACATGAAATATTTATTCACTTCAGCCATATTAATGATTAATGTGGCTGTCTGGAAATGTTCTAGGTATCACTATTGAAGGATAGTTATAATTCCAACCTGATTATATAGTATATTATTTCCTTCATTATCTTATTTTGATGATTTTTAAAAAAACTACTACTATTATTAAAGCAATTACCTCTAAAAGTTATAGTACAACATTGTTTTTTAGCATTCTTATATCTTACAAAACACATTTGTTCTGTTATGGTAAGCAGCCAGTGTGCATTAATAGAATTAAATATTAAAACTACAAATTAAGACAAATGTACATTTTATTTTGAAATCTTAATAACTAAAAAAGACCATTTTTAAAAACCTTCTGATTTGGTACCTATTGCACTACTAGCCTTCTACTTGACTGACTTTTTAAAATCAATTTTGAGTATCTGGTATTAGCAATATCATGTTCATAGCACATCTCATTAAGGAAAGTAATTTAAAAAAAAGTGTTATATGAATGCTTATGACTTGTAAAAAAACAAGTAATATGAAATTTGGAAGAAGTATTTGTCTGCATTTAGAGACTGGTTAATTTTAATTTATACATATTCCCTAAAATTATTCAAAATATTCTATTGATTAACTTCTAAATATAAAAAAACATATAACAGCAAAATTGAAAAGTAAACAATACATACTAAATTTTCTATTCAATTTTTATCATTAGCAAAAAATTTAGTAAAATTCATGAATTTATTATTTCCCCATTCTATTATTCTCGTAAAATTCCATATTAATGTTATATTTTAAGTCTTGAAATTTTTCTCTCATTTAAAACAGGTGAATTTTTTAAATTAGGAAAGAATTTGAACCACTGCAGGAAAAGTGTTAAAATGTAGTCACTTATCAATGTATGTTTAGTAGTGATATCATTGTTGCAGGGGAAATTTTCTTATATGCCTCAATTAATCAACACATATTGACTCAACTATTTGTAAGACTATTTTGATCCCATACCACTATTTTGAATTCATGAAACACCTTTGGTCACAAGGTATTTAGAAGTTTGAAAATTAACTCCATTAGAAATGACAGTAGTTTTCTAGTATGGTGTTTAAGAGACTTTGGGAAAGGTATGTTAATTAATAAAATTGTTGATGGAATTAGTCTTCTGAGGTTTGCTTGACTATTCGAAAATGTCAGCTCTTAGTGTATATCTACTAATATTCACATAATTTATCTTCAATTCAGATGTAAAACTCTAATGCTTGACTACTTTGTGTATCTGCTTCTTTGTTCATATATATACTTAGAACATATCATCTGTGGACAGGTTTCTATATGTTTTGTTTATGTCATTTTAACAGCAGAATGGACAAGATATTTTTATTGTACACAAGGACTTCAGACATACTTTTATTCTGAAGAGTAGCTGAGCTATAATTTGTCAGTTTGAGAATCTAAAGATATATACATTTTAATTAATGTCAATCATTTTCAGTAAGTTCTCCATTCTATTTAATACAAGATTAGTTTTGCAATTTTGTCATGGAGATGAATAATATAATATCTATAAATTACCTAGACAATGTCACATGAAAACCATTCCACTGCTGTTGAATATACCTGCTCCAAAATTGCATAAAATTTACTTGGCAAAATAATTTTAAATTTTACAAAATTTGTATTTTAAAAATTATGCAATAGTATAAAATATAGTTATGTAATACACAACTTGTTTTAATTTTATTTATTTATTTATTGGTTTTGAGACCACACCCCATGGGTCTCAGAGGTTACTCCTGGTTCTGCTTTCAGAATCACTCCTGGCAGGTTTAAGGTACCAAATGGGATGCCAGGGATCAAACCAGGGTTTGTCCCTGGTCAGCAGCGTGCAAGGCAAATGCCCTTCCCGCGATGCTATCTCTCTTGTCCTTCTTTGAACATTTCTAACTGAAAAGTTTACTTCTCCCATCCCACTCATTTATTCGCATCAACTTGGTAATTAACTTTTTAACTTGTTATAGACTTGGACCAGTGACAGACCAAAGATTAAATTATTGACTATGCTGCCCTGACCACAGGCAGAAATAAAACCTAACCACAGAACAAGCCCTATCCCCTTACGACACGGGTATGACACAAAAAAAAAAAAAAAAAAAAAAAAGAAATCCCAAACTTTTATGGGATATTTCATTGTTATTCAGGATCATTATACTTGACATTATTTTTATATTTATATCTTATATATTCAAGACTGCCTAAGTTGAAGCTCATTTGCTGCATTAGAGAGTACATAGTAAGTTTCAGCTATCATGCTTCCAAGATATATGGGTATGCGAAATTAGCTAATTAAAGTCTTTGAGCTAGATTGCACCAATGAAAAGAAGAAACATAACATATACCATTTGTAGAACAAAAGGTGTGTGAACATATTAATTTAAGTTCATGCTTTTATGTTGGAATATAGATATCAAGAAGTGGTATTGCTGGATCATAGATCTCCATATTGTATTCCATAGTTTTTAACCAAATGATATTCTCACATATTGCAAATGATGGTTCCTTCCAATTCTGTCTGCTTCCAGATGTTTGATATGTATCATTTAAAAATATATTTATTTAAGCAACTTGATTACAAATATGTTTATAGTTTGGTATTAGATAAAAAAGAATACCCCATCAACAATGCAACATTCTCACCACCAATGCCCCCAACTAATTTCAATGGTATAAGATGAGATTTCATTGTTGTTTTAGACATTCATGTTCATAAATATGAGTGACTGGGTGCATGGGAAAAAATCATTGTAAAACATAGAAGTTGAATCAATATTTTTAACAAAATCAAAAAATAAATTAAATAAATGACATTTCAAAGGCTTGAAAAAATATGGTGGTTAAGTAGTTTTTGTTATATGTAGATCTCCATTAAAGACCAATGTAGCCTCTAGATTAAGAGGCAGCATGTTTCTCCTCAGTAGAGAAGCTTGAATCTCTCTCCTCTATTTTTAATATCTTTATCTAAGCACATGGATTGCAAATATGACTTAGTTGGGTTTCAGTCATATAAAGAACACCCCCATTCTCCAGTGCAACATTCCCATCCTCAATGTCCCAAATCTCCCTCCTCCCCACACCCCGCCTATACTAGAGACAGGCTTTCTACTTCCCTCATTCAGTCACATGATTATGGTAGTTCTCTGTGTAGTTATTTCTTTAACTGCACTCACCATTCTTTGTGGTGAGCTTCATATCATGAGCTGGACCTTCCAGTCCTCATCTCTTTTGTCTCTGAGAATTATTGCAAGCATGTTTTTCTTTTTCTTTTCTTTTCTTTTCTTTTTTTGTTTTTCGGGCCACACCTATTTGATGCTCAGGGGTTACTCCTGGCTAAGCACTCAGAAATTGCCCCTGGCTTGGGGGGACCATATGGGATGCTGGGGGATGGAACTGCAGTTGCGATCTTTCCTTGGCTAGCGCTTGCAAGGCAGACACCTTACCTCTAGCGCCACCTCGCCGGCCCCCTACTTTTCTTAAAACCCATAGATGAGTGAGACTATTCTGCATCTATATCTCTCCCTCTGACTTATTTCACTCAGCATAATATATTCCAAGTACATCCATGTATAGGAAAATTTTATGATTTCATATCTCCTGATGGTTGCATAATATTCCATTGTGTATATGTACCACAGTTTCTTTAGCCATTGATCTGTTGAAGGGCATTTTGGTTATTTACAGAGTCTTACTATTGTAAATAGAACTGCAATGAATATAGGTGTGAGGAAGAGATTTTTCTATTGTATTTTTGTGTTCCTAGGGTATATCACTAGGAGTGGTATAGCTGGATCATATGGGAGCTCAATTTCCAGTATCTTGAGAAATCTACATATCGTTTTCCATATAGGTTGGACTAGCCAACATTCCCACAAACATTGAATAAGAGTTCCTTTCTCTCTACATCCCCACCAGCACCATTTGTTCACACTTTGTGATGTGCGCCAATCTCTGTGGCATGAGATGGTAGCTCATGGTTGTTTTGATTTGCATCTCCCAAATTTTTAGTGATGTGGAGCACTTTTTCATGTGCCTTGTGACCATTTGTATTTATTCTTTGACAAAGTATCTGTTCATTTTTCCTCCCTGTTTTTTGATGGGATTAGATGGGGGGGTTGGTAAATTTCTGTCAGTGCCTTGTATATTTTGGATATTAGCCCCCTTATCTGATGTGTATTGGGTGAATAATTTTCCCATTTGCAGGAAACTCTTGTATCCTGGGAATTATTTTCTTTGAGGTGCAGAGGCTTCTCAGCTTACTATAGTCCCATCTGTTTATCTCTGCTTCCATTTGTTTGGAGAACGCTGTTTCTTCCTTGAATATGCTTTAGTCTCAATGTCATGGATTGTTTTACCTACATGTTGTTCTATATAGCTTATGGTTTCAGGTCTGTTATCAAGGTCTTTAGTCCATTTGGATTTTACCTTCACACATGGTGTTAAATGGGATTCTGAGTTCAATTGTTTGCAAATGGCTAACCAGTTGTGCCAACACTACTTGTTGAAGAGGTTTTCCTTGCTCCATTTAGAATTTCTTGCCTCTCTATCAAAAATTAAATGATTGTATGTTGGGGGGCATTCTTTGAGTATTCAAGCCTATTCCACTGATTTGAGGGCCTGTCTTTATGCCAATACCATGCTGTTTTGATAACTATTGCTTTGTTATACAGTTTAAAGTTAGAGAAAGTAATGCCTCCCATATTCCTCTTCCCAAGGATTGCTTTAGCTATTCAAGGATGTTTATTGTTCCAAATAAATTTCAGAAGTGTTTGATCTACTTCTTTGAAGAATGTCATGAGTATATTTACAGGGATTGCATTAAATTTGTACAATTATTTGGGGAGTATTGCCATTTTAATGATGTTAATCCTGTCAATACATGAGCAGGGTATGCAATTTCATTTCTACGTGTCCTCTCTTATTTCTTGGAGCAGTGTTTTATACTTTCCTTTGTATAGGTTCTTCACATCTTTAGTCAATTTGACTCCAAGATATTTGAGTTTGTGCAACACTAATGGGATTGGGTTTGTTTTCTAATTTCCATTTTTCCAATCGTTATTTGTGTATAAAAAGGCATTGATTTATGTTTATTAATTTTGTAGCCTGCCACATTGCTTTATGAGTTTATTCTTTCTAAAAGATTTTTAATAGAGTCTTTAGGGTTTTCTAAATATATCATCTGCAAACAGTCAGAGTTTGACTTCTTCCTTTCCTGTCTGGATGCCTTTGATATCTTTTCCTTGCTTAATTGCTATAGAAGCTACTTCCAGTACTAAGTTCTATAGGAGTGATGAGAGAGGACATCCTTGTCTTGTACCAGAATTTAGAGGAAATGCTTTTAGTTTTTCTCCAATGAGGATATTATTTGCCATTGGCTTGTGGTGGATGGCCTTAAATAAAATTGAGAAGGTTCCTCTCATTACCAATTTGCTAAGACTTTTTATCAACAATGGGTGTTGGACCTTATAAAATGCTTTCTCTGGATCTATTGATATGATCGTCTGGTTCTTATTTTTTTGTTGCTGACGTTGTGTATTTTGTTGATAAATTTACAGATGATAAACCATCCTTGCATTTTTGGCATGAAACTACTTGATCATAGTTAATAATCTTCTTGATGAGGTATTGGATCCTATTTGCCAAAAATTGTTAAGGATCTTTGCATCCGTGCTTATCAGGGATATTGATGTAATTATCTTTTTTGGCTGCATCTCTGTCTGGTTTTGGTATTAAGGTGATGTTGGCTTCATTAAAACAATTTGGAAGTGTTCCTATTTATTCAATTTTATGAAAGAGTCTGGCCAGGATTGGTAGTAGTTTCTCTTGAAAGGTTTGAAAGAATTCATTAGTGAATCCATCTGAACCTGTTTTGTTTTGGGGTAGACACTTGATTACTGTTTTAATTTTCTCAATAGTGATGGAGATGATTAAGTGTGATACATCTTTCTTATTCAACCTGGAAAATTATGAGCCCAAGAATTTATCCATTTCTTCTACATTCTCAGATTTTGTGGCATAGAGTTTCTCAAAGTAATCTCTGCTTACCCTTTGAATCTCTGCAATATCTGTATTGATCTCCCCTTTTTCATTTCTTATAAGGTTTTTTTTTTTTTTTTTTTTTTTGGTTTTTGGGCCACACCCGGTGACGCTCAGGGGTTACTCCTGGCTATATGCGCTCAGAAGTAGCTCCTGGCTTGGGGGACCATATGGGACGCCGGGGGATCGAACCGCGGTCCGTCTCCTAGGCTAGCGCAGGTAAGGCAGGCACCTTACCTCCAGCGCCACCGCCCGGCCCCTCTTATAAGGTTTATTAAGTTTTTCTCTTGGTGAGTTTTGCCCATGGTCTATCAATCTTGTTTATTTTTTCAATGAGCAAATTTCTGCTTTCGTTGAACTTTTGGATTGTTTTATGGGTTTACATTCCATTGATTTATACACGAAACTTTTTTATTTTCTTCAGTCTACTTTTTTGCTTCCTTTTGTTGATCATTTTCTAATATTATAAGCTGAAGTATTAAGCTATTCAGGTATGCCACTTCTTTATTCCTGATGTGTGCTTGCAATGCTATAAATTTTCCTATCAGAACCACTTATGCTGTGTCCCATAGATTCTCATAGTTTGTGTCTTCATTGTCATTTGTTTCCAGGAATTTTTTGGTTTTCTCTAATTTCATATCAGACCCTCTGGATCTTTAGTAATAGGCTGTTTAATTTCCAAATGTTAAAGATTTTCTTCTATGTTCCTTTGTATTTCTCATCTAATTTTAGAGCTTTGTGGTAAGTGAAGGTTACCTGCAGAATATCTATCCTCTTGATTTTATGGAGGTATACTTTATGTGCTAGCATGTGGTTTTTCCTGGATAGTGAACCATATACATTGGGGAAGAATGTGTATCCAGGTTTCTGGGGATGGAGTGTTACATACATACATACATATATATACATACATATATATATATATATGTCATATATAAATACCTCATTTTTTCATTTCTTTTTTCAGGGCTAGTGTATTTTTTGTTGGGTTTCAATCTGATTGAACTATCAAGTGGTGACAGGACCATGTTAAGTCTCTCACAATTATTGTGTTATTATTGATATCCTCCTTCAAATCCATTAATGATTATATTAGATATTTTACTGGTCTCTCATTCGGTATGTGTATGTTTAGTAGTGTGATTTCTTCCTGTTGCACTTATAGCTTGATTAGTACAAAGTGCCCATCTTTGTCCCTTACAACTTTTCTGAATAAAAGTTTGTGTCATCTGATATTAATATGAACATTTCCACTTCAACTCCTTTAAGGGTGTTGTTTGCTTGTATGATTTTCCTCCAACCTGTGATTTTGAGTCTTTTTTTATTCCGACTATTTAGGTGTGTTTTTTATGGGCAGCAGAAGGTTGGATTCATCCTTTTTATTCATTTTGCCATTCTGTGTCTCTTAACTGCTGCATTTAGTCCATTGACGTTGATGGAGATGATTGAAATGGGAGTTAATGTAATCTCTGTGTCTGTTGATCTGTCTTGTGTTAAAGTAGACTTTTCACCTTTTCTTTTAAGTCTGGTTTTGCATCTGTAAAGTTTCTGAGCTGTTGCTTATCCATGAAGCTATGTATTCTTTTTTTTCAAACCTGAAAGTGAATCAGGCTGTGTGCTGTATTCTAGATGAAGCAAACATTTCATTCAGTCTTGTCACAATATCATACCACTGTCTTCTCACCTTTAGGGTTTATTGTGACATGTCTGCTGTAAATCTTAAGGATGCTCCTTTGAATGTAATTTTCCATTTTGATCTTGTTGCTTTTAGTATTCTATCTCTATCTGTGGGATTCGTCATTGTGACTAGGATGTGTCTTGGGGTGGTTTTCTTCAGGTCTCTTTTTGCTGGTACTGTTTGGGCATGCAGAATTTGATTGCATGTAGTCTTTAGCGCTGAGATTTTTTATATGATGATATCTTTGATTGTTGATTCTTTCTGAGGATCTTCCACTGAGCCTCTGGTACTCCAATGATTTTTATGTTGTTTCTGTTGAGTTTATCAAAACTTCTATTTTCATCAGCTCACATTCTTTGAGTACTTTTTTCATTGTCTGATCGTTTTTCTTAAGGTTCATTATCAATCTCTTCTGCTGTATGGAGTTGTTCTTCACTTCATTTTTCAGTTCACTGATTCTGTCCTCAGTTCCTGTTACCCTGTTGGATAGGCTTTCAATTGAGGTTTTCAGTTCAGCTACCATGTTTTTCATTACAGTTTGGAGTTTTGTGATTTCTATTTTTGTTTTCTGATCAGCCTGATCTATGGTTTCTTTAATTTCTATAAGGATCCTTCATATTTCTATTCTAAACTTCTTATCTGAGAGATTAATCGGTTGGTTGGTATTTTTTGGGTCATCTGGAGCCTCTTTCCTAAAAGCTTTAGTCAGCGCTACCATCTGTAGTGTGCCCCAAGTTTCATCCACAGGTATAAATCCCTCAATTTACTAAGGAAACTACAAAAATATGGTACTTAAATGGACGAATAACTAAAGGATAACTTTTGAATCACATATCATATTATCCAGAAGCAGTTGCAGTAATATAATTCTAGAATCATTTCCTAATGGTCCAGGTACCTAAGTACATCAGATAGATGACTGCTGCAGGTGTCTTGTGTCTCAGAAACTCTAGTGGGGAAAAATCTTTCACAAGAGGAAAATAGGTAACAGGAGCAGCCAGGCAGAATATGAAATATAAAATAATGAAACCACACACAAGTATGTGGGGTCAACACATCTTCTAGCAGGAGTGTGACAAGTTTAATTTTAAAGCAGAATGTTTTTGTAAGGGGTAAAGCCATTCATAGGTATAGAGAAGAATATTTCCTATCACAAAACAAAGTTTAACAGTAAACAATACTTAAACTATGGCTGTGAGCCATAAGAATTCTTTTATAAAGGAGAAGGTCACAATTCAAGTTAGCTCTTTGCAACCTAAGTAAAAATGCAAAATAAGGGATTAGTAAGAAGTAGAAAAAAATCTAGGAATATGATCTTCACTGAGGTGAGCTTTATTGTTTTAGAGGTCAAGGAAATGTAGTTCCCATTTTCTGAGAAGAATCAATAGCCCAGGATCTGTATTCTGGCTATGCCCTTGATTACCATAAACCAAGGCTGCAAGGACATATTTGAAAAAGAGAAAACTATTGTCTTTGATTTTGGTGCTAAGTATTATTCAAGAAGGGTTTCTCTTAGTAGTATTTGGTGCTAGGATTTCTGAAAAGAATTTGATTGAGACCATATTCTTGCCTGAGATTTTACAAAGGACAGATAGCCAAATAATGGCAGAAAAATGTAACACCAAGCATGGATTTATCTGTTTGGGAATTCCTCAACTATCCACGCAGGGGAAGAAGCATCCACAGCGAGTCTTTTGAGGAACGCTGTGGGGGTTATTTCAGTTCTCCACACTGGGAAATCTAGGGATACATCTGGTGTGCCCCCTGAGTTCCCCTAAAATGGAGGTGTTTATGCATATCGTGGCAGATGACAATTTTCTGAAATGATAGCTGCCATATATCAGGACATAATCTGCAATAGTCTAAATAGGAATATCATATGGTCCCAAGATGCAAAGACCAGAAAAGGAATAGTGCCACTTATCATCTAACATTACTTCTAATAACCCACTGTGAAATTTTTGATTTTTAGTAGAGTTTACTCATTGGCAAAGGGCACACTGTTGCCAGAGAAATGCCAGTAGTCCTATTAATCTATTAGCTAGAGCTACCATCTTGTGTATATAAAAGTAATCTAAAATTAAGAAGCGTCACTTTTTTGCCAGTGTAACTAAATTTGATTTTCAAAGTGAGATCAATCATTTTTACCATAAAAGGAAGTAAAGAGAATTTTAAGTTGAGAATAGGTTATTGTATCAGATATTTCGTAGTTCTTCCTTCTTTCCTTCCTTACTTCCTTCTTTCTTTCTTCTTTCTTTCTTTCTTTCTTTCTTTCTTTCTTTCTTCCTTCCTTCCTTCCTTCCTTCCTTTCTTTCTTTCTTTCTTTCTTTCTTTCTTTCTTTCTTTCTTTCTTTCTTTCTTTCTTTCTTTCTTCTTTCTTTCTTTTGTTTCTTTTTTCTTTCTTTCTGTTTTGTTCTTTCCTTCCTTCTTTTTCTTTCTTTCTTTCATTCTTTCTTTTCCTCCTTTTCTTTTTCTCTCTCTTTCTATCTATATTTCTTTATCTTCCTTTATTTTTCTTTTTTCTTCTTCCTTTTCTTTCTCACACCTCACTGAGCTTATCTTATGTCTGATTCTTTGCTCAAGGGTCACTCTCAAGGGAATTTTTGGATCATATGGAAAACTTGAGTCAGCAAAGCAAATATATTACTTGATATACTGTCTCTTCAATCCCTCTGTGATATTTTGTTCAGTTTTAGGAGTGAATTGACAAGTTGAACAAGTTGAACCATCCTAGTTTGATGAATATGTGACAATGAAGAACACATATATACATGAGGAATTAGATTTGGGGTCCTAACACTAGGTAAGCTATAATAATGACTCACTCTGCAGAGATAAGGTATTTATCCTTCTAATGTCCCACTTCAATATTTTCTTGGGAAAGAGAAATCTACAGAAATTGAGAAGTTATTCCACAAAATGTGAGGAGAAACAATGAACCAGAAAAAGAGTGACTATGGTAGCATAAAAATGTAAGATATCTTTAATAAAATATGCTTTAAGAATAGTTGGCAAATCGACTTCAATTACTACACTTTTAGAACTCACAACACTGTATGTAAAGGACTATTGTTTTCCATTTAATAGCAAAACAGCAGAGATTCTAGAGTTAGAACCTGTTAGATAAAATTAAATAAATAAATAAATAAATGAAACATTAACCTAACATTTACCAGTCAAGCAAA
Organism: Suncus etruscus; assembly: GCF_024139225.1. NCBI lineage: Eukaryota > Metazoa > Chordata > Mammalia > Eulipotyphla > Soricidae > Suncus > Suncus etruscus. The sequence goes on from NC_064854.1 coordinate 78,273,686, forward strand.
AAATTTTTCACTACTCATCTACTCTCCTACCTACCTAAGCTTTTTTTCCTTTCATTTCACAGGTATCAGATGATTAATTGAAATGAAGTTTTATTTTGTGTTTGTGTGTGGTGTATGTGTGTGTGTGTGTGTGTGTGTGTGTGTGTGTGTGTGTGTGTGTATGTGTGTGTTTGTCCATACCTGAGGTTCTCAGGGATTACTCCTGGCACTGTGCTCAGAAGTTACTCCTGGCAGCTCAAGGAACCATATGGAATGTGGGATATCAAACCCAGTAAGCTGCTTGCATGGCAATGTCCTACACACTTTGTTATTATTAATGCCTGAATTTCTCCTCTCTACTTTGAAAGCTATCCAAGTATCAATATGCTACTCTGTGATAGTACATCACTTGAACATCTAATTCTGTCACAGGTGTCTCACAGACTCGAAATTGAGACAGCAAAGAATGCCTATGTAAGTCTAAGATTGTGATTCAAGACACATCAAAAACATTTCTTAGCTTCATATAAGTCAGTATATTTTTGATGTTGTTGTTGTTGTGGAGAGAAGCACATATGATTTTGCTCAGGACCCATTTTCAGTGATATTTTGGGTATCTTATAAAGCTAAGACTCAAAGGCAGGCCTCCATTATGCCAAAAATTGCTTCAAACTTTTGAGCTATCTTCCTAATACAGTGAGGATATGTTGATATTTTAGAAGAAATTTCTGATTTGTAAAGCAAGTTTTGATTCTTTCTAACAACCATGGAACTATCAACATTTACAAACAAATGAAGTGCAAATTGGCAAACATTATTGTATTTTATTTTTCTAATTTGAAATAATATGAATATTCATCTATATTTGTCACATTCATAATTATGATAAAAATATAGAGAAGCTAGTATGTTAATATATTTCTTCTCCTTATCACTACCATACTTCAAAATTTTCTGAAATATTTCAACTTAAAAATGTTTGCATAAAATTTTACATAGTTTTATATGTGCATCATTTTTATTAAAAAGAAACAAAGTGCCTTAAATATACATAAATTTATTCTCAAAGGCAATGTATGTTTTATTATTGCAAATATAAGGTAGCTTGTTTGTTTTACCATATCTTATCTGTTAACTACATTTACCTGTGATAATGAACTGAAACAAGAACATGCCAAAATAGAATAGCTATATGTATGCAGAGCCACAAATAAATAAAACCTTGCTAACCTCCTAACTTTTGCACTTGTTTAACAAGTCTAATATATTAAGTAACTACTATGTCATCTTTGGATATTTTAGATCAATTTAAGGATGTTTTTCATGATGATAAAGAATATATATTTGAAATATCTGGTTTGGAAAAACAATATAAAAGTAAGTACTAATGTTAAAATCAAATGTGCTTGTTTCTTTAAAAATTATACTATTTATATTTGAATGGCTTGCCTATGCATATCTTCTTATCAAAGACTCAATTTTATAAACTTAGGAACTCTAAGTATATGACTTTCACTTTATCGTCAAAACTACATCTTTATCCCTAGTTTCACTCGTTCAAATAAATCTGGCTTGTAGTTTTAATTATACTTTATTTTGCACCTTACAGAGTCTAGCATGACTTGGAATTCATTTTGTTGTATTATAGAAGTTTGACTGACAATTGAAAACAGCTCTTGGATGGATCCTCTTAATACTTACCATTTTACATGTGAAAGTAATATCTTTTATTATTTATGATATGCCCCTTTAGATCACATGTGAGTTTCCATGAACAAAATGACTTATGGCATGTCTACCTTAAGTATTGAAATTCAATTTGGGGTTACCATGTCATGTAATTGTTATATTATCTTGACCTTTAGGAAGAAAAAAAGAAGAGGAGACAGAAATGAGCTTAGGTTTGGTCAATGACTGAATAACTATAAAATGACACTATAGTAAAATTCTGAAATTATTCTCAATTCAGGTTTTTGGTGATGTACATTGATATGCACATTAAGAAGGATAAACATCTTGAGGACAAAGTTTTATATTTAAGTAACTCTTAACATTACTTATATGTTTCTTTATGAGTGATCCTGGCTTTTACCATGCATATTTAAACTTTAGTCTAATTAAAGTGCTTTACTGTGTTTTATAAGTTCTAGGTTCTAGTAAATTATTCAACTTGTAGGTACCGAGGTTGAGTGGAAGATTCCTCAAATTTGTGGCAATTTGTTTTCAAATGTGAGTGTCCTAGGGTGTATGATTGGAATCTGAAGTGGGTAGTCTTTTGGAAGGATTTATTATTGACTCAAGTCAAATGGCCTCATTTGATTTGCTGCATCAGAATTGCACTGCACATTTTATTTCCTGAAATTTACTTTTTTTCTTTTACATTGTTAGCCATTTACTGCACAATATCTTCTTCCATAACATCTTTTACATGATCTATTTCCACTCATGTTCCTCTGTCACATGTAAATTATTTTCTCTATTTGCTGTTCCAATTCAATTTAAATGGGCCCATCATCCTTAAAATTTATTTCTACTGTTCATTTTAATTTATATACTTCTTTCCTTAAGTGTAACCACTTTTATAAAATATCTGATAAGGCCGGGGCGGTGAGGTGGCACTAGAGGTAAGGTGTCTGCCTTGCAAGCGCTAGACAAGGAAGGACTGCAGTTTGATTCCCACCCCCCCCCCCCGCATCACATATGGTCCCCCCAAGCCAGGGGCAATTTCTGAGTGCTTAGCCAGGAGTAACCCCTGAGCATCAAATGGTTGTGCCCCCCCCCAAAAAAAAAAAACCAAAAAAAATCTGATAAGGCCAATTGTCACCTTATTTATATAGCACACATTCACTCTTTATTGATTTAATGTCTTTCTGTTTAAACTCTGTTGATCCACCCAAAAAACACATATATTATATATGCATTTCTTCCCTCTATGTTATTGTACTCTAATGAATTTTTTGTTCCAACCCAATGGGTTTTCTTATTACTTTGCTTACAAACACAAATTTTGCATGTCTGAAGTGTTTGCTCTTTTATTCACTGCTTATCTAAGTCATCTCCATAAACTATTTTTGGACCTCTCCATTCTTCAAAGTTTGCTGATAGCTTTGAGTTTTCTGCACATCTTATAAACTTGTTGTTTTAAAATATGTAATACTCATTCATCTAACCTAGATTATCTCATAGTTTTGCTTATTTTTTATTATTAAGTTAATGTTGCATTAATTATTAATAAGTCCTAGGGGTGCATGGATGGATAGTGAGGCATTTCTCGGCATGGCCTGGTGCCTACAGCCACTATGATCTGGTGGGTCTGTGGGTTCAGGATAACAGCAGTCAAATGAAGTTTCAGGAGAAATCCATATTAATACAAGCTAACCACCATGTGCATATCCTACATGGCTTCTAAGCTAAGCAGCCTTCTTCCTGCTTCTCTGTATCCATCCTCTCTCATCTTTCCCTGCTGTGCCTTCCTTGCTGAGTCGTCTTTCACCCCTCCCCTTAGGCCACTCTTAATTACCTACCACAGACCCCTCTCAGCTGACTATCCAGGTGAGATTAGTATTTGGCTTTGGGGAGGGGTAACATCTCACCCTTTCTTGTTTTAAAAACAAAAAGAAAAGGTTATCTTTTCTTTTCCTGGCCAAAGGAGGGAACTTTAAATTCGCAAAGCAAAAAAGTTTAAAGTGTATAATTACAATATCAGTCTTTTCCATAAACAGAACTTTTCTGCAAATACTCTACTAGTTTAAAATTCTTAATGATATTTAACCAAGCACTTTTATAGTGGATCATCCTAAGATCTTTTCCATAATCTTCCCTAAACAAAATTACAATAACATTTCTTGTAAAATTTCTGCCAAAAGTACAGTTTGAAAACAGGCTACTACAATAAGATACACCATAAAACATTATGCAGTTAAAATATTAATTAGGAAAAACTATAAAACACATTTAAATCAAGACAATGACTGATGCAACCAAAGGATTAAGAGATTTAACCTGAAACATTGTTAAGATATAGGAGGTTTTATAAATCAACTTCTCCGTGGGCTTAGCTGGGCTATTCTTTCTCTACTTTTTCTTCTTTTTTTTCCATCACCATCACCATGTTTGTCCAGACACCAATAAGCTGTGGTGACTCCTGGTATTCTGTGGGCTTGAAGTGTGAGTGTGTGTTTTTTTTTTAATTTTGATTATGATTTTAATTATGATTTAAGTTTAATTGATTTTTTTTCTAATTCCAGTAGTGCTGAAAAGTTTCTCTCAGTGCTGTTCGGTTTGTTGGAATTGTATGATTATTTGGTATCTCTACGTTTTATTATATTTATATTCCTTGACTCAATTACCATAATGGGAAGAAGATGAAGTTATCAATGTGAATCGCACATTGATTGAAGAGTGGGGAAAGGACGACAACTGGTGTGTGAATCTTCAGTGGCTCATCTTGCAAGATGTCATCACTCTGGTTGCAGATGCTGGAGGAGTCACTTGGGTCATTTGGACTGTGAGTCATTCTTCAAAGTCACATTAATATTGCTGAAGTTGCCTTTTTTAACACTTCACTCCAGAGAATTCTAATTGTTTAGAATTTAGTATATTTAGTAAGTTATTTTATTTGTGTATTGCCTTATGTACCTCTTATTTATCTTTTTTTATAATGTAAACTAGGGGGAGATGTGGGATTTTTCTGTTTCTATGTCAATCAACTCTGACATGATTTCTCATTGGAATGCAGCACCTCTGATTGGTTGTGAAACCAGATGGTCCCACCTTTTAGATGTGACATTTTTCCATAGATAAAAAGTGAGGATGAAAGAGGAGGTCCCTCTTTCTTTCCCAGAGCTTCATTGCATGGCTGCTTGGAGATTGGTTAAGTTAAGGTAACTTGGGGAATTATTAAAATCTTTTCGTTCTCAAAGTGCATGATTGATCATTTCGGTGAGTGCGTTCTATTTAAGAACAGGCTCGCTAGTGTTCAGGGTCAGAATGGGAGGGTTTAGATTCTAGAAAGTTTAAAAAAGAAACATACAATTATCTTTCGAAAACTGGCAAATGCAATTATTTTTTGTGATATAAAAAAGTAGCAACATAGGGGTCATAAGATAGAACAGTGGATAGGTACCAGAGATATAGTACAGAGGCTACTTGGCTCTATGCTCTGACATGACTCCCTGGTAGGATAGGACCATGGGCCATGGGTAAGGGATCAAACTAGGTTTAGAAGCATTGCTAAGTCTGAAGCTGTTCTGATCAACTCAGTACTTTAAATTTCCCTGAAAATGTAAACTATTAATCATATTTGAGTAACTCTTAATATGACCTATATGTTTTTATATGAGTATTCATGGCTTTTCCCATTCATATTTAAACTTTAAACTTTAGTTTAACTGGATACAATAAAAATTGTATCCATTCAATTCTGTTAAGAGAATTACAAACAGACTGATACCTTGTTTAGGGTCTTTCAATATGGCAAGTATTATTTTCTACTTGATTAATTCAAACTTTTCTTTTTTTTTTTTTTTTTTTTGGTTTTTGGGTTACACCCGGCAGTGCTCAGGGGTTACTCCTGGCTGTCTGCTCAGAAATAGCTCCTGGCAGGCACGGGGGATCATATGGGACACCGGGATTCGAACCAACCACCTTTGGTCCTGGATCGGCTGCTTGCAAGGCAAACGCCCTGTGCTATCTCTCCGGGCCCTAATTCAAACTTTTCTTGCCTAAATATCCATCAACAGAGTTTCATATACCTCAACATAGAACAGCTCTAAACAATTGTAATCAAAACAATAATGTTTTCACACAGGAAAGAAACTATGCCTCAAACATTAGCATAACAATATAATGATCCTGGGTAGCTTGTAAGCGTTTATTACACTAAACTTCTGTTTATATAGTTGATAGTACATATTAATGCCAAGTTTATACTTTTATTTTGATTTCTTAAATAATTTTTTTTTGTTTTGTTTTTTTATCAAAGTGGACTACAAATCTTTCACAGTAGTATTTTAGGTACATATGGGGAGTTCTCACCACCGAAGTTGTCCTCCCTCCACCCCCATTCCCAGCATGCATCCCATATCCACCTACCTTACCCCCAGGCTGCTAGTATAAGTGGTTCCCTCTGTGTCTAGCTTGTTATAGATTGAGTATCGATTCTGTTGTCATTGGCTCAGAATTTGGTGTATATCCCCAAGTTGAAAGGACATTCATCCCAAAGTATATGTGTACCCCACTATTTATCTCAACACTCATAAAATGGCCATTTCTATACAAGTTTTGCCTCTTTTCAGTGAATAGTGCATTCTACTTGATTAGAGATATATTTTTTATTTATTTTTCCCAAAAATCAATAACTTGAGGCAGTGTCAATTAAGGAGCTTACATTGCATGTGGCTGATATAAGTTTGATTTCCAACATCTCTAATAGAGCTCTTCCAGGCATGCTCCCAGAGTGAATAACCAGTGGTACGCCCTAAGCACTCCTGTATGTGATCTAAAAGCAAAATATAATTTGTGAGATTTGTAGTGACAAGAGTTCACTAAATATGACATATGCATTCTGAAACATATCTACATTTGTTGTAAAGAGATTTATATGTGCTGAGACTTACCAATAATAATACTTAAGAGCCCAAAATATTATAAATCTTAATTTGAATATCTTTCTATTCATAGAGATAAATATTTAAACATAAAGACTGAGAATAATAAAAATTTCCTAACATGTCTTATCTCATAAAATAAAAATGTCCTTATAAGGCACCTTATGTTGCTTATTGTCAACAAAATATTTTTTAACTATCTTACTCAAGTGTAATCATGCAGTTGTTACATTTTCCTAAACCTGAATTGATAGTTTCTCTCAAATAGTGCTTTCAAACATTTACAGGTTTATAAGTCAATACACAGTTTTAAAAAGCTCAGTAAGAAATATAAAAATAAAGTCCTTTAACTGCACTCAACATTTTTTTAATAATTTTTATTTTGACCAAAGTGAATTACATCTTTCACAGTAATGTTTTAGGCCCATAATGGCATTGAATCAGGGGCATTTCCACCAACAGTGTTGTCCTCCCTCCACCCTATTTCCAGCATGCATCCCATATCCCTCTCCAACTTTTGCCCTGGGAATAATCTCTGGGTATTATTTCAATAATGTCTTTCATTTTTTATTATACCTCATAAATGAGTGAGACAAATCTGTATCTCTCTCCCTCTGACTTATTTCACTCAGCATAATAGATTCTATGTATATCCAGTCTGGCTATTGTAAATGGTGCTGCAATTAATATTGGTGTGAGGGATTTTTATTGTGTTTTTGTTCCTAGGGTTTATCACTAGGAGTGGTATAGCTGGACCATATGGGAACTCAATTTCCAGATTTCAAGGAATCTCCATATTGTTTTCCATAAGGACTGGACTAGATGACATTCCCACCAGCAGAAAGTGAGAGTTCCTCTCTCCCCACATCCCTGCGACACTGATTGTTCTTGTTCTTTGTGATGTGTGCCAGAGAAATAAATACACTGAGAACTATCATAACAATGTCAATGAGTGAGGGAAGTTGAAAGCCTGTCTCAAATACAAGCTGTGGGAGGGAGAGTGGGGCATCGGTGATGGGAATGTTGCACTGGTGAAGGGGAAGTGTTCTTTTTATGACTAAAACCCAACTAAAATCATGTTTGTAATCACAGTGTTTAAATAAAGATATTCTTGAAAAAAATAAAATTGAAGTTATTTTAACTCAAAGAAATAGCAAATTATGTCTAAATATATTATATTACAGAATGAAATAATAACAAATAGTTATTTTACCTTCATATTCTGGTATTTTATATTAGTTGTAAGGCATTATATTAAGCTAGTAAGAAGAAATTTGACTAGTGAAATAAATATAGACATATATACATTTTATTTCCATTTTTTAAAGATGCATAAAAGTATTTGATAGTCAGGGCCCGGAGAGATAGCACAGCGGCGTTTGCCTTGCAAACGGCCGATCCAGGACCAAAGGTGGTTGGTTCGAATCCCAGTGTCCCATATGGTCCCCCGTGCCTGCCAGGAGCTATTTCTGAGCAGACAGCCAGGAGTAACCCCTGAGCAATGCCGGGTGTGACCCAAAATCCAAAAAAAAAATAAATAAAAAAAAAAAAAAAGTATTTGATAGTCAAAGACCATTCTTTAACCAAAGTTGATTTCAAAACTGAACTAATTAATACTTTTGCAGGTACAACAAAACCATTTTGTGAATGACTGCTTTTTGGTCAAGCCCATCACTTAGGCATTGCATTCTGTCTTCTATCATGCACAGGATGGTCTTCATAGGAAGTACCTAGAATCAAATCAGAGGTACATTGTATTAAGCAGCTTTCACCCTAAACTATTATGGCTTTATTGGCCGTCACCTTTAACAATTATGGTGTCCTCTTTTACATGTCAAAGACCCAACTGGGAGGAAAGAACATCTAGATAGGTTTCTTTACTTTAGTTTCCCTTCCATCCCGCCCAAGGAGGTGGTGGTCTCTTTCCAGTAAATACTGTGGTCCTGGCTGGCCATTTCCTCTGGCTGCATGTGGTGGAAAATTTCCTGTACCTGTCTTTCATCTCTCTTCAGCTTGGTTTGGATTATTACCGAAGGCATCTCTGCTCTAGACCTGCTCCCCACTTCCCCGTGGGATTAAGGCTGTGAATTTTCCCACAAAACATAACTGAGAAAGGTTTTGTTTCTTGGGAGGACAAAATATTTTTCGGAAATGATAACACAGAAGATAAGTCAAAGCATCATAGCATTATTTATGTTAAAATAAATATATATTTATATCTTATATATATGTTATAGTCATAATATTTAAATATATTTTATATACAAGTAATTAATAAAGGAGTGGTAGATATAATTATTTTTGAGATTAGAAATATAAGAAAAATAAAAGAAGCACAATTTTTGCCAAAATTGCAAGTTAAATTGAATTTAGTTATACATAAGATTATAAACTAATTATTCTATACTTAAAATGTTTTTATTTAAAAAATGGAAAGTTAAGAAGGAAGTCCCTCCCGCCCGCCCCGACCGCGCGAACGCCGGCCTCCCTGCGGCTGGGGTTCCCTTGCCCTGGGAAGGTAAGGAAGTCCCTCCCGCCCGCCCCGACCGCGCAAACGCCGGCCTCCCTGCGACTGGGGTTCCCTTGCCCCCGGGAAGGTAAGGAAGTCCCTCCCGCCCGCCCCGACCGAGCGAACGCCGGCCTCCCGGCGGCTGGGGTTCCCTTGCCCTGGGAAGGTAAGGAAGTCCCTCCCGCCCGCCCTGACAGTGCGAACGCCTGCCTTCCTCCGGCTGGGGTTCCCTTGCCCCGGGAAAGTAAGGAAGTCCCTCCCACCCGCCACGATCGCGCGACCGGCTGCCAGCCTCCTGCTGGGGTTCCCTTGCCCTGTGAAAGTAAGGAAGTCCCTTCCGCCCGCCCCGACCCTGCGACCGGCTGCCTTCCTCCTGCTAGGGCTCCCTTGCCCCCGGGAAGGTAAGGAAGTCCCTCCCGCCTTCCCCGATCGCGCGAACGACTCCCTTCCTCCTGCGGGGGTTCCCTTGCCCCAGGGAAGGTAAGAAAATCCCACCCACCCGCCCCGACCGTGGGACGGGCTGTCTGCCTCCTGCTGGGGTTCTCTTGCTCCCGGGAGGGTAAGGAAGTCTCTCCCGCCCGCCCCGACCGTGCGACCGGCTGCCTTCCTCCTGCTGGGGGTCCTTTGCCCACAGGAAGGTAGGAAAGTTCTGCTCACCCACGCGGACAGCGTGAACGTGCCCGCCCCCCGTCGGGTATTTCCTGCCTCCCAGAAATAGCTGACAACAATAGGGCAAAGCAACGAATCAGGCCACAAAAAGAGCACAAGAGGAGCCAAACCGGGGCAAGCCCACCCAACAGTACCACTAGATCCACCCTCAGGGAGGGGACCCATTCCCACACCACAGGGGATCAAAACAGACTGAAATTGGAAGAAACAGCTCTCCAAAGCACACCAATAAACACAAGGAAATATGGGTAAATCAAAGAGAACCCTAAGATCTGAAGATACGGAGACAAACCCTAACAAATTTCCAAGTCCGCCAAAACGCACAGATTTGTGGGAAAGTGACCTAAAAGTAGCAATGAGGAAGGAAACACAAGAACTAATAAAAGAAATGAGAGAAACTTTAGCTACTGAGTATAAGGTATCTATGGAGGAACGAATCACCCAAATTAAAGAAGAAATGTTAAAGAGTATGAGAGAGTTCATTCAAAAAGAAGTGAAGGAATTAACAGACAAAGTAACAAGCCTTACTAGCAGAAACACAGAGTTGGAGAAACACATCGAAGAACTCGAAGGAAAACTGCAAACAAAAAATGACCAAGAAACCAACAAAGAAATAAAAGGCAAAACACTGGAAGGAAAAGTCCAGTACCTAATGAACAAGGACAAAAGAAACAATCTAAGAATCGTGGGTATACCAGAAGGGGAGGAAATAGGGAAAGGGGAAGAACAAGTAGTCAGAGAGATAATAGCAGAGAACTTCCCCACCCTTTGGAATGAAACTTCAGGGCAATTCCAGGAAATCAAGAGAGTTCCTAGTAAGATAGATCCTAATAAACCTACACCAAGACATATAGTAATCCAAATGGCAAAAAACAAAGAGAAAGAGGAACTTCTTAAGGCAATAAGAGAGAAAAAAAACCTCAAGTACAAAGGTAGGGACATAAGAATCAAACCAGATCTCCCAATCGAAATAATTCAAGCAAGGAGACAGTGGAATGACATATTTAAACGACTGAATGAAAGAAACTTCCAACCTAGAGTCCAATACCCGGCAAAATTATCATTCATATGGGAGAACAGACTGAAAACATTTTCAAACAAGACCGAACTAGAGCTATTTGTGCAAACAAAGCCGATCCTAAACGACCTACTCAGAGATGAACTACACAATCCAAACCCCCGATTGTAACAAAAGCCACCCTACACAACACAACTGCACAACAGTCCTCTCTCTCAATAATCTCCCTAAATGTTAATGGACTAAACTCTCCAATTAAAAGACACATAGTAGAGAACTGGATTAGGAAAAATAAACCGGACTTCTGTTGCCTACAAGAAACACACCTACAGCTACAGGACAAGCATAGGCTTAGAATCAAAGGATGGAAAGTAATTATTCAGGCCAATGGAAAACAAAAAAGAGCAGGGACAGCCATTCTTATATCAGACCAAATTGCATTCAACCTCAAGAAAGTGGTCAGAGATAAAGAGGGTCACTACATACTGATCAGGGGAACATTAGATCAAGAAACACTAACCCTGGTCAATATCTATGCACCCAAAGTAGAGTCAGCAAAATATGTGAGGCAACTGCTCGTAAACCTGGAGAAACACATGAAGGGAAATGTGATAGTAGTAGGGGACCTCAATACTCCACTATCACCACTGGACAGATCCACCAAACAGAAAAATAGCAAAGAAATAAGAGCTCTAAATGAAAAATTAGAAGATTTGGGGCTAATAGACTTATATAGAGCCCTCCATCCCCAGAAAGCAGAATACACATTCTTCTCGAGCCCACATGGAACCTTCTCCAGAATAGACCATGTCTTGGGATACAAAACCAACCTATATAAGACCACAAAGGTAAGGATCATTAGAAGTACCCTTTCAGATCACTATGCAACAGAACTCAAAATCGATGTCAAGAAGAAAAAATGGAGGAAAACCAATACCTGGAGATTAAACAACATGCTGCTCAACAACAGCTGGATCAAAGAACAACTCAAGGAAGAAATAAAAAGATTCCTTGAGACAAATGACAATGAAGAGACAACATGTCAAAATTTATGGGACACAGCAAAAGCAGTAATTAGGGGGAAACTCATAGCGATACAGGCCTATGTCAAGAAACAAGAAAATAACAAAACCAACAGTTTAAAAGATCACCTCAAAGAATTGGAACAACAGCAACAGAGAAATCCAACCACAACCAGAAGGCAAGAAATAATAAAAACCAGAGCAGAAATAAACAACATAGAAACTAAAAAAACAATACAAAAAATCAATGAAACCAGGAGTTGGTTTTTCGAAAAAATAAACAAGATAGACAAACCACTGGCAAAACTCACCAAAAAGAAGAGGGAAAACACCCAAATCAGTAGGATCACAAATGAAAGGGGAGAGATTACAACAGAACCTCAAGAAATACAACATATCATAAGATCATATTATGAACAACTATACTCAGCTAAGATAGAGAACCCAGAAGAAATTGACAGATTCTTGGACAAACACCCTCTTCCAAGACTGGAAAAGGAAGAACTAGAAAGCCTAAACAGACCAATCACCTCAGAGGAAATTGAAGATGTAATTAAAAAACTCCCTAAGAACAAAAGCCCAGGCCCAGATGGATTTACAGGTGAATTCTACCAAACATTCCGGGAAGATTTACTACCACTTTTCCATAGGCTCTTCCAAGCCATAGAAAAAACAGGAATCCTCCCTAACTCCTTCTATGAGGCAAATATCACACTCATTCCCAAAGATGGCAAAGATACCACCAAGAAAGAAAACTACAGACCAATCTCACTAATGAACATAGATGCAAAGATACTCAACAAAATCTTAGCAAACCGAATCCAGCACTTCATCAAAAAGATCATACATCATGACCAAGTGGGATTTATACCAGGAATGCAAGGTTGGTTCAACATACGCAAATCAATCAACATTATACATCACATCAACAACAAGAAAAACAAAAACCACATGATCATATCAATCGATGCAGAGAAGGCATTTGACAAGATCCAACACCCTTTCATGTTAACGACACTCAGCAAAATAGGGTTAGAAGGAACCTTCCTCAAGATAGTCACAGCTATCTATGAAAAGCCTACAGCCAACATTATACTTAATGGCGAGAAACTAGAAGCATTTCCATTAAGGTCAGGAACTAGACAAGGCTGTCCACTCTCTCCACTCTTATTCAATATAACCCTAGAAGTCCTAGCAATAGCAATCCGACAAGAGAAGATAATCAAAGGAATCCAAATTGGGAAAGAGGAACACAAGCTATCTCTATTTGCAGATGATATGATGATATACATCGAAAATCCTAAAGAGTCCACAGTAAAACTCCTAGAAACAATTAACCAATACAGCAAAGTGGCTGGATACAAAGTCAATACACAAAAGACAGTAGCATTTCTATATACAAACAACGAAATCGAGGAGAGAGAGATTAAAAACACAATACCATTTAAAATAGTATCAAAAAATATCAGGTACCTAGGAATCAACCTTACAAGGGAAGTGAAAGACCTATACCAGGGAAACTTCAAAATGCTTCAGAAAGAAATTGAAGACGATCTAAAGAATTGGAAAAACATCCCATGCTCATGGATAGGTAGAATTAACATAGTCAAAATGACTATCCTACCCAAACTACTATATAGATTTAATGCAATCCCTATCCAAATCCAGACACCATTCTTTAAAGAAATAGAACAATCAATCATAAAATTTATCTGGAACCACAAAAGACCCAGGATAGCCAAAAACATACTGAAAAACAAAAATCTGGGAGGCATCTCCTTACCTAACTTGAAACTATACTATAAAGCCATAGTAGTCAAAACAGCATGGTACTGGAACAGAGACAGGACTTCAGACCAGTGGGTCAGAACAGAATTCCCAGACATAAACCCCAAGATATACAGCCAACTAATATTTGATAGAAGAGGTAAGAACCTGAAATGGAACAAAGGAAGTCTATTCAACAAATGGTGTTGGTACAACTGGAAAACCACATGTACGAAAGTGAAGATTGACCCATACCTCACCCCTTATACAAAAGTTAACTCAAAATGGATCAAAGACCTTGAAATCAGACCTGAATCTATAAAGTTTATCGAGAATAAAATAGGTAGAACACTCGAAGACCTATACATCAAAAAGGTCTTTGAGAATGGAGCACCAATGGCAAGAACATTAGCATCAAATATAAACAAATGGGACTACATTAAACTTAAAAGCTTCTGCATGGCAAAAGAAACCCTACTTAATGCAAGAAGACAGTTAACAGAATGGGAAAAAATCTTTTAACTCGACATATCAGATAAAGGGCTGATATCTAGAACATGCAAAGCACTCAGAAAGCTGAGCCCCCCAAAACCAAATAAAGCCATAAAAAAATGGGGAGATGAAATGAATAGACACTTCTCTGAGGAAGACAGAAGGATGGCCAACAAACACATGAAAACATGCTCACCTTCACTCATCATCAGGGAGATCCAAATCAAGACAACAATGAGATACCACCTTACACCAGTGAGGATGGCTCACATCAAAAATAATGGAAACAACCTTTGTTGGCGGGGATGCGGTATGAAAGGAACTCTCATCCACTGCTGGTGGGAATGCCCCCTAGTCCAACACCTATGGAGGAAAGTCTGGAGAGTGCTCAAAGAACTCAGAATTGAGCTGCCATTTGACCCAGCAATTGCTCTCCTAGGCATATATCCACAAGATGGAAGGACATTCATTCCAAAATACGTATGCACCCCACTATTTATTGCAGCACTCAGTATAATAGCCAAATCTTGGAACCAACCTAGATGTCCAACAACGGATGAATGGATCATTAAGATGTGGTACATATACACAATGGAATATTACATGGCAGTTAGAAATGATACAATCACAGACTTTGCAGCAACATGGATGGACCTAGATCATGTTATGTTAAACGAAGTAAGTCAGAAGACAAAAGAAAAACACAGAATGGTAGCACTATTCTGAAACACCTAGAACATATATTTTACACACAACTAATACCTAACAATCATACAACAGGGTTTAACAGGGTAGAAACTCTGAACACTGTAATAGTCAACATATACGTGGGAGCAGTGTCCAAAATACATGAAAAAGGAACAACGCAAACTCTTGACGGCTCATTATACCACAAAGAAAACAGCAACAACAGAAACAGCAACATAGAGAGAACAGGTACGTAATCAGACCCCCACAACAAAAGCTCACAATAATCCCTTAGAGATCGTAAACAGGAACACAAGTATAGAACACCACAGGAAATCACGGACTGCAATGGCAATATACCATAACACTACGTTTTAATTCCTTTACCTTGCTACATTTTAAATAACCTCTCAGCTTTTCTGTCCACAGGCACCCTTAGATACAAAGGGCGGACAAACTAAGATGGCAACTCGGGATACCACACGAGATACCATACCTTGTTTGCAAGACGAGATGGCCACGAGAAAACTCTTTAACATAGACTTTATTTCTAGGTTAAACCTTCTTTTAGGAATTGAAGCACGGGACCAGTCAGACCACCAAAGCAGTACGTGTGACGACGTACAGACCTAAACTACAGGCTCGAGTCATCGAACACATTCAACCAAACCAGCATTCCCTTGCTACTCTCTCCTTTCTTCTCGCTACTTTTTTCTTTTTTTTTCTTTTTTTTCTCTTCTATTCTTCTCTTTACTTTTTCCCCTTTCTCTTCTCCCTTTCTACGGTATTTTCTCTTTTCTCTTCCTTCATACCCCTCCCTTATACCTTCCCCTCCCCCCCCGGAAATCCAACTATCCCATCACCCCTCAATCCCATCCAGATCTCCCACCATATTAAAACTCTCCACCCTCAGTCCCTAATCTCTTAGGCATCCAGATCGACCTCCTACCCAACGAACCAGTACCCAGCAACCAGGCGAGGGGACACCCAGCCAATCCCACACCTCGTCTCCTGCAAGAAAAGACAGCCAACTTCCCTGAAGACTCATGCTACGAGGCCCTCCCTACCATCTCCCCCTAACGTGGACTGTTTCCTGAAACCGGACTTAGGTCCAATAGTATCCCCAATGCAAGAACTCTTCCAAGAATTCCCTGCCGCAAATTTTTACCAATATGAAGAAGGTCAGGGGGAGTGATTGGAAGATGCCTGGGAACCCACACACCACAAGAAAAATCCAAAAGACAACGGGAAAAACTGTACTTTCAACATAGGCATAAGACCTGTAATACACCACCTCTTTACATGTTCTCCTCCAAATGTAAAGTAGTCTCTTGCACCACTTTGGTCCTTTAAAAATTTCGCTAACTCATTTTATCTCTCTCTCTCTTTTTTTTTTTTTAAATGTTTGCCCTACATATATATTTGTGGGCACATACACTTTTATTTCTTTTTTTTTTTTTTAAATCGTTTTTGGGTATGCGACCTATTTTTGTTACCCACTCTGTCCAATCCAAATACACCGACAGTATAATGGAGCACCACTTCCCTCTGCAAAGGCACACTAAATAAAGGGGAAATCTTACATATAAAAAAAAAAGAGAGCTTATCTACTAAAGATAGGAACTCATAGTTGTTTACAATACAGGTTTATCTCCTACCTTGAAAATATGTCATGTGGAATCAACTTAGACCTCAGGTGATTAGACACCACTCAACCAACCTTGAACCCTGGATCCCAGACATAGAAACGGCACAGCTCTTCACAACAGCTGCAAGAAACAAACTCCATCTGGGACAGCATTAGTACTGCAGGGTCAACAACAAGGGCCAGCCTAAACACGATATCCCGACAATGAGGAAAATGTGAACAACTTGACCTCAGAGCAGTTTAGTCTACCTCACCAGCCAACGACAAGACAAAACCAGAAGACGTGGCACCCTTTGGTAGGTCCAAAAGCCAAGATTGTGTTTTACAGATGACTGGATACGAGAACCACGACCAGACTGTATACATCTTGGGACCAATAAAAAAGCCCTAGTCTAGGGTTTGAACTAAGACCTGCACAATAAGCATGATCCTCAGTCCCAAAGGTCCGACAGAGACAATTGTAATGGAAAGGGGCTTCTGGAAGCACAAAGAAAGACGCTATCCTAGATGCCATCCTAGGTTCAGGGCAAAGACTAAGATCACCAACCACAGAAGACGGATTAAAATGGCACTGAGGTAACAGAACCTCTAGATTCACAAAGACTGACTTCACCATAAGTCCCATCTCAGGATCTGTACGGATACTGAGACCTCTAAACACAGAGCTCTGATTGCATCACCCTGGACAGAGCAGAAGTCTTCCACACACCAAAAAAAAAAATAAATAAATAAAAAAACCCACCACTGGGAGAGTAATGATCCTGAACAAAGACTAGAGTTGATACCATGACAGTATACTCCAAGGACGGAGAAACCCCATATCGCATAGGGCAAGTGAATTCCTTTTCGAATGACCCCAATATTTACTGTGCCAGGGCAGAAGGGAAAAAAAAAAAGAAAAAAACACAAAACCTTGGACATTTATATATATATGTATATGTATATGTATATATATATTACCTTCATTTATTATTGTTATTATTATTTTTATTTACCTAGCTATTTTGGTCGATTTCTCTGTTTGGATGTGATTATTGAAATCGTTGTCCCCAGATATCCTTATTTATTTATTTATTTATTTACTTTTTTTCTTTTCTCTCTTCCTTTTCTTTCGAGAGGGGCTACGCCAGGTTTCTTATTTCAAGACCACGGCGTGTTTTTTTTTTGTTTGTTTGTTTTTTGTTGTTTTTGGTTTTTGTTTGTTTTGTTTTATTTTGTTTATCTGTCTTTAGTGGTGCTTATCGATATAGCTGGAGTCCTCACTGGATATTTGACACTTTTTTTGGTACTGGTGGAGTGTTTCACATTCTTTCTCTCACTCATTTCCCAAATCGATGATGAGAACCTCTAGAAGGATTCTGCCCATCTTCGGGGTATTAGACTTTTACCCCCAGTTTATATATTTTCACCTTTTCAGGCAAAACCACGCAACTTGAACTAGCTAGCCCTGCCCCCACTTAGAGGGGGAAATCAGGGAGACATCAAGACCAAACTGATGCAAGACTACTAAGTAGTAGGTTAGATACAGAGGGGACCAAATATTCTAGATGCCCTGGGGGAGAGGGAAGAGGAAAAGGGAGGTAGGACAAAAACGGAGGTGTAGGGAGGACAATTTAGGGATGGGAATCCCCCCGGATTTTATGTAAATATATACCTAAAATATTATTGTCAACAATATGTAAGCCACTATGATCAAAATAAAAATTACATTAAAAAAATGGAAAGTTAAGTAATATTTGTGGAAATTAATGTAGAAGCTTATACTTGTTAACTGGTATTTGTGTGAAGACACACTGCCAATCTTAGAAAAGTTCTTTAATGCTATACAGGTGTTGCTATGCATGGAGAAAACACAGCTGAGTTAACTTTACTGTTATTCTCACTTTATTTCAGGGTAAATTTTTTTTCTGAAATTTAAGCCAGATTAGTGATTGCATTTAAGGTATCAGTTACCTATGACCAGTCTGCTACAATCAATAAATAACTTCCACATAACCAAGAGGATTAGGCCTTAAGTTAAGTACTCTAAAATTGCATATAACTCACTAAAGTACAGAAAGTTATTTGCTCTTTACATCTTAACTTTAAATTTTATTTCCAGATATCTGAATAATTTTATGTATGTTCTTAGCATACATTTAGTAAGATTGAAGAAATCTTCTTTTGAGGACACCCATTGATGGCTGCAAAGTCCCTTAGTTGGCTTAAATTCCACTGTTCCACTGTATGAGTATCACAAGAACTAAAAAACATTGGAGATGCCAGGAAGAGGTAAAAGCTTGTCAAATTTACTGAACACACAAAACAACCATTAAAATTTTAAATTGCATCTAGATAATTTAGGTATTTTATAATTTATATAGACCCAGTATTATGAGCACTATAATGAGTTTAAGAGCATCTAAGTTCCTATTTCCTAGAATTTTCTATATAGAACATTAAATCATTTTAATTATAAAAATAATTCAATTTGATCATGCAATATCATAAATCCACTATTTCTTTTTAATCACACAGTTACACTCTATTTCTAACCTCATTACCATTTTGATGTTGATAACCAAGGTCACTATAGATGAAAACAATTTATCTTTAATAAAGAATGTAAATTAACTCCGCTGATTTTATGATTTTATGTGCCAAATGTGGCCTGTGGGAATGGAGGTAGGTTTATTAAATAGTAGTTATGGCTGAAAATAATTTTGCACTAATGGCCTGATTAATTAGTTTTAATACCATTTAGCTACAAGAGTTAAAGTTTTAGAGTTTGGGGAGAGTTCCCCTTTTACTAAATAAAGTACTCAAATCTGGTCAAATTTGAGAGCATCTTTTGAAGGTGAATTACACCCCAAAGTTCTTTGTGGTAATCACTGAAAAGTGTGAGTTAGCATTGCCTGTGGCTAGATTAAAGCCAGTGCTGCCGGACAGGGCATGCCAGTTTATTAAGTTAGTATTTAAAACTTATATTAAGGCTCAAAGGTGGAAATTATGAAAACCGCCTTTTTTTAAATTAATATAGATAATTAAATACTCGATGTTTATTAAAGATACTTAAAATTAGTCTCCTAGACCTCCCATTTTTAGGATGACAATAAACTATCATTATAATCAGATAGCATTTCTAATATTATTCTGACCGATTGATAATCACATTGTAATAAAGTTATTATATGACCAAGATTAAATTTAAAACTGTCAATAAAATTAATTCTTAACAATATCATGAGCTCACAAAATTAGCATTATATAAAAAGGTTAACCATATTTATTTGCAACATTATTCAAATGATTCTTTATTCTTAAAAACTTCTAGAGTTGGAGAAACTTGGAAAATTTAAAAAACCCAGACTTATTTTTCCTTAGCTAGTTGTTGCATCAAACAAAAGGCTCCCTGGGGAGATTCCCTCCCAATCCCCCAGGGAAATGAGCATGTTCTAAAACCTTGAAGAGGCTTGGATTTAAAAGGCAAGCACATTTTTTTCTACTTTTCTCTGAGGTCAGTTTTGACCTAGGAAAAGCGGCTAGTTCAAGTTTACATATCTATTATATACTTAGTCATAGTAAAAAGCACTTTCTGTTTCAGCACATGGTTCCAACATATAATCTCAATGCTCCACTCAAACTTTCAGATTCACTCAGCACACAAGTTGACAAACAGTATAAAAAAATAGGTAAAAAGATATGAGATGAGAAAAATATGTGGGGAATTTTTGGCTGTCTCCAAATTTTCCCGCCAAATCAGAAAAAAAATTTTTTGGAAAAGAAGGCCTTTATAGAAAGAAGAACAACAGCCAGCTCTAGTTAAACAGTGGTTTTAGAAGAAGAGGTATAGAAAAAAATATTAACATTTATTTAAATTCTTTAAATTCTTAGTGGTAAATTCCTATTTTTGTTGCATAAGATATTACATGTAATTTTCTATAGATACACAACATATTTATTTTGCATAAAATTAAACATCTAGCAAAATTTTACTCATTTTTAGATGTTAGTTACCATGATGTTTAGACACATTTTTTAGTATGTCTCTTGCCCACAAGGTATATGATAAGTGAGGTAGAATATAGGGTTGCAAAGTTCCTTTGCTTACACCATCATCCCAAGTTAAAATTATTGCACTTTTAGCCACATTATTTGCTAATCCTAGGCCCATCAAAAGAGAAGACACATGTTTAATAGCCCATGGATAGGGACAGTCCTTTCGAGCAATGCAAGAAATACCTGTACCTGTATCCAAAAGTCCTAATATTTCCTTTCCTTGAATTCTTATAGATATTAACGGCCTTTTACTTTCTAGTCCTTGATTTTTGTAAGGCAAAGATTACCCTAAGGTGTCCTCATATTCTTCAAACATTACATGAGAACAAAACTCTGCAGCATCAGAAACTGCAGTATTAGGACTAGTTGGTTCTATAATTTCTAATTCTTTGTATAGGAGGGGCAGGAGTTAAAGACAAAAAAGGTCTATTTATAAAGTCTTTTTTCTCCAGTTATGAGTCTACCTCATAATTCAGCCAATTTTTACATCATTTTACAGAATTTATAACCTCAGAAGGCCCATGATTTTCTAATTTAGCCTTTTGAGCCATATGTTCTAATTCAGGTCTATCATCTGTAAGATTACTAATTTGTATCCATATAGAAGAGGACATTGCCAGATGGGCGTTTTTTGTGTCTTTTTGTTCATGAGACTCCAGAGTGTTCTGCTCCATCCTATTTCTCAAAGAACCAGGAACTAACTTTATGTACAATAACCTGAATTAATTACTATAATTGTTTAGTTAATATAGTTATGAACTTCTACCTTAAAAGATTAGAAAAAATCTGCTTACCTTCTCATCTTTTTAACCTGGTCTAATATGCCAGGGAGTCCTAGTAGGTACACTGACGAGGTTCCTGCTCCATGCACCTGGAAAATAGAAATGAGAAAAGTGAGAGAGAGAGAGAGAGAGAGAGAGAGAGAGAGAGAGAGAGAGAGAGAGACAGCTTACTTATTCCCTCGATGGCCCCATGTTGGATGCGAAAGCTTCCTACCATAGACTGGTCCTCCTGACCCTCATCACTTTTGTCTTTGTATGTTATAACCATACAATGTATTTTTCATATCCCAGGAGTGTGATCATTCTATCTCTCTTCTTCTGACTCATTTTGCTCAGCATAATACTATACATATACATCCATGTATAAGAAAATTTTGTTATTTTAATTTTCCTAACAGCTTAAATAATATTCCATTGTGTAGATGTACCAGTTTCTTTATACACTCAACTGTTCTTGGGCACTTGGGTTATTTACAGATCTGGCTATTGTGGATAGTGCTTCGATGACAATAGAAATGCAGCATACTTTTCTGCAAGGTGTTTCAAATTCCTAGAGTGGTACTGCTGGATCATATGGAAGTTCAATTTCTAGTTTTTCTGATGAATATCCATAGTACTTTCTAGTAAGGTTGGGTCATTCTACATTTCTACCACCAATGAACATTTTTAATAAATAGTCAGATATTTTGGTGCCTAATGTCTAGATTTTTCTCTTTCAGGATGGTTACTTTTTAATCTTTTTGTAGAAAGATTCTTTCTGGAAGAAATATTTTTATCAGATATATCAACTTAATTATAAAAAAGAACAGTTATTATACATATCAGTTCAGAATAATTTTCCACATATAAAGTTAATAGTAAATTGCACAAAATAAATGAACTTCTGAGTAACTTTTTTGAAGTATTCATGATTTGAAGTAAACAAAAATGAAATGAGTAAAAGTATATTGAAACCAAAATAAATTGCCTCTTGATATCCAGAATAGTCCTTTAGCATTTGAGAATAATAGAACCTCACAAAAGTATAATTCATTCGAAATTTGACAAACTCTGACCCATTTTCTGGGGCAGAAAATAGCCACAGGCGTTTCAGTGTTTTCTTTTTTTAAGCAGAAAATTATATTTACCAGTAAAAAAAATACTAAGTGCATCTAGACCAAAGTAGGGAGAAACAGAAAAAAAACATAGGAGAAAATTAAAATTGTGACTGAGAAAAGAACTGATGAAATGCCATGGTTTTTAAAATATTTCATATGAATGCCAAAAATATGGTATATGAAGTAATGGTAAATGGTAAATCTTTGATGATTTTAGGTAGTTACTGTAGATAACCTCATAGTTTTTAGACATACTGAGGATATTCAACAGTTTATAGTTTATATTCATATTGTCATTTTTCATAGGTGACTTCTATGATTTTTCTAAGATCTTTAATATAATGTAAAATGATAACATTCAGTGCAAAAGTCTATTCCAGCCCATGCAAACTTCTGAGTGATTATTTCTTTTCTAGCATTTTTATATATTTATGCATGCACTATTTTAGTTATTCTCTATTAGACTGTTAAATCTTTGAAAATGGAGACCTCTACCTTACGTGTCCATTCTTTGTACTATACTTGATACATAAAAGCTGTAGTCACAAATGATTGTTGAACATTAAGAATAAAGAAACAAAAATGGGTCCATGGAAAACTTCATAAAAGTTATATTAATATATAGATTGAGTTACCTTTATAAAATCACATTATAGATCATTCACATAATAGAGTATTATGATTGTGGGTTATGATTAAATATCTCCAAAAAGACAATACTAATAGAAATCTCTATATCTCTTACTTGTTTTGTGAAACACAAGAAATATAATTTTATTCTATACTACTTTTAAAATTCCAAGTGATGTTGAAATAGTAATAGATAGACTGAGAGATTTATCTCAACTGTGTTTTAAGAATTTCTTAATCTATTAGAGACTTAAGATATATGCTTTTAATCAAAGCCAAAAATGAAACTCAAATTGAATTTTCTAAAAATCTAATTGAATTCTGTAGCACAATATTAACACAATATAACCTAAATGTCTTTTATTTAGTTTAATATAGATTTAAAGTATATAAAAGCATAAAACAGGAAGCAGCAGGCTTTCAAAAGTAGCACCATTCAGATGCAGAATTATGTCTACACATTATAGATCAAATAAAGAAAAAATTTGGGCAGACCTTTGAAAAATCACTTCTACTCTAGAGCCACAGGTTGGAGGTGATAATTATTATAAGCATTTGGCACATTCATTTCTTTTCATAGACACACGCACAACTCAGTAAATAATGCATTATTTCAGGACAGGGCTGGATTTCCATTCTCTGTGACTGTCAGAAATAGAGACTTGAAAAAACCTTGAGGGAGCAGCATTACTCACCACTTCTTTCCTTTCCTTTCATCTTTACAAGTAGATGCTATTTAACTCAGAAAAAAAAATAACTGTTATCTGAGTAAAGAAAAGCTGTACAGTTGATTGAAATTTTTAGAAAAACTCTCCTAAAAACTCTTAATTTCAATTATTTTAGGAAATAATTCTGAAACTGTAAATCACTTTTGAATACATTAAAGTCTAAATGTAGGACTAAAGGGCTCAAAGGAAAATTAGCTAGAATAATAATTTTATTAATATTCCAATAAATTTGCTTCCATCTATGTAATCACTGTCCTACTTCAAGGCAGCATTAATCTGTTTCTAGTAAACTGACATTAAGACTACATACATTTATAAAATTATTTTAATAAAACAACTTTGTAACTTGTCTCATATATTTAAAATTTTTCTAAGTATATATTTTATATGACTTCCAGAAAAAATTCTCCTTAACTTTTAACATATTTCATTCCCAACTTATGAAACTAGAAATTTGCCTGTTTTACAAAATAAAAATTCTTATACCTGGTTTTAAATTCTTTATCAATCTCATTAGGTTTTCATTTTTTATGATCTAGTTAACTCTTCTTACTTTTCTGAATGTTTTTTCTAGAATAATTTTTAATATTTTGACATACCAAATATTATTATCAACCACAAAAAAAACTATTTTAATAATTTTTAAAGTTAATATGCTTCCTTACTGGCAAAGAATGGAAGAAATTTTTCTAAGATTTAGAAAACGTCCCTTTTTTGGATCCATGTCAGGGCTGACTAAAGCAAGAATGTGAAAGGTGACATTGAGGGTTAACTTATACAGTAACTCTTTTTTGGCAGCTGCATCTATTTCTCACATTTAAAATCATTTTTTTAGGAACCAAAATTTACAATAGTATTACTTGTACATGGACACATTATTGCAACACCATTCCTATCACCAAAAATTTATCTCCCATCCACCAGTATCCCCAGAAACATTCCCAGACCCCACCCCCCAACCATGTAAACTACAACAAAATCTCCAGTTCTGATGACTGGCCATTATTTCCTTTCTATTTTTTTAATCTATATCTGGTAGGAAGCTCTTTTATTTAATTGTCATTTTTACACATATAGGGGAATGGAGCTAAATATTTTTGGGGGGAGGCCACGCCCATTTGATGCTCAGGGGTTACTCATGGCTAAGCGCTCAGAAATTGCCCCTGGCTTGGGGAGACCATATGGGACGCTGGAGGATCGAACCTCTGTCCTTCCTTGGCTAGCGCTTGCAAGGCAGACACCTTACCTCTAGTGCCACCTCTCTGGACATATTGGAAGTCACCATAGCCACACCTGAGGATCAAACTCAGGGCCATTTATCTCATTGGCCCTATAGGAACATTTCTACAGTAGGAGAATAAGCTCCCAATAACTTAAGATATTAAATGTTAGTACCTTTAGAAATTTAAATAAATTTATATTTTAAGTATATAATCCAACTAAGTTAAAACTAATTCAATATGTGAAAACACTACAGTAGTCATGTACGTGCCCTTGCATTTTACAAGAAATCTTCAATGTTTAGTGAGATTTTATAACCTATCTTTAAGAATCCCATGGTAATTTATAACAATTCATCTAAAAGGAGGTAAACTGAATATAAAAAGCAATAGTCAGTTACTAATTCTAAATTTATCTTTCTTCCTCTTCATCTGTTAGTGACCAGTATCTCTGTAAAAATAATATCTGTCTCTCCATAAAATATATTTCCATTTTTCCATTTGATAGTCAAACTGAACTCATTCATAACTCAATGCCTTGGAAAGAAATGATGTAAGGAAGCATTATTAGAAATGCCAATAATATAAAAATTGATAACACATATATAGCAATTGATATAAAAATTGTAGCACATAGCTAATAAGCTGAGTAGAAAAAGAAAACTGGCAGTTAAACACATGGAATAAATCAATTGAACACAGAATTCATTTCACTACTTTCAGGTCTTTCTCTTCATTGTTATTTCTGTCTACCTTTTGTACTACTCTTTCAGATATGATCTTTATGATTCTGTCAGCTGATAACATTATAACTTTTGTTATTTCCAGTAACATGCCCAAATTCACCACCTAAATAATAAACTGTTGTACTCCGTGCTTGGTATGGAAACACAATATTTAAAGAAAGAAGAGACTAGATACCTTTGAACAGTGGCAAACACTTGCACAGGAATACAGAACCAATCACCAGAGTGAGTTGAGTTGGGAGCTGGGTGTGAAGAGCAAAACCAGACTAAAAAAAAAAAACACAGGAATAATAGCGAAGGGTTTTGGGCATTTTGGTGGTGATGGTGTTTAATCATTTTGTGTATCGATAATATAAACGTTAACACAATTATAGCTCTTAAACCTATAATAAATGTAAAAGTATTTTTAAAATACTTAAAAATTTTTGGATAACCTATCAAAAATGTTTTTAGTACTATCTCACTGTTACTATATGGCACTTTTTCTCACATTTACAATACACAGTGCAAGTTTTATTTCTCCAATCAACCATAAGGTTTCAGGAACACAAGTTCTTGTTTAAAAACTGATAGAAGGGGCCAGAGCGGTGGCACAGCAGTAGAGGGCTGACCTAGGACCTCAGTGTCCCATATAGTCCCCTAAGCCAGGAGCGAATTCTAAGCACATAGCCAGGAGTAACCACTGAGTGTCACTGGGTGTGATCCAAAGCCCCCCCCCCCCCAATTGATAGAAACATCATGGTATTAAAATTTCTATGTGGTACTAATTCTATGTAGAATTAGTGCAGCAGTTAGAATGTTTGCCCAGGTTTAACCAGATTTCAAGCACTGTTTAAAGGAAACCCAGAGAATGAAGAAAGCTCTGAGCATTATAGGGTGTTGCCACAAAATAAACAAAATTCTACGCAGGTATACCTTCTTAACAGGCAGTATTTTTATGAACTTAGAAGATTGTGATAATTAAATTCTTGCTCTTTATTATTTAGTGCTTCAATTTGAACATAATTCAGACTTTTATTTCCCCCAGAAATTCTTTTTTAATATAATTTTTATTTTAATTATAGTGGCTTACATATCGTTCACAGTAATATTCCAGGTACATATTTACATTGAATCAAGGGAATTCCCACCACCGAATTGTCCTTCCACATCCGCTCCCATCCTGCCTCCCATATCTTCCACTCACCCCCCAGGGGCTGCTAGAATGCGTGGCCCCTTCTGTGTCTAGTTTATTACCTAGTGGTCTTATAACTGTTTGGTCTTGGTGCCTCCATTACTGACCCCTCTAATTGGGAGGCGGGACTAGAATGTTCAAGTTATGTGGTTTTGTTTGAGGAAGAGAAAAGTAATATAATGGGGTAAAAATTAACCACGCAGAGTCATTCTAGAGGCTCTCATCCTTGGTTTGAGAGACGAAGGGGAAAAGAAGAAGGTGAAACACCACAACAGTTCAAAAAGAGGAATCAAATAAGATATCCAGTGAACACTGTAGCAATAAAAATATGCTATGGTCGTGAGATAGGAAATATGACAAGGCACAAAAAGGAAAAAAAGAAGAAAGAAAAAGTAAATATATAAATAAAAAAATGGACAACTACTTCAATATCCACCCCAAAACAAAGAAATCGACAAAAACTAGATAAAAAAAAAAGACAGATTATTTAGTGTTTTTTGTCTCCCCCTTCTCCCGCATAGGCACAGTAAATATTGGGGTCATCTGAAACAAGAAGAAACTTCAAACACTGTAACATCACACATATACTGGGTAGAAGTGCCCAAAGCACATGAAAGAGGAACATCATAAACTCTCGACCATAAAGAAACCAGCAACTGCAGAAACAGTAGCGTAGAAAGAACAGGTATGTAATCAGCCTGTTACTGCAAAGGCTCACAATAATCTCTTAGGGATCTTATACAAGGTTACAGGTAAAGAATACTACGAGAAATCACTGACTCCAATGGAAGCATTTCAAAATAATAGGTGTTAATGCCTTAAGCTTAATATATTTAAAGTAACCTCTCAAGTAACCTCTCAGCTTTTCTGTCACAGGCATTCTTGGATACAAAGGATGGGCAACCTAAGATGGCATCTCGGAGCTAAGCCACACGAGATACCATACCCAGGTTGCATTACAAAATTGTCTCAATAAAACTTTTTAACATACCCTTTATCTCTAGGGTATACCTTCTTTTAGGACCTGAAACATGTGACCAGCCAGACCACTGAAGCAGCAACTGTGACCTGCACACTTATACTACGGGGCCTACTCATTGAACATATTCAAGCAAAATAACATGCCCCCGCTCTTTTCACCTCTCTTCTCACAACTCCTTCTTCCTTTTTTTTCTATTTAGAAATTCTTAAATATTGAAAGTAAAGGGGTTTGTGAAGTTAAAATGTAGTTCTTTGTGTTAAAGACATCCAAAGAGGAATTTAGAAAAAAATTTGGTTAATGCTTTGTTTCCCTCATGGTAAAATAGAGATCATTTTAACTCTGAGGTAAAATTCTGAGCTATCTTTGTACTTCTTTTGATATACATATATGCATACATATGCATGCTTATATGTAACTTGTTGTATACAAATTAAAAATTATATATAAACAATTTAGCATATAGTAAAAGCGTGTTATTTCAAAAATTGTCAAAAAAGATTTTTAGAGACATTTTTATCTGAGATGAAAGGGAATAAGAATATTTATTAAAAATATGGATTTGAATAATACATGTAGATTTGACATAAGCAGATGCATAATCTAAGGATATTTCTTATTAATATTTTCCAAAGCATTTCCTTGACTACAATGGATACAAGATGCTATTGTGAGGGATCATATTGTAGTGGGTAGGGCACATGCCTTGTACATGGCAGAGATGAGCTCAATATGTCTTTATATGGTCTCCTTAGCCTGTCAAGAAAGATCTTTGAGCACAGAGTCAGAAATAAGCCCTGAGAATTGCTTAGTGGTCAACAAGCAAACAAAAAGTAATGCTACTAAAAGAGTATAGCAGTGGGAGATTGGTGGTCATATATTTTGGGAAAATGAAATCTACTTATGGAGCATAGTAGTACATTAAAGTTTTAGAAACTTTTTGGCAAGAAATGATGCTCTGGGGCCAGAGAAATAGCACAGTGGTAGGGCATTTGCCATGCATGTGGCCGACCCAGGAGGGACCTGGTTCGATTCCTAACATCCCATACGGTCTCCCAGCCTGCCAGAGGCGATTTCTGAGTGAAGAGACAGGAGTTACCACTGAGTGCCACTGGGCTGGCCCCCAAACCAACCAATCAATCAATCAAGAGTTTGTTTTTTCTTTTAAAGAAATGATGCTCTGTTTCATGTTTCCAACTAATTTTAGAACAAATAACTCTAATTTGACAATATTCTATGTAAAAAGAAATATTATTTAGGTGATGATCACAGCAGCATCCTTCTTTAGCTTTCCAAAAAATATACAAATTTTTATGCCTAGACCAAATTTCTGGATTTCTTTTCAACTTATATGTATCAGTTGCATAATTACAAAAATAATCTCTGTTCCTCAATTTCCTTATAGTAAAATAGTTGTTTATTGAATTTTGAGAGAATTTAATGAGATTGTCTAAGTAAAGAACTATGTTTAGAACTATATTAAAATACTCAATAATGACATGATCCTGAGTAATTCCTCTAGGCCAGGTACTAAACATAAATATTTGCCCACAATGACATACTGCTATATGATATATTTTAGTTTATAGTACTGATGTTTAAATGAGCACACAATTTTAAAAAACATGTTTTTTAAATAATCAACACTAAACAAAGGTCTTAGAAAATTAAGTGCCTTAAATAGTATATTTAGCCTTCTTTTGGATCTAGACAAGTATGCAGATGCTTTAGGGCTAGATATGAACCGTATATGTCTATCTTAAGAAGAAAACATTATGTTTTCTTTTGTATATTTTTTGTGGATTAAAATATTCACCCACTTCTCACCTTTACGATATCATTTGTTATATAAGTGAAAACATTTACAGGCATTATTCTGGGTATACAAGGAGTATAGTACTTTAGAATTATAGAAATAGATAATAGTATTGGTCTTTTTGTTGTCAGGCAGGTAATTATAGTTTTCTTGAACTTGATGTGAAAAATATGGCTTTTATTATTTGAAAATTACATATGCTTAGAAAAGTGCCTGTGTTTCCTTGAAACCCATAATTTCATCTTCCCCTTCCAGAAATATGCATTATTCACTTATGTAACTTAAAAGATGTATTAGCAATTTGGAGTTTTGTTTCTAACCTTTATTAGCGAAGTATAAATAGAAAATTGTTTTATTTAAGTGAATTCAAATGTTTCCCACAATAATTGTAACATCTATACTTATGGAACTAAAGGTAACATGGCATCACTGATAAATAACTGTGAAAGTATTTTGTGAATGATATTTTTTCATGAGATATAATTACTCATACCATAGCATAAGAGTATAATTTTACTTGTTTTTTGTCTCACAGGAGGCACCAATCTTTTCAGTGTTTTCCAAATATCAGTAAATCAGTGAAACATGTTTATGTAAGTTTATATGTAATTATCCTCACTAAAATATAATTACAGATAATTACATAAGTACAGAACTCTAAAATGTTTGTTAACCACAGAAAATCAGTTTAGTTATTAGTTGTGACACATGGGATTTTAAAAATAAACTTTCTAATACATTAAAATTTTAAACTTTGAAATCATCAGCGAAATCTCTCCTCCCCCAACCAAAATGACCTCATTCATTATCTTTTATACTGTAAATTTTACATTAATTATTTTTGGCAACAAATTTGATCTCATAGTTAAGAAAGTAGATTATATTGTATCACCACATATATTAAGATCTTATGTGGGTTTAAGTATATATTACTTAATTTTCTTCTGTGATCTAAATAGTGATGTATTCTATTTTTTTATTTTCTCTAAGGTAATAAAAATGTTTATACTATCATTAAATGATTAGATAGAGGCTACTATATTTTCCAATATTATTAGGTTTTGTGAAGTCAGAATTTGTATGATGAACATTTATCTTAGTAAAACATATATAGAAGCAAAGGTCTAACACAATCCTGACTGTCATGTCATGATTTGCTCCTCTAAATTAAAATAAAAAGATAATAGCAGGGGCAGATAGCTGGCTTCAGGTTCCTTGAACCTGGAGTCCAGCTTTTCCCAGGTATGGGGTTAGGGGACACCCCATTCTGGAGGCTTACTCCCTAGTTTGGGGGGTGCTGGGAGGCTTGGCAGGCCCCCAGCCATTTCCCTATTTCTCCCCTGGACTCTAGGCCTGGCCTGAGTGTCACTTTGGGTGGCCTGCTGTGGGTTCCAGGTGGGCTCTATTAGGGGTCCCCGGGCTCTAGGGGGAGGAGTAGAGGGAGGGGCCAGACAGATAGCTGGCTTTCAGTGCCTTGATCCTGGAGGCCAGCTCTTCCCAGGTATGGGGTTAGGGGACATCCCATTCCGGAGGCTCACTCCCTAGCTTAGAGGGTGCTGGGAGGCTTGGCAGGCCCCTAGCCATTCCCCTAATTCTCCCCTACTCCAGGCCTTCCCTGGTTACCTGCCCAGGTGGACTCTATAGTGGTTCTCAGGCTTTCCCCCCTTTCTCTCCCTACACTAAGGGGGAGACACATGGGGTGGATGGCAGGCTGATGCAGCACTGGTGTATGTGGGGACATTATGTCGTGACATTCACTGCTATTTTCTTTCTCATTGGTCTTCATTTCAAAAACTGCAGGGGGGCGCTCACCCCTGAGTGTACCATATATATTTAAAATAAAAATGGGAGGATGGACTCTCACGCTGGGAAGAGACCAGTTCGGGTGGGGGCACCATATTTGAATATTGTAAATATATTCCCTCCACTGCTATAACTATTATTGAATATCCCCTTAAACAGTGACAATTGTGTCCACTGTCTTAAGTTAGATTGTTTATTTTTCCCACTTTTTATCTTTTTTTTCTATTCAATAAGAAATTTTGATAAAAGAGTCCCTCAGTTTAATGCTATGTTTGAACCAGGTCACAGGGATTGTTGAACTTGTTCTTGCAGCCCCCTTATGCACTGATAATGCCAGGTGGCATTATTCCTTGTTTACATGGGCACATTAAAATGGAAAATACTATACATACAAAGAAGTTCTTATCTAATAGAGATAGGAGCATACAAATCCTGTGGTGCAATGGGACCTTACATCCTGAACATTGATGCCAGGGCATACCTAAGCATGACCTGGCACAGGCCTCAGAGGTTTGGGCATTCTCCATGGACCCCTGAACCAGGGAAGCCATCAATGAAACAAAGTTGTCTATGACATCACCTGGAGGCAATCCTCTACCAGAGAAGACCCTTCTACTGCTCTGACATTGACTTACTCAAAAGAGTCTTCCCTTAACACTGAGAAGATTTAAATAACAACAAAAATGACCTGTGTACTGGACAGGGCTTTCTGCATTGCCCTTTAATTGTGAATCGAAATTAGACGATGCTACGCACCATCCTGACTTCAATGTAGAATATACAGATTACAGGATCTTCAATACAGAAACATGATACCAACAACAGAGACTGTGTGAAAAATAAAACTGTATTGGCACTACAGACAATGGCCTGGATTGGACAAACTAGTTTGCCTGTAACCTAGAATTGGACTTATGTCAGGAAACTTCAGGGGTAAGGTCTCCTTGTATTTAGGCCAATGTTTTTCCTTTCCATGTCTCCCATACTTTGGTGGGCCTATGCAAATGATAATTGCCACTCTAACACTGTTTTTACAGTGCTCCTTTGACTCTAAACCTTTAAGAAACCACTTGTAAAACCATCTGAAACTGCACTTTTGTTTTTGTTTAGTTTCAATTTCCATTCTTGAATATGTCTGTTGGTGTTTTTTGCTATTTGTTCCATTAAGTCTTGAATGGCTGTAATATTCTAAAACTATGTTTATTTCCTCTAGATAATTCAATTTAGTTATATAAAATTGTGCATACTAATATAAAAATTGCTAAAGGAAAAACAGCAAACAGCCTGTCTCCTACTTCCTCAGTTGTTTTCCATTCCTGTTTTACAGATGGGTCTTCTGCAGTCTAGAGGGGAAGGTAGTACTGTATTTCTGTTCTGTGGTGATGAGGCTGAAGTCTCATAAAAGTTAGTTCAGACTTTCTGGATGGGGGAGAGGGAGGACGAAGAGGGAGAAGAGGAGAGGAGAGAGTAGGGGAGTGGAGGAGAGGAGAGAAAAAAATGTATGTCCCAAAGACAGGCAGGGGAGAAGTCATAAAGGAGGATGGGAGGGAAACTGGAGACATCAGTGGTGGGAAATGTGCACTGGTAAAGGTTATTGTATATTGTATGACTTTAACTGTGAAAAAAAAAACAAATGTATTATGAAAAATCCTATAACCATGGTGTTTAAATAAAGTAATTAATAAAAAACAATAGCATTGCAAGCACTAAAAGCACTTATTAAAAATAAAAAATAGTCACAGTATAATTTATCTAAATCTTATACACATTTATCTAAATCTTATACATATACTAAGTGCAATTTAAAAACAGCCTATTTTAGAAACCATGACAGGGTTTCATAAACAATACAAACTTCCTTAATATGCCCTCTCCCAGAGTGTTCACTTCCTTCCATTATTGTTTCAGTGACTCCACAACAGTAAGTGCAATTGTTTACATTATATTTCTACTAAAGAAAGAAAGATAATTATAATAGTTTTAAAATGATTTAAATTTATCCATTGTGCACTCTTCAGTTTATATTGAATTAATTTAAATTATTGAAATATTTTACATTATTTATTATCTTTATAGTACTTAGTGTTTCATTATCTTTTCATGCAGTATCTCTCTGGAATAATAAATATAAATTCAATATGGTAGTGCCTTATTTGGGAGAAGACTCTGACTTCAAATAGAGCAGGAATGGAAATAATACCATCATTATAAAATCAAAATGTCTTCATATCCCTTAGCTATTTGATGTGCTGCTTTGTTTTGTTTTGGGTCACACCCAGCGGTGCTCAGGGGCTAGTCCTGGATATGCCATCAGAAATCATCTCACATTCAAGGCAAGCACCCTACCTGCTGTGCTACAGTACAGCCCCTTCTTAGTTAATTGAAATCCTCTCGTTGCATTATCAGCACTGTCCTCTATAACCAGTCAAATGCACTTATAGTTAGTTCATTCATTGGTTCAGTAAGTCATTCAAAATTTTTTTATTAGTGTTTTACCAATGAATTTTTCTATATACCTTATGCTTCTGGGTCTGGTATCAAGATATCTTTAATCAATTTGGATTTGTGCAAGGTGTTAGATGGAGTTCTAAGTTTTCATTTTTGCATGTGGCTGACCTGTTGTCCCAACAGCACTTATTAAAGAGACTTTCCTTGCATTTCTTACTCCTTTATCAAAGATTAATTGATTGTGTATCTGAGAACATTCTCTGAATATTCAAGTCTATTCCATTGATCTTAGAGTCTGTCTTTATTTCAGTACCATGATGTTTTAATGACTATTGATTTGTAGTTATAATTTAAAGTTGGGAAAGTGACGCCTTCATCTTCTTTTGTCAAAGGTTTGCTTTAGCATGAGTGTTTA
Organism: Suncus etruscus; assembly: GCF_024139225.1. NCBI lineage: Eukaryota > Metazoa > Chordata > Mammalia > Eulipotyphla > Soricidae > Suncus > Suncus etruscus. Next base: position 78,307,961 of record NC_064854.1, read on the forward strand.
TTGTTCCAAATGAACTTCACGAGTGTTTGACCCACTTCTTTAAAGAATCTCATGGGTAATCTTAGTAGAATTGCATTAAATTGCAATGATTTGGGGAGTATAGCTATTTTAATGATGTTAATCCTTCCAATCCATGAATAGGGTATGTGTCTCTATTTCCTTGTATCCTTTTTTATTTCTTAGAGAAGAGTTTTGTAGTTTTCTCTGTGCCTCTATAGTTAAATTGACTTCAATGTATTTGTGGCACTAATGTGAATGGGTTGCATCTAAAGGCATCTTTAGGAAACACCACTGTCCAAACAAGTGGAAGCAGAGATTAAAAAATGGAACTGTATTAAACTGAGAAGCTTCTGCACCTCAAAGTAAATATATATTAGGATACAAAGGCCACCTACACAATGGGAGAAACTATTCACCCAATACTCATCAGATAAGAGGCTAATATCTAAGATATACAAGGTACTGACAGAACTTAAGAAAAAAATCTAATTCCATCTAAAAACAGGGAGAAGAAATAAAGACACTTCCTCAAAGAAGAAATACAGATGGCCAGCAGGCATATAAAAATGCTCTTAATCATCAGGGAGATGAAAATCAAAACAAGGAAGTACCATCTCACCTCAGAGAGATGGCACACATCACAAAGAACAAGAACAGTCAGTGCAGGGATGTGGAAAGGAAATCTCATTCACTGCTGGTAGAATGTTCTCTAATATAGTTCTTATGAAAAGCAATATGGAGATTCCTCAAAAAAACTGGAAACTGAGCTCCCATATGATCCAGCTATACCACTCCTAGGAATATGCCTTAGGAACACAAAATCACAATACAAAAATGCCTTCTGCACACCTATATTCATTGCAGCACTATTTACAATAGCTATAATCTGGAAACAACAACGAGGACTAATCATGGATGAGTGGCTAAAGATACTGTGGTACATATACACACTGGGATAATATACAGCTGTCAGGAAAAATGAAGTCATGAAATTTTCTTATACATGGATGGACATGGAAACTATTTTACTGAGTGAAATAAGTCAGAGGGTGAATTGTCTCACTCATCTTGGTATTTAAGAAAAATAAAATACAGTATTGTAATAATATCTAGAGACAATAGAGATGAAGGCTGGAAGGACCCGTCCTCAATCTGAAGCTTACCACAGAGTGGTGAGTGTAGTTAGAGATATAACTACACTAACAATTAACATGACTATGGTAGTGAGTGAGAGAAGTAAAATCCCTGTCTGGAATACAGGCAGGAGGTGGGAGAGGATGAAGATGGGGACATTGGTGGTGGAAATGTTTCACTTGTGAAGAATGTTTTTTTTTTTTTTTTTATGATTGAAACCCTAATACAAACATGCTTACAATCATGGCACTTAAATATGTTATTAAAATAAATTGTTTTTATTTATTTATTTATGTAAATTCAAGTGTCAGATCTTCAGAACTTAGAGAAGAATACATATTCTTTCTTTCAGAAAACTTTTACTTGGAGACAATTAGTAATGAGATATTTTCATTAATACTCATAGTATTAAAATGAATAAGCTATTGGAGCAGAGAAGATGGTAATCATAACACTGACTTACTATTGGAGGACAGTGTGGTCCAGAGAGGCATAATCTCTCTTTTTTAGTTACTAAATATAATCAAACAGAAAGATTATAAGTGCATACTTTCCTTTTCAAAAGAATCCACAATTTGTAAGTGTAGATTTAGTCTTGGGATCCACTGTCTTATTTCCAGACATTTCTCCTTAAGAAGTATCATTAATTTATATGATTGTAATGTTCTCTCTATGCTAATCTTTCCCACATAGACTTCTAATATCAAATCAATCTGAGTCTCTGGGATTTCAAGATATTTTGCAACTGATCAAGGAAAAAGATGTGACAACTACGTGGCAGTAACACACACAAACATGAGAAAATGACCAGGTTCACAAGGGCAAATGAATGCCAGTTGGGCTCCACACCAGAAAAAAAAAAAAAAAAACAGGGCTATTTCTCAGAAGAAGGGTAGGGTAAAGAAACCTGTAGTAAAGAAATTGTAAAAGGGCTTGCCTGTGTGAGTTTTACTACTTTTTAGTATTTAGCAGTGGTCTCCAGGTCTAAGAGGTCAGTGCAGCAGACAGTGACCTCAAGTCTACAAAAGTCTACAAGTGACCTCAAGTCTACAAAAAGTGCGTACCTAATGCATGGGATAAGAATTTGCTCGGGAGGAGCAATAATTCAATAGAAAACATTTATAAGCAGTCAATTATGGAGTGGTTGACTTTAAGACTATGTCTACAAAAGAAACCAAACATATCCTTGGAAAGTAATAAATCAGTGCTTTTCAAGGCAAGTATTAGATTCTTCACCTGAGCATTCTATCAGCTGAGCAAAAGTTATTTTTGAGCATTATTTTTAAACATATTAGCTTATTTACTGGAATTAAGTCACAGTATTTCAAAGTTAAAAATGACCACTCTATTAATGTGCATTTTGTAAAATGAATGACTAATATATAACATTATCAAATGAGACAAATTTTGGTGGGATGGGGCAAATAATTTTCAGATTATGAATTTCACGAGTAATTATTTCCAAAATGAAACACTGGTGTACTTTATTCAGAATATTTATATATTTTTGTTAACCAGTACTGATAACCAAAGAGGTATATTCACAAGATAATCTGTACATTTTAACAAGTTAAGGGTAGTTTCTTGAATCTTTTCCTTGTTTATGTTCCTTACTAGGAATTGTATTTCCATTTTATTGTTTTCTTAAATTTACGTCTTTGTTTTTGGTGTCTATCTTTATATTTTCTTATTGCCTGACATTAATTAAGTAAATGCGGGAGAGGGAGGCTGCAGCTGGACCCAGAAGACCCCACATGCCAGCACTCCTGCTCCTCTTCTACTGGTATGGCTGGGAATCTGGGCAGACAGCTGGCCAAAGGCCTCCTGGGCGAACCACTTGGTCCAGGAGACCAAGATCCTCCCCATGTCAGACTGGCCTTCAGGGCCAGGTCTGGCAACTGGGCTCTGGGAGGAGGGGGGAGGAGGGACCTCCTGCAGTGGTGTTTTTTCTTACTAATACTCATTTTTAAAACATTTTTGTCCATGTGACAAATATAATTTTAAAACATTATCTAAAAAATGTTCTTTATTCTAGACAGTTCCTAGGAAAGGAAACGGAATGCCAAAGATTTGGATGATAACACTCAAAGAGATCTTTAAAGTCAGTCTATATGTGGACATGACTTTCCACACTGACTCCAAGCCGAAACATAAACTAATTTATATATATAGTATAGCCCCCTATTATATAGCCCCTATATCTGCCGTCCCTACCCCTGTGTCTCTTCTACCCCCTCATCTCCCAATCCTGATCTGTTATCTTCCCAAATCTATCCCTCTTTACCCTTAGTTCCTAACTCGGTAGGCACCAAGGACCAACCTCTGCCCCCAACAGACCACCTTCCAGCTCCTCAGTGAAAGACACCCCTCTGGGTCCCCGTTCTCATGCCTCGGCAAAGAACTACAATCATCACGCCTGCTGACTCATGCTTGATGGCCCCTCTCACCCCCCCCAAATCATGGACTGTTGCATGATACAGAAATCAGCTTCAGCAAAACCCCTGCTCAAGGACACTATAGGGTTCCATAATGCCGCAAAGCATGTCTCAAACTCAATTCCAAGGCCTGTGATATGAAAAGTACCTTGGCTTTTACTCCCCACAAGAATATATCGAAAGACCTAATTGGGAGCCTTATATTGCCTATGGAAGCTCAATACCTTTATAATAATACATCTTAAGATGTGTATTCCTAAACATACAGGTAGCCTTCTCCACCACTTGTTTTATTCGAATACCTTTTTTTTTAAACTCAGTTTTATTTATTTGTTTTATTTTAATGTATACATTTTTCTCTATCCTTACCATTTTTGGTGCTGCTTGGTACAAAAAGCCTTGACTGGGATAAAAGCTCAGATCAAAACCAGACCACAAAGTCTGTGTGTGCAGCCTGTCATCCTTACCCAGAATAGCACCAGCAACACAGTATAACACCATACGTTTTTGTATGGGCACAGTAAAAAGGAGGAAACCAGAGACACAGAAACAAGATAATTATCTTCTAGGATAAGAACTCACACTTTTTGTAGCAGAAGGGTGCCTCCCATCCTGAACATGTGTCCTGTAGATACAACGCAGTCTCCATGAGATTGGACAGTGTTAGTCCAATCCCAAACCCAGATCCCACACGTAGAACTGATACAGCTCCAGGCAACACCGCCAGGAATTAAGCTCCATTTGGGAGATTTATAACACTGCTCTGGCACCAACTTGTGCCAGTTTTGATATGACAATGAAAAAGGGACAACTTGACCTAAGACCAGGTGTCCTGCACATTACCTACACTAAATGGAAATCAGACGAGGTGTTGTCCTTTGACTATGAAAAATAAGAGCACCAACAACAGAAAACTGACTTTGACAACCATGACTGAACAGAACCTACCTTGGGACCAATAAGGAAAACCCTAGCCTAGGCTGTAGCCCAGGACTCCAACAACAACAACAAGATGTCTTATTGCAGAGGCCCAAACTGGACAACAGAGACTGAGCAGAACCCTTTGGCTCCATAATATCCTAGGCTTCGGCTTAGGGATCTGAACGAAAACAGGGAGCAAGTGTTACAGAAGACTGAACACCACAACAAACGATGGATAGGAACCTCTAGAACCCTAAAAGGACTCTATCCTAGAACCTGACCTGCGCAAATACCAAGATCGCTAGCTACAGTGGCTTGATTTTCTCAGACACAACTGAGAGTAAAGTTTCTGACACCACAAAAAAGCCTTTGGGATGGGGTAATGGGTATATATGGAGCCAGGGGTTGATCCCATGATGGTATGCTTCAAGGATGAAGAAACCCTGAATCTCTTAGGCCATGGGAATTCCCTTTCATCCCCAATGCTTACTGTGCCTATGCAAAAAAAAAAAAAGTGGAGGGAAAGCCAAACCCTGCCACTCCAGCACCCCTACTTTTTCTTGTTTTGTTTTGATTTGTTAGTTTTTTACTTTATTTTCCTTCTTTTTTCCCTTCCACTTTTCTCTTTCTTTTTCACTTTTGTGGTTATTATTTGGTGATTATTTTTTATTTTTATTCACCAGGTGCATTTTTTCTTCTTTCTTTCATTTTGTTCCTCTCTTTCTATTTTTGGTAGTTGTTACTAATTTTTTCTCCCTTTTTTTCTTATCCTTTTTATCTCCAATGACAGTGGAATGTATGCTCAATCTACAACAAGCTGTAAAGTGGAGACCAGTTGCACTTAGCATTCTGGAGGGTAGGGGGTAATGGAGGGAGATATGGAATACATGATGCGAACAGGGGGTGGAGGAGGACAGCACTGGTGGTGGGAATGCCCCTCATTCATTGTCACTATGTACCATAAATGATGCAATGAAATATTTGTAATGCACTTTGGTCACAATAAAAAAATTAATTAAGTAAATGCCTATTTCTAACTCATTTTACCTTTAAAGATGAGTTGAACCATACATTACTTATTCCATTTTATAATGACTCTCTTTGCATATTTTCGTCCATTCGCCTCCATTCTAGTGAATCTGTTTCGTTCAATGCAAATAAAATCCAGAACTTTGCGATTTAGTAGTTCTTTTTAAAACAATATTTTTCTTCACAGGAAGTTTCTTATGTCATCTTGTTAATTAAATACCTTCTAGGTTTCAACAATATTTGTGCTGGTCTTTAAAGTTCTTATTCAAATAAACACAGCATTATGATATCTTGTCTGCCTCTGAAGACATGAATATATGGTTACCCATACAACTAACTGTACAGAATGGTTTCCTTTATGTTTTATTTTGTTTTTGTTTTTGTTTTGGACCACCACTGAATGACACTGAGGGGTTAGTCCTGACTATGGGCTCAGAAATCATTCCTAGCTTGGGGAACCATATGGGATGCTGTGGGAATCAAACTGAGATTGGTCCTAGGCTAACACCTGGCAAGGCAGACGCCTTACCTGCCTTGCACCATCACTCTAGCCCCGGGGATGGTTCCTTATTCCAAATCAAAGCTTATATGGTTTAGCCTGGTAGTATGGAAATCCAGGGACATGAGGTCATTCAATTTTCTTTGAACTATGTATATTTTAAATAATTCATATTAGTCACTTGCTTGACAGTTCTTGCAGTTTCTTTCATTGTTCATCTGGGTTTCTACCTGGTCATTTCCATAGCATTTGCATTGCCTTCATAGCATAGAGTTGTTATATAAAAACCCACTTTCATTATGTATAAAAAACCACCCTCACATTTAAGTATGCATGCAGTATATGTTTTATCTTTTCATTTTCTCTTCACAGATTTTTTTCATCACAAGTTTAATTCAAACTTCAATACTCAGAAAAACTTATTGGATAAATAATGTGTATAAATTACTTCATTAGAATTAAGAATTCTTCTGGAAGTTTACAGCTCACCTCAAGAAGCTCACTGCAAACAGGGATTGAGTTTAGTTAGAGAAATAACTACATTTTGAACTATCCTAATAATGAGAATGTACTAGGGAAATAGAAAGCCCTGTCTAGAGTTCAGGCGGGGTTGGGTGGAGAGGAGGGAGATTTGGGACATTGGTGATGGGAATGTATGCATGGTGATGGGTGGTGTTCTTTACATGACTGAACCCCCAAACACAATCATGTATGTAATAAAGTTGGTTAAATAAATAAAGAAATCTTGTCACACTGATGTTTTACTCATTATTCTAAGGCTATACTAACCAAAAAACAAAGCTCGATTGGTATAAAAGAGGAGAGTTTGGAAGCACAGAAGGACTACTTCTTATCCTCTTCTCCAAACTGCTTTGTAGATTTATAGCTTGTCTTATCTCAGGAACCAGGTTCAAAACTCTTTAGGGTTCCTTCCCCTGCCCTCTCACGAGGATAGACATAAAAAGAATAACACAAGAAAGTCCTGTAATACTGATAGTCCTAATAATTACCAAGTAGCAGTTAGGACCTACTCCTGGCTCTATGTTCAGGGTTCATCTCCTGGAAGGTCTCATTAGACCAAATAGAGTGCAAGGATTTAAATCTATGTTGGCCACATTGCAAGGCTAGTTCCTATCTGCTGCACCATTTATTGTTTTAATACCATCTCTATGGTCCCAAAATATAAAATTAATTAGTCTTATTAAATCATTTGTTCATGTTGGGAATTGTTTTTGTGGTTCTAGTTTCCTTCCTTAGATTGAAAGCAGAGAGATAGGATTTTAGAATGTTGAGTTCACAGATTTATTATCTATCCTGCCATCCACAAAAATTGAAATGATGTAGATATAATATCATTTTTGGGTTGCTAAGTGGGGTCAGATTTGAGATGATCATCAGTGACATGGAATACCATAACCCAGAAAGGGTAGTTGCAAGGCCAATATCAAGTGTACTGAGATACCATGTGAGCAGAAATTAGAAAAATGATTTATTTCCACTTCTGTAATAGGGATAGGGCATAGAAAATGTGTACAGTAGAACTATCATGTAACTAAATGAGAGCTACATAAGAACAGTAGTGGTAGGAGTTCATAATTAGAGGGTCTCTGAGTATTATAGTAAACTCAGAGAAATTATATATTTATTTGGGGAATAAGAAAAGGGTTCTCCACTGCTGGTACTCAGGAATTACTACTGTTTCTGTTTTCAGTTTCTTAGCAGGAACATATGTAGTGCCAATGATCATATTCACATCAGCTGCCTGCAAGGCAAGAATTCTATTTGCAGTAGTATTTTTTCAGGCCCAGGATGACATTTTGTTTCGTTTTTGCAAGGCACGCAGTTACCCACTGTATTATAGCTCTTGTCGCCACAATGCCATTTTTAACTGCGTTCCCTGCCAAAGAATTCGGTTAAATCTGTTAGAATTGGGTCAAATACTGGTAATATCTAATAAAAAAAATAGGGCTCAAATTGAATATTTAAACAGTGCTGCCTTGAGGAAGGTGGAAGCAAAACAACCTTTCTCGAACAAGAGGAGCAAGCTATCACCAATCCAAGGTTGAAGCCATGCAAGGAATGCAGAGTCACCACTATAACTTGATCTGGGGTTACTTGATGAGCACTGCATCTAACTATTGAAAGATTCAGTGGTGGGAAGTGGAACATGATTGAGACAGAGCTGCAGTCTGAGAAGGGATAGGAGATAATATGAATGCCAGGAATGTTCTGTTCCTCTCATCTTTCTAATCTCCTATACCCTGATATTGCCTCCACCTCTAAGTAAGTCACTACAAATAAAAGCCAGTTGAGATGGCTTGGCTTACTGGGAAAGGAAATTTCAGGTGCCAGATATTTATCACAGTACTGAGACAGGAGAAAGGAAAGAAATAGAGTCAAGGAAAAACAGGCATGAGACAATTAAGAGAGATGGGCCAGAGGGATAGGACAGTGGCTAAAAACCTCTCCTTGCATGTAGCTGACTTGGGTTCAATCCCCAGTATCCCATATGGTCCCCTGAATCCATCAGGAGTGATTCCTGAGCACAAAGCCAGGAGTAAAACATGAGCACCTGTGTCCCAAACCCTCAAAAAATGTAGCAGAAATCGTAAGACTGTCTTGCCATTTTTAATGGCAAAGATATGGAAACATCCTTATAAATAGAGTTTTTTGGAGAATATCATCCCTCACTGTGCTCAAGGGGCTAATTGTTAGCTCTGAGTTCATGGTACTCCTGACAGGAACAAAACTTATAGCTCTATCTGAACTATAGACATTTAAATCAGAAAAACTAATTGTGTTTTTTCTCTAAAAAGTATATTTTAAATATCTATTTTGTAAAATTTAGCCTATATGGGCAAATGTTTCTATTTGTTGGGCAAGGGCATTTTAAATATCAAAAACACTTTGAATTATCAAACAAAGATTTATTTGCCTAAATTTCCATACTAGCTTGATAATTAAATGTGGGGTTTGTTTTGAGTCTTTGTACATTTAGGGACCTGAGGAATTTTAATAAATGTCATTGAATATAACTTCAGTAGGAGGTTTGGGCACTATCTGTGTTTGTTTCTGTAAGAGCAGTAAGTGCCTAGTTCATTTCAAAGATGAAGTATAAACAAAATTCAAGATGATGTATTAACATAATTTTCACCTTTCATTTCCATAGTTCTTCATACACTTCAAAGTGATTAGATGTGTTTTAATTTAAAAAGTTTCACAAAACTTATGGAAACCGTATATAGCCTTCTATAAGATATAAGATCTCAGTGAAATGGCTCCTCCCTCAGGGAGAAGACCAGGAAAGGATTCTGTCTTCTCACTAGTGCCTGGAACACTGCTGTGGGCCAGGTGAGCTGGACCCATCCTGATAGAGTCTAAGAAGGCTTTGTTCTATGGCTGTTCACTTCTCCTAGTTAGCAAACCCCAGCACACTGCACACATGAACATTGGGAAACAACACAGACCTCCAGCACACATAGAGAACAAAGATGGTAGCTATGATGACCTGAAAAGTACTAACCATCTATTTAGCTTCTCAGATAAGGACTTTAGAGAATAAATATGAAGGATGCTCAAAGAATTCACAGAAAGCATGAAATGAATTGAATGAACCACAACCAAGACTCAAGAAGCTACGTAAGAGAATGAGAAAATTTCAATTAAAATAATGTGGATGGAGAATGTGGTAACCTAAATGAAAATCTCATTGGTAGGCCTCACCAGCAGAGTAATAGCTGCTGAGGACAGAATCAGTGAGCTGGATGGAGGTTGAACTGCAATAACAAACTCATAGAACAGAAGATTGGAAAACAACCTTAAAATAAATGACGAGATGATGGAAAAAATCCTCAAAGAATGTGAAAAAATGAAATATAAGACTGATATACAATCAACAGAAACAACATAAGAATCATTGCAGTTCTAGAGACTCAAGAAGAAAATCCCAATGCAAAATTAATAGTCAAGTACATCATTGCAGAAAAGTTCCCAGAATTAAAAACTGCTTGCATCAACATCTTGGTTACCCAAAGAATACCTGTGAGGGCAATTCTGTGAGGTCTCACTTTGAAGTTTTGCACAAAATCAGAGTCACTAGAAAAATTTCTAGGGGAGTTGAACAGCCTCTTGGATCTTCCTGAGCAAGTCAACCTTGCAGCTCTCTGCTACTTCCCCTACCACTTTTATTAACCAGAGTTTAATATAAAAAACCTGAGGGTCAGGGTTAACATAATTAAGGGTACTGTGCTAATTAATTCAGCAAAGGTGAAAGGGAAAAGGGAAAATTGATTTTACAAAAATGTCCCTCTCTTTTATTTCTTAAAAAGACACATGGAAAAAAAGACACATGGGTGAGAGATATATCAGATAGTGATCAGCTGATGAGGTAATCTATTGGTGAAAAGCATTCAATAGAGATACTAATCTTTTGAGGTTGTTAATCAGAATCATCTGTCAAAGATCTACTTGAAAAAGTCAGCTTGGCACTCTGAGGACTTCAAGGGAAACTTCTCCTGTGCCTGTCTGCCTGTGATACTGAATCCCTGAAGGTTTCCTCAGAGGCCTAAGGAGCGCACCCCCAAAAAACTGTCAACTAGAGGCAGCAGAAGAGCTTTGCTTCGCGGCCATGCACTCTTTCAATGAACCCCACCACTACACGCAGGAAAAACCACACTACAAGCATGGCAATGGGGAAACCTCGCAGGCAAACACCATGCACAGAAAATGAAGACGAAAGCTCGGATGACCTAATAAATTCCAACCACCTGATTTACCTCTCGGATAAGGAACTTAAAATAGCAATATGAAAGATGTTTGAATAACTCAAAGAAAGCATAGATCAATCTGAACAGAACACCAAGACAGAAATCAGACAACTCCAAACTGAAATAACAGATCTGAAAAACACGGTAGCTCAACTGAAAACCTCAATGGATGGCCTTGCCAGCAGGGTAAAAGCAGCTTAGGAGAAAATCGGAGTACTGGAAGATGTGATGCAGAAAAACTCAACACAACAGAAGAAATTGGAAAAGAACCTTAAGACAAATGATCAGGCAATGGGAAAAGTACTCAAGAAATGTGAACAGATGAAAATAGAAGTCTTTGATAAATTCAACAGAAACAACATAAGAATCATTGGAATCAAGAGACCCAGGTAGGAGATCTCCAGCAAGAATCAACTGTCAAAGACAGCATCAAAGATATGATGAAATAAAGACTACATGCAATCAAATCCTGCATGCCCAAAGAGTACCAGCTAAAAGTGACCCAAAGAAAAACACCCCCAAGACACATCCTTGTTACAATGACAAATCCCATAGATAGAGTTAGAATACTAAAAGCAGCAATATCAAAATGGGAAATTACATTCAAAGGAGCAACCCTAAGACTTACAGCAGACATGTCACAAGAAACTCTCAAGGCCAGAAGACAGTGGTGACAAGACTGAATGAAATAAATGCCTCACTGAGAATACTGCACCCAGCCCAACTCATGTTCAGATTTGAAGGAAGAATACATAGCTTCATGGATAAACAACAGCTCAGGAACTTCATAGATGATAAACCAGCCTTAAAGGAAAAACTAACAGATCTACTCTAAGACAAGAGAGACCAACAAACACAGCAAACTTATCTACAAAAATGACATTAAATCCTATGACAATCATCTCCCTCAATGTCAATGGACTAAATTCACCAATTAAAAGACACAGAGTGGCAAAATGGGTCAAAAAGATAAATCCAATCTTCTGCTGCCTACAAGAAACACATCTGAATAGTCAGATCAAACATAGACTCAAAATCAAAGGCTGGAGGAAAATCATCCAAGCAAACGACACTCTCAAAAAAGCTGGGGTGGCTATATTAATATCTGATGACACCAACTTTATACTCAGAAAAGTGGTAAGGGACAAAGATGGACACTATGTACTGATCAAGGGATATGTGCCACAGGAAGAAATTAGACTATTAAACATATATGCACCCAATGAGAGACCAGCAAATTATCTAATACAATTACTGACAAATATGAAAGAAGAAATCAATAATAACACAATCATTGTGGGAGACCTCAAAACGGCCCTATCAACACTAGATGGGTCAACCAGACTGAAACCCAACAAGAACATACTAGCCCTGAAAAAGTAATGGAAGAAAGAGGACTAGTAGAAATATATAGGATACTTCACCCCCAAAAACCTGGATACACATTCTTCTCCAATGTACATGGGTCAATCTCCAGGATAGACTACATGCTGACACATAAAACATACCTCCATAAAATCAAGAGGATAGAAATCTTGCAGGCTACCTTTGCTGACCACCAGGCTCTGAAATTAGATGTGACTACAAAGCCACACAGAAGAAAAACTTTAATAATTTAACAATTGGAAATTAGACACCCTGCTACTGAACAAAGAGTGGGTCCAAGATGAAATAAAGAAGGAAATCAATACTTTCCTGAAAACAAATGATAATGAAGACACAAACTGCCAGAATTTATGGGACACAGTAAAAGCAGTCCCGAGAGAAAAATTTTTAGCTTTACAAGCACACATCAGGAAGGAAGAGGAGCATACTGAATAAACAATGACGCAGCTCAAAAAATTAGAAAATGACCAACAAAAGGAACCAAAAATAGGGAGACAGAAGGAAATAACAAAGCTGAAAGCAGAACTCAATGAAGTGGAAAACCAAAAAACAATTCGAAAGATCAACGAAGGCAGTTGATTCTTTGAAAAAATAAACAAGATTGATAGACCATTGGCAAAACTCACAAAGAAAGAGAGAGAGAAATCTGATAACCCGTATTAGAAATGAAAAGGGGGAGATCACGACAGATATTGTAGAGATCCAAAGGGTAATCAGAGACTACTTTGAGAAACTTTATGCTACTAAACATGAGAACCTAGAAGAAATGGAAAAATTCCTGGACACTTATAACCTTCCACATTTAAGTAAGGAGGATGTAGCATATCTAAACACCCCCATCACTACTGAGGAAATTGAAACTGTAATCAAACATCTGCCCAAAAAGAAAAGCTCAGGCCCAGATGGATTTCCTAATGAATTTTTTCAAACCTTTCAAGAGGAGCTACTACCAATCCTAGCCAGGCTCTTCTATGAAATTGAAAAAACGGGAGCACTCCCAAACAGCTTTTATGAAGCCAACAACACCTTGATACCAAAACCACCCCACCTGTACTCCAGACAGAGTAATAATAAAATATATGACAAGGAGGAAGAAGAACACATTTGGGCTAGCAACAATCTTAGAATATATAACTAAAACCAAGCTAGTCATATGGAGATGCAGTTGAGGAATGTGTTTAATCTTCAGGCTTATGTTGGTATAGAATCCATTGGCATATGGGTTTATCATTTTATTAAATGGGCACACGGGTATTACATTTTATTAAATTCTCTTTTCTTAACAGTAATAGAGGTTATTCAACTCTTCCTTAAATATTGCTTAATTAAAACAATTTTATATATGAATTTGTCTCCAGAAATAGCAAGTTTCCAAAAAGATTTTATTATGATTTCATTATTATTTATAGTTTGTATAGTTTGGCATCCACATTGAGATAGAACTGAGAGTAAAATTTAATGATAGTAGTAATTACATTTTGAAAGCAGGTGTAAGTCAGGTGCATGGTCACCTTCTCTACAATATATTTTCTAGTTGAAAGCAAATTCTGAAGAGAATTTAATATTGTGCAGGATAATTTACATAGACCTCTTGGAACAATGTTAAGTTTGGGTCAGAGTCAAGTTGAGACAAAAAAGGCATAAACATGTCACTTAGTAAATCATTGTTATTATCACTAATATAGAAATAGTAATATCTTAAATTATAACCCAGCACTTTTCACTCAGCAGAAGTTTTCCTTACTATTTATCCAGATTGAGGATCTTGGAAGATGCACTTCCATTGAGTTTTTTTTTCTAATTTTACATATTTTAAGAGATTTCTAAAATCTTTTCAGAATTTCCTGTCTCAGTAAACAAGCAAACTGCAATTTGTATTTTTAAGCTACTTTGTAATAAATGTATATAAAGATTCAAACATTTTTTCTTTTAAATTGAAGACATATTTGAATTCAGAGTTATCCTTGATAAATCCATATTTACCAGTCAAACTTTATTTCTTTTTCTGCTTGAGAACAGATTATAATTTTAGGAGAAAACAAATCATGGTCCTAGTTTCCAGGATTCTGATCCATTATGATTTTTTACCCCATATTTAATTTTATAAACATTTATTGAAAGACTTCTATATAAAAGTTTTCTTACTTATAAAACTGAACTAATATAAAATATTTCAATGAAAATAGGATGATGACAGAAGTTCTGTTATGATCTATCTTGTATGGTAAGTGAAATTTCTTCTGCTCAATGACATCTATCACTCACAATCATTTTATCTAAAATGGTGTAAATATTGCATTGTCTAAAAGTATTTTATTCTAGAAATTATCTCAAATATATTATTAGTTTGTCTTTCTTTTATTTTAATACAAATATTTAAATTTTTGAGACTATATATATATAAATTTATATATATTATATATATATAATATATATATAAATTTTATATATATATATATATATATAAATTTTTGAGTTACTATAGGTATAAGGCCTTGCCATGCCACTATGGATTTAGTCCCTGGTCTCTGGTTAGTCCCTGGTCTGTCCCACATACCTTGGTCTTGCATCAAAACAAAAGCAAATAATACACACAAAAATGCAAAACACTACCTAAAGTTCTACTATATGAACTGGAAAATGTATATCTATATGTATATATATATATATATATATATATATATATATATATATATATATAAAATAAAGCTGAACATTGTGACTATAAAATAAAATGTGGGTTGAAGCAAAAAGTTCTCACTTGTTGATATAAATTTAATGATACACTTAACTTCCATTAAATGCAAAGAACTTTAACCATTTCAATATATTTGGCCTTATAATGAAGTGCTTGGTACCTGCCTTCTAAGCAAATTACACAAATGAAACCAGAATTGAGTGAGGAATCTCACCATCACTGAGAACAAATACTCAGCATTAATATAGGCAATGCCAGATTTCCATCATATTGTTATTTATCATACATTTCCAGCTATAATACCAGATGAGCAGAACTACTTCAAAATATTATGCAATCACATATATGTGCATGTAGATGGCACAACATATGGGGTACCATTTTGACTTAGGGTAAATTTAATCAAAGTAGCAATTATGAAACATGTTCAAAACAAAATAAATTACCATCTAACCTCCTGTACTTAAGTAATTTTCTTACACTGATTTAGAAATACATTTTAAATATAAGAGGATCCTAAGTATGTACAATATATACAGAGGACACTTTTTATGAGGTTGAATGAAGATAGCAACAGCTTTTGGTCACTGACAGTAGCATAAAGCATGAGTCACACTATAATATTTAAAAGCATAAACAACTAAGCCAGGAGAGTAAAATCATGGCTGACTTCCTATTACTGTTGACTGCTATTCTATAATGAATCTGGTTTAAGTCCACTAGTTGTAAATTTAATGACATGTACATCATAAGATTGAATTGCTTTCCCCTTTAGGGTGTAAAGTTTATGTCTTCTATCAACAAAAGCCAAACTGCTTAATGGCTGTTCAATTAATGTTTTTGTACTGCTTTTATACCCAGCATTATATGATGAACTCTTAAAAGGTATTTAAATACAAAACTTTAATGAAAACACAACTCTTATTTACAACTGCTTAATACTTTTTGATAGTTTCAAACTCCCTTCTAGAGAAGTTTAGAATATCCCTAGATATTGAAAATTATTTTCTGCTGCCAGGAATGTCAAATTTTGGGAAAAGTTTATTTGAAGATTGAAGCAGATTTCAAACCAAAGTGAATCTGTCAACCAAGTCAAATATTATACTTGATTAATTGTGCTAACTTTAGTTTCTGTATTTCAATAGTATTTTAAATTAGAATGATTTGTAGAAATTGATATTTTTATTTTTTTAAATTTTACACTTTGAAAGTCTATTAAATTAGCTATGAAGGTATTCCTTACCCATATTTTAGTAGAAGTTTTGTGAATTTGTTGAATTATATTTTCATTGAAAAATGCTATTTTAAAACGTAACAAAAGTGATATATACTGTGTGTATTTATTAGGCAAAGAGTATTATGTTCACTCAATTGTTGTTGTACCATAATAAATCAAATATCCTAAATAAGAGAATAACTATTGTACAAATTATTGTATACTTTAATCTTTGGAACTAGTCTGGAACCATTAGACACAATTGAAACAAATGAAAAGAAAAAGACAATGAGACTTATGGGAAATTATAGTACACATTTCATTAGGGAAACTCTGGGTCTTTTTGATGTTAATGAATTTTGCAAAGACAAAAACACAGGTGATGTATTTTAGAACAACTGTGATTGTCCATTTGTTCTTATGGTGACTGGCATATAAAGAAAAGTTCATAGGGAAAAAGAGATGGTGATTTAAGAGATGCCAAATGTTCTTGGCAATATCCCATTAGAGAAATAATTTACCACATGGTTGTTGAAATTTAAATTCTAACTGCTTATGATAAGGTAAACCTACTTTTTGGTTTAACACGTGTTTAGTCTTTTAAAAAATAATTTTTTATTGTGACCAAAGTGAATTACGAATCTTTCACAGTCATATTTAAGG
The DNA here is from genome assembly GCF_024139225.1 of Suncus etruscus. Lineage (NCBI taxonomy): Eukaryota > Metazoa > Chordata > Mammalia > Eulipotyphla > Soricidae > Suncus > Suncus etruscus. The sequence continues at coordinate 78,324,708 of NC_064854.1, forward strand.
TACATAGTGACAAAGAATCAGGGCCATTCAAAACCACCAGCATTGTTCCCCCTCCACCCTGGTTCCCAGCATGCATCTCAGATTTCCCTAATTTGCCCCATGGATTACTAGTATAACTGCTCCCCTCTGTGTATAGCTTGTTTTAGATTGGTTATTGATTCTGTTGTCATTGACTTTGGGTTTGATGTTTGAGTCTGAGTATTTTTTATTTCCACTCAATGTTCAAATGACTGTTTGGTCCTAGTACCATCCAATTTTTCCCCTCTCATTCATGAGGCAGCATAAGATGATTTCAGTTATGTGGTTCTGTTGGGAAAAAAGAAAAAGAAAACCAAAACTGGGAAGATTCTGTCTAGATGTTATAGATATCAATTTAAAAGAAGAAAAACAGAACAACAACAACAACAACAACAAAAACAAACAAAAACCCAGTAACTACAAAAAAAGCGCCCAACTATAAAAAAACCACTATCATTATATAATAACCATGAGAAAGGAAGAAAAGAAAAAGAAAAAACTCACGAAGAAAGAGAGAAAAACTTAATAACCCATATTAGAAATGAAAAGGGGGAGATTACAAAAGGTAATCAGACACTACATTGAGAAACTTTATGCTACTAAACATGAGACCCTTGAAGAAATGGATACATACTTGGAATCTTATAACCTTCCATAGTTGAATAAGGAGCATTTAGCATATCTGAACACCCCCATTACTATTGAGATTAAAATGGTAATCAAATGTTTCCCCAAAAACAAAAGCCCAGACCCATATGGATTCATTAATGAGTTCTTTCAGACCTTTCAATAGGAAATACTACCAATACTTGCCAGGCTCTTTCATGAAATTGAAAAAATGGGAACACTTCCAAACAGCTTTTATGAAGCCAAAATAACCTTGATACCAAAACCAGACAGAGATGCTGCCAAAAAATAAAATTATAGACCAATATCCCTGATGAACACAGATGCAAAGATCCTCAACAAAATCCTGGCAACTAGGATCTAATGCCTCATCAAGAAGATCATCCAAAACGATCAAGTAGGTTTCATCCCAGGAATGCAAGGAAGGCTTAACACCATAAATCTATCAACATAATACACAACATCAACAACAAGAAACATAAAAATCACATGATTATATCAATAGACAAAGAGAAGGCATTTGATAAGGTCCAACACCCATTCTTGATCAACACTCTTAGCAAGATGGGAATGAAAGGAACCTTTCTCAATATAATCAAGGTCATCTACTACAATCCTATGGCAAATATTATCCTCAATGGAGGAAAAACTAAAAGCTTTCCCTCTGAATTCTGGTACAAGACAATGCTGTCATCTCTCACGACTCCTATTCAACATAGTACTGGAAGTACTTGCTATAGCGATTAGGCAAGAAAAAGATATCAAGGTAATCCAGATAGGAAAATGAAGAAATCAAGCTTTCACTGTTTGCAGATGACATGATACTTGGAAAACCCTAAAGAATAACAAAAGGCTTATAGAAACAATAAATTCATATAGCAATGTGAAGGCTATAAAATGAACACAAAAATTCAATGACCTTTTTTATACACAAATAATAATAAAGAAATGAGAAGAAATGGACATTAAGAAAATCACCCCATTCACAGTAATGTCACACAAACTCAAATATATTAAAGTCAACTTGACAAAGACTTGAAGAACCTATACAAAGAAAACTATAAAACCCTTTTCCAGGAGAGAACACACGGAAATGGAAACATATACACTGCTCATGAATTGGCAGTGTTAACAACATTAAAATGGCAATAGTTTCCAAAGCATTCTATAGATTTAATGTGATCCCTCTAAAGATACACATGACATTCTTCAAAGAAGTGGATCAAACTGTTCTAAAATTCATTTGGAAAAATAAACACCCTCAAATAGCTAAACCAATTTTTGGGAAAAGGAATATGAGAGGCATTATTTTCCTCAACTTTAAACGTAGTACAAAGCAATAGTTATCAAAATATCATGGAATAAAGACAGACCCTCAGATCAATGGAATCGGCTTTAGTACTCCGAGAATGTTCCCCAGACATATAATCACCTAATTTTTGATAAAGAAGCAAGAAATCCTAAATGGAGCAAGAAAAGCCTCTTCAACAAATGATGTTGGCACAAAGGTTAGTCACTTGCAAAAAAGCGAACATAGACCCCAGTTAACATCATGTATGAAAGTAAAATCCAAATGGATTAAAGACCTTAATATCAGACCTGAAACCATAAGGTATATAGAACAACACGTAGGTAAAATACTTCATGACATTGAGACTAAAGGCATCTTTAGGGAGAAAACAGCACTATCTAAACAAGTGGAAGCAGACATAAACAGATGGGAATATATTAAGCTGAGAAGCTTCTGCACCTCAAAGGAAACAGCCCCCAGGACACAAGAGCCACCCACTGAGTGGGAGAAACTATTTACCCAATACTCATCAAATAAAGTGCTAATATCCAACATATACAAGTCATTGATGGAACTTTACAAGGAAAAAATCTAATCCGATCAAAAACTGGGGAGAAGAAATGAACAGATACTTTGACAAATAAGAAACACAAATCCCAAAAGGCACATGATAAAATGCTCCACATCACTAGTCATCAGGGAGATGCAAAAAAGAGAAGGAAAATAAAGTCAAAAACTACCAAATCAAAACAAAACAAGAAAAAGTAGGAAAAGTAGGGGGGAATGCCAAACCCTCCCACTCCAGCACCCCTACTTTTTCTTGTTTTGATTTGATTTGGTAGTTTTTTACTTTATTTTCCTTCTCTTTTTTTCTTCCACTTTTCTCTTTCTTTTTCACTCTTGTGGTTATTATTTGGTGATTTATTTTTATTTTTATTTTTATTTGCCGGGTGCTTTTTTTCTTTTCTTTTTCTTTTTTCTTCCAGTTTTCTTTCTCTTTTTTTCTCTTCTTCTTTCTTTTTTTGGTAGTTGTTACCAAATTTTTTCCTCCCTTTTTTCTTATTCTCTTTATCTCCAAATGACTGTGGAATGGATGCTCAATCTACAATAAGCTGTAAAGTGGAGACCAGTTGCACTAGCATTCTGGGGGTAAAGGAGGGATATATAGGATACATGCTGGGAACAGAGGTGGAGGAAGGACAGCACTGATGGTGGGAATGCCCCTCATTCATTGTCACTCTGTACCATAAATGATACAGTGGAAGATTTGTAATGCACTTTGGTCACAATAAAAATTAAAAAGAAATAAAAATAAAAAAGAAACTTAATTTTGAAGTTTAATTACATCATTGTATGCTAAGCTATATATCAATAAACTGCCTTTGGTTCTAAAATTGCTTTGAAAATTCTCAGATATATTTATACTTAAGATGTTTACAAATAAATATAAAGCAATATACTTAGAAACTCACACATTTGTGTGAAGTTATGTCACTGTGTTTTTGTTTGTTTGCTTGGTTGGTTGATTGGTTTTTGGGTCACACCCGAACGATCAGGGGTTACTCCTGGCTCTATGCTCAGAAATCGCAGGCACAGGGGACCATATGGGATGCTGGGATTTGAACCACCGTCCTTCTGCATGAAAGGCAAATACCTTACCGTTATGCTATCTCTCCGGCCCTCTGTCATTGTGTTTTAAAGTTATCTATTATTTTAAAGTAATATATTTATGTGCAAAAAAATATTGATTAGAATATACAATTTTCAAATGCAGATCAAATATATTAGTCAAATATCAGGGTTATTTCTGCAAATAAGGTAAACTTATTTTTAGCACAATAATGATAAATAATTATCTAATGATAATTAGAAAATGAAAAAACATATGTGACATATTTTAACTGTCCTAAGAACAAATATTTTAAAGACGTTTACCATATAAATTTATTAATAGTTATTAAATTAATCCTATATGTATTATGGTCAATTTATAATTTTATATATAAATAAATTAGAATTCATAATTGTACATTGGGAATATATCTAGAAAATTGTACATGTCTAAATAGTATGTAGAAAGTAAATCTAGAAAAATACAGAGACAAGTTCATGATTTACTCATGTTTATATTTCATAAATGCTCTCATCAGTTTGGACTTGTGTCTGAGTTATAATTTAAAAAAGTTAATCCTTGGAACTGTAGAGATAGTACAGCTTGTAGGGCACATGGCTAAACCAGGTTTCTATCCCAGGCATCTGATATCTCCAGCATACCATCAGGAGTAATTCCTGGGTGCAAAGCCTCAAGTAACTCCTGAGCATTGCCAACTATGACCAACAACAAACAAACAAAATCAAAAAAGAGTTAAGCTCTTTCTCAAAAAGACCACTATTTTTTTTTCAATTTGAAAGGTAAAGATTGGCTACATTTATTCAATCAATGTCTTCAAATTGTTAAAACAAACAAACAAACAATAAAAGCCAAACATGTTTTAAATGCTGAACCGCTGAGATAGAGCTGGGCTTATTGTGTGCTTCCTTGCTTGTGGAGGACACTGGTTTTGATCCCTGGCATGAGATGGTCACATAAGCATCACAAGGAGAAGCATCCCTCAAGCATTATCAGGCATAAAGTCACATCACATCAGCCCCCAAAATAAAATACAAAAGATACTACATTTAATTATATCTTCTTTTTTTTTTTAATTTTTTTTTATTTAAACACCTTGATTACATACATGATTGTGTTTGGGTTTCAGTCATAAAAGGAACACCACCCATCACCAGTGCAACATTCCCATCACCCAAGTCCCAAATCTCCCTCCTCCCCCCCAACCCCCGCCTGAACCCTAAACAGGCTCTACATTTCCCTCATACATTCTCAATATTAGGACAGTTCAAAATGTAGTTATTTCTCTAACTAAACTCATCACTCTTTGTGGTGAGCTTCCTGAGGTGAGCTGGAACTTCCAGCTCTTTTCTCTTTTGTGTCTGAAAATTATTATGACAAGGGTGTCTTTCATTTTTCTTAAAACCCATAGATGAGTGAGACCATTCTGCGTTTTTCTCTCTCTCTCTGACTTATTTCACTCAGCATAATAGATTCCATGTACATCCATGTATAGGAAAATTTCATGACTTCATCTCTCCTGACAGCTGCATAATATTCCATTGTGTATATGTACCACAGTTTCTTTAGCCATTCGTCTGTTGAAGGGCATCTTGGTTGTTTCCAGAGTCTTGCTATGGTAAATAGAGCTGCAATGAATATAGGTGTAAGGAAGGGGTTTTTGTATTGTATTTTTGTGTTCCTAGGGTATATTCCTAGGAGTGGTATAGCTGGATCGTATGGGAGCTCGATTTCCAGTTTTTGGAGGAATCTCCATATCGCTTTCCATAAAGGTTGAACTAGACAGCATTCCCACCAGCAGTGGATAAGAGTTCCTTTCTCTCCACATCCCCGCCAACACTGTTTATTCTCATTCTTTGTGATGTGTGCCATTCTCTGGGGTGTGAGGTGGTATCTCATCGTTGTTTTGATTTGCATCTCCCTGATGATTAGTGATGTGGAACATTTTTTCATGTGTCTTTTGGCCATGCGTATTTCTTCTTTGTCAAAGTGTCTGTTCATTTCTTCTCCCCATTTTTTGATGGGGTTAGATGTTTTTTTCTTGTAAAGTTCTGTCAGTGCCTTGTATATTTTGGAGATTAGCCCCTTATCTGATGGGTATTGGGTGAATAGTTTCTCCCACTCAGTGGGTGGCTCTTGTATCCTGGGCACTATTTCCTTTGAGGTGCAGAAGCTTCTCAGCTTAATATATTCCCATCTGTTAATCTCTGCTTTCACTTGCTTGGAGAGTGCAGTTTCCTCCTTGAAGATGCCTATAATGTCCTGGAGTGTTTTGCCTATGTGCTGTTCTATGCAAAGATCCTCAACAAAATCCTGGCAAATAGGATTCAATGCCTCGTTAAGAAGATCATCCACTACGATCAAGTAGGTTTCATCCCAGGAATGCAAGGCTGGTTTAACATCCGTAAATCTATCAACATAATACACAACATCAATAACAAGAAAAATAAAAACCACATGATCATATCAATAGATGCAGAGAAAGCATTTGATAAGGTCCAACACCCATTCTTGATCAAAACTCTCAGCAAGATGGGAATGGAGGGAACCTTTCTCAATATAGTGAAGGCCATCTACCACAAGCCAGTGGCAAATATTATCCTCAATGGAGAAAAACTGAAAGCCTTCCCTCTAAATTCTGGCACAAGACAAGGCTGTCCTCTCTCACCACTCCTATTCAACATAGCACTGGAAGTACTTGCTATAGCGATTAGGCAAGAAAAGGATATCAAGGGAATCCAGATAGGAAAGGAAGAAGTCAAGCTCTCACTGTTTGCAGATGACATGATACTCTACTTAGAAAACCCTAAAGACTCTATCAAAAAGCTTCTAGAAACAATAGACTCATATAGCAAGGTGGCAGGCTACAAAATTAACACACAAAAATCAATGGCCTTTCTATATACCAATAGTAATAAGGATGAAATGGACATTAAGAAAACAACCCCATTCACAATAGTACCACACAAACTCAAATATCTTGGAATCAACTTGACTAAATATGTGAAGGACCTATACAAAGAAAACTATAAAACTCTGCTCCAAGAAATAAGAGAGGACACACGGAAATGGAAACACATACCCTGCTCATGGATTGGCAGGATTAACATCATCAAAATGTCAATACTCCCCAAGGCATTATACAGATTTAATGCCATCCCTCTAAAGATACCCATGACATTCTTCAAAGAAGTGGATCAGACACTTTTGAAATTCATTTGGAACAATAAACACCCTCGAATAGCTAAAGCAATCATTGGGAAAAAGAATATGGGAGGAATTACTTTTCCCAACTTTAAACTGTACTACAAAGCAACAATTATCAAAACAGCATGGTATTGGAATAAGGATAGGTCCTCAGATCAGTGGAATAGGCTTGAATACTCAGAAAATGTTCCCCAGAGATACAACCATCTAATTTTTGATAAAGGAGCAGGAAATCCTAAATGGAGCAGGGAAAGCCTCTTCAACAAGTGGTGTTGGCACAATTGGATAGCCACTTGCAAAAAATTAAACTTAGACCCCCAGCTAACATCATGTACAAAGGTAAAATCCAAATGGATTAAAGACCTCGATATCAGCCCCAAAACCATAAGATATAATTATATCTTCTTAATGTGACAGCTAGCAATTTATTTTTAGCTTAAAAGACTAACTTCTAGCTTCTACCTATTTAGCTGCTTCTTCTTCTTCTTCTTCTTCTTCTTCTTCTTCTTCTTCTTCTCTTCTTCTTCTTCTCTCTCCTCCTCCTCCCTTCTCCTTCTCCTTCTCCTCCTTCTTCCTTCTCCTTCTCCTTCTCCTTCTCCTTCTTCTTCTTCTTCTTCTCTCTTCTTTCTTCTCTATTCTTCTTCTTCTTTTCTTCTCTTTCTTTTCTTCTTCTTCTTCTCTCTCTCTTTCTTCTTCTTCTTCTTCTTCTTCTTCTCTACTTACCTATTTAGCTTCTAGCTTCGACCAAAACAGTTTAGTAGAAGTAAAAAAACATTTTACACACTGGGGTCAGAGTGATAGCACATAGGGAGGGTGGTTGCCTTGTAAGCTGCCATCCCAGGATGGACCTGCATTCGATCCCCAGCATTCCATATGGTGCTAGGAGCCTGCCAGGAGATATTTCAGAGTGCAGAGTGAGGAGTAACCCCAGGAGTTACACTACTAGGTGTGGCCATAAAACCAAAACTAATTTATATCTCTTTCTTTTATTAAAATGAAAACATTTTGAATTGAGATGAGGTCATTTTGTTTTACTTGCTTTATTTAAGCACCGTGGTTATAAAAATTTTCATCACTGGGTTTCATTCATACAATGTACACCATCCTTCACCAGTGCACCCTTTCAGTCACCTATGTCTCCTATTTCCCTCCCACACCCTCCCCTCCCTTGCTCTAGGGCAGGTGGATTATTTTTCTCCCTCCCCACCCTACCCCTCTCTGTTTCTCTCTCTCTGTTTCTCTCTCTGTCTCTGTCTCTCTCTCTCCCCCTCCTTTTTCCTTCTCTCTCCTCACTCCTTTCTGTCTATCTGTCTGTCTCCTCTCTCTCCCACCTCTTTGTCTCATTCCTTTTTGACACTGGTTTGCACTATTGTTAATAAATGGGGTGGTTTGACTGTTAGTTTTTCCACTTTCAGCACCAAGATCTTGTTCAAAGCAATCAATTCCAATTATCATTGTCCTAGACCCTTCTCTACTCTAGTTACACTTTTTACCCTGAACTGGACCTTCTACCTTTGTCTCTATTGTCTTTGTGTATTATTCAGATGTCTTTACTTTTTTAAAAATATAATGTATGGAAAACCTCCAGCTTGAGTCCATGAGGGTAGGGAACAGCAACAGGACTATGTGTCAGAAAGCTAGATCAGGGCTTCTCACAGAAACTTCACTTTTTATATCATGGATGTATCCAACTATGGTCTGACTTAAAATTCTTTACAGTTCTGAAATGAAAATATGTCTGTCATGTCCTCCAGAACTAGTAATATGCATTTGACTCCTCTATGAGCCTCAAAATGCTGTTTAACTGGAATATAAATATCATCTCCTTGGAAATGGCCTTGTGCATAGCACAGATTATATCCTTTATTTATTAATATCTTTATTTAAACAAATTGATTAGAAATATGATTGTAGTTGTGCTTCAGTCATGTAAAGAACACCTCTCTTCAGGAGTGCAACATTCGCATTACTGTTTCCCACATCTCCCTCCAACCAGACCCCCATGCCCGCTTGTACATGAGGCAAGATTTCTACTTCCCTCATTCATTCACATTATTATGATAGTTGACAGTGCAGTTATTTCTTTAACTGCACTCACCAGTCTTTGTGGTGAGCTTCATATTGTAAGCTGGACCTTCCAGCCCTCATCTATTTTGTCTCTATAATTATTGCAAAAATGTCTTTTATTTTTCTTAAAATCCATAGATGAGTGAGAATATTCTGTGTCTATATCTCTCCCTCTGAGATATTTCACTCAGCATAACAGATTCATGTACACCTATGTATAAGAAAATTTCATGACTTCATATCTCCTGATGGCTGCATTATCCTCCATTGTGTATATGTACCACAGATTCTTTAGCAATTCATCTGTTGGAGGGCATCTTAGTTGTTTCCAAAGTCTGGTTATTGAAAATAGCACTGCAATGACTATAAGTGTGAGGAAAAAAATTTTGCAATGTATTTTTGTTATCCTAGGGTGTACTCCTAGGAGTGGTATAGTTGGATCGTATGGGAGGTCAATTTCCAGTTTTCGGAGGAATCTCCATATCGCTTTCCAAAAAGGTTGGATAAGACGGCATTCCAACCAGTAGTAAATAAGAGCTCCTTTCTCTCCACATCCCAACCAGCACTGATCGTTCTCATTCTTGGTGATGTGTGCAAATCTTGGTGATGTGTAGCATGAGATGGTACCTCATAGTTGTTTTTATTTGCATCTCCTTGATAATTAGTGATGTGGAGCATTTTTATATGTGCCTTTTGACCATTTCTATTTCTTCTTTGACAAAATGCCTGTTCATTTCTTCTCCCCAGTTTTTGATGGGATTCGATTTTTTTCCTTGTAAAGATCCATCAGTGCCTGTATAATCTGGATATTAGCCCCTTATCACATGGATATTGGGAGAATAGTTTCTCCCACTCAGTGGGTGGCTCTTGTATCCTAGGCACTATTTTCTTTGAGGTGCAGAAGCTTCTCAGATCAATATAGTCCCTTTAGTTTATCTCTGCTTTCACTTGTTTGAAGAGTGCTATTTCCTCCTTAAAAATGCCTTTAGTCTCAATGTCATGAAGTGTTTTACCTATGTGTTTTTCTATATACCTTATGGTTTCAGGTCAGATATTGAGGTCTTTAATCCACTTGGATCTTACCTTAATAACTGGTGTTAGCTGGGGGTCTGAGTTCACGTTTTTGCAAGTGGCTAACCAGTTGTGCCAACATCACTTGTTAAAGAGGCTTTCCTTGCTCCATTTAGGATTTCATGTTCCTTTATCAAAAATTAGGTGATTGTATGTCTGGGGAACATTCTCTGAGTACTCAAGCCTATTTCCCTGATCTAAGGGTCTGTCTTTATTCCAATACCGTGCTTTTTAAATAATTATTGCTTTGTAGTACAGTTTAAAATTGGGGAAAGTAATGCATCTCATATTCCTTTTCTAAAGAATTGCTTTAGCTATTCTAGGATGTTTATTGTTCCAAATGAATTTCAGAATTGCTCGTCATGAGTATCTTTATAGGGATCACATTAAATCTGTACAATGCTTTGGAGACTATTGCCATTTTATTGATGTTAATCCTGCCAATTCATGAGCAGGATATGTGTTTCCATTTCTGTGTGTCCTCTCTTATTTCTTGGAGCAAGGTTTTATAGTTTTCTTTGTATAGGTCCTTCACATCTTTGGTCAAGTTGACTCCAAGATATTTAAGTTTGTGTGACACTAATGTGAATGGGGTTGTTTTCTTAATGTCCATTTCTTCCCTATCATTATTGATGTATAAAAAGGTCATTGATTTTTGTGTGATCATTTTGTAGCCTGCCACATTGCTATATGAATCTATTGTGTCTAGAAGCTTTTTGGTAGATCTTTAGGGTTTTCTAAGTATCCTGTCATCTGCAAACAGTGAAAGATTAATTTCTTACTTTCCTATCTGAATTATCTTGATATCTTTTTCTTGCCTATCGCTATTCAACTTCCAGTTGAATAGGAGTGGTGAGAGATGACAGCCATTTCTTGTACCAGAATTTAGAAGGAAGGCTTTTAGTTATTCTACATGGTGGATAATATTTGCCTTTGGCTTGTGGTAAATGGCCTTAACTATATTTAGAAAGGTTCCTTTCATTCTAATTTTGCTGAGAGTTTTTTTGGGGGGAGGGTTTTGGGGTCACAACAGGCAACTCTCAGAGGTTACTCCTGCCTCTATGCTCGGAAATTGCTCCTGGCAGGCTCAGGGACCATATGGGTTGCCTGGATTCGAACCACTCTCCTTCTGCATGCAAGGCAAATGTCGTACCTCCATCTATCTCTCCGGTCCACTTGTTGAGAGTTTTTAATCAAGCATGGGAGTTTGACCTTATCAAATGCTTTCTCTGTATCTATTGATATGATCATGTGATTTTTATGTTTCTTGCTGATGTTGTGATAGATTTAAACCATCCTTGCATTCCTGGGATGAAACCTACTTAATCATAATGAATGATATTCTTGATGAGGCATTGGATCTTATTTGCTAGGATTTTGTTGAGGATCATTGCATCTTGTGTCAATCAGGGATATTGGTCTATAATGTTTTTCTGGCAGCATCTCTGATTTTGGTATCAATGTGATGTTGGCTTCATAAAAGCTATTTGGAAGTGTACACTTTTATCAACTTTATGCAAGAGCCTGGCAAGAATTGTAGTAGTTCCTCTTGAAAGGTCTGAAAGAATTCATTAGTGAATTTATCTGAGCCTGAGCTTTTGTTTTTGGGAAGACATTTGATTACTGTTGTAATTTCCTCAATTGTAAGGGGGAAGTTCATATATATTACACCCTCCTTATTCAATCATGGAAGGTTATAAGAGTCCAATAATAATCCATTTCTTCCAGGTACTCATGTTTAGTGGCATTGAGTTTCTCAACGTAGTGTCTGATTACCCTTTGAATCTCTGCAATAACTGTAGTGATCTCCCCCTTTTCATTTCTAATATGGGCTATCAGTGTTATCTTTCTTTGTGAGTTTTGTCAATCATTATCAATCCAATTTATTTTTTCAAAGAACCAACTTCTGCTTTTGTTGATATTTTGGGCTGTTATTTTTTTTTTGATTTCCACTTCATTTATTTCTCCTCTAAGCTTTTTTATTTCCTTTTGTCTTCCTTTTTGGTTCGTTTTGTTGATCATTTTCTAATTTTTTAAGTTGTTTTATTAAGCTATTGAGGTATGCCCATTATTCCTTCCTGATATGTGCTTGTAAAGCTATAAATTTGCTTCTCATTACTGCTTTTGCTGTTTCCCATAGATTCTGATAGTTTGTGTTTTCAGTGTCATTTATTTCCAAGAAACTTTTGATTTCCTCTTTGATTTCTTCTCAGACTCACTTGCTGTTCAGTAGCAGGCTGTTTAATTTCTAATTGATAAAGTTCTTCTTTTGTATCTCTTTTAGGTTTACATCTAATTTCAGTGACTTGTGGTCAGCAAATGTAGCCTGAAAAATTTCTATTCTATTGATTTTATGGAGGTATGATTTTTGTGCCAGCATTTGGTCTATCCTATAGAATGATCCATGTACATTGGAGAAAAAATGTATATCCTGATTTCTTGCAATGGAGTGTTCTATATTTAACCCCTAGGTCTCTTTCTTCTATTTCTTTATTCACGAATAGTGTATTTTTTTTTGGTTTCAGTCTTGTTGACAGGGCCATGTTGAGGTCTCCTACAATTATTGTGTTATTATTGATATCCTCTTTCAAATTTGCCAATAATTGTATTGATATTTTGCTGGTCTCTCATTGGGTGCATTTATGTTTAGTAGTGCAATTTCTTCCTGTTGCACACATCCTTTGATTAGTACAAAATGTCCATCTTTGTCCCTTACAACTTTTTTGAGTCTAAAGTTTGTGTCATCTGATATTAATATGGCCATCCCAGCTTTATTAAGAGTGTTGTTTGCTTGGATGATTTTACTACACTCTTTTACTAAGTCTATGTTTGTTCTAACTATTCAGGTATGTTTCTAATAGAAAGCAGAAGGTTGGATTCATTTTTTGATTCATTTAGCCACTTTGTGTCTCGTAATTGGTGCATTTAGTCCATTGATTGTGAGGGAGATGATTGTCATGGGATTGAATGCCATCTTTTTGTATAAGTTTGTTCTGTCTGTTGGTCTGTCTTGTCTTAAAGTAGACCTTTCAGTTTTGACTTTAAGGCTGGTTTTGCTTCTGTAAATTTTCTGAGCTGTTACTTATCCTTCCTTTAAACCTGAACAATAGTTGGGTTGGGTGCAGTATTCTAGATGAAGCAGCCATTTCATTCAGTCTTGTCACAATATCCCACCAGTGTCTTCTTGCCTTGACAGTTTCTTGTGGCATGTCTGCTGTAAATCCTAAGGATGCTCCTTTAAATGTAATTTCTATTTTTGATCTTGCTGCACTCAAGATTCTATCTGTAGGATTTGTCATTGTTACTAGGATGTGTGTTGGAGTGGTTTTCTTTGGGTCTCTTTTAGCTGGTACTCTTTGGGCATGCAGGATTTGATTGCATGCAGTCAAAAAATAAAAAACTCTGGGAGTTTTTCTGTGATGATGTCCTTGACTGTTGAGTCTTCCTGGGAATCTCCTTCTGGGCCTCTGGAACTCCAATGATTCTTATGTTGTTTCTGTTGAGTTTATCAAAGACACCTATTTTCACCTGTTCACATTCTTTAAGTACTTTTCCATGGTCTGATCGCTTGCCTTAAGTTTCTTTTTCAATCTCTTCTGCAGTATAGAGTTGTTCTGCATTTCATCTTTCAGTTCACTGATTCTGTCTCAACTGCTGTTACCCTGTTGTAGAGGCTTTCTATTAAATTTTCCAGTTCAGCTACTGTGTTTTTCAGATCTGTTACTTCTTTTTGAAGTTTTCTGATTTCTATCTTTGTGTTCATTTCAGCTAGAGCTATGTTTTCCTTGATTTCCATGAGGATCCTCCATATTTCTATTCTAAACTTTTTATCTGAGAGATTAATCAGATGGTTGGTATTTTTGGGGGGTCTCAGAACTATTATCTTTATTCTCTGTACATGGTGTTTGCCTGCATGTTTCCCCATTGTCATGCTTGTAGTGTGATGTTTTTTGCGTGTTTATGGTGGGGTTCATTAGATAGAAAGAGCGTATGCGGCTGTGAAGCAATGTGGAATGGCTGTGCTGTATTGGAGCCTCTAGGAGAGAGTTTTTCCAGGGCCCTACTTGGCCCTCTCAGGAGAGCTTCTGGAGATGGAAGAGTAGAGAAACATGCAATGGTGACATGTTCCCTCAGTCTCTTCCAGTTGTGCCAGGGGCAGACCCCTCCAGCCTGCCTTCACAGACAAGGATCTACCTTTCTGCTGGGGCAAATCTTGAGGCCAGTTTTCACTCAGTCTTTCTTGGCCTTTCTGCTTGGTCACCTCTAGGAGAGTTTTTGTTGGACACTTCTTGGCCTTCTCAGGAGAGTTTCAGGAGATAGAAGAGTAGAGAAACAAGCAAATGTGACAGGTCCCCTTAGTCTCTCCCAGTCATTAATCTCACAGCAGGGGCAGACCTCTCCCACCTTTCTTCACAAAAAAAGAATCTACTTTTCTCTAAGGGCTTGTTTTTCATGTGATATGGTATCTTCTGCTTTTTTTTGGGGGGGGGGCTACACCCGGCATTGCTCAGGGGTTACTCCTGGCTGTCTGTTCAGAAATAGCTCCTGGCAGGCACGGGGACCATATGGGACACCGGGATTCGAACCAACCACCTTTGGTCCTGGATCGGCTGCTTGCAAGGCAAACGCTGCTGTGCTATCTTTCCGGGCCCATCTTCTGCTTTTTTAAGAGACAAATAATGCATGAAATGACACTGATAAGTGAAATTTCAGAATTAGATTTTTTTGTAACTTCTGATCTTTGATTCTGTAGTTTAACCAAGATATGATTAGATAAAATATAGGCGATATTAAATAGTTATATTTTGATTTTTAGAAAATCAATATCAGATAAAGAAATAATTAGTAATTTGCCTTGTTTCTTTGGAATAGTTACTTAGAAGAGGCCTAACCTAACCTCAGAACTTTTATTTGTTTTTCCAATTTGATTCATGCACTACCAGAACATTACTGCTCTCTACCTTTTCAGAATATTTTCAGACTCTATGCCTTTATTAATTTGTTACTCTGAGGCTACTTTTTATTTTTCTCTTTTTTATTTTAATTTTTGGGTATGTTTCAAATTCCAGACCCATCACCTTTCATTTATCAGCTGATGCTACTCTCTGTGTCTAAGGAACAAACTATACCTTTATTCCATGACTTCATTCCAATAACTGTCTTACTTCTAGGGTTGAGGATTATCAGGGTCTCAGACTTCTTCTATGATATCTTCCTTATATAGTGTTAAACGTATATTAGGGATGGAACAGGTAGGGTACATGCCTTACATGCGACCAACTTGGGTTGGATCCCTGATACCATATATTGTCCCCTAAATGCCAGTAGTAATCTCTGCATGTAGAGACAGTAGTAAACCCAGAGTGGTGTTGGTCTTTGGGAAGATGGGTGAAGCTAAGCCTCACTCCTCTGCCCTAGCAAAAATAAAACCATAATTTCAGAAAATGAGAAGCAAATTCAGAGAAGTCATGGGAATTATTCCAGTTTCAAGAAAGCCAATTTTATTTCAATTCTTAATACCCGTCTATGGACTGTATATATTATTTCAATCTAATATTTAGTAGTTAAAAGTTTCAAAACCAGTTAGAGAACAGTACAAATCTTACCAAATATTAGTTTTTGTGTTTGGTTAATAATTGCTGAATTGATTTGAATGGTAAATGTGAAAAATGCCAACTGTAATAAATGGGATGAATAATTAGATTGGTTGATTATTTCATTTATTAAATAAGCATTAATCTTTTATCACTGACAAGTTATAAGTGAGGTTTTTTTAGGAGATATTTGTTCATTTTTTCTCACTGGGGCCAAGAATCATTACTTCCTTCTAAATCTAAAGTATAAAAGTTGTAAAATAAGAGATTAAATATCTGTACATATAAATAAAATGGTTGAATAAAGGTTAACAGCTGATTAACCTTCCTTTTAAGTCTTGCCAACTATATACTAAATTAATTATATTTATTTCAGAGAATAAAAACTAATTAAGCTTCTTGATAATTAGCCTTTTCTGTATTTTCTACACATGGTATTTTGTTTGTGTCTTGCCACTGGTTTCATGTCTGCAAAAAACAATTTCAGAAAAAAATTATAAACTTACCTCCAACCTTCTTAACCCATTATGTCTGACATTCATTTATGTGCTCTTTATGTGCGAGTACCTGAAATAGTGAAAAAGAATACAAATAGAAATTTAAATATAAATCAACAACATTTTTAAAGGCAAATTTTTAATCATTTTAATTGGCAGACACACACTTTATAAAACTATTAGCATGCAACTCCAGCTGCAAAAACTGAACAGCAATATGTCTAAGCTGACTAGCAGCAAAAAAGTAAACCAATCACATTGACAAAAAGCCACTTATAAACAAAAAACACTATATTTAAAAGATTAATTGTTTTGGTATTCATTCCTATCATCAAGTTTTCCACTTTCTGTTTTTTTTTTCATCAAAATTTAGCTTATGTTTGATGTTAGCAAGAGTTGCATTACTATTATTTTTAATTTTATATCTGTTTATTACCTTGAGGGCTCTCTTGTAAAATAAGTTTGATGACTCTAGTTAATGTGAATTAGTTGTTTTAATAGCCTATAGACCTATTTGTTATATTATTGAAGGTTTACTTTTTTAACTATCAGGAACTTAATAACTGAGAATATTTAACATTACTGGTGCATATGCAAAATTACAGTTACTATTAGTGTTACCTGTTTAACGTTTAGTCATCCTTTGAGTCCTGTGACATATTTCCTTAATAATCATCAGCCATCAATTTGATAGTCTCAAAAGAAATATCAGCCCTTTAAACTGCCTTCAAGGGTGGTGATATTTAGCACTGAAAATTACAAATAAAGTTTTTGAGGTTGAATAGCAACAGCTGGCCAGTGAAACTGATAATTTGTTTCTCAAAACAAATTGTTATAAACTATGCAAATGAAGTCCATACACTCTTTTGAGTGAAAAAAAAGTAAATCTATGCAATGCTTACATGTTGGATGGGATATTTAATGTGCGGGGAAACTCAAAGGTTAAAGTACTAGGCATTTAGACAGTGGTAAGTGGTAATCTTACCTCTTTATACTCCATTATTCTTTCTCAGGAGAGACATGCTAATGCAAACAAGTCAATCAGAATTTTTTGTTTAGCAAGATAAAGATTAGAGGATAGTTTAAAATCCATTTATTATCTAAATCCAATTTTTTCCATTAACATGTTATACATTAGTGTTTACTAACCATGATTCATGTAACAGTTTAGCTTGTTAACTTTTAAATGATTTAACAACCATAAACTAGTAATACAATTTAAGTATTACACAAATATCTTAAAACAGGCTTGGGTTCATTTTTGTAATTTTTAAGTAGAAACATTTTAGGCATCTCTTGAAGAAGAAATAAAGCAGTCATTTAGAGCTAGAAAACAAGTAATTCCAAATTTAGGTGTTACAAAAGTTTTCAGCTTTATTGACAAATTATGGCAAACATATTTGACAAATTGTGGTTTCCTATTTAAGAGAAGCTTACACATGGAACTTTATGTGTGTTTTTTTTTCTTTTTTAACAAATACAGGTTAAAACACTGAACAAATTCAGTTAGCTACATACATACATTAGCTGCTTTTTCTAACCCATTAAAACAGCATTTAAAATTAAATTTACAAACTTAATATAGAACATCTTTTTCTAACTAACAGATATTAAAAGACAGGTTAACATCTTATCTACAAATTTTTTATCAGCTAGTTCAAAAATCATATTACAGTGTTCTAGCAACCCTAAACAAAGTTTTTGCTATTTGATTGACACTCAAAAATCTGTCAACAGATTCATGCCTTTCTTTAAAAAAAAAAAAGACAAAGTAAAGTAAAAAAAGATTATACACAATAATGAAAAACAACCAAGGGAATATATCATCCTACTAAATGGTTTATAGACAATGCTTGCCAATTTTAGTCCATATTAAAAAATAATGCTAATTCCAATGTTACACCAAACAGTAGAGGGGGAAGTACAAGAAATATATGGCATAATCATAAATAATTATACCTATAGTAGAAAAAAGGACCATTACTTGTCATGTTCCTGTTTATGTGCAGACCAGAGGTTATATATTGTCTTGGAAGTGAGGTCACAGGTGAGGAGAACCTTCAATATCTACCATAAGGGTGTTCCCTGTATCCCCCTCTTGCTGACCTTGGTGGTGCTGCCTTCAGGCTGGTGCGGGTTGTGGTCCATTCTTCTGGTGCTATGAACAAAAGAAAGACAGTAACATTGATATGTTTTTAAGTAATTAGAGACTGACAATAAAGATGCAATAATTGACATATGAAGATTTAAACTCTAATGACAGAAGACCTACTATCATTTTCACATGGTAAGATAATCTAATATGATGAAATTATAAAATGTGGGCTTACACTTGGGCTTACAAGTCTTTCTTCCAAGAAGAAAGTGTAATATTCCTTGGGTAAGTATGCATTTATTATATATTAAATTTTTGTGCCAGGAAATTACAATATGAGCAACAATGTAAAAAGTTCTCTTATATAACTTATTATAAGAAGTCAAAGTAAATGAGATACAGTCTACTAATAATAGTCTTGCTCAACTTGAGTATTATCTAGAAAATTTACCATCAAAGGAAATGGAAAATAACTAATGTTAAAGTTCTCTATTTCCTAAACCAACTGGTTATAAAACTATATAGGGTAGCTGTTAGAGTTTCACTTTTTCAAATGGTTCCTCATTGATTCTTCTTAGTTTAGAGCTGGTTGGAATCCACTGTGGTAAAATATAAGAAAAAGTTAGCAGGAGATAAGGCAGATGTAGGGTAGCAGCTAAATCAGTAAAGAGAAAACAAAAAAAATTACAAAAACATATATATCTTTATTTAAGCACCATGATTACAAGCACGTATTTGGGTTTCAGTCGTAAACAGAATAAGCCCCTTCACCAGCGTAACATTCCCACCACCAATGCCCCTCTCCTTTCACACCCCTGCCTGTGACTGGCATTTTACCTCTCTCATTCTTTAACATTGTCATGCTAGTTGTCAGTGTAGTTACCTCCCCAACAGCGTTCACCACTTTTGTGGTGAGCTTCAAAACGTGAGCCAGTCCTTCCGGCCCTTCCAGCCCTTAAATCTATTGTCTCTGGGTCTTATTACAGTAATGTCTTTAACTTTTCTTAAAACCCATAGATGAGTGAGACTATTCTGTGCCTCTCTCTCCCTTTGACTAATTTCACTCAGCGTAATAGATTTCTTGTACATCCATGTATAGAAAAATGTCATGACTTCATATTTCCTGATGGCTGCATAATATTCCATTGTGTAAAAGTACCAAAGTTTCTTTTTTAAATATCTTTATTTAAACATTTTGATTACAAACATGATTGTAGTTGGGTATCAGTCATATAAAGAACACTCCCCTTCACCAGTGCAACATTCCCTTCACCAATGCCCAGGTTTCCCACCTCCTTAACACCCCCCTGCCTGTATTTGACACAGGCTTTCTATTTCACTAATTCATTCACATTGTTATGATAGTTCTCAATGTAGTAATTTCTCTAACTACACTCACCAATCTTTGTGGTGAGCTTAATATTGTGAGCTGGACCTTCCAGCTCTTAGTACTATTGTCTATGAGAATTATTACAAAGATGTCTTTTATTTTTCTTAAAACCCATAGATTAGTAAGACTATTCTGCATTTATCTCTCTCCTTCTGGCTTATTTCATTCAGCATAGTAGATTCCATGTATATCCATGTATAGGAAAATTTCATGACTTCATTTTTCCTGTAGACTATATAATACTCCCTTGTATATATGTACCACAGTCTCTTTAGCCATTCATCTGTTGAAGGGTATCTGATTATTGAAAATAGCACTGCAATGAATATAAGTGTGAGGAAGGAATTTTTGTACTGTATTTTTGTGTTCCTAGAGTATATCGCTAGGAGTGGTATAGCTAGATCGTATAGGAGCTCAATTTCCAGTTTATGGAGGAAAACTGTTTTCCATAAAGGCTGGACTAGACAGCATTCCCACCAGCAGTGAATGAGAGTTCCTTTCTCTCCACATCCCCTCCAGCACCGATTGTTCTTGCTCTTTGTGATATGTACCAGTCCCTGTGGTGTGCGATGGTACCTCATTGTTGTCTTGATTTGCATCTCCTTGATGATTAGTAATGTTTAGCATTTTTTCATTTGTCTTTTGGCCAGTTGAATGTCTTCTTTAACAAATTATCTGTTTAATTCTTCTCCCCATATTTTGATGGGATTAGGTGTTTTTTCCTTCTACAGTTCTGTCAGTACATTGTATATTTTGGATACTAGCCCCATTCTCTGATGGGTATTGGGTGAATAATTTCTCCCATTCAGTGGGTGGCTCTTGTGTCCTAGGCACTATTTTCTTTGAGGTGCAGAAACTTCTCTGCTTATTATATTCCCATCTTTTATCTCTGATTCCACTTGTTTGGGGAGTGCAATTTCCTTCATAAAGATGCCTTTAGTCTCAATGTCATGAAGTGTTTTTACCTACATGTTGTTCTATATACCTTATGGTTTTAGGTCGGATAACAAGGTCTTTAATCCATTTGGATTTTACCTTGGTAACTGGTGTTAGCTGGGGGTCTGAGTTCACTTTTTTGCAAATGGCTAACCAGTTTTGCCAATACTACTTATTGAAGAGGCTTTCCTTACTCCATTTAGTATTTCTTGCTCCTTTATCAAAAATTAGGTGATTGTAAGTTTGGGGAACAGTCTCTGAGTACTCAATCCTATTCCCCTAATCTGAGGATCTGTCTTTATTCCAATACCATGCTGTTTTGATAACTATTGCTTTGTAAGATAGTATATAGTTGGGGAAAGTAATGCCTCCCATATTCCTTTTACCAAAGATTGCTTTAGCTATTAGTTTGTGTTTATTTTTCCAAATGAATTTTAGACGTGTTTGAACCATTTCTTTGAAGAATGTGATGGGCATCTTTAGAGGAATCACATTAAATTTGTACAACGCATTGGGGAGTATTTCCATTTTAATGATGTTAATCCTACCAATCTATGAGCAGGATATGTGTTTCCATTTCTATGTGTCCTCTCTTATTTCTTGAAGCAAGTTTTTATAAGTTTCTTTATATAGGTCCTTCATATCTTTAGTCAATTTTACTCCTAGATGACTTCTTATTAATTTTTTAATATAAAATGCTTCACAAATTTGAGTACCATCCTTGAGCAGGGGCCATGCTATTCTTCTCTGTATCATTCCAATTTTAGTATGTGTATTACCAAACTGAGCACGGCCTTTTCATTTCTTTTGTTTGTTTGTTTGGTTGGTTTTTGTTGTTGGTGGTGGTGGTGTTTTTTTTGTTTTTTGTTTTTTGTTTTTGCCTTTTTATTTCTTAACATATTGTCTACTCTTCCTCTGACTTTACAAAGATAGACTTGAGGGAATAGAGTGATATTTATTTTTCTGGAGCTCATGCTTTGCATGCAAGAGAGCAACGCTGGATGTAGCTCTGGAAATTACTGTCTGTGATCCCTCCCCCAAGGAAATAATAGAAATATAAATGAAGGTTAACTTAATTAACAGTTATAGTCACCATACTTAAGCAAAGTCCCAAAATATTTCTACCCTAGGTCTTCACAAATATATTTCCAAAGTCTTAATCTACCTATTATCTGCAATGGAATATAATAAATAGTAATTGGTCTTTATGATGACAGAACAAAAATTTAGTACTAAACTTCTTTCATTTCTTCATGTTGTTATTTGCAGAAGAATTTTATATATGTACTTCAATAGAATCAAACTAAACGTTGTTTTATGAACTCTGAGGGTAAAAATTTTGCTTTCAATCTTGAACATATCTTCTCAAACTTATGAAATATTATTTTTTTCTTTTGGTTATAGGACACACTTGACAGTACTCAAGGTTTATTCCTAGCTCTGTGTTCAGTGATCATTCCAGGAAGTACTCAGGTAAATTATTTTGAGTGCCAGGGATCAAATTGGGGTTGGATAAGCATATTCCCACTCTACTATCTCTAAACTATTGCATATTACTTTTGAATTTTATTTAAGAACAATCAAAATTTCTCAATGGCCTATACCTTTAGCAGTAATTATAACTACTTTTTGAAAAAAGAATGCAAATATTTGCTTCATTATTTTTTTCTAGAGTGTTAGAGATCCATGGATTAAAGCTTGTGGGTTTTAGTAACTAAGATAATAATTGGTTCTGATTTTTCTTTCTGGGACTTGAAGTCACTGATCTTTATCAGAAGGTGGATACTTCTCTCAGGTTATGAAAATTGCAAAGCAACTATGAGCAGAATCACAGAAATATCTGTCCCATATACTCAGAGATTTATTAAAGTTTTTCTCTGTTATAATCTTGGATGTATCTGTTACCAAATTATATATAATTCAGTGTCATGACTTTTACATGAGATTTTTTCCTAAAGCTCCAAAGAGGGAATACTGATGTATTTTCTTCATTACTCTTTGATTTTCTGTTGAAAAGCATATAGTAGAGGGTGAATGCAATTGAAGACTGAATGAACAATAGGATAACTGAATTAATAAGTATAGTAAGTAACCTTAAAAATGTAACAGTTGGGGGCCGGGAAGGTGGCGCTACAGGTTAGGTGTCCGCCTTGCAAGTGGATGGACCGCGGTTCGATCCCCCGGTGTCCCATATGGTCCCCGCAAGTCAGGGGTGATTTCTGAGCGCAGAACCAGGAGTAGCCCCTGAGCGTCAAACGGGTGTGGCCCAAAAACCAAAAAAAAAAAAAAATGTAACAGTTGGATATAGAGAGACAGTATAGGTACAAAAACATTTGCCTTGTATGTGGTCCATCCAATTCAATCCATCATCATTCTAGAGAATAGGCAGGAATAAGTGCAGAGCACTACTGGGCATAAAACAAACCCTAAATCCCACTCAAAACATTAAATCTAAAACAACTGAGCTGAAGAGATTTGACATTAGTTATAAAAGTTCTGGAGTCTGAGAAATAATACAGGATTAAGACACTTGCTTTGCATGTGAGTAATAACAGTCTTTTCTTTAGCACTTCATGGTCACACACTTTCTTGCTCATTGTACCCCTTCCTGACCCTTCATTCTAGCACAATCACAGAGACATGAGTAGTCTCCAGCACTATTGAATGCATCCAAACTCCCTACACCAAATGAAAAAAATCTAAAAGTAGAATATTAAATATCAGTTAGAAGCAAGCCAGGATTTCCTCAATAATGTCCATAAGCATAAAAAGTATTTTGCTTAAATGTCTATGAATAAGTAATGAAATCATATATTTAAATGTAAAACATTTTATTTCATTGCACAAAATATTTTGTTTTTATTCCCAGTAAGTAAAGTAATGCTATGCTCTCTCCTCACTGACAAAAGATAGGAAACATGAGAAATGTCAATAATTTGTGATAATTATATCAGAGAGAAAATAAAATCCTATAAAAGTAGAATTTTTAAGTCTCACTATTATCAGAAGTAATAAAGGCCTTTTTCCATTTAATTAAACCTGGGTACATTATTTGTATGTTGTCTATAATAAAAGTGAATTGAATTTAAAAAGTATTATTTATACTTATACTAAATAATTTCCTTTATTTTTCATATTATCAAAATGCTTATAGACCTACTAAAATTCATGTAATGAAATATAATTTTAAATCTGGGACAGAGAATATGCATTCTAAATGTTTAGTATACATTATCAGCACATTCTCCACTTCACTCAAATTAAATTCCACTCAAATAGAAAATTTTGTGTTCTTCATTGTAAGATAACAATAATTCTTAGAAACTCAAAAGGTCTAACAAATATTTCATAGAATACAGATGGACAATATAAAATTAGGAAGAGACAAATCATTGTTGGCCTTATAATGAGCATGTCGTAAGATTTATAATTATAAAGGTCTAGGAATTAATTTAGAATTAATCTTACTGTGGTTCTACTATCTTCAAAAGAAGGATTAAAAATTAGAGCTTTGGGAGGGGCGGTTGATCCAAGCCAACCTGTGGGGCTCAGTCTCTGCAGCTGGGAGCTGAACCATGCCAACTGTCAGATAGAGGGGGAGGAGCCTGTTGGCCCAGCCAACCTGTGGAGCTTGGCCTCTTCGGCTGAGGGCTGAACCATGCCATCTGCCAGAAAAGGAAAAGGCAAGTTAATCCAAGCCGACCTGTGGAGCTTGCTTAGTCTCTGCAGCTGGGACAGAACCATGCTGTTTCCCAGGTAGGAGAGGGGGAGGTCAGTTGATACAAGCTGTTATGTGGAGCTAGGTCTCTGCAGCTGGGACTGAACCACACTGTCTCCCAAGTAAGAGGAGGGGCAGTTGACCCAGGCTGACTTGACCCGTGGAACTCAGTCACTCCAAGCCAAACTTCCAAATGCAAAGAAATATGGGTAACTAAGGAAGACACTAACAACCAGGGATATAGAGAGAAATCCTAGCAAGTTTCCAAGTCCACATAAATGCATGGGACCAATAGAAGAAGACCTACAAGCAGCAAGGCAACCCATGACAAACAAAATCATGAAATCACTAGCCACTGAGTTCAAGAAATCTATAGACTAACAAATCAACCAACTCAAAGAAGAACTTTTACAGAATATGAAAGAATCTATACAAATCAAATTAAAGGAATTCAAATATATCTTAGCAAGTCATAGTACCAGAATTATACAGTTGGAGAATCACATAGAAAAACTTGAAGAAAAACTACAAACCAAAAAATGACAAAGATGCTAATAAGTAAATAAAAGGTAAAGCGTTGGAAGAAAAAGTTAGGTATTTAATGAACAAAGACAAAAGAAATAATCTACGGATTGTAGGAATACCAGAAGAGGAGGAAATAGGAAAAGGGGAAAAACAAGTGGTCAGGGAAATAATGGCAGAAAACTTTCCCACCCTTTGGAAAGAGGCTCCAGTGCAAATCCAGTAGGTGAAAAGAGTCTCTCATAAAATAAATCCTAATAAACCAACACCAAGACATATAGTAATCCAAATGGCAAAAAAAAAAAAAAAAACAAAAAAACAAAGAGAAAGATGAACTCCTTAAAGAAATAAAGGAGAAAAAAACCTCAAATACAAAGAAAGGAACATAAAAAATCGAACCAGATCTCCCATTTGAAACAATTTAAGCAAGAAGACAATGGAATGACATATTCAAACAACTGAATAAAAGAAAATTCCAACCTACAATCCACTACCCAGCAAAACTCTCATTCATATAGGAGGGAGGAGTAAAATGAACTCCTTAAAGAAATAAAGGAGAAAAAAACCTCAAATACAAAGAAAGGAACATAAAAAATTGAACCAGATCTCCCATTTGAAACAATTTAAGCAAGAAGACAATGGAATGACATATTCAAACAACAGAATAAAAGAAAATTCCAACCTACAGTCTACTACCCAGCAAAACTCTCATTCATATAGGAGGGAGGACTAAAAACATTCTCAGAAAAAAAAGAACTTGCAATATTTGCACAAAAAAAAACGGATTCTAAATGATATATTCAGAGATGAATTACACAATCTAACCCCCCAATTGTAATAACAACCACCCTACACAATACAACTGCACAATAGTCCTCTCTATCAATAATCTCCTTAAATGTCAATGGACTAAACTCTTCCATTAAAAGACATATAGTAGAGAATTGGATTAGAAAACAAAAACCGGATTTCTGCTGCCTGCAAGAAATACACCTGCAAGTACAGGATAGACACAGGCTTAGAATAAAAGGATGGAAATCAATTATTCAAGCCAATGAAAAACAAAAAAGCTGGGACAGCCATTCTTATATCAGACCAAATTGCATTCAACCTTAAGAACATGATCAGAGACAAAGAGGGTCACTACTTACTGATCAGGGGAATGCTAAACAAAGAAGTACTAGCTCTGGTCAATATTCATGCACCAAATGCAGAGCCAGCAAAATATGTAAGGCATTTGCTTTCAAACCTGGAGGTTTGTAAATATGGAAGGAAATGTGATAGTAGTAGGAGATTTCAATACTCCACTGTCACCACTGGACAGATCCACCAGACAAAAATCTAGCAAAGAAATAAGAGCCCTAAATGTGAAATTAGAAGAACTAGGGCAAATAGATTTATATAGGGCCATGCACTCCCAAAAAACAGAATACACATTCTTCTCAAGTGCCCATGGAGACTTCTCCAGAATAGACCATGCCTTAGGATATAAATCTAACTTTCATAAAGTCACAAATATAACGGTTACTAGAAGTACCCTATCATATCACTATGCAACAGAGATCAGATTGACTGTAAAAAGCAGCTTTGGGGAAAAAATCCAACACCTGGATATTAAACAACATGCTTCTCAAAGATAGCTGGATCAAAGAAGAACTCAAGTAAGAAATAAAAAGATTTCTTGAGACAAACTATAATGAAGAAACAAGTTGTCTCTTCATAAATCCAAATATCTCCAAAAATCCAAAATTTATGGGACACAGCAAAAGTAGTAATTATGAGGAAACTCAAAGCAGTACAGGCCTATGTCAGGAAAAAAGAGAAAGACAAAATCAACAGCTTAAAGGAACACCTTAAGGATCTGAAAAATACAGCATAAGGAAACAAAACACAACAGAAGACAAGAAATAATAAAAACCAGAGCAGAAATAAACAACATAGAAACTAAGAAAGCGAGGACAGCTAGCCATAGGACCCTGGGCTGACCACTTTGTCCAGGAGAGCATGATTCCCCCCACACCAGGCGGGTCTTCAGGGCCACGCCTGGTTAATCGGGCCTTGGGGGGAGGGGGTGAGAAATTCCTCCCTAGGCATCCAAAAACTGCAGAGCCTTGGCTGGGCCAGAACACCGAATGCCAGGAGTTCTTGGTGTGTTTGCCTGGTATGTTGGGGGCTCTGGGCAGGACAGCTAGCCATAGGACCCCTGGGCTGACCACTTAGTCCAGGGGAACAAGATTCCCCACACACAAGGCGGGTCTTCAGGGCCACGCCTGGTTAATCGGGCCCTGGGGGGAGAGGGTGAGAAATCCTTCCTAGGCATCAAAAAACCACTGAGGCTCGGCTGGGACCAGAACATCCACATGCCAGGATTTCGTGGGCTTTTGACTGGTATGTTGGGGGCTCTGGGCAGGACAGCTAGCCATAGGACCCTGGGCTGACCACTTTGTCCAGGAGAGCATGATTCCCCCACACCAGGCGGGTCTTCAGGGCCACGCCTGGGTTAATCGGGCCTTGGGGGGAGGGGGTGAAGAAATTCCTCCCTAGGCATCCAAAAACTGCAGAGCCTTGGCTGGGCCCAGACTACACTTCCGAATGCCAGGATTTCTTGGTGTGTTGCCTGGTATGTTGGGGGCTCTGGGCAGGACAGCTAGCCATAGGACCCCTGGGCTGACCACTTAGTCCAGGGGAACAAGATTCCCCCACACAAGCGGGTCTTCAGGGCCACGCCTGGTTAATCGGGCCCTGGGGGGAGGGGGTGAGAAATCCTTCCTAGGCATCCAAAAAACCACAGAGGCTCGGCTGGGACCAGAAACTCCACATGCAGGATTTAGTGGGCTTTTGACTGGTATGATGGGGGCTCTGGGCAGGACAGCTAGCCATAGGACCCTGGGCTGACCACTTTGTCCAGGAGAGCATGATTCCCCCCACACCAGGCGGGTCTTCAGGGCCACGCCTGGTTAATCGGGCCTTGGGGGGAGGGGGTGAGAAATTCCTCCCTAGGCATCCAAAAACTGCAGAGCCTTGGCTGGGCCCAGAACACTCCGAATGCCAGGATTTCGTGGGCTTTTGCCTGGTATGTTGGGGGCTCTGGGCAGGACAGCTAGCCATAGGACCCCTGGGCTGACCACTTAGTCCAGGGGAACAAGATTCCCCCACACCAGGCGGGTCTTCAGGGCCACGCCTGGTTTAATCGGGCCCTGGGGGGGGGGTGAGAAATCCTTCCTAGGCATCCAAAAACCACAGAGGCTCGGCTGGGACCAGAACACTCCACATGCCAGGATTTCGTGGGCTTTTGACTGGTATGATGGGGGCTCTAGGGCAGGACTACGAGCCATAGGACCCTGGGCTGACCACTTTGTCCAGCGAGGCTGATTCCCCCCACACCAGGGGGGTCTTCAGGGCCACGCCTGGTTAATCGGGCCTTGGGGGGAGGGGGTGAGAAATTCCTCCCTAGGCATCCAAAAACTGCAGAGCCTTGGCTGGGCCCAGAACACTCCGAATGCCAGGATTTCTTGGTGTGTTTGCCTGGTATGTTGGGGGCTCTGGGCAGGACAGCTAGCCATAGGACCCCTGGGCTGACCACTTAGTCCAGGGGAAACAAGATTCCCCCACACCAGGCGGGTCTTCAGGGCCACGCCTGGTTAATCGGCCCTGGGGGGAGGGGGTGAGAAATCCTTCCTAGGCATCCAAAAAACCACAGAGGCTCGGCTGGGACCAGAACACTCACATGCCAGGATTTCGTGTGCTTTTGACTGGTATGATGGGGGCTCTGGGCAGGACAGCTAGCCATAGGACCCTGGGCTGACCACTTTGTCCAGAGAGCATGATTCCCCCACACCAGGCGGGTCTTCAGGCCACGGGTTAATCGGGCCTTGGGGGGAGGGGGTGAGAAATTCCTCCCTAGGCATCCAAAAACTGCAGAGCCTTGGCTGGGCCCAGAACACTCCGAATGCCAGGATTTCTTGGTATGTTTGCCTGGTATGTTGGGGGCTCTGGGCAGGACAGCTAGCCATAGGACCCCTGGGCTGACCACTTAGTCCAGGGGAACAAGATTCCCCCACACCAGGCGGGTCTTCAGGGCCACGCCTGGTTAATCGGGCCCTGGGGGGAGGGGTGAGAAATCCTTCCTAGGCATCCAAAAACCACAGAGGCTCGGCTGGGACCAGAACACTCCACATGCCAGGATTTCGTGGGCTTTTGACTGGTATGATGGGGGCTCTGGGCAGGACAGCTAGCCATAGGACCCTGGGCTGACCACTTTGTCCAGGAGAGCATGATTCCCCCCACACCAGGCGGGTCTTTCAGGGCCACGCCTGGTTAATCGGCCTTGGGGGGAGGGGGTGAGAAAATTCCTCCCTAGGCATCCAAAAACTGCAGAGCCTTGGCTGGGCCCAGAACACTCCGAATGCCAGGATTTCTTGGTGTGTTTGCCTGGTATGTTGGGGGCTCTGGGCAGGACAGCTAGCCATAGGACCCCTGGGCTGACCACTTAGTCCAGGGGAACAAGATTCCCCACACCAGGCGGGTCTTCAGGGCCACGCCTGGTTAATCGGGCCCTGGGGGGAGAGGGTGAGAAATCCTTCCTAGGCATCCAAAAACCACAGAGGCTCGGCTGGGACCAGAACACTCCACATGCCAGGATTTCGTGGGCTTTTGACTGGTATGATGGGGGCTCTGGGCAGGACAGCTAGCCATAGGACCCTGGGCTGACCACTTTGTCCAGGAGAGCATGATTCCCCCCACACCAGGCGGGTCTTCAGGGCCAGCCTGGTTTAATCGGGCCTTGGGGGGAGGGGGTGAGAAATTCCTCCCTAGGCATCCAAAAACTGCAGAGCCTTGGCTGGGCCCAGAACACTCCGAATGCCAGGATTTCTTGGTGTGTTTGCCTGGTATGTTGGGGGCTCTGGGCAGGACAGCTAGCCATAGGACCCCTGGGCTGACCACTTAGTCCAGGGGAACAAGATTCCCCCACACCAGGCGGGTCTTCAGGGCCACGCCTGGTTAATCGGGCCCTGGGGGGAGGGGTGAGAAATCCTTCCTAGGCATCAAAAACCACAGAGCTCGGCTGGGACCAGAACACTCCACATGCCAGGATTTCGTGGGCTTTTGACTGGTATGATGGGGGCTCTGGGCAGGACAGCTAGCCATAGGACCCTGGGCTGACCACTTTGTCCAGGAGAGCATGATTCCCCCCACACCAGGCGGGTCTTCAGGGCCACGCCTGGTTAATCGGGCCGTGGGGGGAGGGGGTGAGAAATCCTTCCTAGGCATCCAAAAACTGCAGAGCCTTGGCTGGGCCCAGAAACACTCCGAATGCCAGGATTTCTTGGTGTGTTTGCCTGGTATGTTGGGGGCTCTGGGCAGGACAGCTAGCCATAGGACCCCTGGGCTGACCACTTAGTCCAGGGGAACAAGATTCCCCCACACCAGGCGGGTCTTCAGGGCCACGCCTGGTTAATCGGGCCCTGGGGGGAGGGGGTGAGAAATCCTTCCTAGGCATCCAAAAACCACAGAGGCTCGGCTGGGACCAAAACACTCCACATGCCAGGATTTCGTGGGCTTTTGACTGGTATGATGGGGGCTCTGGGCAGGACAGCTAGCCATAGGACCCTGGGCTGACCACTTTGTCCAGGAGAGCATGATTCCCCCACACAGGCGGGTCTTCAGGGCCACGCCTGGTTAATCGGGCCTTGGGGGGAGGGGGTGAGAAATTCCTCCCTAGGCATCCAAAAACTGCAGAGCCTTGGCTGGGCCAGAACACTCCGAATGCCAGGATTCTTTGTGTGTGTTTGCCTGGTATGTTGGGGGCTCTGGGCAGGACAGCTAGCCATAGGACCCATGGGCTGACCACTTAGTCCAGGGGAACAAGATTCCCCCACACCAGGCGGGTCTTCAGGGCCACGCCTGGTTAATCGGGCCCTGGGGGGAGGGGGTGAGAAATCCTTCCTAGGCATCCAAAAACCACAGAGGCTCGGCTGGGACCAGAACACTCCTAATGCCAGGATTTCGTGGGCTTTTGACTGGTATGATGGGGGCTCTGGGCAGGACAGCTAGCCATAGGACCCTGGGCTGACCACTTTGTCCAGGAGAGCATGATTCCCCCCACACCAGGCGGGTCTTCAGGGCCACGCCTGGTTAATCGGGCCTTGGGGGGAGGGGGTGAGAAATTCCTCCCTAGGCATCCAAAAACTGCAGAGCCTTGGCTGGGCCCAAACACTCCGAATGCCAGGATTTCTTGCTGTGTTTGCCTGGTATGTTGGGGGCTCGGGCAGGACAGCTAGCCATAGGACCCCTGGGCTGACCACTTAGTCCAGGGGAACAAGATTCCCCACACCAGGCGGGTCTTCAGGGCCACGCCTGGTTAATCGGGCCCTGGGGAGGGGGGTGAGAAATCCTTCCTAGGCATCCAAAAACCACAGAGGCTCGGCTGGGACCCGAACACTCCACATGCCAGGATTTCGTGGGCTTTTGACTGGTATGATGGGGGCTCTGGGCAGGACAGCTAGCCATAGGAACCCTGGGCTGACCACTTTGTCCAGGAGAGCATGATTCCCCCCACACCAGGCGGGTCTTCAGGGCCACGCCTGGTTAATCGGGCCTTGGGGGGAGGGGGTGAGAAATTCCTCCCTAGGCATCCAAAAACTGCAGAGCCTTGGCTGGGCCCAGAACACTCCGAATGCCAGGATTTCTTGGTGTGTTTGCCTGGTATGTTGGGGCTCTGGGCAGGACAGCTAGCCATAGGACCCCTGGGCTGACCACTTAGTCCAGGGGAACAAGATTCCCCCACACCAGGCGGGTCTTCAGGGCCACGCCTGGTTAATCGGGCCCTGGGGGGAGAGGGTGAGAAATCCTTCCTAGGCATCCAAAAACCACAGAGGCTCGGCTGGGACCAGAACACTCCACATGCCAGGATTTCGTGGGCTTTTGACTGGTATGATGGGGCTCTGGGCAGGACAGCTAGCCATAGGACCCTGGGCTGACCACTTTGTCCAGGAGAGCATGATTCCCCCACACCAGGCGGGTCTTCAGGGCCACGCCTGGTTAATCGGGCCCTGGGGGGAGGGGGTGAGAAATCCTTCCTAGGCATCCAAAAACTGCAGAGCCTTGGCTGGGCCCAGAACACTCCGAATGCCAGGATTTCTTGGTGTGTTTGCCTGGTATGTTGGGGGCTCTGGGCAGGACAGCTAGCCATAGGACCCCTGGGCTGACCACTTAGTCCAGGGGAACAAGATTCCCCACACCAGGCGGGTCTTCAGGGCCACGCCTGGTTAATCGGGCCCTGGGGGGAGGGGGTGAGAAATCCTTCCTAGGCATCCAAAAACCACAGAGGCTCGGCTGGGACCAGAACACTCCACATGCCAGGATTTCGTGGGCTTTTGACTGGTATGATGGGGGCTCTGGGCAGGACAGCTAGCCATAGGACCCTGGGCTGACCACTTTGTCCAGGAGAGCATGATTCCCCCCACACCAGGCGGGTCTTCAGGGCCACGCCTGGTTAATCGGGCCTTGGGGGAGGGGGTGAGAAATTCCTCCCTAGGCATCCAAAAACTGCAGAGCCTTGGCTGGGCCCAGAACACTCCGAATGCCAGGATTTCTTGGTGTGTTTGCCTGGTATGTTGGGGGCTCTGGGCAGGACAGCTAGCCATAGGACCCCTGGGCTGACCACTTAGTCCAGGGGAACAAGATTCCCCCACACCAGGCGGGTCTTCAGGCCACGCCTGGTTAATCGGGCCCTGGGGGGAGGGGGTGAGAAATCCTTCCTAGGCATCCAAAAACCACAGAGGCTCGGCTGGGACCAGAACACTCCACATGCCAGGATTTCGTGGGCTTTTGACTGGTATGATGGGGGCTCTGGGCAGGACAGCTAGCCATAGGACCCTGGGCTGACCACTTTGTCCAGGAGAGCATGATTCCCCCCACACCAGGCGGGTCTTCAGGGCCACGCCTGGTTAATCGGGCCTTGGGGGGAGGGGGTGAGAAATTCCTCCCTAGGCATCCAAAAACTGCAGAGCCTTGGCTGGGCCCAGAACACTCCGAATGCCAGGATTTCTTGGTGTGTTTGCCTGGTATGTTGGGGGCTCTGGGCAGGACAGCTAGCCATAGGACCCCTGGGCTGACCACTTAGTCCAGGGGAACAAGATTCCCCCACACCAGGCGGGTCTTCAGGGCCACGCCTGGTTAATCGGGCCCTGGGGGGAGGGGGTGAGAAATCCTTCCTAGGCATCCAAAACCACAGAGGCTCGGCTGGGACCAGAACACTCCACATGCCAGGATTTCGTGGGCTTTTGACTGGTATGATGGGGGCTCTGGGCAGGACAGCTAGCCATAGGACCCTGGGCTGACCACTTTGTCCAGGAGAGCATGATTCCCCCCACACCAGGCGGGTCTTCAGGGCCACGCCTGGTTAATCGGGCCTTGGGGGGAGGGGGTGAGAAATTCCTCCCTAGGCATCCAAAAACTGCAGAGCCTTGGCTGGGCCCAGAACACTCCGAATGCCAGGATTTCTTGGTATGTTTGCCTGGTATGTTGGGGGCTCTGGGCAGGACAGCTAGCCATAGGACCCCTGGGCTGACCACTTAGTCCAGGGGAACAAGATTCCCCACACCAGACGGTCTTCAGGGCCACGCCTGGTTAATCGGGCCCTGGGGGGAGGGGGTGAGAAATCCTTCCTAGGCATCCAAAAACCACAGAGGCTCGGCTGGGACCAGAACACTCCACATGCCAGGATTTCGTGGGCTTTTGACTGGTATGATGGGGGCTCTGGGCAGGACAGCTAGCCATAGGACCCTGGGCTGACCACTTTGTCCAGGAGAGCATGATTCCCCCCACACCAGGCGGGTCTTCAGGGCCACGCCTGGTTAATCGGGCCTTGGGGGGAGGGGGTGAGAAATTCCTCCCTAGGCATCCAAAAACTGCAGAGCCTTGGCTGGGCCCAGAACACTCCGAATGCCAGGATTTCTTGGTGTGTTTGCCTGGTATGTTGGGGGCTCTGGGCAGGACAGCTAGCCATAGGACCCCTGGGCTGACCACTTAGTCCAGGGGAACAAGATTCCCCCACACCAGGCGGGTCTTCAGGGCCACGCCTGGTTAATCGGGCCCTGGGGGGAGGGGGTGAGAAATCCTTCCTAGGCATCCAAAAACCACAGAGGCTCGGCTGGGACCAGAACACTCCACATGCCAGGATTTCGTGGGCTTTTGACTGGTATGATGGGGGCTCTGGGCAGGACAGCTAGCCATAGGACCCTGGGCTGACCACTTTGTCCAGGAGAGCATGATTCCCCCCACACCAGGCGGGTCTTCAGGGCCACGCCTGGTTAATCGGGCCTTGGGGGGAGGGGGTGAGAAATTCCTCCCTAGGCATCCAAAACTGCAGAGCCTTGGCTGGGCCCAGAACACTCCGAATGCCAGGATTTCTTGGTGTGTTTGCCTGGTATGTTGGGGCTCTGGGCAGGACAGCTAGCCATAGGACCCCTGGGCTGACCACTTAGTCCAGGGGAACAAGATTCCCCCACACCAGGCGGGTCTTCAGGGCCACGCCTGGTTAATCGGGCCTGGGGGGAGGGGGTGAGAAATCCTTCCTAGGCATCCAAAAACCACAGAGGCTCGGCTGGGACCAAAACACTCCACATGCCAGGATTTCGTGGGCTTTTGACTGGTATGATGGGGGCTCTGGGCAGGACAGCTAGCCATAGGACCCTGGGCTGACCACTTTGTCCAGGAGAGCATGATTCCCCCCACACCAGGCGGGTCTTCAGGGCCACGCCTGGTTAATCGGGCCTTGGGGGGAGGGGGTGAGAAATTCCTCCCTAGGCATCCAAAAACTGCAGAGCCTTGGCTGGGCCCAGAACACTCCGAATGCCAGGATTTCTTGGTGTGTTTGCCTGGTATGTTGGGGGCTCTGGGCAGGACAGCTAGCCATAGGACCCCTGGGCTGACCACTTAGTCCAGGGGAACAAGATTCCCCCACACCAGGCGGGTCTTCAGGGCCACGCCTGGTTAATCGGGCCCGGGGGGAGGGGGTGAGAAATCCTTCCTAGGCATCCAAAAACCACAGAGGCTCGGCTGGGACCAGAACACTCCACATGCCAGGATTTCGTCGGGCTTTTGACTGGTATGATGGGGCTCTGGGCAGGACAGCTAGCCAT
Organism: Suncus etruscus; assembly: GCF_024139225.1. Classification (NCBI taxonomy): domain Eukaryota; kingdom Metazoa; phylum Chordata; class Mammalia; order Eulipotyphla; family Soricidae; genus Suncus; species Suncus etruscus. The sequence goes on from NC_064854.1 coordinate 78,359,516, forward strand.
AGGACCTGGGCTGACCACTTTGTCCAGGAGAGCATGATTCCCCCTACACCAGGCGGGTCTTCAGGCCACGCCTGGTTAATCGGGCCTTGGGGGGGGGGGTGAGAAATTCCTCCCTAGGCATCCAAAAACTGCAGAGCCTTGGCTGGGCCCAGAACACTCCGAATGCCAGGATTTCTTGGTGTGTTTGCCTGGTATGTTGGGGGCTCTGGGCAGGACAGCTGCCATAGGACCCCTGGGCTGACCACTTAGTCCAGGGGAACAAGATTCCCCCACACCAGGCGGGTCTTCAGGGCCACGCCTGGTTAATCGGGCCCTGGGGGGAGGGGGTGAGAAATCCTTCCTAGGCATCCAAAAACCACAGAGGCTCGGCTGGGACCAGAACACTCCACATGCCAGGATTTCGTGGGCTTTTGACTGGTATGATGGGGGCTCTGGGCAGGACAGCTAGCCATAGGACCCTGGGCTGACCACTTTGTCCAGGAGAGCATGATTCCCCCTACACCAGGCGGGTCTTCAGGGCCACGCCTGGTTAATCGGGCCTTGGGGGAGGGGGTGAGAAATTCCTCCCTAGGCATCCAAAAACTACAGAACCGCGCAGGGGCTTACCCCCGCGCGTACTTCATGTATTTCATGTATTCAGAATATCCCTTATTCTTATGTTATGTTTTCCGTACACAGAATGTTTATTTTGTATTCTCCCCTTTCCCACACCCTACAAAGCTTTTTCACTCCTTAACTCTCTAACCCTTCTCAAACATCACTAATCTAGTTTTCTCTTTTTAACTTCAGTAGTGTAGAATCGTAATCACAGTCCAAAGCTGTGCATTGTGTATGACAACCCCAAACTGTTTCAAGATACATAAAATGGACACGTATTTCTTTAGAATATTTTGTGTTTTTTCTCTGACAGCTATAATTCTTACTAAATGTTGTCTTATATAGTGATGATTCTAACCACTTTTTATGTCTCTTTTTGAGCTGTTTAACAAGGAATTTTGGTGGAAGAGTCCCCCAGTTTAATGCTTATGATTGAATCATGTCAATGGAATCATTGTAATTGTTCTTATGGCCCCCATACGCGCCAATAACACCATGTGGCATTGCTTCTTATTTGCATAGGCACATTAAAATGGGAAAATAGTATAAATACAAATAAGATCCTATCTAATAGAGATTAGAACACACAAACCTTGTAGTGCAAGGGACCTTACACCCTGAACATTGACATAACGACCTGGCACAGACGTCAGAAGAAAGGGCATATTCCATTCTCCCCTGAACCAGGAAAGCCATCCACGAAACATCCAGGCTGGTCTATAACATCACTTGGAAGCAATCCTCTACCATGGAAGACCTACACTGCTCAGACTTCGACCTGCTCAAAAGAGACTTCCCTTAACACTGAGAAGACTTAACAACAACAACGACCGGCTTACAGGACAGGGCTCCCTGCATTGCCCTTTGATTGTGAGGTGAAAGGAGAGGATGCTCCACGTCCTGACTTCAATGTAAGATATGCAGATTCCAGGATCTTTAATACAGAAACATGATACCAACAACAGAGACTGTGTGAAAAATAAAAGTGTGTTGGCACTACAGACAATGTATTGGATTGGACGATCTAGCTTGCTTGGAGCCTAGACTTGGTCTTGTGCCAGGAAACTTCAGGGGTCTGGTCTCTTTGTACTTAGGCCAAGGTTATTTCTTTCCATGTTCCTCATATTTTGGTGAGCCTATGCAAACAACAATTGCCACTCTAACACCATTCTTACTGTGCTCCTTTAACTCTAATCCTTAAAAAGAACTCACTTAAAATTTGAGGTTAACTTAAGCTAATATGCATGTATATGGAAATGTAAGAAAATACTATGCCTGTAATGTTTAAGGAGTTACGTAAGTTTTATGGCTTTAGATTGCCTTGTGTACTGTTAAGAAATATTATAATGTATTACAATCTGGGACTTGAGGGACAAAGTAATTGTACATGGATTCTGTGTTATTTATCTTAATGTTCTTTGGCTGAAATTTCAAAGTTAATATATCAGCAAGGGGACTTCTGAGAATTATGTTATGGGTGATTGTCCTTCCACTGTAACTTTACCTTGTCCTCTTACTTTGCACCCTTGTTCTCATAATTAAAAATAAAAATTTAAAAAAAAAAAAAAAAAAGAAACTAAGAAAGCAATACAAAAAAATCAATGAGACCAAAAGTTGGTCTTTTGAAAGAATAAACAAGATTGACAAACTACTGGCAAGACTCACCAAAAAAAAAAAAAAAGAGGGAAAACATCCAAATAAATAGGATCACAAATGAAAGGGGAGAGTAAATTACAACAGAACCCCAAGAAATCCAACACATCATGAGGACTTATTATGAACAACTATACTTAATTAGGTTAGAGAACCCAGAAGATACCGACAGATTTCTAGAAAAATATCTTCCAAGACTGGATAAGGAATATGTAGAAAGCCTAAGCAGGTCAGTCACATCTGAGGAAATTGAAATAGTTAATAAGAAGATCCCCAAGAACAAAAGTCCAGGTCCAGATGGTTTTACATGTGAATTCTATCAAACATTCTGAGAAGAATTATAACCACTGATCCACAGGCCCTTCCAAAATATTGTAAAGACAGGAATCTTTCCCAATTCCTTTTATGAGGCTAAAATCATAATCATTTCCAAAGATGGCAAAGACACCGCCAAGAAGGAAAACTACAAACCAGTCTCACTAATGAACATAGATGCAAAAATCCTCAACAAAATCTTAGCAAATTGAATACAGCACTACATTAAAAAGATTATACAACATGACCAACTGAATTTCATCCCAGAGATGCAAGGATGATTCAACATACTCAAATCAATCAACATTATACACCACATCAACAACAATGACAAAAATCACATTGTATCAATCGATGCAGAAAAGGCATTTAACAAAATCCAACACCCATTCATAATGAAAACACTCAGCAAAATAGGGTTGGAAGGAACCTTGCTCAAGATAGTTACAGCTATCTATAAAAAGTCCACAGTAACCAATATTATCCTTAATGGTGAAAAACTGAAAGCATTTCCACTAAGGTCAGGAACTAGGCAAGGCTGTCCACTCTCTCCACAATTACTCAATATAATTTTAGAAGTTCTTGCAATAGCAATCAGACAACAGAAGGGAATCAAAGTAATCCAATAGGGAAAGAGGAACTCAAAAAATTTCTTTTTGCAGATGATATGATGATATATATCAAAAACCCTAAAGAATCCACAGAATAACTCCTAGGAAAAATTAATCAATACAGCAAAGTGGACGGCTACAAAGTCAGTACACAAAAGATAGCGTTGACCGGCTACAAAGTCAGTACACAAAATTAGTAGCGCTCCTCTATACATATAGTGAAGTAGAGGAGAAACAGATTGAGGAGAAAATTCCATTTAAAATTGTATCCAAAAATATCCAGTACCTAGGTAACAACCTTATAAGAGAAGTGTAGGACCAATACCATGAAAACTTCAGAACACTCGAAATTGAAGAGGACCTCAGGAAATGGAAGAAAATTCCCTGCTCCTGGATAGGTAGAATTAATATAGTCAAAATTACTATCTGACCTAAACTTCTATATAGATGCAATGCAATCCCTATCCAAATTCAGACATCATTTTTAAGCATTTAAAATAATCAATTATAAAATTCATCTGGAACCACAAAAGATTCAGGTTAGCCAAGTAAATACTGAAAATCAGATGCTGGGTGGCATCTCTTTACCTAACTTGAAGCTTTACTATAAAGCTATTGCTTTATATGATCAAAACAGCATGCTACTGGAACAAAGACAGTGTTTCAGATCAGTGGTTTAGAACAGAATATCCAGAAATAAACCCCCAAATATACAGTCAACTATTATTGGACAAAAGAGTCAGGAACTTAAAATGGAACAAAGACAGTCTCTTTAACAAATGGTGTTGGAACAACTGGAGAACCACCTGCAAGAAATTAAAAATGGATCCATACTTCAAACCTTACACAAAAGTCAACTCAAAGTGGATTAAAGACCTTGAAATCAGACCTGAATCTATAAAGTTTATTGTGAAAAAAATAGGCAGAACATTCGAATACCTATATATCAAAATGTCTTTGAGGATAGAATGCCAATGGAAAGAACTTTAGCATCAAACCTAAATAATGGGAATACATCAAACTAAAAAGTTTCTGCACCTCTAAATGCACCTTTACTGCTTGTCTCTTCCAACTGTGTTCTGCATATGCCCTATTGCTTTTCCAGGGCACGCTGGCTACCCATGTCTTTCTCCTATATTATTCGATCTCTCCTATGTAAAAGGATCATACCTATATTCATTAAAGTATATTCAAGTCTCTTATATCAAACAAATGTTAAGAGAACCTTCCATACACCCACTATCCTTTTATCTACTACCTCTAATTCCTCTCCTTTTTTAATTTTTATTTTGACCAAAGTGGATTACAAATCTTTCACAGTAATATTTATTAGCAACATTGAATCAGGGGCATTCCCACCACCAATGTTGTCCTCCCTCAACCGCTATTCCCAGCATGCATCCCATATCCCCCTCTTCTACCCCCTGGGCTGCTAGTATAAGTGGTCCCCTCTGGATCTAGCATGTTGTAGATTGGGTATCGATTTTGTTATCGTTGGCTTTGGATTTGGTGTTTAAGTCTGATAATTTTTTATTTCTACTTAATGTTCATACGACTGTTTGGTCTTGGTACCCTCCATTATTTCCCCCTCCATTTGTGAGGTGGAACAAGATGGTTCAAGTTATGTGGTTCTTTATGAAGGAAAGAAAAAAATAATAAAATAAAGAGGGGCAAAAATCAAACAAGCAAAAAATGGGAGGAGTCCTTCTAGAGGCTCAAATATCAAATTAAGGGAAGAAAGGGAAAAAGGAAGGAAAACAACAATACAACAATTTTTAAAAAATCAAACATAAAACTCGATATTGATATATTTCTTAACTGAAGATAAATTTATGTGCCAGTAATTCTATTAAATTCCACATATAAAATTATTTTTAGGATGACAGGACAAAACTAATATGAAATCTTATACAGTATTACACCATTAAGGTTAATATATGAAGAAATTGTTTGGAAATCCTAAAAAAGGTCCATCATTTAATTACTTGGATTGAACTCGAATATTTAATCATCTCCAAGAAGTAATTTCCAACCAATTAATATGTAGTGGTTATGCTCCACATCTAACATGCTCTAAATAAGTTTAATTCCTGGCACCCTATAGTCCCAATATCATTGCCAGATAGAGTCAGATATCTGCCTGCATCCGAGATACAGGTAGCAGTGCATCCTTAGACACTTGCACTGAACTGAGGACTAATTTTGCTCAGAACTGTTGGTGAGAACTTTGGAGAATTTTCTTTATGTTCTACCCAAGAAATAACTCCTTGGACAAACATTATATAATATGTCTAAAAAAATTAAAGACTTCCATATGAATTATCTTGTGTTATTTGACTTTGTTTTTTTAAACAGAATTCTAAGACACATGAAAGAAAGGCTTTTTTACAATGGCTGACATGAAAAATGAACAACATCCATGTCCACATTTAAATGGTGTTATCATAACAGAATTTTAAGATCTTTTTTAAATTATGCAGTTTTGTTTGGCACTATATATCTAGAGCATATATCAAACAACATGGAGACCATATCTGTAACTACTGACTTTTTTTATTGTTTGTCACTTTGGCAGATGAGAGGGAGGATAGAATATGGGAACACTGGAAATTTTAACACTGGTGGTGGAATTGATGCTGAAATAGTACATGCCTAAAACTCACTTATAAATAATTTTGTAAATCATTATTATTTAATAAAATAAAAATTATTTTAAGAAATTAATGGAAAAGAGTAAGTAAAATTGGACTCCTATAACAAAACCACAAATTTTCAGTAAGGTTGTATTACATATGAGTTAAATGTATAAATAAATCTTTAAAATTGTTCAACCTCTTTTTTATTAACAAAGGCAGATTCATTTTGTTTTTGTTTGTTTTGGCTTAACACCAGGGCTTACTCCTGAGTCAGCACTTTGAGATCATTCTTGACAGTGCTCAGGGTACCATGTATATGGGTTTTGGTGTCATCTGCAAGCAAGGCAAATATACTATCTGTCATATCTCTGGCACCAAAGTTGATTTACTTTTACCAAGTTGAGTCAAATTTTAAAAAATACCACAGGGTATACCTTCATTACAATCAAAGAACCATTACTGTGTGCCATTTTTACTTTGTTAAAAGACTGTAAATTATTGTAACTCTTTTTGATCAATAAAGTTATACTAGTGATTGCAAAACTTCTGAGTTTTAAGTACACTGTTCTCAGCTGAAACAAGCTGAGAAATATAAAGTGATATATAATAAATATATTAGGACCAGATATTTTGAGGTGCATACAGAGTGAGAAAATATGGATGATTTTCAAGATTACAAACACCAAAACTTTGGAAGGGAATGTGAAAACAACAAAACCTCTACAATATAGGAACAATCTATTATTTAGGTGTGCAGAAAGAAAATTTTAATGGTAGATATTTAGGAAGAAACTTAAATTATCATCTTTAAAATAAATTTGTTTTAGAGACCATTGTAGAATGAATATAGAATGTCATGGACATAACTGGGGGCACGAGTCTCAGGCCCTCACTTTGTTAGAACTACAGAGTTAAGAGTTTATACTTTGGGGTCTTAGTAAAGAAGCTCTCAACCACTATTTTAAAACTAATAAAAGCCCTTCCAATGCCAGGGATACAGCATATACCAAGGCCTTTGATTCCCTTACAATGCATGACACTCCTGCCCCCATTATATAGCCTAACATTGGAGGCATCAAAACATCACTACAGTGACCTTGGTTGTCCCTGGGACCATTGATTCTAATTAGTGCTGACTATATACTTTGGCCTTAGCAATGAGATAATTGGCCCATTAACAGACTATAACTGTGAGGGCCTTGCTCCTCCCACTCAGTGGGTGGCCTTTGTATTCTGGGCACTATTTCCTTTGAGATGCAGAAGCTTTTCAGCTTAATATAGTCCCATCTGTTTATCTCTGCTTCCACTTGCTTGGAAAGTGTTGTCTCCTCCTTAAAGATGCCTTTAGTCTCAATGTCCTGGAGTGTTTCACCTACATGTTGTTCTATATACCTTATAGTTTCAGTTCTGATATCAAGGTCTTTAATCCATTTGGATTTTACCTTTGTACATGGTGTTAGCTGTGGGTCTGAGTTCGCTTTTTTGCAAGTGGCTAACCAGTTGTGCCAACACCACTTGTTGAATAGGCTTTCCCTGCTCCATTTTCTGTTAGAGAATAGAGAAATAATACTTGATATATGCCATTTAGAGAAGACGAGAGTGTATGGGTCTTCTAGACTCTTTTTCCTCAATTCTAGAACTTTATGATGGTACATGGCATCCATTAAGCAAAATAATATTTAAATATTTTACATGTCCATTGTGTATCCAGAAAGAAGTTATGTCCTTCATCAGATGAATGCCTTCACTTTGAATAGGAGTCCCAGCCTGTACTTTAATTCTTTGCCAAATCTCTTAATCTACACTCCCATCCCACATTGTTGATACCTGTCTTACATTTCTTTTTTTTTTTAATTTTCTTTTTTTTTTTTTAATTTTTATTTTTTTATTTAAACACCTTGATTACATACATGATTGTTTTTGGGTTTCAGTCATGTAAAGAACACCACCCATCACCAGTGCAACATTCCCATCACCAATGTCCAAGTCTCCCTCCTACCCACCCAACCCCCGCCTGTACTCTAAACAGGCTCTCCATTTCCCTCATACATTCTCATTATAAGGAAAATTCAAAATGTAGTTATTTCTCTAACTAAACTCATCACTCTTTGTGGTGAGCTTCCTATGGTGAGCTGGAACATCCAGCTCTTTTCACTTTTGTGTCTGGAAATTATTATTGCAAGAATGTCTTTCATTTCTCTTAAAACCCATAGATGAGTGAGACCATTCTGCGTTTTTCTCTCTCTCTCTCTGACTTATTTCACTCAGCATAATAGATTCCGTATACATCCATGTATAGGAAAATTTCATGACTTCATCTCTCCTGACAGCTGCATAATATTCCATTGTGTATATGTACCACAGTTTCTTTAGCCATTCATCTGTTGAAGGGCATCTTGGTTGTTTCCATTTTTTTTTTAATTTTCTATTGGGGAGGTTTTGGGGCCAAAAGCGTTGATTCTCATGGGTTATTCCTGGCATGCTTGAGGGACGATATAGTACGCTGTGGAAAGAAACCAGGTCAGTCGCATGCAAGGCAACAGCCCTACCCACTGTGCTATTGCTCAGCCCCTATCCCCAGGTTTTATACTACATTTAAATTTAGATATATTTGCTGGCCTCTCTTTCTGCAAGGCAAGAACACTCCCTGCTGTGCTATCACTCCAGCCCTTGTCCTGAGTTTCTTATGTGTATTATCACCTTACCTGAAGGAACATCATCAGTATATCACAAAATCAGCTTTGTCTAAAACTAAATTCATGCTTTTCTCTCTACACTTTCTCCAACTTTCCATTGCTACTACCTTTATGGAAAACGATATGGACCTTCCTCCAAAAACTGATAATTGAGCTCCCATACAATCCAGCTATACCACTCCTTGGGATTTACCCTAGGAACACAAAAATACAATATAAAAATTCCTTCCTCACTTCTATATTCATTGCAGTGCTATTTATAATAGCCAGGCTCTGGAAACAACCAAGATGCCCTTCATCAGATGAATGGCTTAAGAAATTGTGGTATATATACACAATGGAATATTATGCAGTCATCAGAAGAGATGAAGTCAGGAAATTTTCCTATACATGGATGTACATGGAATCTATTATGCTGAGTGAAATAAGCCAGAGGGAGAGAGATAGACACAGAATAGTCTCAATCATTTATAGGTTTTAAAAAAAATAAAAGACATTCTTGCAATAATTCTCAGAGACCAAAAAGGAGGGCTGGAAGGTCCAGCTCACGACATGAAGCTCACCACAAAGAGTGATAAGTTCCTAGAAGTTCTTAATTCAAATTCCTTAATGTGGTTTTTGAAAAAGTTATTTCCTATTGGCCATAAAACAGATACAACTAACTTAAAAATCAAAATATTATGTAAACAACAATAACATTTTTATATATCTATTGTATACCGATTATGAGTAGATAAACTAAGATAGACATTTGCTAAATTTCAAAGGAATGCATTTTAAAAAACATTAAGAGCATGAGGATAAAATTCTTAAATGTAGCCACAGGTCAACTAGTTAGTGCTTGATATTTCTCTCTCTGTTGTTTTTGATTTTATTCCCTGCATTTTAGTTCTAAGCATCAAGCCCAAGTTTTATGTATGCAAGGCATGCATTTTGCCTGGGAGTCATATCATCAGTCTTCCTATTTTATATTAACTTTTGTGGTGTTTTTGAGATACACCTTTTATTTTCAGGGCTTATTCCTGACTTTGTGCTCACCCACCAGGAGTGTCCTAGGTCTATATGTGGTGCTGGGATCAAAGCCAAGTTAGCCACAACAAGGCAAGAGTCCTAATCACTTCGGGGCATCTATCCTAATTTTAATTTACTTCAATGAAATATACATTGGTCATTGTACAGTAACAACCTAAGAAAATAAGTTTGTTTCTAGTTTCTTTTACTCAGTCTAGATATGAAAATCTTATTTTATTTTTAAGCTATTTTTCATTTTTAGAGTTATTAAAAATTAACTTCATATACATGATTAATTTTTACATAATAGAATGGGTTTCCAAATGCATTTATTATATTTCTGATGTCCTCTTGTAGGATTTTTGTTTTGTTTTGTTTTGGGGCCACATTTGGCAGTGCTCAGGGGTTACTCCTGGCGTTGCGCTCAGAAATCACTCCAGGCAGAGTTGGGAGACCATATGGGATGCCAGGAATCAAACCAAGGTCCTGGGTCACCTGCTTGCAAGGCAAACACCCTACCTTTGTGCTTTCGCTCCAGCCCTTCTAGTAGGATTTTAAGAAGTTGCCAATAAACTTGGAGGCTTCCACAAAGATATTGTACTGTTATGAGGGTAAAAAAGATTGATTTTTCTGAGCTTTGTCATTTGTATTCTGCATCTTATTATTTAAAAAGGTTCCTTGGGGCCCAAAAGATAGAATGGAGGTAAGGCGTTTGCCTTTCATACAGGTTCGAAATCAGGCTTCACATATGGTCCTCTGAGCCTGCCAGAAGCGATTTCTGAGTGTGGAGCCAGGAATAACCCCTGAGCGCTGCTGGGTGTGTGACCCCCCCCCCAAAAAAAATTAGGTCCATTTGATGGGGCTGGAAAGATAGAACAATGGGTAGGACATTTATTCTTACACGCAACCCAGGTTTGATCCTCAATATTCTATATCATCCCTGGAGATATCAGGAGTGATTTCTGAACACAGAGCCAGGAGTACCACGAGTGCCACCAGGTATAGCCTAAAAACCAGGGAAAAGAAAAGTCCCCTTTTCAGTAGAAGTGTGCACTGGTTAAGTGTGCTGTATGTACGATGTAGGAAACTCAATTATGAACAACTTTGCAAATGTAAAAAAAGCACAACTATATTATCAACAACCTTATAACCATGGTGTTTTAATAAAGTAATTGATTAAAAATTAAAAAATTAAGAAGTCACTTTTGGTATTGTAGGTGGTGGTGGTGGTGTATGTGTGTGGCAGGGCTGGGGTTGTTCACCCACTTCCCAATCAGGAGACCTAAGGACATCTATTTGCAATTTCTTAGACTATCCAGGTTACTTAGGCATAAATTGCATACAAGGTATTCTTCTTAATCTCTGTACTATGACCCCAAAACCGGTTTTTGTTCCTTTAAATATTTCTGAGACATTTAGCTTAAATGATATTTTTGTCTATTTTATTTCCCTTCCAAGTATACCCATGATTTTGCATGTAACAATGATTGTAACTCATATATGTTATATTAGTATAGAATTTCCCTATACTAATGGTTTATAGTAATGATGTTGCTTTTAAAATAGTATACCAAACCTTACACCTTTTGCATATTATTGTATTTTAAAATAGGAAGCATATTTGTGTCATTTTTATTTATAATTGCCACCTATTAATTGGATAATTATATAAGCAGTTAAAATAAATCATTTTTATTTTGACTGTGATGTATAATATTGGCAGCTGTTGAGAAATACAAGCAAATGGGTCTTAATATTTTATAATTAGAATGTATCTACCTTCTAGGAATCAAGAGCTTATTTCAAGAAAAAGAAGAAAAGCCAGATAGGGACTGCACTTCTAAAACAAAAGGACAGAAAACAGTTGGTTAATGGTAATTGGACATAATGGACTGTTGGGCTGGAGATAAAAGAAAAAGTGCTTTCAGAACTGGAGCCATAGCTTAAAGGCTGAAAAGGCTTTAAATGCAAAAGACCCCAAATTTGTTCACTGACACTGTCTGCTTCCCTACAACCCATTGCTTATAGTTTTGGTGGCTTTGATAGCTGCAATGATGAGTAATGCATCACTAGGCCTATACACCTACTAAGCAGCACTTCCAAAATTGGGCCCTGGAACCCAGAGCACATTTTTGTTGGAGATGATACTCACGTAACAAGAAATACCATTGGCATGTGTGAAGCTACAAGGCTATGTGTTCAATCTCTCTTACCATATTTCTCTGAAACATGGGTAATCCTAACTCTATAATACATTTTTAATTGCTGAACTCACGAATAAAACAAAAGACTGTAATTTATCCACAGACTAGTTTTGAAAAGAGCATATATATGAGAAGAATTGGGGGGAAAACAAATATACCACTATGAACAAATTTTATCATTTTCTCCTCAAATAATTATAATAAAATCTAATTTAGACAAGAGAGACTTAATACACTGTTTATAGTGATTTACACACTCTGCATCTCTTATTTATATAGTTTAGAGAGAATTATATATATATTAAACTTTATTCTTCAAAATTACATATATGTTTGCTATTAGGTCTCAGACATAAAAAGAAACTCAACCTGTGCCACATTCCCACTACCAATGTCCCCTATCTCCATGTTCTCCAACCCCCCACTTGTATTCGAGACAGGTATTTTACTTCTCTGATTTATTACCATTGTTATGATAGTTTTTAGTGTAGTTATTTCTCTAACTTCACTCACCACCGTTTGTGGTAAGTTTCATATCATGAGCCTGTCCTTTCAGCTCTCATCTCTACTCTCTCTGGGCATTATTAAAATAATGTCTTTTATTTTTCTTAATACCAATAAATGAATAATACTATTCTGTGTCTATCTCTCTCCCTGATTTATTTCACTCAGCATAATAATTTTCGTGTCCATTCAAGCATATAAATATTTTATGACTTCGTCTCTTCTGACGGCTGCATAGTTCCTTTACCCACTCATCTGTTGTTGGGCATTTAGGTTGTTTCCGGATTCTGGCCATTTTAAATAGCATTACAATGTATATTTAAAAATATTTAAAATATTTGAAAAAATGTTGCTTTCTATACTATATTGTGTTAAAAAAAAAGCAGTTCTTTTTTTAATCTGTACACTTTAAAACTTAATCCTATTAAACATAACTTCTGTATATAATCTGTTTACTCCCAGAATCTACCAAATTACTTTCCTCTTCATACCCCCTCAGTTTAAAATGATTATGTTATTAACTTAGTTGAAAATTAATAGATAAAAGAAACTTTGTGTGGCATTTTGTTTGTCTTGGATCAAATCTCATGGTGTTCAGGGCTTACTTCTGGCTTTGTACCAAGAAATTACTTCTGGTTTACTCAGAGGACCATATAGGTTCTAGATTTGAACCAAGTGGTCATGTAAAATGTAGGTGACCTAGTTACTATATTATCTTTCTATCTCCCTGATAGCTTGTTTCATTGTTGAACAAAAAAGATGTTGATTGCATGTGGACTAAAATATTTTATTTCTGTTTCATAAACAGAATAATATTTGGGATTTGATAATTCAGCTGTTCAATACTGTTCAACACTGTTAAACAAAGGAAAAGTTTAATTTTACTTTAATAAATTAATATTTTAACATGAATAATTATGTCAGGTTTTATAGCATCAGGTTTGCTTACAATATTACTCATCCATTGCATTAAGAGTAGCCAGCATGAGATTTGCAAGCTGTGTGGACAAATTTGGTCTTATTTTTATCATTCATATTTAAGATTAAAGACTACTTATTCTTCTACTTTCTTTTATAGAGTTACCAGAAAATTATACTCAATCTTTAGTTCCAGAGGATTATTAAAATTGATGCCCAATTCTAATCTCAATAAACTGTGAAAGAGCTGATTAAGGTGTTAACTGTACATTTGTTTCTAAATTCTGAAATGGTTAATTAACTTAAAAAATTCTGTGACTATAAGTTAAAAAGCAACTTTAAGTTTTGCAGTTTTTTTGAAGTTGGGAGTGCATAATTCAATATATAATTGAAACTGTAAAGTGATCTGATTTAAAATTAGCAATGCAAGCAATGAAGTAATGGAGCACTTCTCATTTTGATTGTTTTATTTTTGTCTAAGCAACATAATCTGCATGTATAATCAAGTCTAACTGAAATATTCATATCATTGTACCCTCTAAAATGGCAATAAAGAGAAAATTAAATTGTTAATTTCACAACTAAATTTTAAAATGTTTCAGGACAATTTCATTAAGCCTTCAAGAATTAAAAATAAAATTAAAATATCAATATTAAAATTTGTCAGGCCTCTGGTTCCTTTTTTGATTCTGGAGACCAGCTCTTGCCAGGTATGAGGTTTCAGGAGGCCCCATACCAGAGCCCTTCTCCCTGGTCTGGGGAGTGCTGGGAGGCTTGGCAGGCCCCCTGACGTCCTTGTCTTTTTCCTCTGACTACAGGTCTTCCCTGGGTGCCAGCTCAGATGGCCAGAAGTGGGTTCAGGTGGACTCTTAGTGGTCCTCAGGCTTCCCCCATACCTCTCCCTACACTAATGAAAATGCGCTTTGGGAGGAGGGCGGGCTGTTTTAGTAGTGGTTTATGTTGGGACAGTCACTGGAATTTTTTTCTCCTTGTTTTCCTATTGATAGTATTGTATGCATATATTTTATATATCCATAACATCCATCTTGTATTGTAACCTTGATACCGCCCTACAAATCTCATTTCTAATATTTTACTTCCTCAGTCCCAACCCTTATTTCTCCCCATCTTCCCATGTAGGTGCAACCCATGACATGAAGCTCACCACCACATAGAGTGATAAGTGCAGTTAGAGAAATAACTACACTGAAAACTATCATAACAATGTGAATGAATGAGGGAAAAAGAAAGCCTGTCTCAAGTACAGGTGTGGGTGGGGTGGGGAGTAGATAGATCTGGAAAATTGGCGGTGGGAATCCCTCACTGGTGAAGGGGGGTGTTCTTTACATGACTGTAATCATACAACTACAATTATATTTGTAATCATGGTGTTTAAATAAAGATAATTTATAAAAATTTTGTCAGGCATTTTTAAAATTAATAGTCTATATTGTGACAAGTATAATGTTAATAAATCATTGAGAATATATTGTATATCAGATTTAAAATGTTTGCTCTGGTTTTGCCTGTATTAAGAAAACTTATTCTTATTTGTAAAATTAATTTACTCAAATTCCTATTTTTATTAAAATTGGACAGTTTTTGTTCTTGAATTACATGGCAGGTGTGATTGCTAGTTAGTTTCATTTTATTTTTGTTTTTATATATTAAACAATGTGGGTATTATTTTTCACATGTGCTATAATAATTGTTATAGCCCCTCAAAACAAAATAAATATGCTCACTTTTGCAACTGACTTGAAATGCCATAAAATACTCTAATGACAGAATAAAGCATAAAAATTCTTTGTGATTTGATTCATTTTAAAACACTCTATTCATATTATTTTCCTTGCTTCCACACAACTGTCATCTAAAATGCCACTACAGAATGGTGCATAATTAGCTCTTCAGTTCATACATTAAATATATTTAACAAACAGCTCATTTCTCTGAGAAGATACTATTGCTATCCATTCTTAGCTGTCAGTCATAGAGTGAATTTGGAGTTTATTTTATTATGTGAAGCACTACAATGTATTCAATTGATTTATGAGCTATAAATATTCATTCAAAATAAGTAGGATACATATAAATAGACAGGCTTTTTGAAATTTAAATATGGCTATGGAATTCATGTGATTCACTCTTCTGCTTCAAAAATTTTATTATCTGTATTCTAATATTTAATATGTCAGTTATTTTATCATAAATCATAATAACTGTAATTAAAGTTGACATACATATTTTATGTTAAATGTAAACATAGCAACATTAATGTAGTTATAAGAAAACGTTTAATTCATAATTTTACATTATAGATGCCTTAAGTAATTTAACTGTGATTAAACTTAAAAGGATACATGACTTTCTATAAACAATGTATTTGTTACTTTAACATGCGATATATCCTAAAAAGAGATTTTTCAATCTGGTAGTACATAAAATACAATATAGACAATATAAAAATTGTCTCATTGTTAGTTTAAATTCTGAGAAATATAAAAATAGACTTTCAAAGCAGGTCAATTAGTTCTGATTTAAGAAGAAATGTTAAGAAATAATACAAGATTGACCAGAGGGGGATCAGGCTAGGCGCCTGGAGAAGCAGGCAGGCCAGCCATTGTCAAGTACAAGAGGGGATCGGTCTAGGCACCTGGAAAAGCAGGCAGTCTGTAATATTGCCAGGTACAGGAGGGGGATCACATTAGGCACTGGGGAAACAGGCAGACCACGCAATTGCCAGGTACCAGAGGAGTATCGGGCTCGGTGCCCAGGAAAGCAGTTGGCCCGTGCCTTTCACAGGAACTGGGGGGGAGCTGAGGCCGTAGTTTTACACCAAAATCTAGATATCTTTTCACAGATATCAGGGGGGAAGAGACTGAGGGCGGATCCAAATCTCAGCGACCTCAGTCATCATCCCTGCCCAAGGACTCAGTCACACACTTCAGGTGACAGAAAATAATTGAGAACAAGGGCAGAACACTCAGAACCAAATGCAAAGAAATATGGGGGAAACTAAGGAAGACACTAACAGCCTAGGATATGGAGAGAAAACCTAGCAAGTTTCCAACTCCACCAAAATGCACAGGCCCAATAGATGAGGACATTAAAAGGGGCATTGAATGCCAGGGCATTAGAAATCAAGGAAACACCTGCCAGAGAGTTCAAGAAATCCGTTGATGAACAAGACAAACAACTCAATGATGAACTACAGCCAGCAGATGAAAGAATCCATACAAATGGAATTAAAGGAAATATAAAATTTCTTAGCAAGCCATAATAGCAGAATTACACAACTGGAGAATTGCATAGAAAAACTTGAAGAAAAATTACAAACCAAAATGACAAAGAAACCAATAAGGAAATAAGAGTTAAAGCATTGGAAGAAAATGTTAGATATTTAATAAACAAAGAAAAAAGAAATAGTCTATGGATAGTAGGAATAGCAGAAGAGGAGGAAATAGGGAAAGGGGAAGAACAAGTAGTGAGGGAAATAATAGCAGAAAACTTTCCCATCCTCTGGAAAGAGGCTCCAGTGCAAATCCAAAAGGCAAAAAGAATTCCTAATAAAATATACCTTAATAAACCAATACCAAGACATATAGTAATGCAAATGGCAAAAAAAGAACATAAAAAAAAAAGAAAGATGAATTCGTTAAAGCAATAAGAGAGGAAAAACCCTCAAGTACAAAGGTAGGAACATAACAATCAAACCAGATCTCCCATTTTAAATAATTCAAGAGAGAAGACTGTGGAATGACACATTCAAACTACTGAAGGACAGAAACTTCCAACCTAGAGTCCACTACCTGGCAGAACTTTCCATTGAGAGGGTGAACTAAAAACATTCTCTAACAAGAAAGAACTCACACTATTTGCGCTAACCAAACCAACTCTAAATGAATTACTCAAAGATGTATTACACCCCACAGTTACCACATGCAATTCAACTTCACTGTTTCATGATTAATATTTTCAGAGACTCCTGACCTATAAAAATTCCAGCTACAATGGTCCTAGGCTGAAAAGTCTGGCATCTTCTCAGTGTGTGGGGTGAGTAGCAGCCCCTCCCCAATGCTGGAAGCCCCAGAAGTCACAACACACATCCCACAGATTTTGCCATATAAACAGCACAGCTTTCACCTTTAAACTCAGGATAGATAAAAGGCAAGCCCAGTCACTGGCACTTATGGACCAAGTCTACAGAATCCTGAAGCACCTGGAGCATGTGACCATATACCACCACCAAATTCTGCAACACTGACAGGCCTAGTAGGAGTATACCAAATTGGATAGAAAAATAACATAGAATCCAATTAAGTTCCATAAAGAAAAGCCGTAACATAGAAAGTTCAGATAGTAACATATAGCATGTAAATCTTCAGATAATGACTTTAGTTAGTCCATTGTGAGATGTAATAGATATGATAATTTTCAGAAATTTTATTTTATTATGTTATGATCATTCCATTAGCTGTTTTGCTTGTTTTGTGTGTGTGGAAATCATAAAATAAACCATGCCTGCGAAGGGGCCATATTTAAAGAGGGTGGGAAACTGAGGCCAATGATAAAGAAAAGTTCATTCTGGAGGTGGGATAGGTATTGAAACATTAAATGCCTAAAATAACTGTATTATGTATTTATAAACCACAGTGTTTAAAAAAGTAAAAAACAGTTATTTTTAAAAGTTAATGTGTTTTCATTAGAATGTATAAAAGTCTTAAGAATTGAAACAAAGCTTATAAATATTTATAATTAAATAAATATGTGTTAAATGATTGTTTAATATTGTTAAATGATTGTTTACTGTATTACTTATAGTAATGTGACTATATTTTAATATTTATTGGTATTCTGTGATTTATAGAATAGTTTAACAGTTTGATGCAAAATGGAACATAAAATGACAAATTCCTATATACATGTTTAGTTAATATTTGACAAAGGAGTTGAAAACCTGAAATGAAGTAAAGACAGCCTCTTCAACAAATTGTACTGGGAAAATTGGATGACTACTTATAAGTGATCAAATCTGGATCCATATATTACAGCTTAAACACAAGTCCACTCAAATTATATTAAGGACCTTGAGATCAGACCTGAATTTATAAAGTATTTGAGAAATATAGAGGCATAATGCCCAAGAGCTAGGCCTCAAAGGAATCTTTACCACTTTGATGCTATTAGCAAAGATTACATAATCAAAACTAAATTGAAGGGGATACATGTTAAGAAGAAATAGATTTGTATGGCAAGAGAAGCATAGGCTAAAACTAGAAGACAACTGAGTAGGAAAGAACATTTGCACTCAAGTCAGATAAAGTATCAGTATGCAGGATATATAAATTACTCACAAAGATCAACTACAAAAATATATAAAATGTAATCAAAAATGGGGAAACAAAATGAACACACACTTCTTTGAGGAAGACCAAAGCATGAATGGCCAACAAATTATGAAATCATTCTACACTGCAACCTGGATGATATTGGAAGGTATTTTAAATGATGTAAGCCTGCAGAAGGATAGACACAGGATGATATCACTTATATCATCTATAATTAGAGAATGCAATGGTTTATAAGGGGAGGCCTAGATCACTTTTGGCCTTATACTATAGGGAGGAAAAGAAAAATAGAATGGAGGGAGTGGGAGAAGAGATAAATGAAAAGCAACCTGCAGCTGAGGTCAAAGGGAATCAGGTACATTGGTAGGGTTAATGAAGAACATAGCTAAATATCCAAATGACAGATTCAATAACACTAAAATCATGAGATACAAACTTCAATAACCAAACTTACATGTTACCTATCAAGATGCCAGATGGGGGTTAGAGTTAGGGAAAGAAAAAAAAACCTGAGACATTGTTGGAGGGAAGCTGACACGAGTAATGGGATTGGTGCTTGAAAATTGAATGTCTAAATCTCAATAATTTTGAAAACCATGGTGCTTTAATAAAATAAAAAATAACTAAAATGTTTAAAAGAAATTCTGTCAAATTTTTTGAAATCACATCAATTATTCACTCTAAATTTTAACCAATACAGTCAATTTTTGTTCAAATTTCTCCTTAAAAATAAAAGGCATTGGTTAAAAATCTTTGCCTAATCTATTTCCGTTGAAATATTTTTGTTCAAAACAAAGAACACACACACCCTCAATATGCTCTCTTCTTTACCTCAAGTTATAAGGGCCTTCTTTCCTTTTACAATTCTGATGGATTACTACACCTTTATCAAATGAAATCTCTCACAGAGAGACAACATTCACTGTCTATTTATTGCATCATAAAGAACAAAGAATTTATATTATTTAATAAAATCAGGATAAAATACATAGAGTTTACTTTTCAAGAACAAAAAGTATCCTTAAAAAGTAATATACCATATATATTATTGGCAATCAAAATATTTAATTATAGCTAATTTTAAGTTGTACTTTATTTAAACTATATTTAGCAATTAGAGTTTCTATTATTTTTTCTGTGCTAGGCATTATTTGGCACTTTCAAAGCTAGGGATGCTATAAAAATATCCTAAAAGCTACAACTTCTGACAAGAATAATTCTAAGAATTAAATGCATATTAACATGCTGATCATTTGAAACAGTAATGATACAGCATTATCAAATCAATGAGTCAGACAATGGATGCAGTGAAACATGAGCCAGTACCCAGAATGCTCACTATTGATGTTGAAATGGTCTAAGATTATGATTAATTGCTTTTGAAATGTTGATCCAAATTGATCTGTCCAATTTTCTGGCACTAGATCTATATGTTAAATCTCACCCTGGAATCACATAAATCAATTTAGTCTGGACTTCTGTAAAAACTGACAGGGGTAGGGAGAAAGACGCAATTTCTGAATTGTCAGTTCACTGACAGATGCTTTTATTTTGCAGTTTTAGTAAAATTAATGGTCTTACCATAGTTGTCATAGGCATCCTCACTTACTCCATGACCATAGTCATAGTATTCAGGCACACTGCAACAGATTTAGACAACAATCAATGTTACTGCCATCAGGAAGAATCAATCTAACTAACATTCATATGAAATATGAAAGCAAGCTGTATACTAACATAAAATTCTAAGAACCTGCAGGCATAGTTTAATAAAATATACTATAAAAAATACAGGTCATTGAAATAGTGTTGTCATTTTTTCATGTCACCTCCATATTCTATGTGTATTCTATTATTTTACAAATTAAATTTCTCCTAAAGTGGAAGTCTACTATTTCAAACTGTCCAAAGAAGAGTTATAAAAGGTATCTTTCAAGAAAAAGTGCACTATAGATGAAAATCTAGTCAATTAAGTATGGCTTTCAGTATTGTTACCTTAAGAAATATGCACCACCTTCATTCTCACTTCCAAACATTGAAATCATATTTATGCTCTCTTCTAGCCCTATAACAATAACTTCTTTATTTCTAAAATTCATAAGCTAACACATACTAACATATTATTTTAGCCCTCTCTACTACTATCCCATTTTCTCATCTGTTTATATAATATTGAATATGACAACAACATTGCACACTAAGGCCTCTATACTATTGTACCCCTACAAAAATATTCTTTTACTAATTATTCTATTATTTTTTATAATTTTCCATTTTGTATCACCTATGAAAGGTTTCCCTTAGTAATATACTTAAGCAGGAATTCACTCTTTATTACCACATACTTTTTGCCTCAGAGTTTTTTAATAACCACTGTCTATGCTACATAGTCAAAATATAAACACAGTTGTTTCCTTTGGGAACAAAGTGGATGTTTCCCACTTTTATATTGTAAACTCTCTTTGGTATAGGACCTGGTCTCTTCTTACTTTACTCACATTGTTCCAGGCAGTTTAATCTAAAAAATTTTTAGCACATGATGCTTCTCAGTGAATATTTATTGAATAATATAATAATTACTCATAAGATAAACACCACTTTCATGAGTAGTGTTATGGAATCAAGTCATATTTTGAAGTATACAACATAAAATAGGAATTTACTTTAATTTTAAGATTTGGAGAATTAATGAAATTTATATTTGACTTAAAAGATCTATAAATAAGTATGATGCTCTAAACTATATTACTCCTTAAATAAGCTCTTTCATTTAAAGTATTATGAATCTTGTTTTTTTGAATTGTATGCATATATGAAAATAATACACTTACTAATCATGCATAATTGTATATGCAAACTTATATGTTTTAATGTCATTAATTTATGTGAAAATATATAGCAAAAATGATTTAGTATGAAATACCAAAATATACATAAGTTGAAATTGGTTGATTTCTGGAATTTAATTGGGAAGAAAGACCAAAATACAGAACATAGGGCCGGAGAGATAGCATGGAGGTAGGTCGTTTGCCTTGCATGCTTGAAGGACCGTGGTTCGAATCCTGCATCCCATATTGTGGTCCCCCAAGCCTGCCAGGAGCGATTTCTGAGCGAAGAGCCAGGAGGAAACCCTGAGCATTGTTGGTTGTGACCCAAAAACCAAAAATAAAAAAAAAATACAGAACAGTATTTGGTTTCCACAGCCCTCTAATCAATCCCATAAGTCTTATTACATAATATTCTTGAGATAATTTCTTGATAATAAGAAAATATTAGGGGCTGGAGAGATAATATGGAGGTAAGGCATTTGACTTGCATGCAGAAGGATGGTGGTTCGAATCCCAGCATCCCATATGGTCCCCTGTGCCTGCCAGGAGCTATTTCTGAGCATAGAGCCAGAAGTAACCCTTGAATACTGCCGGGTGTGACCCCCCAAAAAGAAAATATTAAATAAAACAAAATAGGAAATTAAAACTCTTTGCAATAGAGGTAAAATAGAATCAATGTTTGGCCATCTTAATCTTTTTAGAAAGCCACTGGTAATCACTAATTCAATATTGAAATAAAGTTGAAAATATGGACACATTTCAACCATTTTTGCCCATTATACTTTTGTGCATATATAAATGCATATAGTATGCTCTTCTTTATAACCTACTATTTGAGATTGTAGAATATTAAAGAAGTTGATTGAAACCTTAATGCTTATTTTTTATCCTTTTTTTTTACTGTTCTTTTAATTTCTTAATTTTTTTTGTACCACACTCAGTGGTAATCAGGTTTATCTTGACTATATATTCTCTTTCTTGTGACAATAGAAATGATACTTCTCAATTAAGAAACATTATAGGGGCCGGGCGGTGGCGCTAGAGGTGCCTGCCTTGCCTGCGCTAGCCTTGGACGGACCACGGTTCGATCCCCCGGCGTCCCATATGGTCCCCCAAGCCAGGAGCAACTTCTGAGCGCATAGTCAGGAGTAACCCCTGAGCGTCAACGGGTGTGGCCCAAAAACCAAAAAAAAAAACATTATAAATGTGCAATAAACTTTTAAGATTTTTACAATGATTCCCTGGATGATCAAGAATTTAACAGTCAGAATATCATTTAACAAACAGCATAACTAATGAGGATTTAGGGAAAATTAAGACATTCACATTTATAATAAACATTATGTTCCCAGATTGTGCTACATAAACAACAGCACCAAAATCACCTAGAGACATTGCTAAATTATTATTGCATTTAAAGATTATTTTTGTATTTTTGTTTGCTTGTTTGTTTTTTGCTTTTGGGAGGCACACCCTGTGACGCTCAGAAGTTCCTCCTGAATATACTCTCAGATATCACTTCAGGCTTGGGGGACCAAACGGGATTCCAGGGGATGAAACCGCCGTCTGTCCTAGGGTTAGTAGAGTGCAAGGCAAATGCCCTACTACTTGTCCCACCGCTCAGGCCCCAAGATTGATTGATTGATTGATTGATTGATTGGTTTTTGGGCCACACCAGCGGGCGCTCAAGAGTCACTCCTGGCTTTTGTACTCAGAAATTGCTCCTAGCAGGCTGGGGGACCATATGGGTTGCCGGGAATCGACTGAGTCCCTCCTCCTTCGGCTGCATGCAGGGGTCTCAAACTCGTGGCCGGCAGGCCGCAAACGGCCCTCCGTACAACATTTTGTGGCCCTGCCCTAGAGGAATCTTTTGTTTTGTTTTGTTTTGTTTTAGTTGTTTGGGTTACACCCCCCAATGTTCAAGGCTTACTACTGACTCTGCACTCAAGGATCACTCCGACTTTGCCTCCTGCGGCCCTCAGGTAAATTGAGTTTGAGACCCCTGAAAGCCCTACAGCTGTGCTATCTCTCTGACCCCCTGCATTTAAAGTTTAATTGATGAAGATATGAGAAGAAAAGGACAAGACTAAAGAAAACTAAAAAAGAAACTATTATAACAAATAATCCACACCAAACATTCTGTATTTTAAATCTTAAAAATTATATAAATGAATAATAGGAACATTTAATATATTTGTAAAAAATATAGGATAATGCCAAATATCAGAGAACAATCTCTTTATATAGAGTAAATTCTATGCATTTTATATAATTTCTCATTTACTAGTTAGGGAACTATTTTTCATAGACAAGTATCTTCAGGGTTAGTGAATAAACATCCTTACAGCTAAATGTTCTTTTGCAACTCATTTAGAAAACAAGGGAAGCACACAAAAGTGAGTGTGACAATAATAAAATAATTTCAAATTTAAAACCAAACTTCTCAAAAAAATTTTTTTTGGTTTTTTCAGCCACACCCGTTTGATGCTCATGGGTTACTCCTGGCTAAGCGCTCAGAAATTGCCCCTGGCTTGGAGGGGCCATATGGGATGCCGGGGATCAAACTGTGGTCCTTCCTGGGCTAGCACTTACAAGGCAGACACCTTACCTCTAGCGCCACCTCCCTGGCCCCAAAACTTCTGAATCTTGATGCATCATCATTAGAAGCTCAATTAACAGAATGACTCACAATGAGTCATTCCTGGATTGCACCATGAAATAAACATCTGATTTTCAATTTACACATAGAGAAGACTTACCATATTCCACTGCCTGCTTTAGAGTTTTCTTGTAAAATAAATATTATCTAGCTTAAACAAGAGAACTTTATATCTCTATTATCAGTGCAGTTAAATTCAGAAAACTATGTATAATAGAAGAAGAGTAATTAAAATCTCACTACGTTGGGCATAGGTACAGGGTGCGGGAAGCGTATAGGAAAAATTTGGATTTAATGCTACATGTCTATTTAGGTGATACTAGAAAAAAAGTTGGACAAACTGGTAGTCCTCTTTGTTACAGTTAGAACTATTTAAAAATATGTTAACTTATATAAGTATGGGTCATTTATCAACAAGAAGTAAATGAATATAATTTTGATAAAGAGGCTATTTGATTTGTTATATAATTTGGTTATATAAATCAAAGTGAGAAAAGCTTTGTAAATTTAACTTATGGGCAAGGTTGGGAACCAGATAAAAGGTGAGAGAGCACATGTCTAGAATGTGCAGGCCCCTTAGTTCTGATCCCTGGCAATTCATGGTTCACTAGACATCACAAGCATAGATCTGTTCTTTCCTAGCACCACTAGACGAGTTCCCCAAAGCAAAACAAAAATGAAAATAAACTTACATCTATTGCAGCTCTATTTGTAGTAGCTAAGGTTTGAAGCAAAGTGCCCAACAACAAAAAGTGGATAAAAATTGTGGAACATATTCACAGTGGAATTTTACTCAGTTGCAAAAGAAAAATGAAATCTTGCATTTTGTTTCAATGTTGATAGAACTGACAGTGCTTATTTAGCAAAGAAAGTCAGAAGCAAAACAAAAAACATCAGGTGATACCCCTCATGTTTAATATTTATAGGAACAAATCAAGAAATTAGGTAATAGTCAATAAAATGATATAAGATTATAACAACAGAAATGAAGTTATTAATTCAGGGTGTGGAAGAAGGTGGGGGAGGGATTGATGGAAGAGAGCTGGGGTCAGTGGTTGAGGGCTACAGGAACAGAGGGTATATTGCAGGATCATTGTATGCTAATGAATAAGTATTAATATTAAAGTAAATATGTTACTTAATAAACAGTAATAATAATTGGCTGAAATAATTGGATAAATTAATTATTTAGATATTCTAGAAGCTAGGAACAATGCATTTTGCTTAAATGTGTTTTACATGTATTTTCATTACATTTTGCTACCACTTGTGGTCTGCAAATAGTCTCGGGTTTCCAAATGTGCACCAGCAGTAAGCATGATGAGGGTGTACTCTTTACAACTCTAGTATGATAGGGAGAGGTAATTCTTCAATTAAATTAAAACAACTCTTACTGTAAATATAATATAATTTTCATAAAAGAGAAGTCATGTTGCTAAATGTACACAGTAAAAATTGTTAAGACTATTATTAGGTATTTTTAATTATTAATTTATTTATTATAGGCACTGTGGCATATAATACTGTTAATATATTCCTTTACTGGTAGAGTTTCAAGAATAAAACATCAAGCACCACACCTTCCATCAGACTATTTGTTTCCTTCTACCACTGGCCCGGTGACACACCCTCCACACCCATACATCCTATTAGTAGGAATCCTATATAGTAAGAAATAAGCTTCCTATTAATGTAATCAGTTTTTGTTATTGTTGGATATTGTTTTATTTCCTTGTATGTCTCTGAACATCTCACATATAAAATAGATTCTTCTGTATCCATACTTCTCCTTCTGACTAACTTTACTCAGAACTATAGCCTCCAGATCCATGCATACAGCAGCAAGTTGCCTGACGTATCTTTTTTCTAAACAATATTATTCTTATACTATAGCTTTTGTAGTGCTATACATTCTATTCCAATTTTTTTTATTGTTCTGTGACCTTTCTAAGGAACTTTTATCTATACAAGTATGATATATTACATGTAATATATATACATACATATGTAAATGTAAAGAAAACAAATGACTGTACAGAATTATATTAGATGCTTTACAGAAAGCTTTTAGGTGACAGAATAGAGATGTCACTTGACAAAGAAATTAATAGGATATGGGATCAGAGATAACATCAAATATTTTCAATTATGCTCTAGTGAATAACTGAGATTTGGATTACAATATATACAATTTTTGCTCAGTAATCTCCTTTTTGAATTCTTATGGGAAAGAAAATCAAATATTTGCCTTCTATTTACCTAGAAGTGTGATCTCATTAAAGTTATTTTTAATTCTAAAAATATTTATTAAACAACAGTACTATCCTGGGTATTAAGACAGTAAAGGATACATTATTCACATCTCTTTTAGATGTGCTGGAATAGTAAGAAAGTACTGCAAAATGTCTGAAATAAATACTATATTTTATTTTGTTCTATTTAGTTAGGAATAGTCTTAAACAAACTTATTTACCAGACACTAGTATAAATTCTAGGGCTATTAAATAGTTAACAACATAACAAGAATGCCTGTCGTAAGAGTTCACAAACAAAATAATAAGTGAATAACAACAAAGTATTAAACTATAGACTAAGTAAAATAGGTTGTACTATGACAAAATATTAGAGCTCAAGTTTTCATAAAGGTAGTCAATTACAGTTAAGTGCAAAAGTACTTTACAATACCTAATAGGAATAAATAAAGGAGAAAAAGGAGTGCGCCTTAGAAATAATATGCTAAGAAAAAGGAAAAGAAAACAAAAGTTCATGCCATAAGTGATTGCTCAGAGATATCAGTTTATTACTCATATGTAAGTTCTCAGGCTAGGAAAATTAGGGCAGTGATACAAATTCTTTCTCCTCCATCCTTCTTCTCAAAGCTGTGTATTGAACTCACTTTCCACTTTCTCTGCATCCTTTATTTTATGAACAGATTCAATACAAGATTTTACTGTCCACAAATTATTTTATAACTAAATGAATTTTTATATAAAATAACAGTATATAAAGGTTCTCAGTGTCATAATGGTATTTATAATATTGTAAAGTTTGAAAAGCATTTTTCATTAAAACATCAGAATTCATCATTTAGGTTCTGTGTAAGGTAATATAGTGACATAGAGAAAGCATTAAGTATTTTTAAACAATCTATGCACTTGAAAACTGATAACTAAAATATAAATGAGTAGTGATCTCTGAGTCCACTCTCATAACTAATAGTTTAGGTAGATGAAAGTTATGTCTTATAATACTTATTGGACTGCTGTCAATTTTAAGATTTTTAAAATGGAATGTTTTAAATCATCAATACAGTGGATATAACACAAGGATGAAAGTCATAAAGAGAAAGCATAAGAAATAAAATATATACTATTTGTAACAGCTAGTTATGTATATATATATATATAAATTTTTAATCCCATAATTTATGGTGCTGGAGTGATAGTACAGAAAGTAGAGTGGTTGTTTTACATTAAACCAACCTGAGTTTGTTCCCTGATGTCCCATATGATCCCCATATGGAATAATTTCTGAGTGCATAAGCAGGCTAAACTTGAGAATCACTAGGTCTGGCTCAAAAATTCACAAAAAATTTTAGTCCCATAATTTATATTAAAAGTACAAGTACACCAGTCTGGAGAATTAGTATAGTGGTTAGGGTGCTTGCCTTGCACACTTAGACTGAGAATTCAATCCCCAAAGACTCATACGTTACTCTAAGCATCACCAGGCATAATTCTTGATTTAGGAGCCAGGAGTAACCCCTGAATATCAGGTGTGAGCTAAATTCAAAATTAAAAAAATATATAATGAATATCTCAAGTTAAAGTACTGTTAATTAAAAAAATTAATTGTGGAGAAGTATAACTTATATAGCTATATTAAGTGGATAAATTTCACACATTTCAGATTTTAGTTAAATATTATTTTAAAAAAAATTTGCTTGATTTTTTGTTGGCAAGTGAAAAATAAAGCACACTAGTTTAACTTTCTACTAAAAATTAATATTCACATATGTGATAATTTGCATTGTTGAGAATTCACTGCCATTATATTCTATATCTAGTAAATAAACCTGTTGCAAAAATAAACCAATCTTCTTTTTCCTAAGGGTTACTCTAGCTATTCGTGGGTGTCTATTGTTCCTAATAAATTTTAGGAGTTTTTTGAATCACTTCTTTGAAGAATGTCATGGTTAAAGGAATTGCATTAAATCTATACAATGCTTTGAGGAGTATTGCCATTTTAGTGATGTTAATCTTCCTACTCCATGCACAAAATATGTATCTCCATTTTCCTGTGCCCTCTTATATTTCTTGAAGCAGTGATTTGTAGTTTTCTTAGTATAGGCACTTCACCTCTTTACTTAAGATGACTCCAAGTATTTGAGATTGTGTGGCCCTAATGTGAATGGGATTTGTTTTTAATGTAGATATCTTCTCTTTCATTACACTGAAACACACAAACATGTTGGTAATCATGGTTTTTAAGTAAAGATATTAAAACATAATAAAAAATGAAATATAATAATATCTTCACTTAAGCATCATGTTTACAAACATGTTTGTAGTTGGGTTTTAGCCATAACAAAGAACACCCCCTTCACCAGTGCAACCCTTCCAACAATGACCCCCTTATTCCTCCTCCCCATCCCTTGCCTGTATTGAGATAGGCCTTCTATTTCTCTTACTCAATACGATTCTCATGATAGTTGTTAGTGCAGTTATATTTCTAACTGCACTCTACTCTCTGTGGTAAGCTTCACATCATGGGCCAGTCCTTCCAGCCCTCATTGTATTTTCTCTGAGTATTATTAAAATACTGTCTTTTATTTTTAAACCCTCAGATGAGTGAGACTATTTTGTTTCTATCCCTCTCCCTCTAACTTATTTCACTCAGCATAATAATTTCCACGTTCATCCATATATAGGAAAATATCATGATTTCATTTTGCTGACAGCTGCATAGTATTCCATTGTGTATATGTGTCACAGTTTCTTTAGCCACTTATCTGTTGTTGGGCATCTGGGTTGTTTTCTTATACATGGATGGACATGTAGAGTATTATGCTGAGTGAAATGACCCAGAGAGAAAAGGATAGATAAAGCATAATCTCACTCATGTGTAGGATATAAGAAAAGCAATATAATATCCAGAGTATTATCAAGTTAATAATACCCAGAGACAATAGAGATGAAGGTCAGATGGTCCAGAACAGGATAGAAAGATTTCCACTAAGAGCAGTGAGTTAAGCAAAGTAGGGTAGGGTCTACTAGGACAATGATAGATGGAACTGATTGCTCTGGATAAGAAAAGCTATATTCCCCTGAAGTATTGTACAAATTTAATCTTTCTAAGGACAATGATGACAATCTTCAAAGAAGTGGCTACAAAACTCCTGAAATTTATTTGGAATAATAAACACCCATAAATAGCTAAAGTGGCCCTTATTAAAAAAAATAGGAGGCATAACTTCCTTCAACTTTAAATTGTATTACAATGCAATAGTCATAAAAACAGCTTGATATTGGAATAAAGACAGAACCTCAGATCAATGGATAGACTTGAGTATTGGAGAAAGTTCTCCAGATGATCAATTAATATTTGATAAAGGGGCAAGAAATGCAAAATAGAGCGTGGAAAGTCTCTTCAACAAGTGGTGATGTAACTAGTCAGCCACATGCAAAAAGATGAAATTGACCTCCATCTAACACCATTCAAAAAGGTCAAATAAAATGGATTATAGAGATTGCTATCAGACCTAAAACCATAAGGTATATAGAAGAACACATTGGTAAGACACTTTTAACATTAAAACTAAAGGCATCTACAAGTAGAAAACACCACTGTCCAAACACGTGGAAGCAGAGGTAAACAAATGGGACTACATTATACTGAGAAGCTTCTTCACCTCAAAGGCCACACACAGAATGGGAGAAACTATTCACCCAATACCCATCAGATAAGGAGCTAATATCAAAGATATACAAGTTACTGACAGAACTTAAGAAAAATAACATCTAACCCAATCAAAAATGGGAAGAAGAAATGAACAATTACTTGCTCAAAGGAGAAATACAGATGGACAAAAGGCATATGAAAAAATGTTCCACGTCCCTAATCATAAGGAACTTGCAAATCAAAACAAAAATGAGGTATCATCTCATGCCACAGAAACTGCCACACATCACAAAGAACAAGAACAGTATTGCTAGAGAGGATATGTGTAAGAGATATATTGCTGGTGGGAGTGACATCTAGTTCAACCTTCCTGGAAAAAATATGGATATTCCTTAAAAAACTGGAAATTGAGTTCCTGTGTGATCTTGCTATACCACTCCTAGGGGTATATTCGAGGAACACAAAAACACAATACAAACATGCCTCCAGCACACCTATATTTATTGCAGCTCTATTTACAATACTCTGAATCTGGAAACAACCCAGAGGCCTGACAACAGTTGAGTGGATAAACAAACATTTGTACATATACACAATGGAATACTATTCATCTGTCAGGAAAAATGAAGTCATGAAATTTTCCTATATATAGATGGACATGGAAATTATTATTCTGAGTGAAATAAGTCAGAGGGGGGAATATAGACACAGAATAGTCCCACTTATTTGTGAGATTTTTCTTTTTGTTTTTTTTTGGGGGGGGCACATCTGTTTGATGCTCAGAGGTTACTCCTGGCCATGTGCTCAGAAATCACTCCTGAC
This sequence comes from Suncus etruscus, assembly GCF_024139225.1. Lineage (NCBI taxonomy): Eukaryota > Metazoa > Chordata > Mammalia > Eulipotyphla > Soricidae > Suncus > Suncus etruscus. The sequence goes on from NC_064854.1 coordinate 78,390,222, forward strand.
TTGGGGGGGTTCATATGGGACACCGGGGGATTGACCCACAGTTCATCCTAAGCTTACCTCTAGTACCACCACTCCGGCCCTCATCTGTGAGATTTAAGAAAAATAAAAGACAATATGGTAACAATACCCATAGACAATAGTGATGAGAGCTGGAAGGATCAGCCCACAATATCAAGCTTACCAAGATTGGTAAACACAGTTAGAGAAATAATTGCACTAACAACTGTCATGAAAATGAAAGTGAGAGAGATAAATAACAATGCTTGTCTTCAAGACAGGCAGGAGTTTGGGAAGGGGGAATATAGGACATAAGTGGCTGAAGGTTCCACTGGTGAAGGGTGTGTACATTTTATGACTGAAACTCAATTATGATCTTGTAACATGCTTGTAACCATGATGCTTAAATAAAGATATTAGGGGGGGAAAAGAACTCAGTGCTGAAAGTCAATAAACTAAGATAAGGCACCTCTTCATTAACAATAGTGCAAATCAGAGTGTCAAAAAAGGAATTGAGAGGGGCCAGAGAGATAAGCACAGTGATAGGGCATTTGCTTGCAAGCAGCCGACCCAGGATCATCGGTGGTTCGAATCCTGGCATCCCATATGGTCCCCCGTGCCTGCCAGGAACAATTTCTGAGCACAGAGCCAGGATTAACCCCTGAGCGCTGCCAGGTGTGGTCCAAAAATCAACCCCCCCAAAAAAAAGTGAGAGAGAGGGAGAGAAAGGGAGAGACAGAAAAGCAATTTGCCTGCCCTAGCAAAGCAGGCATGGAAGGAAATTGGAAGACTTTGGTGACAAATAGGGTGCACTGATGAAGGAGGCTGTACATTGCTATGTTTTTTTGTTTGTTTGTTTGTTTTTTCGGGCCACACCTGTTTGATGCTCAGGGGTTACTACTGGCTAAGCGCTCAGAAATTGCCCCGGGCTTGGGGGGATCATATGGGATGCTGAGGGATCGAACCACAGTCCTTCCTTGGCTAGGGTTTGCAAGGCAGACACCTTACCCCTAGTGCCACCTCACGGGCCCCACATAGCTATGATTTAAATCCAACAATGAACAATATTTTTAGTCACACTGCTTAAATAAAGCAATTAAAAAAAGAAAGAAAGAAATGATGGCTGGAGAGATAGCATCTGGCAGGGCATTTGTCTGTGTGCAGCTGACCAGGTTTTGATCACTGACATTCCATCCCAGCCAGGTCTCTGGAGCCTGCCAAGAGTGATTTCTGAGTACAGAGCTAGGACTAACCTTTGAGCACCATGGGTGTCTCCTAAACAAAAGAAAACAAACAAACAAACATAAAGAAATAATCTCTACCTTAAAAATAATTTTTTTTGTGGTTTTTGGGTCACACCTGGCAGTGCTCAGGGGTTATTCCTGGCTCCAGACTCAGAAATTGCTCCTGGCAGGCACAGGGGACCATATGGGGCACCAGGATTCGAACCGATGACCTCCTGCATGAAAGGCAAACGCCTTACCTCCATGCTATCTCTCCAGCCCCCTTAAATATAATTTCTACCTCAAGTATTAAAGAGAAGCTTCAATGGTCTCATGATAATTGAATAGTACACATAAAACACACAATAACTATAAGTAATGGGTGACAATATAATCAATGAAGCTATAAAATATCTTCCTCCTTTCACATATATTAAGCTTGCAATGTCAATAGAGATTTAATATTTTGAAACATTATAAGATAGGAAATGACCATAAATGGTCTGTTTAGTCTTAGTTGAAGATATTCAGTGCCCATAGGCATGAAATATATGCAAATTATTCTTGAAAAAGTGACATGTTTGTTCTGCTCATAGGTATCTCTTGTAGAATATGATCAGATTTTTAATAATCTCCTTTAGAGAAAATGGTTGGGTTTGGAGTACAATCTCGAGCCAAATGAGAAATACATATATATATTTATATATGTACTTACATATATATATATTTACTTTTTGGGGGGTGGGGGATTTAATACTATACAGAAAATTCTGCTAATGTTTCTCTTTATAGAACCTATTTAACCTTTCCATTATTTACAATCATTCGGGCTTGTATTTTTCCTACATTACCCATTATTATATAAATTAGGGATGAACATATTTATTAGAAAAACATTAATATTTTGCTTTATCATGTAGAATTTTTATTAAACATAGCAATTATTTTCCATAAATAAGACTTCCAATTGGCTAATTATGCTTGGTGCTGTGCTACCAGTCATTATTAAATGAACTGGTATTATTAAATGCTTTTGGTATAAATACACAGAAGTTACTGAACCATTGTTTGCAATGGATATCACTTTTACTTTACATGTATTTTTTGTGCTGTCACAATTCATGAATATCAGTAAAATTTCTGAGCTATAAATAACAGTATAATTACTCATTATTTTAGTACTTTAATCTAGTTGATTTTGGGATTTATTTCACTAGTACAAGCTGAACTATGGCTATTTGACAGAGTATTATAGTTTTTTCGATTCAGTAAACAAATATAAACTCACACGTGTGTGTAACATTCCAGAACTACTTCACTCACTACTGATTAAAGAATTAGTTCATGTTCTGGAATTCAGAAATTTGAAAGAATCAAACAAACTGGGGAAAGAGTGTAAGGAATAAAAAGACTGTAACAAATTCTTTTAGTGCATAAAAAGGCTACAGTCATACAGAAACTCTTGTCATATAATTTAAATAAGGTGATGATCTCTTATGGACTTCATATTTTGAATATGATCTCCTTTTCATTCCCCCACATACCTTCCAGCAGTGCTCAGAACTTACTTCTGACTCTGTGCTCTAGGATTAAACTTGGTGTATTTGGGAGATGGTATATTGAGTTGGGAGTAAATTGAGGTTAGCTGTATCAATACAAGTGCTCTACTCCCTGTACTATATCCCTCTGGCCCCAGATAAGTTTTACCCAACACATCAGAGTAGGCTGTTCTCCATTTCTGTCACCTTTATATGTGAAATTAACATCAATAATTTCTATGGGCCTCAAGAAAAACTCTTACTGTAAGTTATCAAGCATTATAGACTACATTTTGCTCCATGTATATGCATTTATAAGTTAGGAGGGATAAAGAGAAAACACAAGAACTTCTGGTAATTATGATGAACATAGAGATGAGTGATTTCTTATCCATGTTACATAAAAATTATACAAGAGCTTCTGGTAATCTAAATTTTATTGTCAAAACTTCATCTACTGAATTTTTTAAATCATCTATATCAACTCAGATTGCCTCAAAATAGGACTCTATTCTTCCTTGATCCCACAACCACATAACCCTTCTAATTTTTTTTAACAAGCAGCCCTATTGAACCCTGAGCTCCAATCTAAGAGTAAAATGGGGTTGGATGATAGGAAGTCCATCATCTTTATGGTTGCTAAAATCAAAGTAATATCTTCTTTATCAATCCTTATTTTTAATAATTTGACATTTAAGCACTGAGTACCTAAGCTTGGTTTTGGTAACACTAATATGAATTAAAATTAAAATTAATATTAATATGACATAATTTATGCTTAAATAAATCTCCATATGCAGGTTCTGTCATATGAATCTCCTGGTAGTAACCAGGGTATATTCCAGACTCTACACTCAGGAATAATTTCAGAATTCTCATGGTCATAAAATCATATGGGGTTCTGAGGATCAAACAATATTTGATTATGTGCAACACAAATGACCTTTCCATAGATTATTGCTACAGCCCTTGTTCTCCACTTAACATTTCTTTATTTGCTTTTGAGCCATACTTGAGTCATTGCTCAGGGGCAACTACTGAGTCTCTGCTCAGGGATCACTTCTGCAGTCCTCAATTGATCAAATGTAGTACTGAGATCAACCACAGTCACAAGCAAGGCAATTACAATGTCATCTAGTCTAATACTGAAAGGAACCCCTAGGTGGGTTTTTAGAAATGTTCTTCAGAAATATCCAACAATGGAAATGTCACTAAAACTAAAGACTACTTTTGTGTTCAGCTTTAAAAAAAACTGCAGACATATAGGATGATGGTAGAACTGTCTTGGCAGCAGTTTATTTAGAAATAACCTAGGTGACCAGTGGAAAATATGTTCAATAATGTGACATAGTCACTTAAGAAAGCCATACCATCATGGGGCTGGAGTGGTGGAGCAAGTGGTAAGGTATCTATCTGCCCGCATTAGCCTAGGACAGACCATTGGTTCGATCCCTTAGCCAGGACTGATTTCTGAATGCATAGCCAGAAGTAACCCCTGAGGCTCACTGGGGCATCGCCCCAAAACAAAACAAAACAAAACAAAAACAAACAAAAAGAAACAAATAAAAAGAGAAGCTATACTATCAGATAATAGTTAATGGTTTAAAGACAATAAGCATAGGATGTAATAAAGCCATTTATTTGCAGCAGTCAACTTTCATTTGATATAATATTCCTCATAAGTATACTGTGCTGCAATTAAAGATCATGACTTGCTACATTTAAAAGAGAAGAAGTGTTATCTGATGAAATGGGGATTTATGATATCCCAAAAGAGTCTAAAATCTATAGCTACATCGACATGTTTTGTGTTGGTTGCAACTTATCTATTATATGCTAAATGGACATAAATGTTTTACTGAACAGTTATCTACAACAGGGTCTGTAAAGTATAAAACCTTTCAGTGAAGGGAAGCAGCTTGGCTTTCTGATCTAGTAGTCCCCAAAGAGGTCTTGTGAAGTGGATGCCCTTTTGAGAGAGATGTATCAACTTCCTGATTTAAGACATGCATTATGAAAAAGAAAAAGTAATTTGCTTAAAATACAAATACAATGTGGTTATTATGTACACTAGCTTGTTATTAGTAAAATATCATTTAACAGTCACAATGTAGTAATATCTTGCAACAATCAACAAATATTTATTAATGTCATGTTTTAAAATGTCCATGGGGCTAGAGCAGTGGCACAGCAGTAGGGCATTTGCCTTGCAAGCGGCTGACCTAGTTCAGATAGTGGTTTGATCAGCCAGCGACCCATATGGTCCCCCAAGCCATGAGCAATTTCTGAGCGCATAGCCAGGAGTACCCCCTGAGCGTAATCGGGTGTGGCTCCCCCAGAAAATGGCCAAAGATTTGTTGATAAGGCTGGGCTTGTTTTGGGGCTTTGTTAAAAGTTATTAGGTGGAACTGAAGTATTCTTTGATTTGACTAAGTGCTCCTTAACAATGTACAGAAATGGTGGCTTTGATTGGACTAATGGCTCTAATCACCAGGCAACTCCTCACAACAATTCAAAGGGTAAGTTGGAAATGTACAGAATTTTGTTGAAGTAGAATGCAGGGCAGTGATGCATCAGGAAAATATACTCTGCTCCTATTCATCTTTTATTATGTAAAATATCCAAGCAGTAAAAACATCAACACATATAAAACCAAGATATTTAGAGGATTTTAATTATTCACGTTGAAGAATTTTCTTTATATTAAATCATATTAATTTTTATTGTTTTACTTGTTTATTGAGCTACAATCTTGCATATTAAGGAGCTTTTCATGATTTGTGCTTTGGGTCACTTGGTATTCAGGAAGTTTTGGATCAAATTGGAATTGAATAAGCAACGTTAAGTATGTCAGTGACTTAAAACCTGCACTATCCCACGAAACCTTTAAAACCTTCAGGTTTCTATTTTGATGAAATTGAAGAAAGTAGACTTTAGAAATCAGTGGCTGGGGCTACATAGAGATTTTTTTCTATATATGAATTTTTAAATAAAAATAGTCTGCATCTAAATACCTAGATAATTTCTTGAAATAATTATTCTGCCCATCTATATATTTTCTACAAATGATGAAAAAACTTTTGTTTGTTGAACCTGATGAATATTGAAGTCTAATATCTCTTCTATTGAATCACCTGAATTTTAACTAATTAATGTGAAGGGGCTAAGTTATACATACTGCTGCATATATAAAATCAAGAGAGCTTGTGTTTTTTGTTTTGGATACTTGTATTTACTGCACTGAACAATCACAATTGAGGTAGTCTAGGCAATATGACCAAAGTTGGCTCAATTAAGTATTAGATGTGTCTGGCACATAACTGAAGCTGGGAATTATGTGGAATAAGGAGTTATAGAAAATAGAGGAAGCCATAAAACCAAGTAATGTTTGAAATGACAAGATATAATCAGAAAGGAATATTCCTGCAGCCACCTCAAAACAAAGGCTAGATCCCAAATGGAGAGAATTAATTTATGCCCTTTAAGACCAAGGGGGTTAAGATTTGTTTATTGACAACCCCCTAGGAAGAAACTTCAATTTGTACACTCAAATTAAATCAACTTGCATAAGACCTCTATGCAATCTCATTTTTTGAGTTTATAATCTTTTTTTTTCAAGAACCCTATTTTTTCTTTTTTTAAATAATTTTTTTTGACCAAAGTAAATTACAAATCTTTGACAGTAATATTTGAAGTACATAGTGACATTGAATCATGGGTAGTAACACTACCAGTGATGTCCTCCCTCTACCCCAGTTCACAGAATCCCCTTCCTCTGCCCCTTGGACTGCGAGTATAACTGGTCCCCTCTATATATAGCTTGTTGAAGATTGGATATTGATTCTGTTGTTGTTGCCTATGGTTTTGGTATTTAAGTCTGATCCTTTTTTATTACTACTCAACGTTTGTTTCTGGTACCATCCATTTTCCCCCTCGATTTATGAGGCAGAATAAGATGATTCAAGTTATGTGGTTCTGTCTGAAAAAAAAAAATAGAAAAAAAAACAACAAACAAAAAACCAGAGGAGTTCGTCTAGAGGTTATAATATCAATTTAAAAAGAAGAAAGGGGGAAAAAAGAAGAGGAACATAAAAAAAAACAGAAAACAAAAAACAAAAACCTACAACATAAAAATAAACAAAACAAAAAAGGTAACAAAAATCAAACAAAATACCAAAACCAGCAACTACAAAATAGCACCACAGAAACAAATACAATCAAACAATAAAAAAGAGATAGAGAAAAAAAGAAAAAAGAAAAGAAAGAAAAGAAAAATGGAAGGAGGGCTGGTGCAAGGTTTTTTTGTTTTTGTTTTTGTTTGTTTTTATTTTCATAGGCACAGTAAATATTATGAAAATTAGAAAGGGAATTCCCTTGGCCTAAAATATAAAGGGTTTCTCTGCCCTTGAAACATACTACATTTTTCTTTGATATTTTTTTCTTGTAATAGCTTTACCTGAAAAATTTTTTTCTGTACAAGTGGTAAAAACCTGGGTAATCTTGCCTCTAGATGACAACCACAAATTTCTGAAAAACTACATGGTAAGGAGAAGATCTTAGTTGGTGCAGAACAAGTGGATCTCTGGTGACGCTTGACTCCTTAAGGAAATTGGCAGAATTGCATTGTATACACCAGGTTGAAGCTCAATCAGATTTTTATCACTCCATACATCTTTAAGCACAGAGCCCACTAACTAAAGCTTCTATTTTTGTACATTGTTAAAACTTTGATGCATGGAAACTTTTGGCACAGTAAAGATATTTTTCATACCACTTGGTTTGGGCTACCATATTTTAAAGTTAGAATAAATAGAGATGCTAAATTATCAGATTATTTTATTTTAGGACCATAACCATTGGCATTCAGGGGCTACTCCTGACTCTGTGCTCAGAAATCACTTTTGACAAGCTTGGAGGACCATATGGGATCTTGCAGATCGAACCCAGGTCAGCCATATGGAAGACAAATGTCTACCCCCTGGGCTATCACTCTGGCAGAAACATCAGATTTTCTTGGAAAAAAATGTTAGCACTTCTTAGTCATTTATCTACTTACCACATAGTTGAAAAAAAGAGATTTGGTTTAGACAGAGCACACTGCCATTTCCCAGATGTCAGTGTTCCTATCATTCCTTAAAGATTAACTTGATAGGGGCTGGAGCGATGGCGCTAGAGGTAAGGCGTCTGCCTAGGACATGACACTGAGAATAAAGGCATCTTCAAGGAAGAAACATCAAGTCTAAAGAAGTGGAAATGGAGGGGCTGGAGCAGTAGTGCTAGAGATAAGGGGTCTGCCTTGCAAGTGCTAGCCTAGGACCGACCACAGTTCAAACCCCCTGTGTCCTATATGGTCCCCCCAAGCCAGGAACGATTTCTGAGCGGATAGCCAAGAGTAACCCCTGACCATCAATGGGTGTGGCCAAACACAAAACAAACAAACAAAAAGAATAACTTAATAATAATAATAATATGTGGGGCCGGGCGTGGCGCTGGAGGTAAGGTGCCTGCCTTGCCTGCGCTAGCCTTGGACGAACCGCGGTTCGATCCCCCGGCGTCCCATATGGTCCCCCAAGCCAGGAGCGACTTCTGAGCGTATAGCCAGGAGTAACCCCTGAGCGTTACCGGGTGTGGCCCAAAAACCAAATAATAATAATAATAATAATAATAATAATAATAATAATAATAATAATATGTAATGATGTAGATTTTTGACTCCTTAAGCATATTGATGAACAATTTGTTAGGTATGTTTTTCACTTATGCTAGAATTAAGCTTTATCAAAAATCTAATATCAAATACATGATTTCAACTAAATTTACAGTTTTTTATAATTTCAACTGAAATTACTCTTTTTTTTTGTTTTGGTTTGGTTTTGGTTTTTTGTTTGTTTTTTTGGCCACACCCATTTGATGCTCAGGGGTTACTCCTGGCTAAGCACTCAGAAATTGCCCCTGGCTTGGGGGGACCATAATGGACGCTGCGGGATCGAACTGCAGTCCTTCTTGGCTAGTGCTTGCAAGGCAGACACCTTCCCTCTAGCACCACCTCACCGGCCCCTGAAATTACTCTTCATGGTAAATCATTGAAATTGTTCTTTAGTGGTTTCTGTTTTTGCAATATATTAAATCTTTGTGTGTCTTTGATGATATAATCTATCTTGTTTATTTTATTTATTATTTTATTATAATAATATATTGTTATTTATTTATTTATTTATTTATTTATTTATTTATTTATTTATTTATTTATTTTCAGGTCATGCCCAGAAGTGCTCAGAGCTTACTCCTAGCTCCTCATTCAATCCTAGAGGGCTTGGGGGACCATATGTTATACCAGTGATCAAACCCATGTGGGCCAAATGCAAGAGAACCCTACCTAGTTTAAACCCTCATCCCATATCTGAAGCTCTGATTATATATGATTTTATTTGTCCAATCATATAGTTTCTTTTTAAGAAATGTTTGCAGTTTTAAACAAATCTAATGAGGAAAATTACTGGAATGTTGAGATGTCCTGACATCAATTTTTATAAATATATGATGCAACATATTTCAATTACTAATTGCATCCTTTAAGTTATCTTGGAAAACTCATGATTCAATGAGTAATGAAGTTGTTAGAACTCTTTATGCTAATGATAAAGTAGTTAATGTAAATATTTTAAATATAAATAGATTTTTTTTTTTTAGTTTTGGGGCCACATCCAGTGACACTTAGGGGTATTCCTGGCTATGTGTTCAGAAATCACTCCTGGCTTGTGGGACTATAGGTGATGCCGGGGGTCAAATCCTGGTCTATTCTGGGTCAGCCGAGTGCAAGGCAAATGCCCTACCACTATGCTCTGGTCCCAAATAAATGAATTTCTTAAGCCAATAATTTACTTTTTATTGAAATGAACTTAAATTCATTAAAAAAGCAATGCATATAATGAGCAATAATGAATAATTTAGGTGTATATTGTTTATTTTGTGGTAGAAAATTTGTCAATATGGTCACAGGGAAGATAAATTTTCACACATTTTAAATAAGCTTTTAAAATGAACAAAAATAAATATTTTGTGTCATCTGTGAAGAATATAAATTCCAATCTCAACCACTCTGTAGGGCTAAAGACACACCTAAAAAATCATTCTCCTAAATTGTGTTTTCTTATGCCTAAAATAATTTCTTCCTCAAATAGTCTCAGGCATCAAAATATGAATTTTTATATTAGGAATGTTAGAGATTAACACAACAATGGCAGAGAGATAATAAAGCATGTAAAGTATTTGCCTTGCATGTAGGCAACCCGAGTTCAATCACTATCACTTCATATGGGCTCTGAGTAAGCTCTGAGCACAGAGCCAGAAATAAGTCCCATCAGATGTGATCCAATAAATAAATAAATAAAACTAAAGTATGCCTTCAAAGACAAATGCTTTTTAACTTTAAAGCTTGAATATAGCATTGCTAGGGGTCCTCAAACTTTTTAAACAGGGGGCCAGTTCACTGTCCCTCATACCATTGGAGCGTCTGACTATAGTAAAAACAAAACTTATGAACGAATTCTTATGCACACTGCATATATCTTATTTTGCAATGAAGAAACAAAACAGATACAAATACAATATGTGGCCCACGGTCCATAGTTTGAGGACCACTGATATGCTCCAATTCCATATAACACTTGCCTAAAACTACTTTCAGTTATCTTAGATGTAAAAATAAATATGTCAGACAAGAGCAAAAAATCTGCATCAAAAGTAAATTCAAACAATATTTAATTCACTGTTTATGCATGCAGAGGTCCAAAGATAGCAATAAAATATAACTAAATTGTAGAATAAATGTAAGATAATACCTCTAGTCCAAATAATAACTTTCTGCAAATTCAATCACATCATTCCCATTGTATAAGACATAAGAGAATTGAATTAGAATTTGAGAGTGAGTCACTAAGTAAATAATGTCATTAAAATGAATAGGACAGGTTATCATATACATAATTTTATAACTGATATTGAATTTGTTGGTAACTGTAGTGCTGTACTCAAAATCATTTCTGTAGATTCTAAGTATCATATACAAAAGCTTATACTAAACATATAGCTTTAACTAATAGTGACATTCTTTTTTTAAATCTTGTCTAGCTTTCCAGATTATTCTGCCTTATAATGTATTAGAGCAGAACACAGATTATTTTAAGTCAAAGAAATAATCCTTCACTTTTTTCTTGGATTTTTTCCCCTTGTTTTATTTTCCTTCTTTCTTCAAGCAGAAAATAAATCTCTGTGTAAAATAAACCACTCCTTAATCATCATACACTGGGATGAATGATTTATAAGCTAACTCTGCTTAGCTTATTTAAATTAGTTGTCCAAATAAAGAATTTCAAGAATCTCTTTGTCATGTGTACTCTTCCCAGATAGATATTTCTTGCTTTGTTGTCTAAAAACTATATACACAGGCTGTTTGGGTTATTTTAATATGTTCCATACTGAATGACTTTCAAAGTTCACAAAAGTTAATTTGTTATTCTCTTTCTAACCTCTTTTATCAGTTTCATTTTGGGTCTGACCAAAAGCACCAAAAATGGAAATCTTTGAAAATTTCCCCTACACTTTCTTGTTATCCATCAGAAAAACTTTCAGATAACTTGCTATGTTCTGGTTATTTTAAATGTATATTTTTCTTACCAGTTCATTGACATAACAGTAGTGCTTTAAAAAACAAAGATATCAGTCAATTTAGATTTCAAACTATTTGTTAGTCTTTATGTCCAATAACACTAGTTTCCAAGACAATTAACACATCACAGCTAGCACAAAACTGAAATCACTAGTTCTAATTAGCTTCTAAACATCAGAACAGTGAATCTCATTTTACATTTCTCATACTTAAGAAGTTAAGAATGTAATCAGAGAGGACAAGAATAAATCTTTTACCAATTATTAATTTTTACAGTATAAGTGAAATATAAGTAAAATAAATAAGTAGCATATTAATGTTTTCTCAAAAATAGCATGAAAGTTCACTTAAAAACATTACTGTTTCCATTGCATCTTAAAGTTATTACTTGTATATTGAAATAACTGATTCTATTTTGTGCAGCGATTGGTTTGGGAAAGTATAATAATAAATGGACTGCATCTTTCATCTGTTTTTGCTTATATTTCATTGTAGAGTGACCAAACAATTGTTAATAACTTCGCCTCCTTAGTTCAGCCTCTCAGAGCAAACTAAACAGGCTGCAAAGAATGAAAGAGGCTAGATCTTAATTTCTTGAGTTTAATTCTTACAGGATAGCAATGACTTACATTTTGAATCACAGGCCTTAGGTCTGTTGAGAGGTCCTTACTAGCAGCTCTCTATATGTCATTTCACTTGTACTTTTGTGGCAAATGTCTCAACCCAAAGACAATAGCTTCAGGGGACTGTATTGCCCTCTGTTGTTTCTTTATATTTGCTATTGAAAATCATTCCATTATTTAGCTATCCTGAAACTACCCTAATTTAAGTGTCTTACCTTTTCTTTGTACATATATAGATCTTGACATTCATAGATATTAAAAAAAGACATGATTTTAAAAAATTTGTGGGAAATACGACATTCCTCAATTAATTTTTATTAATATCTTTATACAATTTGATTACAAACATGATTGTATTTGGGTTTCAGTCATATAAAGAACACCTTCCTTCACCAATGCAACATTCCATCACCAATGCCCATATCTCCCACCTCCCTACAACCCCACTGCCTGTATTTGAGACAGGCTTTCTACTTCCCTCATTCATTCACATTGTTTTGTTAGTTGTCAGTGTAGTTATTTCTCTAACTGCACTCACCACTCTGTGGTGAACTTCATATCATGAGTTGAACCTTCCAGCATTCCTTGATTAATTTACTAAAAGAGGATAGCTTTCTCCTTCGTTTTACAATTTTTTCACCTTGCTTCCAATAAGGACATTTGAATATTTTCCCTTTTATACTTATTTGTAATTAAAAATTTACATGGGAAAATAAATTCTTAACACATCAAATTCAAATAAATTATGGTCAGAATCCAAGATCAGAATTGTTTTATAATGTTTAATGTGAAATTACAATTTGATATAAAATTGTGCTAAAATTTAAATTAGAAGAACAATTGGTTAGCAAGTCCTGTGAATTTGCAGATGGTTGCCCTCTCATAAAGCTAATGCCAATAAGGAGCACCACACAATTGGGAGATCACACACATCATATTTAATCTAGGAATATTTAATCTAGGAATCAATTAAAATTTAATCATAGGATGTAACTTTTCCAATGTCAAAGACTTCAAATCATTAAATTTTTCTAAAACTTATTTGACTCATCTAAAATTAGAGACTTTCATAATAAAGTCTCAACCAATATCTTTAATATCCTTCTAGACACAGAAAAAGAATGAAGATGGTCAGAGACTCCTCATTATCTCTTCGCTAGAGTTTTCATATGTCACTTGATTAATCTGCCTCCTAAGGAATGAAGTGAAAAATTCCTTTTCTGTTTCTCTTGAAATTTTCTGAAACTAACATGTTACATGATAACTGGGATTAAATAAACTTGTTAGAGCTTCTGAACTCCAGGTGAACCTTTGTTGTGTTGAACTTCTCTTAGACTTGAATGAGTGTGAAATATTATTTCAATTATGCATTAGCCAAATTTAACTTTATAATCTCCACAAATTCTGCATTCACCTATGCTGACTCATCAATTAAAGACTATTTTCCTGGGGCCAGAGAGATAGCATGGAGGTAAGGCGTTTGCCTCTCATGCAGAAGGTCATCGGTTCGAATCCCGGCGTCCCATATGGTCCCCCGTGCTTGCTAGGAGCAACTTCTGAGCATGGAGCCAGGAGTAACCCCTGAGCAACTGCCGGGTGAGACCCAAAAACCAAAAAAAATAAAAAGAAAAAAAAAGACTATTTTCCTCTGAAGATTATTATTTTTATATTGACTATTCTACATCACAAAATCAATTAATCAAGACTCCATATCAGCATTTCTTATGATTTTGACTACAACAAAGCAAAATTCTGTTTTTATTTTTTTCAAGAGATGTATATGTTTTATGTTAATGCAGTTATCTTTGTTATGTTATTTTTAATCTATTTTTAATTTCCTTTCATATACATATATATTTTTTTTTGAATGGGGAAGCTTCCCAAGCAAGATCCTTGGGTCCTGGAAACACTTTTGATAATTCCCTATGATTCATAATATCCTTGGCTCTGCTCCCCTTTACATTTTTGAGTTTTGATTTTTAGTGCTCATGTAGAGAAGCTTACGGGCTTAGTATTCAGGTATTGTTCTTAGTATTACTTGAGGAACCATGTAGTATCATGTGGAATTAATCAGGGCCTCTGGTGAATGCAACCTATATTCCAGCTACTAAAGTATGACTGAAGAACTAGCATTTACAGAAAACTAAGTAAACAAAACAACAACTATAACTCTGGATAAGTTACATAAATTTTATGGCTTTAGATTGCTTTGTGTTCCACTAAGAAATGTTATAATGTACTACATACAATCTGGGGTTTTTAGGGACAAAGTAATTGTACATAGGTTCTGTTTTATTCTTCTTAATTTTCTTTGACTGTAAGTTCAAAAGTAAGGTGCCAGCAGGGGGATTTTTTCTGAGAACTCTGTTTTTGGGTGATTGTCCTTCCACTGTAACTTTACCTAGTCCTCTTTCTTTGCATCCTTGTTCACATAGTTTTAAAAAAAAGTGTAGGTATAGAGAAAGGTCAACAGGTGATAAAAAATTTTACATTCATTTTCATATTATCATTAACTTCCAATCCTCATTTTCTTTCTTCCATGTTTCTTCCAATAATTAAACCAATTTAAGTCTCAAGAGAATATGCAAAACTCCAATAGTGGTAGATGTTAAAAGAATGCAATCTTCATATATTATTCTAGTCAGTGTCTATGATATGATGTAGCATGATTTTTTATCTTTAGTAATCACGCTATTTTCTAATATGTAATTGTCACTGTATTATCTACAGTAGAAGCTCTTGACTCATGAGTGTTTTTCTACTTTCCCTACTAAAAATTAACCAGTTACTCATAGTTGAAGATGGTAATTTTCATGATGCATTAAGTTATACTTACTCATGCCCTTCTCTCTAACTACTTACAATATTCTCTCTAAATAAAATTTTGTTCCAGTTCTATTGCTAGACTTCTTATGCCATAAAAATTCCACACTTAATTGATTTTTATATGGATTTTCTCAACTCTATAATCAACTTAAGCTCTCTTTTTCGCCACTTTTCCTCTTCCAAATATTACTTAAAAAGTAAGTCTATTTCTTTGGGTGGCATTAATATTGATCCAGTGACTTGTAAATTTTATGATAAATTTAGATATTCTGTTTCTACTAACAATATTCAAGGGAGATATTGCTTAAGTGTTATATAGTCTCCTACTTTGTGATAGAATTTTTAATTTAAAAAAATTAGGGCCCGGAGAGATAGCACAGCAGCATTTGCCTTGCAAACAGCCAATCCAGGACCAAAGGTGGTTGGTTCGAATCCTGGTGTCCCATATGGTCCCCCATGCCTGCCAGGAGCTATTTCTGAGCAGACAGCCAGGAGTAACCCCTGAGCAACACCGGGTGTGGCCCAAAAACCAAAAAAAAAAATTAGGTGACTGATTTTTCTTAAAAAACAATAAAAAGGCATAATAAAATCATGTCAATTTTATTCATAATTCCAAAAATATAAAAAACACAACCAACTATTTATATAACAGTAAAAGTTAACTGTGTTACATTTTAATTTAGTTTAGTTTTGTTTTTTGAGCCACACTGAGTGATGCTCAGGGCTTACTCCTGGTTCACACTCAGAAATCACTGCTGGCTCTGGGGACTATATGGGATGCTGGGGATCAAAGGGGCATCTGTCCTGGGTCAGCCACATGCAAGGCAAAAGCCCTACCACTGTGCTACCAATCTGGCCCTGTGATACATTCTTAAAAGAGAGCTTATATAGTCTTATAATAACACACTAAAATAAACATCAATGTGAATAAATGCTAAGTAAAGTAGGCAGATACAAAATACCACTTTTATGAGTTTATATAAAAAATAAAAGTGTAGCCCCCAAAATACCCCCCAAAACAAAACAAACAAAACAAGAATTAAAACACAACCCAAATCCAGACTGTGATTACTGAAGTAGAGGTAGAGGAAAAGTCACTAGTAAAAGGTCATTAGTACATTATTAAAATACCCTAAGTTTTAATTTTGGTGATAGTTATGTGACAAGCATTTCATTGCTTTTGCAAGTTCTTACAACTATACTCTAAATGTATAAAATCTATTGTATGTAAATGATTTAATAAATAAGAAAGTGATTAATAAGAAGTAAAACTTCAATGATGTATCTAATTTTGAGTGAATCTAAATAAATATATTCAACAGTCACTACTGTATTTTTAAAAAAATGCTCTAATTCATTGACATTTAGAATTTTCTTCTTTTAAGAACCCAATAAAATTTTCTTACAATGATTTATTTTAGGGAAGAAAAGTCATGTTAAGTAATTACCTTCCTTTGTTTTCTTAATTCTGTAATTACTTAAATAATATCTAAAAATAACAATATTTAAATATCAGCTTGCTTAATTGACAGATTGGCTCTAAGGATCATCTAGTCTTGAAATAACATATTACTATTTAATTTTTGGTAATTGCAAGATGATTTCTTTTTACCTCTCACAGTGTTGTCATCATATTAATAATTCAGAAATACTATATAGAAAAAAGAGTACTAGAAACTCTAAGAAAGAAATAATATTCATATACAAGAAACTAAGTATCAGGATTAGAAATACTTGTAAAAGAATGTTCTAAACAGCAATTCTCATACCTTTGTGTTTGGGTGACATAGCTGTTACCATAAGCCTCATAGGTCTGGTCATCATATTCACCCCCATAGCCATCATCATATCCCTAAGGCAGAAAATAGAAGAAAGACCTATTAATAATAAATCTTATTAATATCTTATCAGTTAATAAAAATTTGGGGAAGTTTAGGGCACATCCGGTGACTCTCAGGGGTGAGAGATTTCTGGCTATGCGCTCAGAAATCGCTCCTGCCTTGGGGGACTATATGGGATACCGGGGGATCAAACTGTGGTTTGTCCTAGGCTAGCACACACAAGGCCTTATCACTTGTGCCACTGCTCAGGCCCAGTTAATACAATTTTATATGATATTACTTGGTTGAGTTCTATGTTTGCTTAGCCTGTATCACTTCCTTGTATATTAATTATATCAATATAAACTTGAATATTTCATGAATCTGATAGTAGAGTTTTATTATTGAATTCAGCATATTACTAAAGAAGTATTTATTTAGAAGTTTTATATATAGAGGTAAATACAATTCAAGAAATTCAAAATAAATTTTTATTTTGAAAATACTAAGCGTAGATGAAAACAAGCATGATAATCTATTGATGATAAATATGGCCTAATACTTGATAAAATTCCACAAGATATTTTTTATCTCCCTTTAATTATAAGTAAACATAATAAAGTTTGAGGGAGAGAGTGGTTGGTGTTCCTAAAGATGCTCTGAAAGGTCTTATTCCTGGCAGTGATTAAGGGATTAAGTGATCATATGCAGTACTTGAAATCAAACCAGGGTTAACTACTTGATAGATTTATATTTTGGGGGGCTAAATTGACAACAGGTGATCCTCAAAGCTTACTTCCCATATCTGTGCTCAGGGGATTGAAATGGGTGCCTGGGGCTTGAAACTGGGTCACTGCATCCAAGGTTTTGTCTGTTTTAATATTCTCAGTGCTTTTGAATGAATTGCTTCCTTTTAAGCTAGCACAATAAACTCTAAGAAAAGTATGGCCATACGACAGATAGGACTGGTAACCAGCAGTGGAGAAAGTGGCTTTATTAATCAGAATAGCCAGTTTGAACTCAGGTTACTGTGTCCAGAGAAGAGTGTGGTCACAAGTCAAACATAAAGATCCACAACAACATCCTCTTTGACTGAGAAGAGCCATTTTTACTACAGAAACGTACAACCCTAAGAAAAGAAAAAAGACAGACTGTCTCCTTTGCTCATGACCACACATTTCTTCTAGTCAGAGTCCTAACAACACCACAACACTGTAAAGGTCACAGTGGGAAAGTAATACAGAGCCTCACCACATGTAGTGAACAAAGATGGTAGATCTAAAGACCCATCTTCTATCTATCTATCATCTGTCTGTCTGTCTGTCTATCTATCTATCTATCTATCTATCTATCTATCTATCTATCTATCTATCTATCTATCCAGACTCTTTGATAAAACCTTTTGACAGAAAATGTTGAGGTTCAAAGGACTCAAAGAATCCATGGAAGAGGGCAGGGAAGGTGGCGCTAGAGTTAAGGTGTCTGCCTTGCAAGCGCTAGCGTAGGACGGACTGCGGTTCGATCCCCCGGTGTCCCATATGGTCCCCCCAAGCCAGGAGCGATTTCTGAGCGCATAGCCAGGAGTAACCCCTGAGCGTCAAACGGGTGTGGCCCAAAAATCAAAAAAAAAAAAAAAAAGAATCCATGGAAGAGACAACCAATAATACTCAAGATGATATGAGAGTATAAATGAGAAAGTGTCAACAAATAAATAACAGAACTGAAAAACTCAATATTTGAAATAAAAATCTCTCTGGAAGTCCTCACCAGCAGTGTATCTGCTGTTGAAGATAGAAGCAGTGAGCCATAATATAAGCTATATAATATTTCCTTAAGACAGAAGAAGTTGGAAAGAATCACAAAATAAACAAAGAGAAGATTGCAAAAGTCCTCAAAAGAAGAAACAAATGACATCAGATATTTCAGATAAATTGAACAGAAATAAAATAAGAATGATTGGGATACCATAAAAAAAGGAGTAAAACCCCGGCAAAGAAGCAGCAGTCAAGAGCATCATATATGAGAACTTCCCAGAATTAAAGAGTTTATACATATATATTCTGAATGTAATTGCCAGCTAAAAATAAAATTATCCCAAGGCACATTCTAGTCATAATGATGAAAGCAACAGATAGAGAATACTGAATGCAGCAAGATAAAAAGAGAAATTATATACAAATCAGAATCTTTTACATTAAGAAATGGATTTATCACAAGCAACCCTCCAGGCACAAAGTCGGGGTGCAATCAAGTGACAAATTTCAATGAAATGAATGCCTCATCAAGAATACTTCACCCAGAAAAACTTTTATTCAGGTTTGAATAAACAACACCTTATGAATAAAAAAGATTTAAGGAACGTGATAGACTCAAGGCCTACCATAAAAGAGTAAATGAAGGGTCTAGTTTAAGGCAAGATAAGCACCACAAACACACCAAACTTTTAAAAACTGATGGTACAAAATCCCATGACAATATTCTCTCTCAAAGTCACTGGACTATATGCACCAATTAAGAGACACAGATGTTCAAAATAAATCAGAAAATTTAATTCAACATTGTGAGCCTGCAAAAATCACATTTGAATAACTTAAGCAAACAAAGATTCATAATCAAAGGTTAAAAAAACAATCCTATGGCCAACAATTCCCTTAAAAAGATATGGGTGGAAATTGGTGGAGAAATAAATAAGGGGAGAACTAAATATCCAAGCCAAAGTCAATAATAATAGAATGAAGGGACCTAAACTTTAACAATCTAAACTATTCTAAGCAGCCTGTTATACTGGTAGGCCAGAGTACAAAGAGTGATGGTATAGGTTACACTCTAGGACCATTAATAGAAGGAGGTTGACACTGGTGGTGGGAAAGGCTCTGACTCATTGTGTATTTCAAAATCAACTATAAAGTATTCTGTTAATCACAACTCCACACACAATCATTGAATTCAAGATGAAATACTTCAGTAGAGTATAGTAATCAAAAAATATATTCTAATCTTACAAAGAATCATTCAAATTGATCTTTATTTTTAGTAATATCTTTATTTAAACACCTTGATTACAAATATGATTGTACTTGGGTTTCAATGATGTAAAAAAACACCCCCCCTTCAACAGTACAACATTTCCCCCACCAATGTTCCAAATCTCCCTCCTCCCCACACCACCCACACCAGTACTCTAGACAGGCTTTCCACTTCCCTCATTCATTCACATTGTTATAATAGTTCTCAGTGTAGTTATTTTTCTAACTGCACTCACCACTCTTTGTGGGGAGCTTCATGTCATTAGCTGGACCTCCAGCCCTCCTCTCTTTGTCTTTTGAGGATTATTGCAAAAATGTCTTTTAGTTTTCTTAAAACCCATAGATGAGTGAGACTATTCTGAAACTACCTCTCTCCCTCTGGCTTATTTCATTCAGCATGATACATTCCATGTACATTCATGTATTGGAATATTTCATGACTTCATCTTTCCTGATGGCTGTATAATATTCAATAGTGTATATGTACCACAGTTTCTTTAGCCATTCATCTGTTGAAGGGCATATTGGTTGTCTCCAGAGTCTGGCTATTGTAAATAGTGGTGAAATAAATATAGGTGTGAGCAAGGGTTTTTTTTTTATTGAATTCTTGTGTTCCTGGGGTATATCCCTAGCCCAGAAGTGGTATAGCTGGATCCTATGGGAGCTCAATTTCCAGTTTTTGGAGTTCCTTTTTCTCCACATTCCCATGAGCACTGCTTGTTCTCATTCTTTGTGATGTGTACCAATCTCTGTGATGTGAGATGATACCTCATAGTTGTTTTGATTTGCATATCCCTGATGAATAGTGATGTGGAGCATTTTTTCATGTGACTTTTGGGCATTTGTATTTCTTTTTTTTTTTTTGTCAAAATGTTTGTCCATTTCTTCTCCCCATTTTCTGATGGGATTACATGTTTTTTTTTTCCTGTAAAGTTCTGCCCTGTGTATTTTGAATATTAGCCCCTTGTCTGATGGTTATTGGGTGAATAGTTACTCCCACTCAATGGATGGCTTTAGTATCCTGGGCACTATTTCCTTTGAGGTGCAGAAGCTTCTCACATTAATGTATTCCCATCTGTTTATCTCTGCTTTCACTTGTTTGGAGAGTACAGATTTCTTCTGAAAGATACCGTTAGTCAGGGCCGGCGAGGTGGCGCTAGAGGTAAGGTGTCTGCCTTGTAAGTGCTAGCCAAGGAAAGAACCACGGTTTGATCCCCCAGCGTCCCATATGGTCCCCCCAAGCCAGGTGCAATTTCTGAGCGTGTAGCCAGGAATAACCCCTGAGCATCAAAAGGGTGTAGCCCAAAAAACCAAAAAAAAAAAAAAAAAAAAAAGAACTTAAAAAAAAAAGATACCTTTAGTCTTAGTGTCATGGAGTGTTTTCCCTATATGTTATTCTATATACCTTATGGTACCAGGTCTGATATCAAGGTCTTCAATCCATTTGGATTTTACCTTTGTACATGATGTTAACTGGGGGTCTAAGTTCACTATTTTGCTAGTGGCTAACAAGTTGTGTCAGCACCACTTGTTTTTTTGTTTTTGTTTTTTCTGCCACATCCGTGTGATACTCAGGGGTTACTCCTGGCTAAGCACTCAGAAATTGTCCCTGGCTTGGGAGGACAAATTACCTCTAGTGCCACCTCATCAGCCCTAGACTTGTTGAAGAGGCTTTCCCTGCTCCATTTAGGGTTTCTTGCTCCTTTATCAAAACTTAGGTAATTGTATGTCTGAGGAACATTCTTTCAGTACTCAACCCTATTTCACTGATCTGAGGGTCTGTCTTTATTCTGATAACCTGCTGTTTTGATAATTATTGCTTTGTAATACAGTTTAACGTTGGGGAAAGTAATGCTTCCCATATTTCTTTTCCCAAGGATTGCTTTAACTATTCGAGGGTGTTTATTGTTCAAAATGAATTTTAAAAGTGTTTGATCCACTTCTTTGAAGAATGTTATGTGTATCTTTAGAGGAATTGGTTTAAATCTGTATAATGGTTTTTGGAGTATTCTCATTTTAATGATGTTAATCATACCAATAATAGCCAGGCTCTTTCATAAAATTGAAAAAAAATGACAACACTCCACACAGCTTTTATGAAGCCAACATCACCTTGACACCAAAACTAGACAGAGATCCTGACAAAAAAGAAAATTACAGACCAAAATCCCTGATAAATACAGATGCAAAGGTCCTCAACAAAATCCTGGCAAATACAATCCAATGCCTCATCAAGATGATCAATCACTATGATCAAGTAGATTTCAACCCAGGAAAACAAAGATGGTTTTACATCCATAAATATATCAACATAATACACAACATCAACAAGAAAAATAAAAATCACATGGTCATATCAATAGAAGCAGAGAAAGCATTTGATAAGGTCCAACATCCATTCTTAATAAAAACTCTCAGCAAGATGGGAATAAAAGGAACCATTCTCAATATAGTTAAGGCCATCTACCACAAGCCAATGACAAATATTATCCTCAGTGGTGAAAAACTAAAAGCATTCCCTCTAAATTCTGGTACAAGACAAGACTGTTCGCTCTCACCACTCCTCTTCAACATGGTACTGGAAGTACTTGCTATAGCGATTAGGTAAGAAAAGGATATCAAGGGCATTCAGATAGGAAAGGAAGAAGTCAAGCTTTCAATGTTTGTTGATGATATTATACTCTACTTAGAAAATCCTAAAGACTCTACCAAAAAGCTGCTAGAAACAATAGATTCATATAACAATGTGGCAGGCTACAAAATTAACACACAGAAATCAATGGCCTTTTTATACACCAATAATAATAGGGAAGAAATGGACATCAAAAAGGCAGTCCCATTCACATTAGTGCCACACAAACTCAAATATCTTGGAGTCAACTTGAGCAAAGACGTGAAGGACCTATACAAAGAAAACTATAAAACCCTGTTCCAAGAAATTATAGAGGGCACACGGAAATGGAAACATATACCTGACTCATGAATTGTCATGATTAACAAAAATTAATATTTTAATCAACATGGGAAATTTGAAATATATATATCTTTGGATCCACAGATGCAGCATGTAGCTGACCTGGATTTGATCCTTTGTACCCTGTATAATACTCTAAGGAGTGATCCCTGAGCAGAAAAGCAAGAGTAATCCCTGAACTTTACTTAGTGTTAACCTGAAATAAAAATAAACAAAATATCAAAATCAGACATTAATTTATTGCTTTTATATTTAATTTACCTTCCATATAAAGCTATTTGATAAATGATAGTAGAGTTAGATTATTTCTTTTTTACATTAATTATTTATGTCCCATATGTATTGGGGGGAGATATGTTGGGCCGCAGAACAAGCTATTATTCTATTTATTTTTTTTTTTTGTTTTGGGGCCACACTAGGTCTGTCCTAGGCTAGCGCAGGCAAGGCAGACACCTTACCTCTAGAGCCATCACTCCAGCCCCACAAGCTATTATTTTTAATGTTATTTTACATAATATATTTAGTTAATTTTAATTCCTCATTTTACACTTTGTTAAGGATTTAGATATTTCAGAATATTCTATCATATTTTAAATATGGTAAACTATTTTACATATGAAACATTTTAATAATCTCTTTTTGAGGGAGGGGCCACATTTGACTGTGCTAATTCTAGATATTTTCAGTTATGGAAAATGTTTTATCCAATTATGTCCATAAAAAGAGGGGGGGGCAGAAAGAGAGAGTAAGACAGACTCCTTATGTATAGAAAAGAGAACACAGGTTTCTCCAGAGGGAAGAAAACAGAATAAATATCTCAGGTTGAGAAGTGGATAAGTCCTTACACAAATAAGGTCAGGTACTAGGCAAGGAAGTTCACTTTCTCCACTTTTATTCAACATATATTAGAAGTCCTAAAAAAAAATCACCTTCCTAGTAAGATAAGGAAATCAAAATAATCCAAATTTAAAAAAAGAAGCCAAATTATTTCTATTTGCAGATTACCTGATGGTATACATGGAAGAGCCTGAGGAGTCCAAAACAAAGCTCCTAGAAACAATAAACCAATACAACAAAGTGGATTGCTCCAAAATCAATACATTAAAAATTTGCATTCCTTTATAGAAATAATTATTCACAAGAGAAAGAGATCAAATAATATATTCCATTTAAATTATTGTCCAAAATAATCATGTACCAAGGGTCAACCTAATAAGAGAGAAGAAGAACCTATACCTGGAAAATTCAAAAAAAAATATTGAAGAAGTAAGGAGTGGAAAATCATTCCATGCTCATAGAATAGAAGAATCAATATCTTTTCTAAATGACAATATTATCTAAACTACTATAAAGAGTCAGTGCAATTGCTATTCAAATTCAAATAACATTTTTCAAGAACTTTATGTTTTAAAGAAGTTTATTTATTTAGTTAGTTAGTTAGTTAGTTATTGGTTTTTGGGCCAAACCCAGCAATGCTCAGGAGTTACTTTTGGCTCTGTGATCAGAAATCACTCCTGGCAAACTCAGGGAACCATATGGAATGCCAGGAATCAAACCGGTTCTCCTGGGTCAGCTGCATGCAAGGCAAATTATTTACCACTATGCTAACTCTCTAGCCCATCTTCTTCAATGACTGAACAATCAATGATAAAGTTTGTGTGGAACCATAAAATACATAGATAGCCAAATCCAGTAACATACACCCAAGATAATGGTAAATATAAATGGCATACCTGACTATCAATTAATCTTTGATTAAGAGCCAAGAGCTTGAAATAGAATTAAGACAGACTCTTCAACAAATGGCATCGGAACAATTGGATAGCCATGTATAAGAAATTAAAGATCTATCCATATCTCACGTATTACACAAAAGTCAATTCAAATTGAACTAAATACCTTGAGATTAGATCTAAATCAATGATGTTCTTTGAGGAAAACATAGGCAGAACACTCCAAGACTTTGACATCAAAGAAGTCTTCAATGATAGGATGTCAATGATGAAGGATATAACTTTAAATATGAATAAATGAGACTGCATCAAAATAAAATGTTTATGTTTGGCAAAAGAAACATGGGCTAAAAATTAGAAAACAGCTAACTGAGTGGGAGAGCATTTTTGCACTCAATTCATCAGATATAAGTTTGATATCTAGGATACCCAAATTACACACAAAGGTTAACTTCCCCAAAACTCAAAAACCATCAAATAGTGGAGAGAAGAAATAATCAGGCACTTCTCTGAGGAAGACCAAAATATGGCCCACAGGCACATTAAAAATACTCATCTTCACTTATCATTAAAGAAATTCAAATCAAGACAACAATTATATATCATCTTATGTCAGTGAGGATGGAACATATAAAAAATACTGGAACTATCTCTGTTGGTGGGATGTAGTGAGAAAGAAACTCGCATCTACTACTGGTGAGAATGCTGCCTGTTCCAACTCCTATGGAAAATGGTATGGCAAGTTCTCAGTAAATGCAAAATTGAGCTGCCTTATCCCTCAGCAATCCTCTTTTGGTTATTTATCCCAGGAAATAAAAACACTCATCTAAAAGGTTGTATGCATACTGCTATTCATTGCAGCATTCAACATAATAGCTAAAATTTGAAATCAACCTAGATGTCCAAAAACAGATGAGTGGATCATGAAGATGTGGTAAACATATACATTGGGATACTACAGAGTTGTAAGGAATGATGTAGCCATGCAATTTGCAGCAACATGGATGGAACTGGATAATATTCTGTTAAATGAAGAAAGCCAGAAGAAGAAGGACAAATAGAAAATAATATTACTTATATGTGATATGTAGAATAGTTGCATGAAGAAATACAGTAATGCAAATGGGAGGTGTCTCAAATACCCTTGGCCCCAGAGTATTGTGAGGTGAAGGAAAGAAAATTAGTGGGGGCCGGGAAGGTGGCGCTAGAGGTAAGGTGTCTGCCTTACAAGCGCTAGCCAAGGAACGACCACGGTTCGATCCCCCGGCGTCCCATATGGTCCCCCCAAGCCAGGGGCGATTTCTGAGCACATAGCCAGGAGTAACCCCTGAGCGTCAAACGGGTGTGGCCCAAAAACCAAAAAAAAAAAAAAAAAAAAAGAAAATTAGTGGAGGAAGAGAAACACAAATATGAAAAGAGAAGGGTCACGGGCCAAGCAGTTTCAGGTGCATTGGCTATGTTTAAAAAAAGAAAAGAAGTAGGCTCAAGGGGCCGGGAAGGTGGCGCTAGAGATAAGGTGTCTGCCTTGTAAGCGCTAGCCAAGGAATGGACCGCGGTTCGATCCCCCGGTGTCCCATATGGTCCCTCCAAGCCAGGGGCAATTTCTGAGCACTTAGCCAGGAGTAACCCCTGAGCGTCAAACGGGTGTGACCCAATAAAAAAAAAGAAAAAAAAAAAGAAGTAGGCTCAAAAGATAGCACAATGGTAGGGCATTTGCCTTGCAAGCAGCTGGCCCAAGATGGAGCCAGGTTCGATTCTGTGTATCCCATATGTGCCCTGAGCCTGCCAAGAAAGATTTATGAGCACTGAGTCAGAAGTAACCCCTGGGCGCTGCCAGGCATGGCTCTAAAAACAAACAATACTAAACTAACGTAGCTAAATATTTAAGCTAAAGTGAACAATGGAATCAAGAGAACCAAACTTTAATGATCTAAATTTTAAATAGGCCAATTGGAAGGCCTATTTATTTAAACTTTAAATAGGCCTATTGGGAAGCCTGGAGTCAAACAGTGCTGGTTTGGATACACTCTGGGAAAATATTGGAGGGATTTGGCACTGGTGGTAGGATTAACCTGATTTACTTTACGTTTAAAACCTAAGTATGAAAGACATTGAAAATCACAGTGGTTTCAGTAAAATTAAATTAAAATAAAAAGAAACAAACATTTTATTGCAAAACATCTCAGCATATTTCTACTAAAAATTATATATGTTTTTATTTATTTATGCTTTTGGATTTTACTGTTCTCTTTCGCCCCCAAATTAATACTATTTTAAATTCAAAATACCTGGAAGTTAAACAGCCTAATACTGAATAACCAGTGGGTCTGAGATGAAATCAAAGAGGAAATAAAAACTTTCCTGGAAACAAATGACAATAGAGACACAAACTATCAGAATCTATGGGACACAGCAAAAACAGTACTGAGAAGAAAATAGCTTTGCAAGCTCACATCCTGAAAGAAGAAGGGGCATACATGAATAGCTTAATGACGCAGCTCATAGAATTAGAAAGTGCTCAAAAAGGGAACCAAAAATAGGGAGACAGAAGGAAATACAAAGCTGAGAGCAAAATCAATGAAGTGGAAACACAAAAAAACAATCCAAAAGATCAACAAAAGCAGAAGTTGGTTCTTTGAAAAAAATAAACAAGATTGATAGACCACTGGTAAAATTAACAAAGAAAGAGAGAGAAACTTGATAACTCATATTAGAAATGAAAAAGGGGAGATCATTACCGAAATTGCAGAGATTCAAAGATTAATCAGAAACTACTTTGAAAAACTCTAAAAATGAGAACCTGGAAGAAATGGATAAATTCTTGGAATCTGATAACCTTCCACGGTTGAATAAAGAGGACATAGCATATCTAAACACCCCTATCACTATAGAGGAAATTAAGACAATAATCAAATGTCTGCCAAAAAAAAAACAAAAGTCCAGGCCCAGATGGATTCACTAATGAATTTTTCCAAACCTTTCAAGAAGAACTACTACCAATCCTGGCAAGACTCTTTGATGAAATTGAAAAAAAGGAAACATTTCCAAACAGCTTTCATGAAGCCAACATCACCTTGACACCAAAACCAGACAGAGATCCAGCCAAAAAAGAAAGTTACAGATCAATATCCCCGATGAACACAGATGCAAAGATCCTCAACAAAATTCTGGCAAATATTTTCAAGGCCTCATCAAGATCACTAATTATGATCAAGTAGGTTTCATCCCAGGAACGCAAGGATGCTTTAACATCCATAAATCTATCAACATAATACACAACATCAACAACAAGAAAAATAAAAGCCACACGATCATATCAATAGACGCAGAGAAAGCATTTGATAAGGTCCAACACCCATTCTTGATCAAAACTCTCATCAAGTTGGGAATGAATGGAACCTTTTTTCAATATAGTTAAGGCCATCTACTAGAAGCCAGTGGCAAATATTGTCCTCAATGGAGAAAAACTAGAAGCCTTTCCTCTTAATTCTGTCACAAGGCAAGGCTGTCCTCTCTCACCACTCCTATTCAACATAGTACTTGCTCTAGCAATTAGGCAAGAAAAAGATATCAAGGAAATCCAGATAGGAAAGGAAGAAGTCAAACTCTCACTGTTTGCAGATGACATGAAAGTATAATTAGAAAATCCTAAAGACTCTACCAAAAAGCTTCTAGAAACAATAGACTCATATAGTAATTACAAAATTAACACACAAAAATCAATGGCCTTTCTATACACCAATAATAACAGGGAAGAAATGGACATTAAGAAAACAACCCCAGTCACAATAGTGCCACACAAACTCAAATATCTTGGAATCAACTTGTCTAAAGATGTTAAGGACCTATACAAAGAAAACTATAAAACTCTGCTCTAAGAAATAAGAGAGGACACATGGAAATGAAAACACATAACCTGCTCATGGGTTGGAAGAATTAACATAATTAAAATGTAAATACTCTCCCAGCATTGTACAGATTTAATACTATCCTACTAAAGATATCCATGACATTCTTCAAAGAAGTGGATCAATCACTTTTGAAATTCATCTGAAACAATAAACACTCTAGAATAGCTAAAGCAATCATGGGAAAAAAGAATATGGGAGGAATTACTTTCTCCAACTTTAAACTTTACTACAAAGCGATAGTTATCAAAACAGCATGGTATTGGAATAAAGACAGGTCTCAGATCAGTGGAATAGGGTTGAATACTCAGAGAATGTTCCCTAGACATATAATCACCTAATTTTTCATAAAGGAGCAAGAAATCCTAAATGGAGCAAAAAACGCCTCTTCAACAAGTGGTCTTGACACAACTAGCTAGCCACTTGCAAAAAATTGAACTTAGACCCCCAGCTAGCATCATTTATGAAGGTAAAATCCAAATGGATTAAAGATCTCGGTATCAGACCCGATACCATAAGATATATAGAACTCACAGTAAATGATTCAGAGAGAAATCCCTAATGAAGGAAAATATTAAATCCACTGACATGTCATGTCAAATAATTCATGGAATTATTTCATGGAAAAATTAAATTAAATTCACAGTATGATAAATTCTACTGTTATCTCTAACTTAATTTTTAATAGAAAATCATTTATTTTGGGGCCACATCTACTGGAGCTCAGGGGTTACTCCTTGTTCTATGCTTGGTATTCACTCCTGGTTGAGTTCAAGGATCAACAGTATACCAAGTAGTGTTCTATGCTTTCTATATGAAAAGCCTATAAAAACATCCTGCTGAGTTTTCTCAAGAGTTCAAGAGCAAAAAAAATCACAACTCCTTCATGAAGAGAAACAATATATATTAGATTTTAAAATGAAAACTGCATTTTGTGATAGTCTTTTTCGGTGGAGAACAACAGCTGTAACACAGTGTTTATTGGTTATTTTTGGTTCTGTACTCAAGAGTGACTTCAGGCAGTGCTCAGGGGACCATATGTACTGTATTAGATTAAAACCAGTGTGGCAGCCACTGCAGTTAAATGCAAAGTAACTGCCTTCCATCCCATACTATCTGTCTGGTTCTTGTTTATTTGGGGGATGGAGGAAAAGTTTGTTTGGCTTACATGCCTCTATGCTCAGGATCCCTCCTAGTGATACTCAGGGGACCATAGTGTCAGGTGGAATCTAAACCAGATCAGCCACATATATGGCAAGTGCCTTACACACTATTAACTCTGGCACTTTTTCAGCATCTCTTAAAGTAGTTTTATTAAATATACTTGTACAGATTTATATATATATATATATATATATATATATATATATATATATATATATATATATATATATATATATATATATATATATATATACTTTGTACAAAGTTCAGCTCACCACAAAGAGTGATGAGTTTAGTTAGAGAAATAACTACATTTTGAACTGTCCTAATAATGAGAATGTATGAAGGAAATGGAGAGCCTGTTTAGAGTACAGGCGGGGGTTGGGTGGGGAGGAGGGAGACTTGGGACATTGGTGATGGGAATGTTGCACTGGTGATGGGTGGTGTTCTTTACATGACTGAAACCCAAACACAATCATGTATGTAATCAAGGTGTTTAAATAAAATAAAAAATACAATATATAATAAGATAAAAAAAGAAATCTCTTAGTAATCAGTTATATTAATATCAAGTCAAATTGGGTGTGTGCACACTGTCAGGAATGTTCAATTCACCCTTTTAACCTTTACATAAACTTTCATAACACCAGTGTGTAATAAAAGCCTCTAGTAAACGAAGTCAAATCTTTATATTTTTTACTCTCATTTTGAAAACCAGTTAACTCTGGCATCATTAAACAAATTAAACAGGAAATAAATAATGTTAAAGCATTGGTGATGAACCAGAAGTTTTGTAATGAGGGTACTTATATGCCCAACACAATCTATGTTTTGGTTGACAACTTTCATAGATTAATGTCATTAATATTTTAAAAACAATTTTCTGATAGCCCAGCTCAAAATCAGAAACTATGGTTAGAGAGAAAAATTACTCAAATATGTAATATAATTTACAATAAAATTATGTTATATTTTATATTCTTCTAGAGTAAATAATATATGCTGCAATAAGAAATTAAGCATTGTTTTTATATAATAATTACTATTGTTGTCCACATTAGTTTCAACTCAGGAAAAAAAATTGTTGACTGGTTAAAATAAAAAAAAAAAAAGCCAGGATAGCTTAAAAGGTTAGAATATGTGCTTCTATCCCTACTTCTATCCCCAGCATCACATGTTTTTCTAAGTACCACTGGGAAAGACTCATAAGAACTGAGCTAGGAAAAGGTCCTGGGCATCGTTAGGTGTGGTCTAAACTTCCCTTCCAAACATAAAGTCCTCCCTCCCAAATAATCTGCATACAACAAAACAGCTTCCCATGATTAAAACTAGATCACTATCTGGAAAAATATTAGAAAATTCTAATATCCTTGGTAGTAACTTCATAATATAATTTATTAAATCATTATCATAAATTACTTTCCTCTTAATCCTTCACATTATAATTTTCCTTTATTGATGTTTTAACTGAAATATTTCAGAGCACTTAACAATTAGAGAAACTTTACCACTTTACCCATTTTTTGTTTGTTTTGGGGGTCACACCCTGCAGCGCTCAGGGATTACTCCTGGCTCTATGCTCAGAAATAGCCCCTGGCAGGCTCGGGGACCATATGGAATGCCAGGATTCGAACCACCATTCTTCTGCTTGCAAATGCTCTACCTCTATGCTATCTCTCTGGCCCCTCCTATAATCATTTTAATTGTAGGCATTATTTAGTTACAAAAATAAAATAATGACTTGCTTCATGCAATAATTGTGATGGATGAGGTTAATATGATAGTTTATAAGATATACATGCTAGGTAATTAATGAAAATAACTTAATGTAAATTTATTGGATAGCTTAATAAAATATTTATTAAATTAAATAATACATATTAATTATCTATTTTAAAATTTTGTCTACTAGGGCTGGAGTATTAGTGTTGTGGGTAGGGCATTTGCCTTGCACATATGTTCCTCCAAACCTGCCAGAAGTAAATTTTGAGCACAGAGCCAAATGTAGCACCTGAGTACAGCCAGATATGGCCCTGAAAACAAAAACAAAATAAAAGAAATTTTTTACTGACTCTGTACCTGTAAACCCTCCTCCTTTATTCTTAATATTATTCAAAATTATGCCTGATATATATTTTTATGATCATGTTTTATACTATATCTATATAATGAAGCTTTCTTTTTAGCTTTCTGGTTTTGGTTTGCTGCTTGGTAAACAGGGATATTACTATTCATAAAATTAAACAATTCATTTTTTAAATAGGATTTCACAGTACATTTTATTCTTGCTTCTAAATATTGTTTTTGGTATTGGGGAAAGCAAAGTTTAGAAATTAGTAAATAAATGCAGGAACATAAGCACATATCTTAATAATTTAAGGAATGTAAGGAGTCTGATAAGAAAGATACTGACTTCTAACTGAAACCAACTGAAAAAGAAGAGAAAGCCAAGTCAGGCTATAAACATACCTTTTAAAATTTAGGTGAAAATCTGATAAAGGAAATAGTACCCTGAAAGATTAATATCAGTGATCTCTTAAGAAAGTAAGGCACATCCCTAGGCACTCTCAAAGTATATTTAAGTCATATAGTTTTCAGGTAACACAGAGTGTTCATCAACAGAGTTGATGTGTTAATTGTCCCAAGAGAGAAACTGGTAATTTTATTTATTTATTTATTTTTGGTTTTTGGGCCACACCCCGGTGACGCTCAGGGGTTACTCTGGCTATGTGCTCAGAAGTTGCTCCTGGCTTGGGGGACCATATGGGATGCCGGGGGATCAAACTGCGGTCCGTCCAAGGCTAGCGCAGGCAAGGCAGGCACCTTACCTCTAGCGCCACCGCCCGGCCCCAAAACTGGTAAATTTTAGATACAAGGTAAAACAGTTTATTTCCAGAAAGTTTCTCTCAACACATACTGTTATTTAGTTGAGTATACAAAAGAAATAGGAAGGACAACAACAAAAATCTAGGTTAACTGTACAAAGAGACCACAATGGTATGTAATTGATTCTTCAAATTGCAATTGGAAGGTATATAAAAGTCATAGCTGATGAGTCATGTGACTAAGTTGTTATTAGCTAATATTAATATATTAATTTACTTCCTGTTTCATCTCTTAGTGATTTTTATTTTTATTTATTTTACTTTTTCAAAGCCCCATAACTGCTCATATTTGACTTTTAGAAATACAATATTTCAACACCAATCCTATTACTATGGCAACTTCTTTCCATCAAAGTTCCCAGATTCCTTCCCATACCAGACATCCTCAGCCTGAGAACTTGACAGGCACCTTTTAAAGTTTTGTTGTTAAAGTTTGAGTCCCATGATTTTAATGTTATTGACATTTTCATTTTGTATATTCAAATGTTTAATATCACTGTTGTGCCTGAATCCTCCTGATGACTGCTCCTCTCATATTTCAAGCCCCTTTAACTCTCTTTCTTTCTTCTCCCTATACTCTGGGCCAAGAATTATCTAGATATTGATCATTTGAACCATTGAATTCCATTATGTATTTATTCTAAATAACACTTATGAGTGATGTCATTTTATATTTATCAATCTTTAGCTTGCTTTATTTAATATATATGGTGCCATTCATGTTACAGCAAATTGCATGTTTGCTATTAATTTTTGAGAAGGATAATTTCTGCTGCAGCAGTAACTTTAGTGGCTAAAAATTAGCTCAATTGCAAAAAAAGTCTACATAGAAAAACATGAAAAAGAATTTGATTTGTGGTGCCACTCACATGCAATGAGTGAGATACATGAGGGTCTATACTCTGGGACCCCTGGCAATGCAATAAAGTATGAAACCTATGGGCACTTCAACCAATTATCTGCAAATACAACTACTAAGATGTGATCTCAGTAGAGCAAACAAACTAAGAAATAGTATTGCTGCAGCCAGGAACATGAGCATCACAGCAATGATGCCTGTGATAAGCATTACAGCCTGAATGTGCATGATGAACACAATCAGATCAGCACATGGCATTCTGCTATCAAGGTTATCTGAGACATTTACAGACAGATGTCTGATCCCCAGTGAGGAGTATAACCCAATATTGGATTGCATTATTAAGCCTGTGTATGAACCAATAACAGCAACAACAGGTAAGTATGTGTGTGTGTGTGCGCGCATGCGTGCACGCGCATTTTGGGAAGGGTTGGGGTGAGTGGTGGTGGTGGTAGTAGTAGTGGTAGAGGAGGTCTTTCATGGATTTGTAAGTAAATATAATAAAGGAATGGACCAAACCATATTATATTATTGTGGGAGGGTTCATGATGCGCTTTGTAAGTATAATCAAAAGAATTTTCTGACAATTTGAAGTGAAAGATAAAAAAGAGAAATATAAAATGAGTGCACATTTTTGATATTGAAAAATGAAAGTAATCTAAAGAATATGAAAGATAGTAGAATACTACAGAGATGAAGTGCTGATATTTGAGATAACAGAATAGAAATTCTAATTTAGATCTTCTAAGCAGGAAATTACATTAACAAAGCTTCATCTGGGGGAAAGTTTAATTCTGGAAAGGCAAATTAGGCTTGATGAAATACAATTAGATGTTCAAATCAATCCAGGCTTCCTTTCAGGTATAATTTTTATCTGTAGGGAGTCTCTGGCACTCAATTTGTACCTGAAATTATTTCAAAGGAAACATGTAAAAGATAAATTATACAGTCTATAAGTAGATATTTTATTTCTTATAGTCTTCTGTAAATAACAGATATACTTAATGAAAGTAATGCCATTGGATATAAATTACTATAATTTTGAGATCAATTACATGAAAATAGCAGTAGATAAGTTGAAGAAAGCAAAGTGCTACTTGAACAATGATCGGTGATAACCTATTAATTATAAATTATGTTAAATAATCATTGATAGAACTTAAAAGATTCTTAAGAACTGTAAGAATTTTATTCGGAACACACCAAACTTCTACACAAAGGTAACACTAAATCCCATGACAATTATTTTTCTCAATGTCATTGGACTAAATGCACCTGTTAAGAGACACAGAGTGGCAAATGGATCAAAAAAGATGAATCCAACATTTTTCTGTCTACAAGAAACAAATATGAATAGTCAGAACAAACATAACTCAAAATCAAAGGCTGGAGGTAAATCATCCAAATACATAAATCCCTTTAAAAAGCTGTATTGCTCATATAAATATCAGATGACACAAACTTTAGACTCAGAAAAGATATGAGACAAAGATGGATAGTTTTTACTAATCAAAGGATATGTACAACAGTACGAAATAATGCTCCTAAACATATATGTACCCAATAAGGGAGCAGCAAAATATTTAATACAATTGACAAATATGCAAGAAGATATCAATAGGAACACAATAATAGTGGGAAACCACAACACTGACCTGTTACCCCTTGATAGGTCAACCAGGTTGAAACTCAACAATATAAAATATCTAAAAAGAGAAATGGAAGAAAGTGCACTACATCCCCAGAAAACTGGATACACAGTCTTCTCCAATGGACCTGGGTCATTCTCCAAGATAGAACACATGGTGGCCAGTAAAACATATTTACATAAAAACAAGAGGATAGAAATTATATAGACTACCTTCTCACATCACAAGGCACTGAATTAGAAGTAAACTACAAAGGTACACAGAAGAAAAACTTTAACACCTGGAAATTAAACAGCTCACTACTGGACAAACAGTGGCTCACAGATAAAATAAAAAGTAAAATCAAAAAATTGCTGAAAATAAATGCCAATGAATAAAAATATTATCAGAATTTATGGGACATAGCAAAAACAGTACTAAGAGTAAAAATTAGAGTTTGCAAGTACACATTAGAAAGAAAAGAAAGGGCCTATGTAAAAAGCTTAATTACACAAATTTTAAAATTAAAAAATGATCAACAAAAGGAAGCAAAAATAAGTAGCAGATGGAGATAACAAAGCTTAGAGCAGAAATCAATGAAGTGGAAATCAAAAATCAATCAAAAGATCAATGAAAGCAAAAGTTCACACTCTGAAAAATATAGACAAGATTGATAAACCACTAGCAAAACTAACAAAAATACAAAGAGAGAAACTGGATTTGAAAGGAAAAAGGGGAGATCACTACAGATACTGTACATATTCAAAGGGTAATCAGAGAATATTTTGAGAAACTCTATGCCATAAAACATGAGAACCTGGAAAAATGGATAAATTCCTGTATTCATAATTTTCCACTGTTAAGCCAGAATGATCTAGCATATCTAAACAGACCCATAACTACTGAGGAAATTAAAATAGTAATCAAAAGTTTTCTCCAAAACAAAAAGCTCAGGCCCAGATGTATTCACTAACAAATTATTTCAACCTTTCAAGAGGAACACTACCAATCCTTTTCAAGCTCTTTCTTGAAATTGAAGAATCAGGAGCAATCCCAAATAGTTTTATGAAGCTAATATCACCTTGATAACAAAACAAGAGAGAGAAGAAGAAGAAGAAGAAGAAGAAGAAGAAGAAGAAGAAGAAGAAGAAGAAGAAGAAGAAGAAGAAGAAGAAGAAGAAGAAGAAGAAGAAGAAGAAGAAGAAGAAGAAGAAGAAGAAGAAGAAGAAGAAGAGAAGAAGAAGAAGAAGAAGAAGAAGAAGAAGAAGAAGAAGAAGAAGAAGAAGAAGAAGAAGAAGAAGAAGAAGAAGAAGAAGAAGAAGAAGAAAGAAGAAGAAGAAAGAAGAAGAAAGAAGAAGAAGAAAGAAGAAGAAGAAGAAGAAAGAAGAAGAAGGAGGAGGAGGAGGAGGAGGCCTAGGCTAGGGTCTTTTATATTGGTCCCAGGATAAGTACTGCCCAGTTGAAAAGTCAGTCTCTGTAGTTGGCTATCTTGGTTTTTGCACAGATCAAAGGGAGACATGTCTTACCTTTAGGAAAACCTGCTCTTATATCAGGTTATTGTTGTACAAACCTATCCTTTATCAAAATCAGTTAACTGTTATTTTGTGAAAGTTATGCTTTCATCAGTCATTTTTATTGAAATAGCAAGTTTTCTACACCAAATCCTCAGACCCTTACAATGAGCAAGTAGTAAGTCTAAGAATTCTTGTGTGAAGAAAATTGAGACAAACCAGGCAGGAAAAAAACAGCTGTAAATGACAAAGGAACATCAGAGAGACAAAAAATAAGATGGTGAATATTTATGGTCACAAAAGAGATGAAAACTATGTAGAGATTTGTGGAGGAAGCCAAATCACTGGACTGTAGAACCCAAAACAGAAATAGTTTTGTGCAAAATTTTTGGAAGAACA
The DNA here is from genome assembly GCF_024139225.1 of Suncus etruscus. NCBI lineage: Eukaryota > Metazoa > Chordata > Mammalia > Eulipotyphla > Soricidae > Suncus > Suncus etruscus. The sequence goes on from NC_064854.1 coordinate 78,427,004, forward strand.
AAGCAACATAATCATTAATTACAATTTTGCTTGTGTAAACCTGCTTGATTCTTGCCTGTTTGCTTCTGCTTTTGAAAACATAAAAACAAACAAACAAACAAACAAAAAAAAAAAGAGTGGGAACTTTGTTCAGGCCTGAGAGTGTCCAGGGCTACCTAAATTATTAGTTGCTGTGAATATTAGTTTAAATCTGTATTATCTCACTTTCCCTAACACTGTGCACCCTAAATATATATATTTTATAGATGTCTTCAATTTTGTTGTGAACTGAGAAGAGAGTCTAGACACAAATAAATCATGAAATATAAAATAGCATTATTTCTTTCTTCTTTATTTTAAATATAAAATATTTAATATTTATATAAATATTTAAAAATAATTTTCGGACCACACCTGGCTGCCTGTGGGATGACTCCTGGCTTTACACTCAAAAATTATTCTTGAAAGTCTATGAGATGCCTGAGATCTAACGTGAGTCAGACTTGTGTAAGACAAATGCCCCACATGCTGAGCTAAGGTTTCCAGCTGCAAGTTTACTTAAACTGCTTTTGTCTTTTAACACTGTGGTTACAAAGTTGTTCATGATTTCAGTTTCAGTTGTATAATGTAAACCACCCTTCATCGATGAAGATTTCTAGTGCCCCAGTATTCCTCCTTCTAATCTTCCATACCTTCCTCTAGGACAAACATTTCTATCTCTCTCATTTTTTTTCTTTTGCACAGTGATTTTCTCTATTGTTATTGAAGGGTACCATGCATATCACTTTTTCTGTTTTATACCTTCTTATTGTCCAGAATGATGTGTTCCAAATATCACTGTCATAGTAGAAACTTTTCGACCCAGATTGCATAGCTCCACTATTTATGGCAAGCTTCCTACCATGGACTGGTTCTCCAGGCCCTCATCTCTATTATCTCTGAATATTATGACCATACTATATTATTTTTCTCATATAAATCAATGAGTGAACTTATCTTATGTCTATTATTTTCCCTCTAAATCACTTTGCATAACATAATACTTTGAATATCTATCCATGTATGAAAAATTTTATTACTTCATTTTTTCCTAACTGCTAACTCCAAAAACTTCCTTTGTGTTTCTGAAACTTCTTAGTTTAATTTAGTACCATTTTTTTAACTTTGTTTCCAGTTGCTTGAGCAGTGGTACTTCATTCTACCTTCAGTGTTATGGAGTGTTCTGCCTACATTTTCTTCAGAGTACCTATGGTTTCTGGTTTGATATCAAAATCTTTATTCCATTTTGATTTTACCCTATGTATGTCATTAGAGGTTTGAGTTCACTTTTTTTGCATGTAGCTGACCAATTTTCTAAACACTACTTACTGAATTGTCTTTTTTTGCCCTTTATAACAGATTATCAAAGATTCATTAATCAGAACCTTAGGTCAGTTTCAGAATATTCAGTCTATTCTACTGATCTGATAATTTGTCTTTATTCTTCTACCATGTTGTTTTAATGACTATACTTTATAGTACAGTTTAAAGTTTAGGAAATTCATGACTCCAATCTTTTTACTAAGGATTCTTATAGCTATTTATGAACATGCATTGTTCTATAGGAATTTAAAAAGGGTTTGATTCACTTTTTAAAAACATTTCATAGGTTTCTTAGAGGATTTGCAATAACTATGTACAATGCTTTGGGAATTATCACAATTTGAATTATGTCAGTCTTCCCATTCCATAAACAGGAATAGGAATTTTCTAAATTTTCTCATATCCTGTTTTATACTTTAAGCTTTGTTTTGTAGTTTTCTTTTTTGTTAATAATATCTTTATTAAACACCATGGTTACAAACATATTCGTGGTTGAGTTTTAGTCATAAAACCTACACTCCCCTTTACTGTTCAACCTTCCCGCCAATAATGTCCTCCATGTACCTCCTTCCCCATCTCTAGCCAGTGTTTGAAACAGACATTCCATTTCTCTTACTCACTATTATTGTAATAGTTGTTAGTGTAGTTATTTCTCTAACTTTGCTCACCACTCTTTGTGGTAAGCTTCATATTGTGGACTGGTCCTTCTTGGCCTCATCTCATTGATCTCTGGGTATTATTACCATACTCTCTTTTATTTTTCTTAAATCCCACAGATGAGTAAGACCTTTCTGTGCATATTTTTCTCACCCCAACTTATTTCGCTCAGCTGATTATTATAAACTATGATAGTTTCCATGTCCATTAATGTATATGATTATTTCATGACTTCATTTTTTTATATATCTACATAGTATTCCATTGTGTACATGTACCACAGCTTCTTTAGGCACTGATGTGTTGCCTGGCCTCTGTGTTCTTTCCAGATTCTGGCTAGTGTAAATACTACTGCAATGAACATAAACATGCAGAGGGCTTTTTCTTTACCTCTTAAGTTATGCTGACCCCTAAGTACTTGATTTTCTGACACACTTGCTTCTCATTGTTATTTGTATAGAGAGAAGCCATGGATGTTTGTGTACTAATTTTGTAGTTTTCTACATTACCATACAATTCCAGAAGTTATTTTCTGGAGACTGTTTTTGTAGGTGTAGTATCATGTTGTTGAGGAAAACTTTTTAACTTTACATGCTTTAAGTTTCTTTTTACACTTAGCTGCTCCATTTTAATTATAGCTAAAAAGCAGAAGCCTCCTTGCCCGAGAGGCACAGACAGCCTGCGCACATAGCCCCCAAGGCCAGTCAATCTGGGAACATAAGAACTGGCCCTGGGTATATGTGACTCTAACTTGCTGAAATTATAGAGTCAAAACCAATCTTAAAAGATAAACTGAAAGAACTACTTAAAAAAATACAAACCAACAGACAAATCAAACTTCTACAAAAGATAACACTAAATCCCATTGCAATTATTTCTCTCAATGACAATGGACTAATTGCATCAATTAAGAGACACTGAGTGGCAAAATGAATCAAAAACTTGAATCCAATACTCTGCTGCCTATAAGAAATTTATCTGAATAGTCAGAATACATATAGACTCAAAGTCAAAGAATGGAGAAAAATCACCCAAGCAAACACCTCCTCACAAAGGCTGGAGTGGCCATATCAATAACACATGACACAGATTTTAGACTTAAAAAAAGTTATAAGGGACTGAGTTGGAAATTTCTTAATAATTAAAGGATATGTGCAACAGAAATATATCACACTCAGAAACACATATGTACCCAATTAGGAACTGCCAAAGTATTTAAAAACAATTGTTAAAAAATTTGAAAGAAGACATCATAACACTATAATAATAGATTTCAATACCGCTGTATCACCTCTTCATAGGTCATCCATGCTAAAACATAGCAAGAATATATTAGCTCTCAAAAGAGAAATGAAAAAAAAGTTGCCTGCTATACTTACTAGGCCACTATAAGTGTGTGTGTATATACATATATATAGTCATATATATGTATGTATATATATGTACATATATATACATATATATGTATATATAAAGACACTATAGCTCTCCATATATATATATAAATATATATATATGGAAAAGGGATAGAGAAATTTAGTAAACCAAATGAGAATTGAAATTAAAGAGTTTATTACAGATACTACACAAATTCAAAGAGTAATCAGAGAATATTTTAAAAAATTCTATTCTACAAATCATGATAACCTGGAAGAATTTCTGGGTATTTTATATTCTCCCAAGGTTGAACCAAGATGATTTATCCTATCTGAATAGAACTATAACTATTGAGAAAATTAAAATGGTAATAAAATTTCTACCCCAAAACAAAGATCAGCCCAGATGGATTCACTAACAAAGTAAACCTTTCAATAGAAACCAATGTTTTTCAGGATCTTCCAGGAAAACGAAAAAAACAAGCAAACAAAGACAAACACTCCCAAATAGTTTTTATGAAGCAGACACAGATTAAAAAGATAGAGAAAAAACTACAGACCAATGTCTCTGATGAACACAGACACAAATATCCTCAACAAAATTTTAGCAAATAGATTCAATGCCTCATTAAGAAGGTCTACACCATGACCAAGTAGGTTTCATTTCAGAAAAGCAAGCATGGTTTAACATACACAAGTCAATTAATGAATCAACAAAAGAAAAAAAAATAAAAGTATAAAATCATATCAATAAATTCAGAGAAACTATTTGATAATGGTCAAATCTATTCATAATAAAAGCTCTCAACAACATGGGAATGAAAGAAACTTGTCTAAATATATTAAAGGCTAATTGTCACAGCCTATGGTAAATATTATATGCAGTGGCAATAATTTAAAATCCTTTCACCTAAAATCTGGTTCAAGACAAGGCTGCCCCTCTTGCCTTATAGAGTGTGTGGAAAGAACCCTACTTGACCACAAAGGGTAGTTCTTAGGGAGATTAGAAACAAATTCTCCCCACTATCAGAAACAAATTCTTCCCATTATAAAAATAATCAAATTTCAAACTATGAGGATTTGAAAATAGATTATATGGTTTGAATATGGAAAGCATGCTCAGAATATCGTTCTCTCTCTCCCTCTCTCTCTCCCTCTCTCTCTCTCTTTCTCTCTCTCTCTCTCTCTCTCTCTCTCTCTCTCTCTCTCTCTCTCTCTCTCTCTCTCTCTCTGTTTTGTGTTGAATACCTTGGTACCTGGAGTAATGATTGGTGTTGGACCCAAGAGGACTTTAACACTGTAGCAAAAACCTGTTTGAGTGTTTCACAATATTTAAAATGGAAAATATGGGTTTCAGAAAATTCTAAGAGTAAAATTAATAACATAAATCACTCTGGAGGAAGGCTTGTGGGGGTCACATTATTGTATAAAATGCTGATAGGAGGAAAACAGTACATGGACATAAAAAGGCAGGCAAGACTACCCCATGCTGTTTTAAAACTTGTCAGGGAACTTGCATTGAAGGCTTGGGAAAAAATTGGCTCAGACATTGAGTTCAAGGGTAGCTATACAAAGATTATTTGGGGAGTTACTGAGTCATATGCAGAACCTGTGGGGAAATTGCAGAGGCAATTAAAAGCAGGTTAGAATTAAAGAAATTCAAAAGTTCTTGACAAAACTTTAGACTTTGACAATGCCAATAAATTTTGTCAGGCTATCTTAAGCCCAATTAGGGAGAGCAAATAGGTCATGGGATTTCTACTTGCTTGTAGAAATGCCGGGATTTACAATTATCCCCTTAGGCTCCCACTGCAGCACCTTTAACAACATATGTTATTCAGAGGCAAACTCCAGGAAATAAGGTCAATGGCTTTAACCCAATGAAACCACCTGGTGGGGGGAAGATATTTCACTGGGCAAGAGACTGTCATTCATTAGCTAATCATCTCCCTATCAACTAGGGAAGGGGAAAAACCTAGCTCATGACTTTAGTTCATATGCTTTAAGTATAGCAATATGGGACATTTAATAAAAAAAGTTGCAGATTATATAATCTCTTTTTGTACCTGTTCTAGTTCCTGCACCCTCAAGACCAAGACTTAATTAACCTGTCTCAGGAAACTGAGTCTTACAAGAAATTCAAAACAGTTTGGAAGGTATAGGAAGAGTCTTGTTTCCAAATTCCATTTGCTAAAGCTCTAGGTATTTGAAGTGAATAGGACTGGAAAACTAAAAGGTGATATTCTTATGTAGCTTTGGTTTCTTTGAACCCATGGCGATGTGATTTGCATAATCAATGGAAAGCAGAATATTACATCCATCTCCAAAACAACTCCCAGTATGTTAATTCAGAGGTTTTTCTTCTTTAATTGGGGCCACTTGGTTAAAGAGTCTAGAGCCCATTCCCATTGAATAGAACTCCAATGTTCCAATCTGGATTTCCCACTGACCTATCCACAACACAAAATTAGAAGCATGTAGAAACAGTTGATGAACATTTGAGACCAGGACACATTGAAACTTCTTTTTCCATTATAATTCTCCAGTATATATTATTAATAAACCATTAGGTAGCTGGAGACTTTTTAATGATTTAAGGTCAGTAAATTTGCAGATGGTTTCAATGGGCAGGATGCAAGATGGCTTACCTTCACCAACAGCCATTCCAAGAGACTGGCCTTTGATAGTAATTGACTTCAAGAACTGTTTCTATAATATTCTTATACATCTAAAATACAGAAAATGATTTGCCTTTTCAGTTTCTTCTCTTAATAACAGGGCCCTCATGCAGCAATTTCAATGGATAATTTTACCTCAGGGCATTACTAATTCACCCACCAAGTTACAATATTTTGTTGATGTGGTTTTATGTCCAGCTTGTAAAAAATTTCCCCAGATATATTTGGTGCTTTATATGAATGACATTTTACTATTAGCTCAGACTCACAAAGAATTGCAATGTGTTTATGAATTTGTCATCAGCTGCTTGCAGGGTGCTGGTTTTAACAATAGTCAAGAAAAAAAATCCAGACATCACCTCCATTTTAATACTTTGTCTTTCTATTGGAGTGTACTTCAGTGTGTTTCCAAAAGATTTCTATTTATCAGAAAAATCTAAGGACTCTTAATAACTTTAAAAACTCTTAGGTCATATAAATTGAATCCATTCCACCCTTGGGATTCCAAACCCAGCAACTTATTTAGTACTTTAGAAGAAAATCTGGATTTAAATAGCCCCAGTTGTTTAAAACAAAAGGCCCAACAGTTATTCCATGAACTGGCTACAAATGTCCTATCTTTACAGGTTCATACCTAGAGAGAAGGTGGCTTTTAATGTTTGTAACGTCTAATTCCCCTGCTGGTGCTATTACTCAGTTATCTGGGCCTCTAGAATGGTTTTACTTACACAACAAGCAACACTGCACTTAGTGCCCTGCTTATAATTGATCTCTGATATTATCATCAAAGCAAGCCTCAAAACAATTTTCATATTAGGATTTGATTATGAAATAAGAGCTGCTTATTCCAAAAAATAGAATGTATATTACCTCTCATTGAGCTCCTTCAATAAGCACTATCTGATTTTTCAGGAGAAGTCTCCTCCCATTATCCTGCTGGAAAATCCTGGGACTTCTTTAAAAGGACACATTTTGTGATCTCAACTATTATCTGCTCCTCCTCTATACCTGTCACTCCTGTGTTTTATATTGATGGGTCATCATCAGGAAAAGGAAGTATAACTTTCCCTTCTCTGACCACACAGTACAAACTAATTACAAATCTGCTCAACAAGTGGAACCAACTACTTTAAATTACTTACTATATTTTTAAGAGACATACAAGAGCATAGGTAATTCAGCTTTCATAGTATGATTATTTCAGGCATAACAGACTCTTTAAATGCTCATAACCAGGTTCCTCAAGATTTGCTAGAGCAATTACAAGTCCTTTTGCAGAAACATTTTGAGCCAATATTTATCCCTCACTCTGGCTTCCCAGGACAGATAGCTTTAGGAAATGTAACTGCTGATTGTCTGGCCATGCCAATTTTTACTCATCTGCAGAAAAACATGTAACACTTCATACAAATGCCCATCCTTTGCATGTCAACTATCATATTTCATGAAAGTAATCCAGACAAATAGTCAATACATGTACCATTTGTGTACCCTTGAATAAAAAACACATGTAACTGGGGGCTAACCTCTTAGACCAATGAATTGTTACAAATGGCTATTACACTAGTTGACATTTTTTCCAAAGAAACCCTATCTTCATGGATGGTAGAAACATATTCCCATTTTATATGGGAAGTTCCAATACTTAAAAATGAGCTAAAGCAGCTCGCACCTTCATGTTTCAGTGCTTTTCTGTTATGGATTTCTCCCAATCCATAAAAACAGATAATGTCTCAGCCTAAGTCAGTAAATCTTTCCAATCATTTCATAAGGAATAGAAAATAAGACATATCACTTGTATCCCCTATAATCCACAGGACAAGCCATAGTTGAAAGAGCTCATACAACTATGAAAACTCAACTATTAAAAATATAGAAATAGATGCATGCCATTCACTGATATTTTATTCTTAACATTATTTTCACTTAAATTGTTCAATTTACCTGAAGGAAAACCTTATACAATGTATCAATACATATTAATTATAAAGTTCTTGATGGTGAGATGGATGGAGGGTGAGGCATTTCTCTTCTGGCCACGTGCCTGCAACCCCCTCCAGCTGCAGTGAGGAAATGGTCCAGAGGCAGTCAGGTTTACGAGACATCAATTTTATTAAGGCAGCAGCGACCATGTGTGACTCCTAAGCTTTTAACCCTTTAAGTAGGCTCTTTCAGCTGCCCCGACATCTCAACTTGTTTCTGTCAATACCTCTCTTGCTGAAACCTCTCTTCAAACTCCTGTTGAATCTCTCCCACTCTAACTTCCTCCTACCCCTGAAGCCAACCCCTTCCTTAGCAACCACAGACCCCTCCAAGATGAGGGCAGGTCTGCCTCCTATGATGAGTAAAACAGGAAGCCAAAAACATCTCCCAGATGTGGGCAGGTCTGCCTCTCAAGGTGAGCAAAACAGAAAGCCAAAAACCCCTTCCAGATGTGGGCAGGTCTGCCTCTTAAGGTGACCAAAAAAGAAATTTGGGGGATGGGAATAACAATACAGCTACAGAAAAACTTTATAGAAGATGTTCAGGTTCTAAAAAACTATTAATTCACCTATTTAGGTAAAAATAGATAATGCTGGATACTGGTAATCTCCTCATTCAAGGAAAATGATATACAAATGACAACCCTGCCAAGAAACTTTCATTTCCACTATGCAGGATTCTCACAAATGAAAATAACTCAGGCACAAATGCAAGATAAGAGTATAAACCTTCCCTTGGAACCAACACAGATTATTTAAAAAATATGGGCAGGAAATGTGTGACCTCAACAGGTAACCGGGTTAATAAGCTGACGCTATTAGGCAGAGACTATGAGGAGTGCAAATGATTAGTTCCAGAATCTTGATGCTGTAAATAAGTAAACTGGCTCTGCTTTCATAAAATTTCATAATTTAGGTGACACTGATACATGAACTCAGTGCTACTGTAACGCTCGGTAGTCCAGATGCTGCTCCAACGCAGAGAAATGAAGAGACAGTCACTCAGGCAAAAGCTCAAGTGGGTTCTTTATTGTGCCTGCCAGGGTCCAATGATCGTTCAGAACCTAAAAGAGGCAAAGAACGGGCTCCCTGTGTGTGACACCAGGCGGGGAAAATCCGCGAAAGTACACCGGCCCAGTGGGGCTCAGCTGTGAAAGACTGTGAGTGTGACCTGTCTATGTCTGTCTACTGTCCTCTTGCGTGAAACTCTTGCGAGTGGGGCAAAAAGAGCCTCCAGAAACCTCGCTCGCCCAGACGCCATTTTCAGGGAGGGACTTCAGAGCATAAAAACCGGCTATCCTTTGCAAAAGCTGGCTCCCTGTGTGTGACACCAGGCGGGGAAAATCCGCGAAAGTACACCGGCCCAGTGGGGCTCAGCTGTGAAAGACTGTGAGTGTGACCTGTCTATGTCTGTCTACTGTCCTCTTGCGTGAAACTCTTGCGAGTGGGGCAAAAAGAGCCTCCAGAAACCTCGCTCGCCCAGACGCCATTTTCAGGGAGGGACTTCAGAGCATAAATACCGGCTATCCTTTGCAAAAGCTGGCTCCCTGTGTGTGACACCAGGCGGGGAAAATCCGCGAAAGTACACCGGCCCAGTGGGGCTCAGCTGTGAAAGACTGTGAGTGTGACCTGTCTATGTCTGTCTACTGTCCTCTTGCGTGAAACTCTTGCGAGTGGGGCAAAAAGAGCCTCCAGAAACCTCGCTCGCCCAGACGCCATTTTCAGGGAGGGACTTCAGAGCATAAAAACCGGCTATCCTTTGCAAAAGCTGGCTCCCTGTGTGTGACACCAGGCGGGGAAAATCCGCGAAAGTACACCGGCCCAGTGGGGCTCAGCTGTGAAAGACTGTGAGTGTGACCTGTCTATGTCTGTCTACTGTCCTCTTGCGTGAAACTCTTGCGAGTGGGGCAAAAAGAGGCTCAGAGGAGCACGGCCGCTCCGCTTCGCTACGCGGCCGTGCACTCTTTCTAAGGAAAGAACTCCATTGCAACAAGAAGGAAAAATCACACTAAGAACGGCGCTATATCACAGAAGCAAACATTTCTCTCTGGACTGTCTTCTCTGTTACATGCTCGGGCCTAAGATTTGACCCAGTGTGAGGCTTCATCCACGGAGGACTCCCCTCCCTTAGAGGCAAGTCAGCCCATCCAGAAAGGGAGGAGCCAGAGGAGTGTGCTGCCTACATCATATAGACAATGAATACCACTACAACACGTAGAAAAACCCACAATACAAATGTGACAATGGGGAAACAGCGCAGGCCAGCATCAGACATAGAGAATGAAGATGACAATTCTGAGGACCAGATAATGACTGAACAACTAATCAACCTCTCAGATAAGGACTTTAGACTAGCAATATGGAAGGTGCTCAACAGACTCCAAGAAACCATGGATCGAGTTGAACAGAACACTAATAAGAACCAAGAAAATATGAAGGCAGAAATGACAAAACTCCAAACTGAAATAACATGTCAACTAACAGGCCTGAAAAACTCAGTAAACGAAGTGAATGACAAAATGGATAAGCTCTGGGACAGGGTATCAGAAGCTGAGAATAGACTTGGTGCTGTGGAAGATGAGATACATAACAATTCCATACAGCAGGAGAGATTGGACAAAAAACTTAAAGCAAATGAGCAGACAATAGAAAAATTAGTCAAAGAATGGGAACAGACGAAAATAGAAGTCTATGATAAGATCAACAGAAACAACTTAAGAATCATTGGAGTCCCAGAGACCCAGGAAGAAAATTTCCAGGAAGAATCAATGGTCAAGAACATCATTAAAGAGAAACTTCCAGAGCTAAAGAATATATGTGATCAAATCCTGCATGCCCGAAGAGTACCAACCAAAAGAGACCCCAGAAAAACCACCCCAAGACACATCCTAGTCACAATGACAAATCCCACAGATAGAGACAGAATTCTGAAAACAGCAAGATCAAAAGGGGAAATCATGTTCAAGCAAGCTTCCCTGAGATTTACAGCAGACCTGTCACCAGAAACGCTCAATGCCAGAAAGCAGTGGTGGGATATTGTGACAAGACTGAATGAAATGAATGCTTCACCCAGAATACTATACCCAGCAAAACTCACTTTCCGGTTTGATGGAAGAATACATGGTTTCACAGACAAAAAACAGCTCAGAAACTTCACAGACACAAAACCAGTCTTAAGAGAAAAACTGAAAGACCTAATCTAAGACAAGACTACCCAAAAGACACACCAAATTTTGAAATAAAGATGGCGTTAAATCCCAGGACAATTCTTTCTCTCAACGTCAATGGACTAAATGCACCAGTTAAGAGACACAGAGTGGCTAAATGGATCAAAAAACTCAATCCAACCTTCTGCTGCCTACAAGAAACGCACCTGAATAGTCAGAACAAACATAGACTCAAAATAAAAGGCTGGAGAAAAGTTATCCAAGCAAACAACACCCATAAAAAAGCTGGAGTGACCATACTAATATCAGATAATGCAAACTTTATACTCAGGAAGGTTGTAAGGGACAAAGACGGACATTTTATATTAATCAAGGGGTACGTAGAGCAGGAAGAAATAACTCTCCTAAACATATATGCACCGAATGAGGGGCCAGCAAAATATTTAATACAACTGCTGACAAATCTGAAAAATAATATCAACAACAACACAATAATTGTGGGGGACCTAAACACGGCTTTGTCAACACTGGACAGGTCAACCAGACTGAAACCCAACAAGAATATACTAGACCTGAGGAGAGAAATGGAAGAAAGAGGCCTAGTGGATATATATAGGACACTCCATCCCCAGAAACCTGGATACACATTCTTCTCCAATGTACATGGGACATTCTCCAGGATAGACTACATGCTGGCACATAAAACATACCTCCATAAGATCAAGAGGATAGAAATTTTGCAGACTACCTTCGCTGACCACAAGGCTCTGAAATTATTTGTGAACTCCAAAGGGACTCAGAAGAAACACTTTAACACCTGGAAGTTAAACAGCCTCATGCTCAATAACCAGTGGGTCCGAGATGAAATCAAGGAGGAAATCAAAAGGTTCCTGGAAACAAATGACAATAAAGACACAAACTCTCAGAACTTATGGGACACAGCAAAAGCAGTACTGAGAGGAAAATTTATAGCTTTGCAAGCACACATCAGGAAGGAAGAAGGAGCTTACCTGAGTAGCTTAATGACACAGCTAATAGAACTAGAAAATGCTCAACAAAAGGACCCAAGAACAGGAAGACAGAAGGAAATAACAAAGCTGAGAACAGAAATCAACGAAGTGGAAACTCAAAAAACAATCCGAAAGATCAACGAAAGCAGAAGTTGGTTCTTTGAAAAAATAAACAAGATTGATAGACCACTGGCAAACCTAACAAAGAAAGAGAGAGAGAGAAACTTGATAACTCGTATCAGGAATGAAAAAGGAGAGATCACTACTGATATGACAGAGATTCAAAGGGTAATCAGAAACTACTTTGAAAAACTCTACGCCACTAAAAATGAGAACCTGGAAGAAATGGATAAATTCTTGGACTCTTATAATCTTCCACGGTTGAAGGAAGAGGATGTAGCATATCTAAACACCCCCATCACCATTGATGAAATTAAAACAGTAATCAAATGTCTGCCGAAAAACAAAAGCCCAGGTCCAGATGGATTCACTAATGAATTCTATCAAACTTTCCAAGAGGAACTACTGCCAATCTTGGCAAGACTCTTTCATTAAATTGAACAAACAGAAACACTTCCAAATAGCTTTTATGAAGCCAACATCACCTTGATACCTAAACCAGACAGAGACGCTACCAAAAAAGAAAATTACAGACCAATATCACTGATGAATGCAGATGCAAAGATCCTCAACAAAATCCTGGCAAATAGGATTCAATGCCTCATTAAGAAGATCATCCACTACGATCAAGTAGGTTTCATCCCAGGAATGCAAGGCTGGTTTAACATCCGTAAATCTATCAACATAATACACAACATCAATAACAAGAAAAATAAAAACCACATGATCATATCAATAGATGCAGAGAAAGCATTTGATAAGGTCCAACACCCATTCTTGATCAAAACTCTCAGCAAGATGGGAATGGAGGGAACCTTTCTCAATATAGTGAAGGCCATCTACCACAAGCCAGTGGCAAATATTATCCTCAATGGAGAAAAACTGAAAGCCTTCCCTCTAAATTCTGGCACAAGACAAGGCTGTCCTCTCTCACCACTCCTATTCAACATAGCACTGGAAGTACTTGCTATAGCGATTAGGCAAGAAAAGGATATCAAGGGAATCCAGATAGGAAAGGAAGAAGTCAAGCTCTCACTGTTTGCAGATGACACGATACTCTACTTAGAAAACCCTAAAGACTCTATCAAAAAGCTTCTAGAAACAATAGACTCATATAGCAAGGTGGCAGGCTACAAAATTAACACACAAAAATCAATGGCCTTTCTATACACCAACAGTAATAAAGAAGAAATGGACATTAAGAAAACAACCCCATTCACAATAGTACCACACAAACTCAAATATCTTGGAATCAACTTGACTAAATATGTGAAGGACCTATACAAAGAAAACTATAAAACTCTGCTCCAAGAAATAAGAGAGGACACACGGAAATGGAAACACATACCCTGCTCATGGATTGGCAGGATTAACATCATCAAAATGTCAATACTCCCCAAGGCATTATACAGATTTAATGCCATCCCTCTAAAGATACCCATGACATTCTTCAAAGAAGTGGATCAGACACTTTTGAAATTCATTTGGAACAATAAACACCCTCGAATAGCTAAAGCAATCATTGGGAAAAAGAATATGGGAGGAATTACTTTTCCCAACTTTAAACTGTACTACAAAGCAACAGTTATCAAAACAGCATGGTATTGGAATAAGGATAGGTCCTCAGATCAGTGGAATAGGCTTGAATACTCAGAAAATGTTCCCCAGAGATACAACCATCTAATTTTTGATAAAGGAGCAGGAAATCCTAAATGGAGCAGGGAAAGCCTCTTCAACAAGTGGTGTTGGCACAATTGGATAGCCACTTGCAAAAAATTAAACTTAGACCCCCAGCTAACATCATGTACAAAGGTAAAATCCAAATGGATTAAAGACCTCGATATCAGCCCCAAAACCATAAGATATATAGAACAGCACATAGGCAAAACACTACAGGACATTACAGGCATCTTCAAGGAGGAAACTGCACTCTCCAAGCAAGTGAAAGCAGAGATTAACAGATGGGAATATATTAAGCTGAGAAGCTTCTGCACCTCAAAGGAAATAGTGCCCAGGATACAAGAGCCACCCACTGAGTGGGAGAAACTATTCACCCAATACCCATCAGATAAGGGGCTAATCTCCAAAATATACAAGGCACTGACAGAACTTTACAAGAAAAAAACATCTAACCCCATCAAAAAATGGGGAGAAGAAATGAACAGACACTTTGACAAAGAAGAAATACGCATGGCCAAAAGACACATGAAAAAATGTTCCACATCACTAATCATCAGGGAGATGCAAATCAAAACAACGATGAGATACCACCTCACACCCCAGAGAATGGCACACATCACAAAGAATGAGAATAAACAGTGTTGGCGGGGATGTGGAGAGAAAGGAACTCTTATCCACTGCTGGTGGGAATGCTGTCTAGTTCAACCTTTATGGAAAGCGATATGGAGATTCCTCCAAAAACTGGAAATCGAGCTCCCATACGATCCAGCTATACCACTCCTAGGAATATACCCTAGGAACACAAAAATACAATACAAAAACCCCTTCCTTACACCTATATTCATTGCAGCTCTATTTACCATAGCAAGACTCTGGAAACAACCAAGATGCCCTTCAACAGATGAATGGCTAAAGAAACTGTGGTACATATACACAATGGAATATTATGCAGCTGTCAGGAGAGATGAAGTCATGAAATTTTCCTATACATGGATGTACATGGAATCTATTATGCTGAGTGAAATAAGTCAGAGAGAGAGAGAAAAACGCAGAATGGTCTCACTCATCTATGGGTTTTAAGAAAAATGAAAGACACCCTTGTAATAATAATTTTCAGACACAAAAGAGAAAAGAGCTGGAAGTTCCAGCTCACCTCAGGAAGCTCACCACAAAGAGTGATGAGTTTAGTTAGAGAAATAACTACATTTTGAACTGTCCTAATATTGAGAATGTATGAGGGAAATGTAGAGCCTGTTTAGGGTACAGGCGGGGGTTGGGTGGGGAGGAGGGTGATTTGGGACTTGGGTGATGGGAATGTTGCACTGGTGATGGGTGGTGTTCCTTTTATGACTGAAACCCAAACACAATCATGTATGTAATCAAGGTGTTTAAATAAAAAAAAATTAAAAAAAAAAAAAAAAAAAAAAAGAGGCAAAGAACTATGTGGCTTTCTTTGTTCAATCTTATATACCATAAGAAGGGGATGGGGGAAGAGTGGGGTAGGGATGACATCCACTATAAGGTTATAACATCCACTAAGGTAATATGAGTTCCTCTTTAGGACAAAAAGGATTAGATACAAAAAGGCAGGTATAAGTGGGGGCTGGTGTAACTAGTTGTTGACTTCCCTTTTCAATCCACACTTCTTGTAGTAAGGCTTCTAATCCTAGAAGCCATTGTGATAGGGGGCCTCCATCTTCACATTTAAAATAAACTGTTGCGAGAGCCCGTTATACCTGTCTATTGATATTGCTAGCCCTATTCCCCCAGTGGCCAGGCCCACAACCCCCCTTATTCATAATCTGGGTAAGAGGGTGCCATTCTTGCTAGTTGCTGTGCAATTATGGTTATTGCTGTAGGAACACCAGGATTGCCTGCCTTCTGTTCTGGTCCTATGAGCTGACTTAGCTGGATCTTCTGGGCTTTCTTCTTATGCAGGCTGTGAGTTTCACTATGAAGATAAGGAGGTTTCTGTTTACTTTTCTTCAATCCTGCAACTTAAAGGGCTGTTGGGGTAGAGAGAACAATATAGCCCTAAACTTCAGTTGCCTTTCCTGCACTGGGTTAGACAGAGATGAAGAAATTTTATATCTAGTAATAATTTTTTTTACTCAACATTACCAAGGGAAATATAATTTTTGCTTCTTTCCTTATACTACCCATCTTTGTTAAATGTTAGGGTTGGTTTATTTTTGCTACTTGCTTCAACCTATGGGATTGATAGGCATAATGTCATTTTTAATTGTCAACTTGGCTTATGAATTTCTGTGGCCTTTCTTTTCCCCATATTCCCCTGGTAGCTTTTTCTGATGACCATTCTGCTTCATATTTTTCCTAGAGATTTCATCACCCTAGAAGTCATTAAAGGGAACATGGTCGAAGATCAATTTTCTGTAGCTACTTCAGCCTGGCAAGGGACTGTAGTTTCAATTTCTAGATACAGTGAAATCTCATATTTTCCTAAATGAGTAGTTAACTGGTTTACTTCTGCAATTAACACCTGAAAAGGATCAGATTAATTAGGTAGGGGAATATTACTTAACCCAATCAGGCCCTGGAGCAGTAAATGGAACAACTTGAATGGCACAGCTGTCCTTATTGTCTGTAATGATAGCACAAATTAAACACCAGTAATTAAAGCATCACAGTATTATTAATAAACAGAGCTTTGAGTTACTTTAATCAGACTAATGATTGTATTTGCAATTTATGATCTGGTCTAGTACAACTAATAAGAACATTTTCACATAAGTTACTTCAAAGAAGTGGGTTTTAAGTTAGGCCCACTAGAATTTTAATTAGCTACAAAAATAGTTTTTCTCTTTACCTTTACCTTGTACCTTGCCAGATATTTGAATAACTTTTGGCTTTTTCCTTTTGCACAATATACAGGATTGTTGGAGAAATCTCCATCTGGGCACCCCCACTACTTACAGGGCTTTTCTGAGAATAGGTTGTAGACACAGTAGGTTTATCATGTCATAGTCACTCATGTTTGGCTGATGAGTTGGTCAGTTCAGCATGATGATCTTGAACGGCTGTGGACATCTTACCCTCTTGCAAGAACTTCCAAAGGTGGCCTGTCTGTTACATTTCTCTTCAGACTTGGAAGAAACTGACCTTAAATCCTCTTCTCTTGAGACTGAGGGTGGAGGGTGAGAGCAGGGTCCACAGGCTGTGGTCAGTTAGTGCTGCTCCAGAATCTTCTAAAAAAGCTTCAATTTCCTTACTCAGGCCATTCATCTCGGTATCTTTTCGGTCCTTACAGCTTAAGGGTGCCTGCTTGTCACACCACCTCAACTCCAATTATTCCTCTGAAAGAGGGCTTTGGGGTCCCCTCACTAATTTTAGGATTTCCTGTCTGCATGGGGATCACTCCTCATGCAGAGAGGAAAGCCATCTGCTTGTATCTTGTGCAAAGCAACATGATGTCATGACATAAAATGGTACTGAAAGGTCTAGGAAAAGAGAAAAGGCAAATATTACTTAACCATACATAAAATAGAAGTTTACTTAGTCTTCTGGCCTCGGTTTATAGGCAGAAGGCACCAGCAATTTACGTTACACAAATTAATTCTGAAAACCAGGAAGAATGCTCACTACTTCTGGCAGATTTAGACTTTTAAAGAATTTATAATCAACAATCATCAATTTTTAAAAACTTTTGAACTGAACCTTATTGATTCTTTTTAAATTCTTGACTATTTTTCTTAAAAATAGCTTTATTATTATTATTATTTTAGATGTTCATAAGATTTCTTATTACCCCATTCTTCACTCAATAGCATGACAACACTATAACATGCTTAAAACATTTACACTTCTTTTATGTTAACCTAAAGGCATATCAATAATAATCACTTAGTTTGATTATACAGATTTTTCCTAGTACACAATTTTAATTTCTTTTGCACATCCTTAAACTTTCTGTATTCAGCCACTTTCTTTCTGCATGCAAGGCAAACACCCTACTTTCATGCTATTTTTCCAGCTCCTTCTTTTCTTCTTTTTTTTAACTTCTCCAATCATCCTTTGGGAGTGGTTTTGCTGCTAAAAACTGTCACGTGCACCGAACTAAGCCTAGAACTTAGCATTAGGGCCCTCGGAACAGAGCTTTAAATTGTCTGCTGCCAATTTGAAATTACTTTGCTGAATATTTTTGCACCTAGCGGGACCAGATTTTATTGATTCCTTTTTCTTTAGGTATTCGCAACCTAGTACCATCAAGATTTTCACGTTAAAGCTACCTTAAAAACCACCATTAAGTTTGGTGGGATAAATTCGACTTGGAATTGAGATACTGTAACAATAACATGCATTCACAAAATTAACAATATTGTTTAAAAAAGCCAACCACAATAATTTGCAACATTGTACACCCAATTGTTCATTTTAAGAAAACTTTAAGTTAGAAATTTAAATGCTTAAACATTTTTTTATTCTTTCTGACTTCCAAACCATTAACTAAATTCTTCTTTAATATGTAAAGGACCCACTGAAATTATTTTGCCTACACCCACACTTTCTAGCCAAGTGAGTCTGGGAGGACAATAGCTATTGCCCTGGGGCTGGGTGAATTTCTTTTTTTTTTTTTTTCAGATAAACTCCAGGCTGGGGAGTTAAGAAAAAAAAAAAGCACCTTTTTTTTTTCTTCAGCCAGAAAGCAGCCAGTTAGTCCTGTTTCTTTCTGGCCTTAACACATGGCAGGAAAGTTGGGTGATTGCAAAGTCCAGAAATTATCCAGGGAAAATTTTTCCCCAATGGCCATTGAGAAATCTGGAGTTTACAATCTTCAACTCCCTCTGCCATGTCCCTAGAATAACAAAGCCAGTTTAACACACAATTTTTCTTGCCTAAGGAGAGGCATCATTTTTTTTTCTTAAAGCTTACCTCCATGTTTAACTCAGACAAAGAAAACACGAAACACAGAACCATAGACAAAGATCTCCAATTAAAAGAAATAGGGTTCACCATGGCAGTTCACTACCACCCAGAATTCACATCGAGTGGGGACTTTCAAGCCTTCAGTCAAACTACCATTTCCCTATTTTTATTTTCAACACAAATCAAATCATGACCAACAACACAAGACACACTGCTATTTTCAATACACATTAAATCATGATCAACAACACAAGACACACTGCTTAGAGCCCACTGAGTCGTCGGTTCACCACTCCACTCCGGACATATCAAGGACTCCTGGCTGGCTCGCCAAAAATGTAAGGCTAGGCAGTCCAGATGCTGCTCCAATGCAGAGAAATGAAGAGACAGTTACTCAGGCAAAAGTTCAAATGGGTTCTTTATTCTGGTCTGCCAGGGTCCAATGCTCATTCAGAACTGAACAGAGGCAAAGGACCACGTGGCTTTCTTTGTTCAACCTTATATACCATAAGAAGGGGAGGGGGGAAAAGGGGATAGGGATGACTTCCTTATAAGGTTATAACATCTGCAAAGGTAATACGAGTTCCTCTTTAGGACAAAAAAGGTTAGATACAAAAAGGCAGGTATAAGTGGGAGCTGGTGTAACTAGTTGTTGACTTCCCTTTTCACTACAATGCTTGTATAATATTCACATTTTGACTGACTACTTTTTATCAGAACTATTATAAAAAGGATATTAGCAGGCAATGAGGCAGAAGAGTTTGGAAAGGTTATAAAAGCTTAATAGGCAAGATAGCACAGGTAAAACAACCAAAAAACTTTAATATGACCATTGGAAAGGTAAATAATTATTTTGCAGGAGATAGTTATAGGATCCACATGAACTACTTCTATTCTTGATGGTGTTTCTTCATAAGAATGTGAACTGATGTGCAGAATAGACATATAGAGAAAAATAGAGATCATCTTCTTGACTTGAAAGCTATAAAAACTTGGTAGAGACATAGCAGTTTAATGATCTATTATTGTTACACTTTCCCAATGACAGATTAAATCTACCATTCAATATCTCATCTGTCACCAAAAATCTCAGACATCAGAGGCCTTTACTCATTTATCATTGCTTTTAAATCTACAGATAAATGCATATTTCAAGATTGTCGTAAAGTGTTGTTTAAAGAAGAACTGAAAACAATTATTGGGTTTATTGAAGCCACTGTGACACACAGCAGGACTCCTTAAAAAGGACAGAAATTTGGGGGGCCGGGCGGTGGCGCTGGAGGTAAGGTGCCTGCCTTACCTGCGCTAGCCTAGGACGGACCGCGGTTCGATCCCCTGGCGTCCCATATGGTCCCCCAAGAAGCCAGGAGCAACTTCTGAGCGCATAGCCAGGAGTAACCCCTGAGCGTCACAGGGTGTGGCCCAAAAACCAAAAAAAAAAAAAAAAAAAAAGGACAGAAATTTGGGATTTAGCACTAGTGCTCTTACTACATTTGAAATGCTTCTTCTATGACAGAAAGGTGTACTTTCCTTTAGAGAATCTTGATCTATCTCAGAACACTATGGTCTCTAAGACCAACCACAAAGAATACAAATTATTCTGTTTTGAACCATTATGGTAAAATGGAAAATGATTATTGCACGGCCTATTGTAAAAATACAGCAAGAAAATGTTGGTTCGAATTTTTGATCAAAAATTTCAGATATAGCTAACTCATCAGTAAAATCTTCATCAGCTTATCATAATTTTTATATTTCAAGAAAACTTTCTCATATAAATATAGCTTTTTTTGCTTTTTTTTCTGTTTTTTGGGCCACACCCGGCATTGCTCAGGGGTTACTCCTGGCTGTCTGCTCAGAAATAGCTCCTGACAGGCACGGGGGACCATATGGGACACCGGGATTCGAACCAACCACCTTTGGTCCTGGATCGGCTGCTTGCAAGGCAAACACCGCTGTGCTATCTCTCTGGGCCCATAAATATAGCTTTTTAAATTAGCAGATGTTTCATTAAATGTTCCTTATATGTATCCATAATAATGCTCTAATTTTTTTTTTACAGAAAAATAGCTGCAGGATGCAGACTCCCACTATCGTGCTCATCATTAGAATGTTTCAGTGTAGGGCCTGGAGAGATAGCATAGTGGTGTTTGCCTTGTAAGCAGCCAATCCAGGACCAAAGGTGGTTGGTTCTAATCCTGGTGTCCCATATGGTCCCCTGTGCCTGCCAGGAGCTATTTCTGAGCAGACAGCCAGGAGTAACCCCTGAGCACCGCCTGGTGTGACCCAAAAACTAAAAAAAAAAAAAAAGAATGTTTCAGTGTACTGATTTTTTCTATTATGTTTATAATAATCTTTAATGCTTTTATTAACAGTGATCCATGGATATATAGTTTGGATACCCTACTTTCATATTACAGTGATATTTTCCATGGGAATCCTAATACAATGCTCATTGTGATGTCTTAACAAATATTTAAATCATTCGTTTTTTATTTCATTTTACCTGCCTATATCTTATAATGTTTCTCTCCATAGAAATCCTTTGATAAAGCTTCTGAATGCAATAAACTTTTTACAGCGCTCATCATCATATCACTTAATATTCTAGCCTTGAATATTATGATTATTTTTAGAATGTTCTAAACAATGAAGCCCCTTTTTCAGCAAAGTTCCCCTCCATCAATGTTGATTACTCCAAGAAACTAGAAAGCTTTCACCTGACATGCTGGCATAATATTTTGAAATGCTTTGACCTATGCTACGTGGGTCAATTTTTCTATGGATCTATCCTTTTGTCTGTCTATGTTTGAGTGTGCGTGTGGTGGCCACCTCTATGTTTAATGTTCATCCATATTATACATAATGTCTTTTTATAGTGTATTTAACCCTTCCTTCTTGTATACAGACATTTGTTTTTCCTGGGAAGAAGATGATACCATCACTATGGTAGAGGTCACACTGGTGCTTATAATGCCACTCTGGTGTAAATTTAAAGGATCAATATAAATCAGCCGAGCTGAACTTGCTGTGGACAGCCCGTTGCAGGAAAAGCAGGGCTTGGGCAGCACAATTGGCATGGTCTTCTTCAGTGACTAATCTTACATGAAGGTCTCCTCTTCTATGTCACTCTGGTTGCTGCTGCTGTCAGAGTCACTTGAGTCTTTGATCTACTAGTTATCCTCAAAGAAGAAGGCAGGCACACAGATGTTGCTGATGAGTTCTCAGTAGTCAATTTCTAGAATTTCATTTCATTATAGACTGTTGCTCACAACTGGTTTTGGCTTTTATGAGATACTTGGATCTAAGACATTTCTTGATCTGTGAATTGCTGCTAGCCATTTTTCATACTCTAAAGACAGCATTGGAGACTGAGGCTGGGATCTGGAATTTATCTACTCTTGCCCGATTATCAAAAATTATTTATACACTTCTTAAGTGTATCTCTTTAACATATATATTCTTGATAGTATATTATGCTGTCCCTTTTTATTTTGATTTGCTAGTAGAAATTCTTAGAAAATATTAGAGATAATACCCATAAATCTTTGTGTTTTTGATGGGAAAAGTTTGGTTTATTATCTTCCCCTTCTGTCCCAGTAGTATTTCATGGCACTGTTCCTTTTGCACAGATGCATTAGAATCAGAAAATATTAGAAACTAGGAAGAAATATTATCCATTAGAAATGAGAACTCAGTAATTTATTGCTGTAGGGGGTCCTCACCCTTAAAATGAGCCTTGATGACAACATGAGTTTATTCACTTAGATCTCAGCCCATTTACTGTGAATCTTGGGTCCAGCATGGTTCTCTGCACCTACACCAGGAATAAATCATCTACAAGTACAGACCCTGGATCTACACAGACTGACTACAGCCTAATTTCTCCTCTCAAGATCTAGAAAAGTTCTGAAAATAGGAGTCTCTCCCAATCTTGAAGAGGGATGGGACAGGCCCCCTTTTACTAAGACACTCCTACAGAGGATGAGAACCCCAAAGCCACTTTATGGCTCATCATTTTGATTTGATATTCGCATGTTTATATTGGCCAAGCCTAGGTAATTCTGATGCTACAGGTAGACTATAAAGCAAGGTTGGCCTAGGAAAATTGGAGATAATCTAGGAATGAATGGAAATGTCTTGGCACTTACTTGCCCTAGGATAAGTTAAGGTGCTAACCTAACAGTGAAAACTGTTTGAGGAGAGCCTTTCCTGTGACCTTGAAGAAAGACTATGGAGTTAGACAAATTAGTGTGTGTGGAGCTTGTAGATAGCCTTAAAGCAGGATGCTTTGTGGGTAGAGTTAGCCTGTTTTTAGGCCAAAAGACTTTTTTTATAATTTCAAAAATTTTGCCATGCCTATTCAAATTATTGCCAACCTTTATCTTTATCTTTAGAGGCATCTGCCCTAATCTTAGAAACATGGGATGTAAATTATTTTGTTTTTCTATAAAGTTAATTAAGAGGAGAAGTTGGATTACTGGACCCACCTTAATCAATAGTCATACTCCACCCTAGGATATGATCTGTTGATGGGATTATTGGATTATTTCCTGCTTGGTATTCCTATCCTACCCTACAGTATAGCCTTTTCTTTTTGTAAAAAAAAATCAGAAATTTGAAGAAGTCACACACTCCTTCTGTCTTCCTTTACTAAGCTTCCTTCATTCTTAAAAGCAGGGAGCAGAAGGATTGTGCTATGGGATTCCTGTATTGAGTGTTTGATTTCATAAACTCGTTTTTTTCCTTTTCACTGTGTGGGTTATTTTCTGCTTAAATGTTTGCTTCCAGAACTGAGTTTCACCAGATCATCATTTTGGAACCTGGAGCTCTAGTTATAGCCAGGGATTGAACTGGAGTTAGACACATGCATGTCAATGCGGTAACTCCTGTACCATTTCCCAAGCTCCTTTTCACTTTTGAGTATCAGGAACAAACATGCAGTCAGGTTCCTTCACTTGCTCAGACAGATGTAAATTTCCTCTGTTTCAAAACAAATGAAAGGTTTTTTTCAAATGCTCTGCTGCTTCTTTATCTTATTTTTTGGTACATGGATCATATCTTCATATAAATAATCATGCAACCTATGAAGAATTTGTTTCATTTTTATTTCTTTTAGACTTCTAATAGTTCACACCCTCCTGGCTCCAGTGGATTGACCTCTTTAGGCTTCAATATTTGTCATCACTGCCATATAACTTTCTCTTAAGTCATGCCAGTGGGAGGCTAGAGAATCAAGGGCTAAAAGAGAAAGAGATGAGGAAATTAATCTCAACTACCATTCTTGAGGTTGGGCCAAAGTTTGACAGTGTATTGTATAGTTACTCCCCTTCGTATTCCTCCTTTTCTAAGTGTACCCACTGCTGGTTCTTTCCATAAAAGAACCATTCTATTAACAGCTCATTTTATTGAGTGCCCATTTTGCTGGTTCTTTCCATAAAAAGCTTTATAGATTTCTGCAGTTATATATTCCCAATTACTTCCTTCTTCTTAACTGAATGACCTCTTCATTGTCTTCTATTGAGTTACTTCTGCGAATGCACCAAAAGATAACACTGGCTACACAAATCACACAGGTAGTGTTCATAACTTAGCTATAAAAGTTACCTTTCCTGGCTTGGGAGCTGGGAGTCTAGCAGGAGGGGGGTTGGCAGGCTCCCGCCATGCTGGAGGCCTTCCTAACCAGGCCTAGTGGGGGTGCGGTACTTGGGTAACCCCAGCACCCCTCTACCACCTTGCTCCAGATCTCCAGGGCTTCCCCGGGCCGCATGCCTGGGCAAGCCGGTGAGTTGGGCCCCTTGGTGGAGCTCAAAGGTACCCTAGGCTTTCCCCCATTATCCATTCAGCTCCTTAGGGAGGGTTTGGGTGGGGCCCTGAACTTCTGGCCTCCCAGCTTCTTGAAGTCACTGGTAATCTCTGTCCAGTCTATATTTTCCTTTTCCCAAGGAATATGTTAGCTATTCGAGGTTGTTTATTGTTCCAAATGAATTTCCGAAGTGTTTGATCCACTTCTTTGAAGAATGTCATGGATATCTTTAGAGGAATCATGTTAAATCTGTACAATGCTTTTGGAATTTTTGCCATTTTAATGATGTTAATCCTTCCAATCCATGAGCAGCATATGTGTTTCCATTTCTGCGTGTCCTCTCTTATTTCTTGGAGCAGAGTTTTATAGTTTTCTTTGTATAGGTCCTTCACATCTTGAGTCAGGTTGACTCCAAGATATTTGACTTTGTGTGGCACTAATGTGAATGGGGTTGTTTTTTTCAATGTCCATTTCTTTTCTATTATTATTGGTGTATAGAAAGACCATTGATTTTTGTGTGTTAATTTTGTAGCCTACCACCTTGTTATATGAGTCTATTGTTTCTAGAAGCTTTTTGGTAGAGTCTTTAGGGTTTTCTAAGTAGAGTATCATATCATCTGCAAACAGTGAGAGCTTGACTTCTTCCTTTCCTATCTGGATTTCCTTGATATCTTTTTCTTGCCTGATCGCTATAGCAAGGACTTCCAGTGATATGTTGAATAGGAGTGGTGAGAAAGGACAGTCATGCCTTATGCTAGAATTTAGAAGGAAGGCTTTTAAGAATGCTACAAAAAAAAAAAAAAAAACCAAACATCTAATCCCATCAAAAATGGGGAGAAGAAATGCACAGACACTTTTGTGGTAGATGGCCTTAACTATAGGATTTTGTTGAGGATTTTTGCATCTGTATTCATCAGCGATATTGGTCTGTAATTTTCTTTTTTGGGAGCATCTCTGTCTGGTTTA
The DNA here is from genome assembly GCF_024139225.1 of Suncus etruscus. NCBI lineage: Eukaryota > Metazoa > Chordata > Mammalia > Eulipotyphla > Soricidae > Suncus > Suncus etruscus. The sequence continues at coordinate 78,452,671 of NC_064854.1, forward strand.
GGTATCAAGGTGATGTTGGCTTCATAGAAGCTATTTGGAAGTCTTCCTGTTTTTTCAATTTCATGAAAGATTCTTGCCAGGATTGGTAGAAGTTACTCTTGAAAGGTTTGAAAGAATTCATTATTAAATCCATCTGGGCTTGGACTTTTGTTTTTGGGCAGACATTTGATTAGTGTCTTAATTTCCTCAATAGTGATGGGTGTGTTTAGATATGCTACATCCTCTTCATTCAACCATGGAAGATTATAAGAGTCCAAAAATTTATCCGTTTCTTCCAGGTTTTTATTTTTAGTAGCATAGTTTCTCAAAGTAGTTTCTGATTACCCTTTGGATCTCTACCATATCAGTAGTGATCTCTCCTTTTTCATTCCTAATACTAGTTATTAAGTTTCTCTCTCTCTCTTTGTTAGTTTTGTCAGTGGTCTATCAATCTTGTTTATTTTTTCAAAGAACAACTTCTGCTTTCGTTGATCTTTTGATTGTTTTTCTAGTTTCTACTTCGTTGACTTCTGCTCTGAGCTTTGTTATTTCCTTCTATCTCCCTATTTTTGGGTCCTTTTGTTGAGTACTTTCTAATTCTAAGAGCTGCTTCATTAAGCTATTCAGGTATGCCCCCTCTTCTTTCCTGATGTGTGCTTGCAAAGCTATAAATTTTTCGCTCAGTACTGCTTTTGCTGTGTCCCATAGTTTCTGATAGTTTGTGTCTCCATTGTCATTTGTTTCTAGGAAGGTTTTGATTTCCACTTTGATATCATCTCAGACCCACTGGTTATTCAGTATTAGGCTGTTTAACTTCCAAGTATTAAAGATTTTTTTTCTGTGTCCCTTTGTAGATCACATATAATTTCAGGACCTTGTGGTCAGCGAAGGTAGCCTGCAAAATTTCTATGCTCTTGATATTATGGAGATATGTTTTATGTGTTAGCATGTAGTCTATCCTGGAAAATATTCCATGTACATTAGAGAAGAATGTGTATCCAGGCTTCTGGGGGTGGATTGTCCTGTATATATCTACTAGGCGTCTTTCTTCCATTTCTCTTTTTCATGTCTAGTATATTCTTGTTGGGTTTCAGTCTGGCTGACCTGTCAAGTGTTGAAAATGCCATGTTGAGGTCTCGCACAATTATTGTGCTGTTATTGATATTATTTTTCAGATTTGTCAACAATTTTATTAAATATTTTGCTGGCCCCTCATTTGGTGCATATATGTTTAGGAGAGTGATTTCTTCCTTCTGTACGTATCCCTTGATTAATACAAAATGTCCATCTTTGTCCCTTACAACTTTTCTAAGTATAAAGTTTGCATCATCTGATATTAGTATGGCCACTCCAGCTTTTTTATGGGTGTTGTTTGCTTGGATGATTTTCCTCCAGCCTTGTATTTTGAGTCTGTTTGTTCTGACTATTCAGGTGCATTTCTTGTAGGCAGCAGAAGGTTGGATTGAGTTTTCTGATCCATTTAGCCACTCTGTGTCTCTTAATTGGTGCATTTAGTCCATTGACATTGAGAGAAAGAATTGTCCTAGGAGTTAGTGCCATCTTTATATTGAAGTTTGGTGTGTCTGTTGCTCACTCTTGTCTTAAAGTAGGCCATTCAGTTTTTCTTTTAAGAATGGTTTTGAGTCTGTAAAGTTTCTGAGCTGTTGTTTGTCTGTGAAACCATGTATTGTTCCTTCAAACCTGAAAGTGAGTTTTGCTGGGTGCAGTATTCTAGGCAAAGCATTTATTTCATTGAGTTTTGTCACTATGTCCCACCACTGCCTTCTGGTCTTGAGTGTCTTCGGTGATAGGTCTGCAGTAAATGTCAAGAATGTTCCCTTGAATGTAATTTTTATTTTCAATCTTGCTGCTTTCAGAATTCTGTCTCTATCTGTGGGATTCATCATTGTGACTAGGATGTGTCTTGGGGTGTTTTCTCTGGGGTCTCTTTTAGTTGGTACTCTTCAGGCATGCAGGATTTGATAGCATGTATTCATTAGCTCTGGTAGTTTCTCTTTAATGATGTTCTTGACCATTGATTTTTCCTGGAGATTTTCTTCCTGGGTCTCTGGGACTCCAATGATTCTTAAGTTGTTTCTGTTGAGTTTATCATAGACTTCTATTTTCATCTGTTCCCATTCTTTGAGTAATTTTTCCATTGTTTGATCATTTGTTTTAAGGCTTTTTCCAATTTCTTCTGCTGTATGGAATTTTTATCCATCTCATCTTCCAGTGTACTAATTCTATCCTCAGCTGCTGTTAACCCGTGGGAAAGCTCAACCATGTTTTTCTTCATCTACTGAGTTTTTCAGACCTGTTATTTGATCTGAAATTTCAGTTTGGAGTTTTCTGATTTCTATCTTCATATTCTCTTAATTCTTATTAGTGTTCTCTTCTATACTTTCTTTGAGTTATTTGAATATTTTCCATATTGCGACTCTAAACTCCTTATCTGAGAGACTGACTAGTTGGTTGGTCATGTTCAAGTCATCAGAGTTGCCATCGTCATTCTCTATGTCTGGCGCTGGCCTGCGTTGTTTCCCCATTGTCACACTTGTATTGTGGGTTTTTCTACATGCTGTGGTTGTATTCATTGGCTAAATGATGTGCACGGCCGGGAAGTGAAACAGAGCAGTCATGCTCATCTTGCTCCACCCTTTCTGAGCATGTAAGCTCACCTCCATGGAAGGTTCCAAGGAAGGTGAGCCGTCCACAGATGAGCCACACAGGATGAAATCAGGCCAAAAATGGAGCACAGCACAGAAGACAGGCAGATAGGGGTGCTGGCATCTGAGTTCCAGCAGAGTTCAGCGGCTTCCCCTTTCTGGGCTTTTAAACTCACCTCCAGAGAAGGCTCCAGGGAAGACGAGCAGTCTACAGATGAGCCACACACAGGATGAAATCAGGCCAGAAATGGAGCACAGCATAGAAGACAGGCAGATAGGGGTGCTGGCATACTACAAAATTTCTTATAGCATATTATCAAAGACATATTTTAAATGGAATATTATTTACAGTGTTCTTATTTAGAGACTTCCATCTATCAAAGGCAATTTTCGCCTTTATGCCAGTTGTTTAATCATCAGGAGTATAGGAATTTTGGTTGCTTGTTTGTTTCCTTTTAGTAATTTTACCTTAGTATCTGTAAGAAATCACTTAATAGCAGTATTTCTGCAACTTCTTATGGGAGCTGTATAGTACTGAGTAAACTGTATTCCCAAGGAATTTAAACAGGTCTAATTTAACTGAAGAGAGCAAAGGGCCAGGAACAATGAAAAAAGCAAAGTGGTAGAGAAGAGTAAACAGGCCTTTGAAGATAGTGTGTGATTATATAATGAAAATGATTTTGTTCTAATCCAAATTCCACAGCAGGTGACAGACCAGGTGGAGCACATAGTGTGCTAATATCTAGCTTACTAGAGGGCATCTCTTGTATAATGTACTTATCTCAAAACTAAATGAATAAGAAAACTTCTTCTGTAATCATAATAAAAAGAATATCTTAAAATTTATTTTATGTGATTGACCTGAGGATGATCAATTCCTTTTAGCATCTGCCTGACAAAGTGGAGTTATAAAGATAAAACATTGTCTATAACCTATCAAAAATGTTCTATGAGTACTCAGAGATTATAATTTGTTCAGAAATATTTCTTTTCAAGTATCTCTTATTCTTTTAATATAAATATATGTATGCAATGTAACACACTGCCAAATTGCTCCCTACAAAAACTGAATATCATTAAGGAAAAAATTTTCTTTTGCAGCTGAATTTCTGAAAAGTAGGTGAATGATCTCTGTATGGAGGAAAGTGCATTTCCTAAATGATAAATTAGCTTGTGTTCTCATATTTATAGAAGAATGTAGGTACAGTAATATCAATATTCTTTAATGCTACCTACTTCTGATGATAAATTCTTCTGTGTTCCCTCACTGGTAGTGTTATGATCCTGCCATTTGTACTAGTCTAGTGTTGTGAGGTACCGTCAGATAAATATTCACACAACTACTTTACTTGTTTCTTTCTAAAAGAATCTGTTCAGCCACAGTGCTTCAGACAGACTCAAGTTTAATGCATCATTTAAAATTGTCTTTGGCAGTAAAGATGTTGTGGAAAGCGATTTTGTTATAAAACTTAGTACCTCCAAGTTGACAATAAGGCCACTTAGAGATTTCAGTAATCAGTAAGGCAGAGAGACAACAACCGAATTTCAATGTAATGGGTTGGAGGCTATAAAATTATAAATTGGAACCAGTTATAAAGCATAATCTTTTAAACTGGTCATTTATTTGTCAACTACTTGTGCTCTGACATACTCCATATATACAAATAAATAAATAATGTCCTCTCTGACATTCTTTAATGCAAAGGATATAGAACTAAGTTGTAAAATAAACTAAACTATATAAAGAGAAAAATTAGAACTATGCATTATATGATGATAAAATAATATAATGATCTAACAAATAAACATAATAAGCATATCATAGTTACAGTTTTATTTTGAAAAACATAGCTAATTTAACTTAAGCATATTATAAGCATAATATGCATATTATAGTTACATTTTTATTTTGAAAAATATAGCTAAGTTAATTTAAGGAATGGAGCAATTAAAATTAATTCTTGAGGCTGGTGTGGTGGCACAAGCTGTGGGGCATTTGCTTTGCATGCGCTAACTTAGGATGGAACCGCAGTTAGATCCCTGGTCATCCCATATGAACCCCCGTGCCAGGCACAATTTCTGAGCAGATAGCCAGGACTAACCCCTGAGCATCACTGAGAGTGGTCCAAAACCCCCCAAAAATTTAATTCTTAGAGACATAGATCAAGATAATTATAAATTTGATGAGTTCGTTCTCAGATTTGCATTTGAGGCCTGTTAGAAGTTTGATTGTATTTTAAATTTGATGAGTTCGTTCTCAGATTTGCATTTGAGGCCTGTTAGAAGTTTGATTGTATTTTCATCATTTATTTCTATTTTGACATAATTTATTTTTATTTTCACATAATTATGACATATTTCATTCACTTTAAGGATAGATGTAATCCTTCCTGGATTTGTGAAAGTTCCTAGTTCAAGTCTCCCTGAAATCTGTAATGATTTAATTGTAACAAATTTTTCAAAGTTAAGCGTGAATCAGTCTTGATAGTGTAGACAGACAGAAGTGCACATATTGCACCCATAATGTGTACATTTTATAAGGCATCCTGCTTTTCTGAGAATGGTCTTTCATTAGAAAACTTGACTGCTTTGGTTATTTTTCTCTAACATCATTTTTATCAATTCTAGCTTCAATATGTCTATTTCTTATATTAGAGCATTACTTTTTTGCCACATCTTTTGCACAAAATAGTCTGCCATACAATCATGAACACACCAGATTTTCTACCCAACCTTGTTGGATTTCAATTGATATTTCACACTATCATGTATAAACTTAAAACATTAAAAAAGTTCATTCAAAAGTTCATTAAAAAAGAATGCTTCATTTTTACAAGCATTCTTATTTTTTCTTCTAGATTATAAATTCTGTTGAAAACAGTTTTAGAGTTTATTCTGTTTATTCTATACATTGCTTTGCAATTAGTACATATAAGCTAATTGAGTACATTTATGTAATTAGTATCAAGTTCAAAAGAAATATAGAATTTCTGCCAGAGAATAAAGATTTGAGAAATATTAAACTCATTCTTATTTATATACTTATTTGTTAATTGAGCCACAACTGACAGTACTCAAGGCTAACTCCTGGCTCTGTACTCAATAATCACACCTGGAGAAATGAAGAACCATATGTGGAATTGAGATCAAGTTCGTTACGTGCAAAGCAAATATTGTACTAGATATACTATCTCTTTGCTCCTCCCAGAAGGTTTTATATAAGGAGTTAAGAATCAACTTCCAGACTGAAATTGAAATGGGGGGATCTGATGGAAAAATTGATCCATTTGTATTTATTTGGCATCCACCTAGATTCCTCAGCAATTTAAATGTGCTCATTCAGATCTGTTTCACAGTGATTACTAAAAGGGATATATTAAAAGGATGTGTTCATTAAAATTGTAAAATTGTATGTTCTTGCAAGGAAAAGTTTTCTCTACCAGAAAATGTTTTGATGGACACTCAAAAATGAAGAGATTCTTTTTTTGAATCACCAAATCTTTAACTTAAAAATCTCTATTAAGGCATTGTGTTATAATAGTTTTTTTCAATTAATATCTTTATTTAATCACTTTAATTACAAATATGATTGTAGTTGGGTTTTAGTCATGTAAAGAACACCCCCTACTTATTTGTTATTGATTTGGTAGCAAGTTATGTTAATGGTTTCTTAGCATAAATTAATGCTCTGAGAATCAATGACCTTAGGAAGGGAAGAGCTAAATTATAACAATTATTGTTTCCAAAAATTTTTATTCTGTTAGGTCCTCTCTTGAATTACATAAATTTCATTAGAATATTGAATATTCTACTTAGGTCTCTTTAAAAAATGTCATAATTTAAGAAAAAATTTCCAGAAATTTTCTAAAGCAAAATATCATTAATTTTGTGTTTATGTAATAAATATTAGTTGTGATTGCTTCTTAGAAAAAATCTTCTACAAATAAATTCATATGATGTATGTTTAATATTATTCATATTATAAAACTATTATTCAAAATAAAATATGTAACAAACTGATTATGCCCTAACTTTTTTCATTATTATTTAGTGTTAAAAAGTTTCACATCTACAAGAACTTATATAATTAGGTTCAGTGTGTACTACTTAATTAATTTAAAAGTATGTAAAATAAAATAGAAGTACATAAAAAGGATTGAAAATTACAAAGTGAAAATTAAAAATTTAAAGTACACAAAAATAAAAAATAATATTTATAAAACTGAAATATCCCAAATATTCTCCAATGATATCTCTTCAATTTTAATATCCCAAAGAATAACCATCCTGGTAGTAATCAACTTATTATTTTATTGCTTATATTTCTCAAAGCAATGTCTTATTTAGTTTTGTTTCTTTTTAGGTTCTCACAAATAAAATATTATTTTTAAATACTGAGTTAATATTCACTTATAATATTCTATTTATTTAATAAGAGAATTTTGTAAAGTCAGTATTTATATGTATTTCTTTGCGTTCACTTCTATATGTCTAATTTTGTACTGCATTTACCCACCTCCTATTTTGGCAACAACTAATTTGCCTAATAGTCTGAAAAGTAAGTTTTTACTTTATTTGGTTTATTCATTTCTGTAGGCTATTTTGGAAACACAAATTATATATAATTTGTATATATATACAATATATATATATATATATATATAGCCTTTGTTTTTCATTGTTGAGCTAGTACCAATACTCTCTTGGCTCATTCAGTTTGTAATAGATGAATTTCATTCTTGATTAGCTAAGTAGATTTCCATTGTGTATAAAAACCAAGTTTTAATAAATACCCCGGTTTTTCTAAATCTTAGCACATTGTAACTAGTGATTAACACGCTAATATGATTAACATGAGGTACATACGTTATTTTCAAATTAGTGACTTTTATTCCACAAGTAAACAAAAGGAAGTAACTAACATGGGATTTCTGTTCATAATTTTTTGAGGAATATCCATACTGTTTTTTCATTATAGCTGTCAACAACCTTTGTTTGCAACAACAGTGACAGGGAAAAGCTCTCTCTTTTCCATATCTGACCTAACACTTGTTTCTGCTCTGTTTGAAATCGACTATTTCACATATGTGTGATAATATCTTGTTTTGTTTTATGTGAAGTATTGAGGTAAGATGAAGAGAAAAATAACATTGAAAATTTGTTTAAATTTATTCTCAATAAAAACCCCAGAACTTATCTTTTAATCAAGGCAATTATTGGATTCTAAGGTTTTAAAGTAATGCAGAACAGAATTTGTCAATATCATTTGTAATAACATTGTCATTGCCCTGCTTGAAGTTTATTAAATGATGTTACTCAATCAGTTCTAAGAACTTCAAAGGGAAACTGTGTCTATAAGTATCTGGAATTCAGTTGGAAATGTAATTATTGTTACTAAAATGAATTATTCTTAAAAGAGGTGACAAAGTTTAAATTGCTATGATACTGATGTATTGTTTTGTTTTACATTAATTATGAAGACAGGTTGTAAATTGTCATACCTAGAGAGATAATTTTTTGAATATTGGGGCCCCGCCCGGTGACGCTTAGGGGTTACTCCTGGCTATGCGCTCAGATTTCGCTCCTGGCTTGGGGGACCAAATGGGATGAACAGCAGGACCTCCTAGGCTGGCGCGAAGGCAGACACCTTACCACTTCGTGTAACTACTCCAGCCCTAGAAGGATAACTTTTAAGAGACATGGGTAAAAGTGGTTAAGCAGCCTTGATTTTCTCCACCACTTGTACAACAACACTTGTACAGCTTGAACAACACCTAGTTCTATAAACAAATGTGGTAGTCTTCTATCTGAATAAAACACTGAATGTTAATGATTTAAAAGATATAAAATTTTAAGATTGTTTACAGATAAATGTAGTGTTATAAAAATGTTTATGTACAAATTTAAACTAGTGTAGAGTGATTATATATTTAAGTCAATTAAATCAGTGATTTTTAATTTAATAAATTTTAATTAAAACATTTTAAAATACATTTATAAAGTTGTTCAGAATTGAGTTTCAATAATAAAATGTCCAACCCTCATTCTTTCCTAATACACATTTCCACCAAAATTGTCCACATTTGTTTTCTCACCCCATTCAGTCTTCCTCACTGCTTACCTCTATTTTCTTTTCTCTCTTTCTCTTTCTTTTTTCCTTTTTTCTCTTTTTCTTTCTCTCTTTTCTTCTTTAGACCCTGTGATTTGCATTATTTTTTACTGAATTTGTATAATGCATATCACTTTACCTCCTTTCATCAATCAATTTCAGTTCATAGTGACAAGTTCCAACTATCATTGTAGTAGTGGTCCCTTCTCTACCCTAAGAGCACTCTCCTGCTTTGTAGTAAGTTCTTACTGTAGATAAGAACACCTGGCACTCATATCTATTATTCTTTGGCTCATATAATCATACTATAAAATGTTAATATCCTACAATTGAATGTGATCATTCTAGGTTTATTCTTCTCTCTCAGACTCATTTTACTCTACAGAATATATTTCACATGTATCCATGTTTGAGCAAATTTCATGACTTCATTTTTCCTAACAGCTGTGTAGTACTCGATTGTGTTTTTTTATTCACTCAACAGTTCACAGACATAATTTGTCTTACGTCTTTTTTAGTTCCAATAGTTTATCAGGAATTTCTGAATAAAGAATTATTAACCTGACTTCTTTTCACTGAAGTAGAGAAACTATTTTAAGTTCTAGCCAATACTACTAAATAGTCTTAGGAGGTTTAGAAATCTATCATAAAAAGTCATTTTCTTTAGGCTGGAGGCATAGTACAGGAGGTGGGGCACTATTCTAGCACATTGCAGTCCTATTTTCTATTCCTGATATTTAGATGATACCCTGAACACTCTAAAATTAGTCCCTGAGTGCAGAGCTCAGAGTAAGTCATTTACAAAGCTGAAATTGACCAAATAACCAAATTAAGAAATAATACTCAATAAGCCATAGTAGTGAATGCTACTATTATGAATCTTGATACAGTCTAAGTATTATAAAGAAAAGGCTCAAACAGGTAGAAAATTATAACAACTTTAACCATCCATCTTGATTTATCTGAAATAAATAATGATTTTTAATGTAAGGTAAACAACTAGTAATAGAGTTTTATATTTTCTGAACTAGAATGTAATTCAATTAAATATAAATTAATATAAATATTCTGAATATAAAATTCAGAAACTATAAAATGTCACTATTCTTACTGCAGATGTTTATGACAGAGCATTTAGCATTAGTTATAAATAATGTACATCTAGTAATAAAATTTAATGTGTTTAAAAATTTATCTCAGTTATGTGACACCTGTTTACACATTTGATATTTATTTTATTGATGTTACTTTAAGTAAGTTTTGTTTTTTAACGTATTTTACATGTAGTACATTATAAAATGAGATATGAGTAACAGAAGACACAAAATAGCCTTGATAAGAAATATAGTCATTTCCTTCGAATCACTTTTTCTTTATTTCTTTGCTTTTTTTTTTTTTTTGGTTTGGAGGGCACACTCAGCAGTGATAGGGGTTTCTTTGGGCTATAGACTTAGTAATTACTCCTATAGGGATGCTGAGGTGAATTTTGATCAGAAAATGCAAGAAAACATTCTACTATTGTTACAACCCCTATGTTTTCTACTAATGTCCATACTTTTGTTTACATAAGTGTAATTATATCCAAACAACACTTTTATAAGTAAAAAATGTCTGTGATATAAAGGGAAAGAAGGAGACAAAAATAAAGGGAGAAATATAGTACACACTCTAGAAGCTTCTCCACAGTAGAAAACAATGAATACCCAAGATGGAGAATATATGCCACTGTGTAAGTATACATCTCATGTAGATGTAGTCAACTCTCCAAAATGGGAAAACGTGCCTTAAAATTTTAAGTACAAATATCAACCAGAAATGTGAAACACAGAAAGGGCTTGGACATAAAGCATGCTCTGTCAAAGAAAGTGTACATCTCAGAGAGAAATACAAGCAAATTGCACTTACACAACATTAAATCATCTCTTTGTATTTTGGGAAATTTAAAAATTATAATAGTGAAAATAAAATGCTAGATATATTGGCAAATAAAATGCTGTATAAAATACATTGTTAGGTAATGAACCAGTTTGAAGATAAACACTAGAGAATTATTGCTTTAAAAATTTCACCAGAATAGGTCAGACCTACAAGAATGCTCCACTTTATTCCGTAACTGTGCATTTCTTCCAATCAAGGAGCTGCACCACACAATTTTAATAGAAGTATCATACAACATAGTTTGCAATGGGAAAAATCACAGAATCCCACCACACCTTGTAACTGAAGATGCTAGTTCTGGAGACCCAATCAACAACTACAACTTACAAACATCTCTGATCAAAAATTTAGAGAGGGAATTTTATGGATGCTTAAAGAACAATAGAATGGGCAGCCCAGAAGACTCAAAGAGATATGAGAACAGAAATACAATTTTCAAGCAGAAAAATATCAGGACTGAAGTTTATTAAATGAAAACTAAACCGGAAAGCCTCACCAGCAGAATAAGAGCTGCTGAAGACAGAATCAATGATGTAGAAAATGAGCTGCATAACACCTCCGTACAATATTATAGGCTGGAAAAAATCTTCAAGGAAAGTGAAGAGATGACAGTACAACTTTGTAATAAACTCAATAAAACAATATAGAAAGAATCATTGGGATCCCAGAGACCCAGGAAAAAAGATTAATAAAAACTAATCAGTCAAGAACATCATTGCTGAGAAATTTCCAGAACTTAAGAGGGCATGCAATCATATTCTAGATGCCTGAATAGTACCAACTAAATCAGAACCAAAGAAAAGCAACCCAGGGCACAAAATAGTCATAATAATAAACAGTACAGATAAGGATAGAATACTGACAAAATATGATCAAAAAGTCAAATTATATACAAAGATGCATCCTTAAGATTTACAGCAGATTTATCACAAGCAACTCACAAGGCCCTAAAACAGTCATGATATATAGTAACAAAATTCAATGAAATGAATACTACAAGGATACTTAACCAGCCAGACATCCTTCAGCTTTGAAAGAATACACAGCTTCATGGATAAACATCAGTTCAGAAAATTTATTGACTATAAACCAACTTTGAAAGAACGATTGAAGGTCTAACATAAGGCAAGGCAGGCTCAACCAAACAACTACTCCTACAATAAAATGATGTTTAATCACATGACAATCATCTCTCTCAATGTCAAAAAACTAAATGCACCAACTAACAAACATAGAGTGGCAAAATATATCAAAATGCTGAAACCAACATTTTCTGCTTGCAATAAACACATCAGAATAGTCAGAGCAAATATATACTCAAGATCAAACGTTGGAGGTAATCATTCAAGCAAGCAACTCCCTTGATAAGGCTGAAATGAACATACAAATGTCAGATCACACAGACGTTAAGTTTAATAAAGTTATAAGCATTAGATATGATCATTTTTAGTAATCAACAAATATGTACAACAGGAAGAAATCACACTCCTAAACATATATGTACCCAGAGAGAGTTTTAAATATTTAAAACAATTGCTGATAGATTTGAAGAAAAATATCAATAACAACACACTTTAGTGGGAAAAATCAGCACTATCCGGTCACGCATTTGGTCCACCAGGCTAAAACTCAAAAAGGCTCTGAAAGAAGGAATGGAAAAGAGAGGCTTGGTAGATAGTTCTTTCCATCCCCACAAAGCTGAATTTACATATTTTTCTCCAAAGCACATCATACATTTTCCAAATACACAACTGGTTGAGCCAAAAACCATCCTCCATAAAAATCAAGGAGATAAAAAATTGTATCCAATAATTTCCTAGATTATCATGTACTGGAATTAAAAACAAATTACAAACAGACTCAAACAGACTTAGTCCAGAACACACAGTGAGAGAAAATTTCATTCCAAAGAAATGCATACTTTTATTTATGTGTGATATTTCAACATTAACATGCCCACATGTGTTTTTTATTTTAATTTTTAATCTTCTATTCTAGCAACAACTGGCTATTATTTAAATAGGCATAGAGATAACATTTATTTAAAGTAATATAAATTGTATCTGCTTTTAGGTAAAAAAAAGATTAAAAGGCATTCTTCAAATACTCTATTCAAATAATTTATAGGATAAAAGGGAAATAAAATATATCAATTAATATGTTAAATACAATTAAAGGTGTATGAACGAGTGGTAGTAAGATCCTGAAAGGTACTGGCCATTTCAAATTTTGATTAGTAGGGAAATTATATAAAAAGATGATAGACACTATAATGTATAATTTACAGTTCATGGATTTCTGGAGTCCATTTAATAAAAAATAGGCCTCTATCTACAATATTTGATCCATGTCTGCTATTTTACTTAAAAATAGTAAATTTTCATACATGTTAATATCACTGATAAAACATTATTATTTACTGGTTCACTTGATTAACCTTTTTTGTTTTGTTTGGGGGTCACAGCCAACTGTGTTAGAGCTTACTTCTAGTGGTACTTGGGGAGTATATGTGGTGCCAAGGATTCAATCCAGGGTGACTGCAAGCATCTCACCTATTCTGCTATATGTACAGAACATGTTAACTAATTATAGGAATATTAGGTATTTTATTAAATGGTGTTTATAATTTGTAGGCTCTAACCAAACCACCTCTATCCTGGTTTGGGAAACTTGATAAAGACAGGTTTCAGGGATTGGAGCTATAATAGAGTGTTAAGATGTTTGCATTACATACCCATCCATGTATAGGTATATTTTACAACTTCATTCATTCTAATGCCTGTGTAGTATTCTATTGTGTATATATACCACAGTTTCTTTAACCATATAGCTGTTGTCACACACCTGGGTTGTGTCCAGATTCTGCCTAATGTAAAAGAAGTGCAGAGAGCATTTTTGTATTGTATATTTGTATTCCTATGGTATATCCCTAGGAGTGGTATTGGGAGATCGTGTGTCCTAGGCGACCACAGTGCGACTTTAGGCGGGAGTGGGGATAGGGGCGGCGCTCACCTGCTGATCGTATGGAGGCTCAATTTCTAACTTTTTGAAGAATATTCATATTATTTTCTAAAAAGCCTGGAGCAGTCTATATTCCTACCAGCAGTAAAAGAGTACCTTTCTCCCAGCATCCACACCACTACAGTTGTTCTTGTTCTTGAGTTTGTGTCTGTGTGTGTGTGTGTGTGTGTGTGTGATTTTGCTAGTCTATAGTGCAAAATGATTCCTCATTGTTTTGATTTGCATCTCCCAGATGATTAGTGATGCGAAGCGGCAGGTGAGTACAGCCCCTTTCCCTACTCCAACCTGCAGCTGCAGTGTGGTTGCCTAGGACCCCATGAACCCACAGGTGAATGCCGCCCCTTTCCTCCCTCCAGCCCAGAGCTCCTGTGAGCTGCAGGTGAACACCGCACCTTTCCTCCCTCTAGCCCAGAGTGCCTGCGAACCAACAGGTGAGTGTCACCCCTTTCCCAACTCCTGCCTGGAGCTGCGGGGTGGTTGCCTAAGAACCCCATGGACCTGTATGTGAGCTCAGCCCCCCTCCTCCCTCCCAGAACCGGGGAGCAAACGCACTTGAGTGCTCGGAGACAGGTCACTACCCCACCCCCTGGATCTGTGGAAGGGCAATACAGCTGATTGAGGGTCTACTCTCATCCCACAACCCTGTGCACAAGACTCATTGCCTGGAGACTGTGACACACTAAAGATAGTTTGACCCCCTGAAGCCTGAAATGGAGCTTGGACCCCAAGGGGCAGAGGGTAGTTGTCAGAGGGGATGGGAGCTCCATTAACTCCTAGGTAGGGGAGGAGCCAAGGGAGCTAGGCTCAACAGCACCCTCATCCATTGTGGCCAGGAGTGGAACTGCACTGGTTGGTAGGTAGAGGGAGAGGGTAATTGATGCTGCACTTGCACTGGAAGACGTGAGAGGGGACAAACCTCAGTGACCTCACTCAACTGAAAAGCGAGCTGAAATTAAGAAACTGCACTCCAAGCCAAACCTATAAATGAAAAAAAATATGGGTAAACTAAGGAAGATTTCAACACCAGCAGACCTGGAGAGAAATCCCAACCAATTCCCAAGCCCCAAAAATGCACAGACCCAACAGAGGAAGGGTTAAAAGAAGCCATGAGAAAGGAAATGCAAACAGAGGTGAAAGAATTGAGAGAGAGTCACTAGCCAGAGAGTACAACAAATATATGGAGGAACAAATAAACCAACTTAAAGAAAACATACTATAAGACATGAGAGATACCATACAAAGGGAATTAAAGGATACAAAAAGAAAACAAAGTAAAAAGCCACATGCATAGAATCACACAGTTGGAGAAACACATAGAACTCAAAGAAAAACTGCAAGCAAAAAACAACCAAGAAGCCAACAAGGTGTTGTATATGTAAATATTTTATGGGATTATTATGTTACTGACCCTACCCTGATCAGTGATTGTGGCCTACACTAGGGTGTGACCTGGCATTATGCCCCCACCCTAGGGTGGTACCTGATTCTGCTTCCACCATTGGGTGGTATCTGATCCCACCATTGGGTGGTACCTGATTCTGGGGGATAAAAACAAGGGTCTATGGAAGGCTTTTTGTTGGAACTAAGGCTGAGACTATGGACTTCAGTCTTGTCCACTGAATAAAGGTAATATTTCCATAAGCCTGACTGCGAGCTGTTTACCAGCTGTTTCACCTCAGAACCATTGGCTGTATGGGGTGGCAGATGCGTGATCTGAGCTGGAGGGGAAAGACCTCATCCTCCATCCCTCCATCAGTCAACCTCTTCAGGGGCTGACTTACAACATAAGGTGCCCGAACAGGCTGAACCTGGACCCTCAATAATTGTAAGTGAAATACTTCATTGGAAATTTCCTCTCCTGACCATTAAATGGTTTCTGTGGTTAGTCATGTGGATTCTGCCACCTTTTTACTTATGCATTGGTTCTCTAGTATACAAGTGGATTATTCACCATTTAGGTTTTGATCTAAGGACAATTACTGCAGTTGGGTGGTTGTGGTCTATATTTCAAATGAAAATTGCATTGTCTCCAGCTGTCATAGTTTGTAGAATTTCTGTGTTGGCTCACATTATTACTGTGAGCATAGTTATTGGCTGGTATTTAGGAAATAGAAAGTGTAGAAATGGTGAGGCTAAAACCAGTATGGATAATAAGGAAATCTTTCTGACAAAAACTCAGACCAAGGTGCGGGCTGACAAATCCAGCCCCACCATCAACAATATAGAAATTTTTGCTGGAAGAAAAACAACTCGGAAAGTTCAGCCTGATTCTAGCGAATCGCATGACAGTAGTGACTCAGACAATGATCAACCTCCAGTGCTAACTCCAGGAGGGAGGCCTCGTTCTATTCACAAAATTGAATCACACAACAGTGCAGATTCAGACAATGAACCACACGCACAGCCTCAGAGCTCTATTCAGAGTAATTTTGCTAATCCAGCCTCATCCCCTTTACATGGGGTAAATGTTTCTAACTATGTACCCTATCAGATGGAAGAATTAGATCGGCTTAAAAAAGCATGTAAAGAGTATGGCCCAAAATTGCCATACAGTGTGGAGTTACTAACTTTGGAGTCATAACTCATCTTGGACTTTGTATGATTTTAAAAGAATTGCTAAAATATGCCTGTCATCTAAACAGTGAACTGAATGGAAAATGTACTATTCAGAAGGCATAAAAGCCAAATTATAAAGCCTGGATGGTACGAAAAAGCAAGTGGCAGGTGTTACTGTATCGTATGAATTATTGATGGCAGAAAATCAATTTGTAAACATTCAGACACAAGCAGCATTACCTAAAGAAATCTTAAATTTAATTACGGATATTGCATTGTCATCATAGGAGAAAATTGATTCTAACAGCATTGGTAGAGGAAATTTTTAAAAATTACCCAAGGCCCTTATGAGTCTTATGTAGAGTTTGTAGGTCAGATTAAAGGTGCTCTAAAGTTACAAGTCGAAGATGAGCAGATGAGAAACTTCCTAGTAAAATCTTCGGCTTATCATAATGCAAATTCGGCCTGTAGATTAGTATTGAATACATTAAATGAAAAGGCAGATATGAATGATTTCCTTTATGCCTGTCAGAATGTCTATTGGGAACCCCAACCCCCACCCCACTTAGAATCAGCACAAACCTTCCCAGTTACCAAGGGAATGGTGCCTTACTCCCCTCGGGGAAAAAACACTTTCCCTAAACCAGGTCTTTGCCCAAAATGCAAAAGGGGTCGCCACTGGGCGAAAGATTGCAGATCTAGAAACCTCATTGATAATAACCTAAGTAGAGGTTTCAATACAATCCCTAGGAGGCAAATCGCCTGCTACCATTGTGGAAAACAGGGGCATATCAAAAGAAATTTCCATTTCCTTATAAATTCAGCTTCTCAAGGACACACATACAAGATGCAGGTAAACGCCCACAGGGCCTCCCCCAGGCCCTTCCAAATCAGGGGCAAAGTTCACAGACAATAATCCTACCAAGCCCAGCCCAAGAAAATTCATCACGATAAGGGAATTAATCCACTCCACTTCAGGGAGTGCCGGATTAGACATATTATGCCCAGAGGACATTACAATTTACCCAGGAGCATGCCCTTACATGTTAGAAACTGGCATTGTAGGCCCGCCACCCCCAGATACTATGGGTTTGATTCTTGGCAGAAGTTCCCTCAGCATAAAGGGTATATCAGTAATCACTGGTGTCATTGACTCAGATTCTATGGGAGAAATCATTGTAGTTATTACTGTACCAGTTACATGGACCTTTAAAAAAGGAGAAGTGACTGCCCAGATAGTAATAGTGCCTTATGTCAAATTTGGGACTTCAGATAAGACTAGAATTGGAGGTTTTGGAAGCACAGATCCAAGTGCTGCTCAAAACCCAATCGTGGCTCTGGTTACTAAATGTAAAGATGAACACCCAATAATCAAACTTCACTTGGAAGGGCAACCCTTTGATGGAATGATAGATACGGGTGCTCAGGTTACCGTAATTTCTGATAAAGAATGGCCAGAAAATTGGCCTCTTCAGGAAATCCCATATTCCCTAGTAGGAATAGGAGGCCTGAGCTCCTGTCTGTTGAGTACGGGGACTATAATATTTTACGGCCCAGAAAATCAAAAAGCAATAATCAGACCTCATGTGGGCCCATTTTCACCATCCCTGTGGGGCCGTGACCTACACAAACAGTGGAAAGCAGAATTCCACATCCCATTAGCTCCGGAAGAGCCCAAACCTTCTTTTGATTTAAAAACCAAAAATTTATAGTAGGGGCCACTACCATAAAAACACCA
Organism: Suncus etruscus; assembly: GCF_024139225.1. Lineage (NCBI taxonomy): Eukaryota > Metazoa > Chordata > Mammalia > Eulipotyphla > Soricidae > Suncus > Suncus etruscus. The sequence continues at coordinate 78,470,678 of NC_064854.1, forward strand.
GCACCAATAAAAATAAAATAGAAATCTTATGAACCAATTTGGACAGGTCAGTGGCCCCTTAAAACTGATAAATTAAAGGTGCTGACAGAATTAGTGGAGGAACAGCTAAGTTTAGGACATGTTGAACCATCTTTTTCTCAATAAAATTCACCTATATTCACTATAAAAAAGAAATCCGGTAAATGGAGACTTTTGATGGATCTTAGAGCTATAAATTTATCCGTGATACCTATGGGCAAATTGCAGACTGGTTTACCATCACCTGTAGTTATTCCAAAGGAATGGCCACTAATTATAATTGATCTGAAAGACTGCTTCTACCATATTCCTATCCACCCAGATGATAAAAAACGTTTTGCATTCTCAGTTCCTTCTCTCAATAATACCCATCCCTGCAGACGTTTCCAATGGACTGTTCTCCCCCAAGGCATACTGAATTTCCCAAACTTGTGTCAGTTTTTTGTAGATAAGGTTTTGAGCCCTGCTCGTGAAAAATTTCCTCAAGCCATGATATTTCATTATACAGATGATATCTTGCTCACAATGAACAATGAAACAGATTTATAGGAATTATAATCTTATGTTACTGACTGTTTACAAACATCAGGACTGAAAATAGCTTTAGAAAACAGCAGCAAAGAAACCCAACAACAACCAGAAGGCAAGAAATAATAAAAACTGTGGCCGGCAAGGTGGCACTAGAGGTAAGGTGTCAGCCTTGCAAGCGCTAGCCAAGGAAGGACCGTGGTTTGATGTCCCGGCATCCCATATGGTCCCCCCAAACCTGGGGCAATTCATGAGTGCATAGCCAGGAGTAACCCCTGAGCATCAAATGGATGTGACCCGAAAACCAAAAATAAATAAATAAATAAATAAATAAAATAATAATAAAAACTAGGGCTGTAATAAACAACATAGAAACTAAGAAAACAATAAAAGAAATCAATGAGACCAGGAGTTGGTTTTTCGAAAAAATAAACAAGATAGACAAACCAGTGACAAAACTCACCAAAAAAAAAAAAAAAAGGGAAAACACCCAAATCAACAGGATCACAAACGAAAGGGGAGAGGTTACAACAGAACACCAAGAAATACAACATATCATGAGATCTCATATTATGAACAGCTATACTCTGTGAGACTAGAGAAACCAGTAGAAATAGACAAATTCCTGGAAAAATACCATCTTCCAAAACTGGAAAGGGAAGACCTAGAAAGCCTAAACAAACCAATCACTTCAGAGGAAATTGAAAATGTAATTAAGAAACTTCCTAAGGACAAAAGTCCAGGCCCAAATGGATTTACAAGTGAATTCTATCAAACATTCTGGAAGACTTACTACCACTTTTTCATAGACTCTTCCAAACAATAGAAAAAACACCTCCCTCCCTTTTACGAGGCTAATATCACACTCATTTCCAAAGAAGGCATAGACACCACCGAGAAAGAAAACTACAGACCAATCTCACTAATGAACATAGATGCAAAGATACTCAACAAAATCTTAGCAAACTGAATCCAGCACTTCATCAAAAATATCATACACCATAACCATGTGGGTTTTATCCCAGGAATGCAAGGTTGGTTCAACATACGCTAATCATTCAACATCATATATCACATCAACAACAAGAAAGACAAAAACCACAAGATCATATCAATTGATGCAGAGAAGGCATTTGACAAAATCCAACACCTTTTCATGTTGAAGACACTCAGCAAAATAGGGTTAGAAGAAATCTTCCTCAAGATAGTTACGGCTATCTATGAAAACCCCACAGTCAATATTATTCTAATGGCGAAAAACTAGAAGCATTTCCACTAAGGTCAGGAACTAGGCAAGGCTGTCCACTCTCTCCACTCTTATTGAACTTAACATTAGAAGTCCTAGCAATAGCAATCCAACAAGGAAGGGAATCAAAGGAAACTATCTCTATTTGCAGACGATATGATGATATACAATGAGAACCCTAAAGAGTCCACAGTAAAACTCCTAGAAAAGATTAACCAATACAGCAAAGTGGTTGGATACAAAGTCAATACACAAAAGACAGTAGCGTTTCTCTATACAAACAACAAAGTTGAGGAGAGAGAGATTAAAAATACAATTCCATTTATAATAGTCTCAAAAATATCAGGTACCTGGGAATCAATCTTACAAGGGAAGTGAAAGACCTATACCAGGGAAATTTAAAAACACTTCAGAAAGAAATTGAAGTAGATCTAAAGATATGGAAAAACATCCCATGCTCATGGGTAGGTAGAATTAACATAGTCAAAATGACTATTCTACCCAAACTACTATATAGATTTAATGCAATCCCTATCCAAATTCAGACATCAATCTTTAAATAATTAGAACAATAAATTACAAAATTTATCTGGAACCACAAAAGACCCAGAATAGCCAAATACATACTGAAAAACAAGAAGCTGGGTGGCATCTCTTTACCTAACCTGAAACTATACTATAAAGCCATAGTAATCAAAATAGCATGGTACTGGAACAGAGACAGGACCTCAGACCAGTGGGCCAGAACAGAATTCCCAGACATAATCCCCCAGATATACAGCCAACTAATATTTGATATAAGAGGCAAGAACTTGAAGTGGAACAAAGAAAGTCTCTTCAACAAATGGTGTTGGTTCAACTGGAAAACCACATGTAAGAAATTGAAAATTGAGCCATACCTCACTCCTTATACTAAAGTTAACTCAAAATGGATCAAAGACCTTGAAATCAGACCCAAATCTATAAAGTTTATTGACAATAAAATAGGCATAACACTCAAAGACCTATATATCAAAAAGGTCTTTGAGGATGGAGCACCAATGGCAAGAACTTTAGCGTCAAACATAAACAAACGGGGCTACATCAAACTAAAAAGCTTCCACATTGCTAAAGAAACCCTACTTAACACAAGAAGACAGTTAACTGAATGGTAAAAAATATTTTCACTCAACACGTCAGATAAAGGGTTGATATCTAGAATATACATAGCACTCAGAAAAATGAGCCCCCCAAAACCAAATAAAGTCATAAAAAAATGGGGAGATGAAATGAATAGACACTTCTCTGAGAAAGACAGAAGGATGGCCAACAAACATAAAAACATGCTCACCTTCACTCATCTTCAGGAAAATCCAAATCAAGACAACAATGAGGTACCACCTTACACCAGTGAGGATGGCTCACATCAAAAATAATAGAAACATTCTCTGTTGGCGGGGATGTGTTCTGAAGGGCACTTTCATCCACTGCTGGTGGAAATGCCCCCTAGTCCAATACCTATGGACAACAGTCTGAAGAGTGCTCAAAGAACTCAAAATTGAGCTGCCATTTGAACCAGCAATTGCTCTCCTAGGTATCTACCCCCAAGTCAGTAGGACATTCATCCCAATGTATGTGTGAACCCCACTATTTATCTCAGCACTCAGTAAAATGGCCAAGTCTTGGAACCAACCTCGATGTCCAACAAGAGATGAATGGATCATTAAGATGTGGTATCTATAGACAATAGAATACTACATGGCAGTCAGAAATGATACAATCACAGATTTTGTAGCCACTTGGATAGACCTAGAACATATTACATTAAACGAAGCAAGCCAGAAGACTAAATATAAACACAGAATGATAGCACTATTCTGAAGCACCTAGAACATACACCTTATATACAACTAATACTGAACAATCAAATAACAGGGTCTAACAGGGTATAAACTCCAAACACTGTAACAGTCAACATATACCGGGGAGCAGTGCCCAAAACACATGAAAGAGGAACAACCCAAACTCTTGACTACACATTATACCACCAAAAAAAAAACAGCAACAGCAGAAACAGCAGCATAGAGAGAACAGGTATGTAATCAGCCTTCTACTACAAAGGCCCACAATAATCCCTTAGGGATCTTATACAGGATTACAGGTAAAGAATACCATGGGAAGGGGGCCAGAGACATAGCATGGAGGTAAAGCGTTTGCCTTTCATGCAGGAGGTCATCCATTCAAATCCCGGTGCCCCATATGGTCCCCTGTGCCTGCCAGGAGCAATTTCTGAGCCTGGAGCCAGGAATAACTCCTGAGCACTGCCGGGTGTGACCCAAAATCCAAAAAAAAAAAAAAAAAAAAAAGAATACCATGGGAAATTACTGACTCCAATGGAATCATCTCATAACAATATGCTTTAATGCCTTAATCTTATTAAATTTAAAATAACCTCTCAGCTTTTCGGTCCACAGGCGTTCTTGGATACAAAGGGGGGACAAATTAAGATGGCATCTCTGGGCTCAGTCACACGAAATACCATACCCAGCTTGCATTATGAGAATGTCCCGATAAAACTCTTTAACATACCCTTTATCTCTAGGTTATACCTTCTTTTAGGACTTAAGCACTTTACCAGCCAGACCACCGAAGCAACAACTGTGACTACAGACTTATACTACAGGCTCTATTCATCGAACACATTCAAGCAAACTAGCATTCCCTTGCTCTTTTCTCCTCTCTTTTCACTACATTTTTTAAATTTATTTTCTTCTCTCTTCTTTCCTACCCCTTCCATATACTTTTCACTTTCCCCTCTTTTTGAAAATCCAACTATCCCTTCACCCCTCAACCCATTCAGATTTCCCATCTTTTTAAAACTCTTTACCCTCAGTTCTTAATCCATTAGGCATCAAGACTGACCTCCTACCCCAACAAACCAGTACCCAGCACCCAAGCGAAGGGACACCCAGTCAACCCACACCTCATCCCTGGCAAGAAAAGGCAACCAACTCCCCTGCTAACTCATGCTGCGTGGCCATTCTTACCAACTCCTCCTAACATGGACTCTTACTTGAAACCAGAATTAGCTCTAAAAGGATCCTCAAGGCAAGAACCCTTCAAAAGACCCCCCTGCCGCAAATCTTTTGCCAATCTCAAGGTCAAGGTGTGTGATGAAAGGGTGCCTGGTAACCCACACACCACAAGAAAATCTCAAAAGACAAAGGGGAATCCTACACTTCCAATATAAGTATAAGTACTGTATTACAGTACCTCTTTAACTGCTTTGCTCCAAAAGTAAGGTAGTCTCCTGCATCACTTTGTTTCTTTAATTACTTTTTATTTCATTTTCAAAATATTTTTTCTTTAAATATATATACATATATATGTGAGCACATATATTTTTGTTTTTATTATCTTTTTTGGGTGTGTGTGACCTGTTTCTGTTTTCTTCTTTTTCCACCCCCAAATGCACCGGCAATATAATCTAGCACCATTTCTCTCTCCAAAGGCACACTAAAAAAGGGGGAAATCTTATGTATAAAAATGAGCTCTTATCTACTAGCGATAAGAACTCATACTTGTTTACAATAGAGGGACATCTCCCACCTTGAAAATATATCGCATGGACCTAACTTAGACCCTAGGTGATTAGACACCAAGTCCAGCCTTGAATCCTGGATCCCAGACATAGAAACGGCACAGTTCTTTACAACAGCTACAGAAAACAAATCCCATCCGGGACATCCTTAACACTGCTCGGACACTAACAAGAGACAGCTCTAATATGATATCCTGACAATGAGGAAATTGGGAACAACTTGACCTAAGAGCAGGTCATTCTACCTCATCAGCTAACTATAAGACAAAATCAGAAGACTTGTTACTCTTTGGTCTGTGCAAAAGCCAAGATCGCGATCTATAGATGACTGGCTGATAGAACCATGACCGGGCTATGTATCCTGGGACCAAAAAAACAAAAACAAAAACAAAAACAAAAAAAACAACCCTAGTCCAAGGTTTGATCTACGACCTGCACAATAACCATGATCTCTAATTCCAGAGGTCTGACTGAGATAATAGCAACTGAATGGGTCTTCTGGTAACATAACGAAAGAGGCTATCCCAGGCTCCATCCTAGGATCAATGCAAAAACCAAGACCACCAACCACAGAAGACGGATTAAAATGTGACACTGAGGGAACAGAACTTCTAGAACCACAAAGAAAAACTTCATCATAAGTTCCACTCCTTGACCTGTGCAGATACCCGAGATCTCTAGATACAGAGGTCTGACTTTATCACCCAGGATAGAGCAGAAGTCTTCCATATACCAAAAAAACACCAATGGAAGAGTAAATGAACCTGAAAGTAGTCTATAGTTGAGTCCATGACAATATACTTCAAGGGGGGAGAAACACTGTATCTCTTAGGCCAAGGGAATTCCTTTTCAAATGACCCCAATATTTTACTGTGCCTGAGCAGGGGGAGGGGAGGCAAAAAGCACAAAACATGTTTTATTTTATTACTATTATTTTTATATATATTTATCTAGTATTTATTTGTCGATTTCTCTGTTTTGGTGTGGTTATTGAAGTTGTCTCCATTTATTTTATTTTTTTTTCTTTTCTCGTCTTTATGTGCTATAACATGTTTTTCATCTCAAGACCATGGCTTTTATGTGGTGCTTATCTTTATTGTTGGAGTGCTCACTGGATATTTTATTTGACACTTCTTTCTTGTACTTTGTGGTGTTTCACATTCTTTTTTCCCCTTCATCTCTCAAACCAAGGATGAGAGTCTCTAGAAGGACTCCGCTCATTTTCGGCATATTTGATTTATACCCCAGATTGTTACTTTTCTTTTCTTCAAACAAAACCACATAACTTGAACTATCTAGTCCCGCCTCCCAATTTAAGGGGGAAATAAGGGAGGTACCAAGACCAAATAGGTGTAAGATCACTAAGTAGTAAGCTAGGTACAGAGGGGACCACTCATTCTAGCAGCCCTGGGGATGATGGTGGGGAGGATATGAGGGGCAGGATGAGAACAGAGGTGGAAGGAGGACAATTCTGTGATGAAAATTCCCCTGATTTTATGCTAATATGTACCTATATATTATTGTCAACAATATGTAAGCTACAATGATTAAAATAAAAATTATATATAAAAAAGACAGTAGTGACTGTCTTACCTTCCAAAACTTTTGAATAGACAATAATGACTGTCTTACCTTCCAAAATATAGAGTCTTACCTTCCAGAAGAAGCTACAAAATTGAAAATAAGAGGGAATTCTATAAAGGATATTTTATAATTTATTAAACAAAAGTTAAAAATGTGTGGAAAATATACCACCTTTGGAAGCAATTTCTAAACATAAATTTATATGCATAGTCCATATTAATATTACTATGGTAATATTGAATATATATGCACGCTCATTTGATGATCATTGCCATTCTACTCTGAAATATATTTAGCTCTGTCTTTTAAGCTTATGACCTTGTTCTCTCTTATATGCTTTTCATTGCATTATTTTATTATGTCTTCACAGAGTTTGTTCTCAGAAGTCAAACACATGCTTTGTTTCCATTCTGGATAACAAGTTATACAGTTGAATAATTTTGGGAAAGTTATTTAATATTTGTTATATTATTTAATATGTTTCTTTTTATATAGACTGACAAATTTGTCTTCTTATATCAACCCCAATTAAGATGCATGGTTATTCTCTGCTCATATACAGTCTTTTGCTCCCTATAAGAATGTGTATTTAGTTTGAGCGTTAAATAATTTTCAGATTTAAGTCATCATGTCACTCAAATAGTGTTGGTTTTATTAGATATTTTCACATTTTGTTAGATATTTTCTTGTAAAAATTCTTAATTGTACTAAGCAGAGGTATTATTATTTTGTATTTTTTGATTTTAGCTTTTTGTTTGTTTTGGGCCATACAAAGTGGTGGCACTCTTGGGCTTTGCAAACAGAAATTAATCCTGGCAAACTTGGGGACCATATAAGATGCTCAGGATAGATACTGGGTCAGCCACATACAAGGCAAATAAATGCCTGAACTGCTGTGGTATCACTCCAGCTCCTATTCTGTATTTTTTGAATCTGAGAAGCAAATGAAGTGTTAAGATTTTTTTCCACCAACTATTTGCCTGTGTATATATTACCCTTAACTTTACAGTACCACAAAATTCTCATTATTCTTAGAAATAAGGACAAGAAATAAGGACAAATAGCCTTTAGGATTCTTATTTTTCAGTTTTTAAGTGTGCAAGATATGGTATATCTTGAATAAATGATTATATACAATTTATTTTTACATGAAATCAATGAAGATGCATGTACTTCAAAATAAAAAGGTGCCTTGTTATTATTTTAATGGTTTATTTTATTATTACTATTATTGCCATAATAGTATGACATTATATACCAGTGGTTTAACATATATATTTGTGGTTAAATATATTGTTATACCAGTGGTTTATATTCTATTATTATTATTGCCATAATAGTAAAGCATTATAGTAATACATTATTATTACAAAATGCTAACTTAGTTGACAGTTTCAATGTCTATACTTCCAAATAATTGTCAAACATCTAACTTCTGTAATATTTTCCATCTTTATTAATATGAATAAACATCATTGGCTGCTTTCTTGCATTTTTATATTATATTAAAGCAAATAACATTAATCTATGTTTTCAAAGCATTTAATGTTTATTTTAATAATATCTTTATATAAGCACCAAGGTTGCAAACATGTCTGTAGTTGGGTTTTAGTCATAAAAAGTACATCATCTTCACCTGTGCAACCTTCCCACTACCAATGCCCCATTTCACCCTTCCCTAACCCCTCCCTGTCTTCAAGACTGAAATTCTATGTCTTTCACTCACTACCATGTTATTAAAGTTGTAGTCATTTCTCTAACTCTACTTGCCACTCTTTATGGAAATCTTTGTAGAAAGCTTCGCTGGTCCCCTTCTGGCCATCATCTCTATTATATATGAGTATTGTTACCATATTGTGTTTATTTTTCTTAAATCCCACAGATAAGTGAGACTAGTCTGTGTCTGACTCATTTAACTCAGCATAATAGTTTCCATGAACATCCATGTGTAGTAAAATTTCATGGCATCATTTTTTCTGACAATTGCATAGTATTCCATTGTGTATATGTACCACAGCTTTTTTAGCCAGTCATCTGTTGTTGGGCAACAGGTTTGTTTCCATATTCTGGCTATAAAATTTTGCAAGGAACATAGGCATGCAAAGGGCATTTTTGTACTATATTTTAAAAAAATCTTTAAAACCCTTTATAATCTTTATAATAAAGCACATTAAAATGTGCCATATATCTTCTAACAGTATCTCCAGTCAGTATCGTAAAAATATCCAGATATTATAAATAAAATTTGAGAGGAATGTCAGAAAAACTGAATATCCTTAAAGTGTATATAGGATATGTAATAATTGTATAAACACATATATAGTCAATATAAAAATATAGTTGTAAAACAATGAATTCTAAGTCCTTTCTTGCAAACTACAGTTTGCCCTAATATTTTATTTATTTAATTTATTTTGCTCAGGGCTTACACCTGGCTCTTTATTCAGGGCTCACTCCTGGAAGGACTTAGTGACTAAATGGGGTTCTAGGAATTGAACCCAGTGGCCACTACTAAGGCCTTACTGGCACCTTACTGGCCGTATTATCAGCACCTATGATTTTTATTTAAAAAATTTTCCAGATATGTTAGTGTTGTTTCTTTGGTCAAAAAGCTGCACCTTTGAGACAGTAGTATCCAACATGGTATTACTTTTGACATAAGATATGTGATATGTTTGGCACTTCTATTATATTGTTGCCTGTTACATATCAGTCTTAGATTGCAAAATTTCCGAGTAAAAATATGTATTGAGTTTACATATCCTCACATTAATAAGTTTCTGATATAATAGAGAAAATTAATAATGGTCTTTCTTATCACTCATTGCTCTATTTGTATTATCATCATTCAGAAAGGGCTTTATATTGGTATTATATTGATTTTGAACCAAAATGCATAAAATATTTAAATCAAGATTACAGAATTCCTATTATACATAAAAATGTAATATATTTTTTCTTGTTAGTCCAAAGTTGGTATCTGAAACACCTCAAAGAAAGAACTTAATGATGGTTTTTATGTTAAGCTAAAGAGATGTAAATTACATAAGAATAATACTAACTCAGGAGATACTAATGAAATCAGGTTTATATAGCACAAGTATATATATGTATAAATATATATATATATGTATATATATTTTAATATATGTTTTATTTAAGTAACATGATCATAGTTGGGTTACAGTCACAAATAGAACACCCCCCTTCACCAGTGTAACATTCCTCCTTCCCCCCTTCCCATCCTCTGCCTGTATTCGAGACAGGCATTCTACTACAGTTATTTGTTTTTAAGTTCAGTAAATTGTATTTTTTTTCCTTAAAGAATAAGAGTAAAAAATATAGTGAAGGTGTGATAGTGGCAATCATCGTTATTTGCATAGGTCCAGAAAAATGGGGAAAATGGAAAAAAATCCTTGGCCTGATTGCAAAAAGGCCTCACCCCAGAAGTTAATTGACATAAGTCCGACTCTGGGTTCCAGACATACCAGTCTGTTCAACCCGAGTCATTCTCCATGGTCCCGGTGAAACTTTTTCACACGTTAGCTATTGTTGGTATCAGTTTCTTATATTTAAAGATTCTGGATTCTATGCATTTCTTTCATCGATGTCAAGCTGATGTGGAGCATCCTCAAGTTTCAGCATACCATTAAATGCCGAGTGATCTGCCCTGGAAGCAGGCTATTGCTGAGTCGTCTGGGTGTTGAAAGCACTTGTTGGAATAAGTCAATCAATGCCAAAGCAGTGGTAGGTCTTCCCTGGTAGAGGCTTGTATCCTGGTAATGTTATAGACAATTGTAGTTCTTTCCATAGATGATATCTATTGTTCAGGTGTGTGTGGGCAATGCCTATTCTTCTGAGGCCTACGCCAAATCATTATGCCAATGTTCAGGGTATAAGGCCTAATTGCATTACCAAATTTGTGTTCCCATCTCTATTAGATAAAAACTTGTTTGCATATGTATTATTTTTCCATTTTAATGTGCCTATGCAAAAGAGAAGCAATGCCACAAGATATTGTTCGTGCATCTGGGGGCCGATGAATAAAGTCCAACATTCCCCGTTATTTGGTTCAAATATGAAATCTATACAGAGATACTCTTCTACCAGTATTGTTTATAAAACAGATCTCAAAGGGGGAAAATCAAACAATCAAATAACAAAACCAGTGGGCAAAATTGTCACTATATGAGGATGTTCAAAAAGAGTTATAGATGTATATATATATATATATATATATATATATATATATATATATACATCTATAACTATATATATAATGAGTTAGGTTGTGCCTTGGTGGGATCTGGTTTGATGTTTCATTCAAAGGCCCCAGCCTGCAACCTATGCAATCAGGTCCCCTCCTTATTGGAATTTTATGGGCCTAACAATGAGGCAAAGAAAACCTGCACAGCTTCATCTTGTTATTTTGTCCTTGGCCACAGAGAACAGCATACTCCTTCAAATATATCTTGCAAATCATTCGGGACACCAAGGACTCTGCGCACACAGTTGCGCTCAAGTGATAAATTGTTTCCTGAATAAAGCCTGCTTTGCTTAACCTATTATAAGGAGTACCTTTGTTTGCAACAAACGGATCCTGCTTTACGGTTTCCAAGAAAAAAAAGAGGGAGGGAAAGAGAGAGACAGAGACAGAGAGACAGAGACAGAGAGACAGAGACAGAGAGACAGAGAGAGACAGAATGTCAGAGAGAGACAGAGACAGAGACAGAGAGACAGAGAGAGACAGAATGTCAGAGAGAGACAGAGACAGAGAGAGACAGAGGCAGAGGCAGAGAGAAACAGAGACTTTCCAACCAGTCTCTACTCTGCAAAGGAGTACTTGTTTAAGGGGACTTCAAGACATTTAAGCATGCCGGACCACCATGTCTGTGAACCCAACAACATTTTGTACAGGATATACAGAAAACTGGAGACTAGATACAAAAATTTAACAAGGAAATTCAAGTTGCATGATAGTGCTAGAGATCAAAGTAAAAATGGTGCTGTTATGAGAAACTTACAAGGAGTTTATTATAGTAAAGTGGGGCATATATTTGATTGAATATGTTAGTCTGGATTGGAAGGTAAATTCAATAGATATTGTTTTCTGGAAGTAATCGCAAATTTTAAGCTTTTTATGAAAATTTTGGGGTCAGGCATGCTTGGTGATACTCAAGATTTACTCCTGGTTCTACAATCAAAGATCACACCTCATAAGAGGTGTCAGGGATATAACAAAGGTTATGCGACTACAAGGCAAGTGCTTTACTTTCTACATTTTCTCTCTGGCCCTAGAGTGAAGGGAATCCTGAAGATACAAGTGTCAAATGATCTAATCTTGATCAAAAGATGTTAGCTTCAATCACTGCCCCCAGTAGATTAAATATTCTTTCTAATCTCAAAATGTAGGTGAACTTATGGCCCTTTGGCAAAATCTGGTACACTATAGTTCTACTAGAGCTTCACAAGTATAAAAGAGATTTTTTAATCATCACAAAATGAGATCTGAGGTATGAGCACATAGAATGAAACCCACTGTGACTCTGTATTATACAGATGTACATTTATAGATCTACATTACAATTCTGTATGAATATTAATTTTTATGAAAAAGCATGCTTTCCTATTATATTTAATAAAATATTGGTGTATTGAGACTCTTAGAAGTTATAATAAGTATCATCAATTTTATTTTCAAGTAATTATGCGAATTACTCTATTCAAAGAAAGGAAAGATACATTAGCAAAAAACATCTCAAGGGAAGACCAAAACACTGGGAACAAAATCTCATTCTTTAAATCAAAAATGTTCATATTAATATCATGAACTTTTTTTGCTTTTTATTTTCCTCACACTTGTTATAGAAAATTTTGGGGAAGATTTTTTATTTTTATTTTATTTACAGAGGTTGAGAAGAGAAAAAAAAATTAAACAGAAAGACAGAAATGCAAAAGACACTTTTCACCTAAATTTAAATGTTAAAATGAGTAAAAATATTAAAAATTCTATATAGATGGCATAGCAGATAAGGTGTTTTCCTTTAGTGCATTTCACTGGATTGGATTTTTGACATGCTATATCAGGAGTTATCCCTAAGCATAGTCAGAAATAATTTCTGTCAATGACCATTCCTCCTGGCCCTCATCTCATTTATTTATCTTTGGGTATTATTTTTACCATACTAACTTAAAAATATTTTATACATGTGTGCAATCATAGACATATGGATGTGTCTATACTTTTCCCTTTGACTCATTTAGTTCAGCATAATAATCTTCATATTCACTCATGCACAAGCAAATTTCATGACTTTATTTTTTCTAACAGATGCAAAGTATTCTATAGTGTAGATGTACTACAGTTTCTGTACAAGAACTGAATGCTGAAAGGAAGTAAAATGGTATACATTATAACTTTTAAGTAGCTATACTGCAAGCCACAGTGCCTAAAAGGAAAACAAGAAGACTGATAAAGAGAAAGAGAAGAAAAATGTCAGCAATAGAGGCAAGCAAGAGGGAGGGAGGGGCTAGAGTGAGAGAAATCTAGAGAAAATGGTGGCATAAAATGTGCACTGGTGGGCCGGAGAGATAGCATGGAGGTAAGGCATTTGCCTTGCATTCAGAAGGACAGTGGTTTGAATCCCGGCATCCCATACGGCCCCCTGAGCCTTCCAGGAGCGATTTCTGAGCATAGAGCCAGGAGTAACCCCTGAGCACTGCCGGGTGTGACCCATAAACCAAAAAAGAAAAAAAAAAGTGCACTGGTGAAGGGATAAGTGTTAGACATCGTGTGACTGAAACCCAATCATGAACAACTTCGTGACTCAATCTCCTTGTGATGTAATTAAACATTTATTTAATAAATATAAAATTAAGATCCGAGCACAGCCCAGTGTGCCCCACACCTTTTGCACTCAAAATAAAATACAAAGCCCACCAGTGCAAATTTTTCTTTTGTATATAAAAAGATAAAAGGCAGAATTTTCCTCTTGTGTACTTTTTCTATCAAACTTATCCATAATATTATTTACTATACAGAAAAAAACTATCGTCTCTATTTTAGTTAGTTGGTTTCTATTTCCATTTCAAAGCCATAGATATAATGGTATTAATTCAAACATTTAGTATATAGATAAACATTGGGAATGTAGGTTTGATACGTTGTATTCTTCCTAAGGCCGAGTGGTGGCGCTAGAGGTAAGGAGTCTAACTTGCAAGCGCTAGCCTAGGACGGACGGACGGTCCTTCCATCCCCTGGCATTTCATATGGTTCCCCCAAGCCAGGAGTGATTTCTGAGCACATAGCCAGGAGTAATCCCTGAGCATCACCGGGTGTGGCCCCAAAAAACAAAAACAAAATAAAATAAAATATTCTTCCTTCTTAGTGGGTCTATCAAAGTTATAATCAAAATTATAATCAACTCAAAAGATTGAAAAAATTAACAAATTATTATTTTTCACCTAAAAAGCCTTTCAGAAAAATATATAATTAAGTGAAGGATGAAGTTGTCCTTGTTATTAATCTTTAAATAATTTAACAGAAGCAAATATATAAAAGAAAATAAATGAAATATAAACTATGCTAGTAATATTAAAATGTTACTTATATTTCAAAAACCAAACTCTAGAATGCATTCAAGTGAATTAATTACTCATAAGAAGATAGAATAGCATGAAGCTCATATGAGACTGTTTAATGAAATACAAGTATTCAATCTAAAATTCTATTAAAAAACTACATTCAGTAAAGGCTCTTAACTATATTACAAATAAAAACACCACATGTGACTCTCCTCAAAATGCATTATAGATAGGCTCATATTCTTTTTTCTACAAAAAATGCACAATAATTGATTTCAATTATCATTTGGGGGGGCACACCTGGTGATGCTCAGGGGGTTACTCCTGGCTATGTGCTCAGAAATCACTCCTGGCTTGGGGGACCCTACGGGATGCCGGGGAATAGAACCGCATTCGGTCCTAGGTTAAGCAGCATGCAAGGCAAGTGCCCTATCACTGCGTCACAGCTCCGGCTCTTCAATTATCATTTAATAATTATTTCTACCTTCTGTCAGAAATGTTTCCATACATATTAAATTGAAGGTTGGAAACCTGAACTCATTTGAATTACTATTGATTTACCAGTGATTTTTCTATTTTTCTCATTGTTACTAGAAGGACACCTTAGAGTCTGAATAAGATTTTAGGATGGGCTAAAATGTCAAAAGGTTTAATTAAGTCTAGTAGAAAATTTATCAGAAACTGTCAAAAATTAAATTTATAAATTAATTTAACATAACTTATTATGTTATGGACATGGGTAAAATTTCTCAGTTGACACAACTTGAATATATTCCTACTTTGATGTGGCAACTTTATACCTCCTTGATGCCTGGCTACTAATGGTTGGAACATATAAGATCATTTAAAAATAAGTTAGTTTTTGTCTTTGGAAACAGAAAAATATTTCATATATCTTAAGTTAGTTTTTGTGCATGTTACAACAATATATACAGAAGCACTTAATCAATTAATTATATTGTCAGAATTTCTTAGAGTACCATATGGAAAAAGCCATTCTCAAAACTTTCATGCCAATTCCTTTAACCCTTGTTTAAAGGAAAACCTCTGTACAATGAATACCATTCCTATCAACAGCACCAACCAAGGCCTAAATAAGCATAGCAAAACATATTTTTGGCACTAGGAATAATTATGGTTACATTGCCAGTTTTATCTTTAAATGATAACTTGTTTCCATTCTCCAAACTTTCATAAACTCTTTTAAAAAATGATAGTTACTGTTTGTTTGTTTGTTTGTTTTATATTGGGTAATTTGTACATTCTGAAGATTTTCCAAATTTCCCCTATATCTATATTAACACATCTATAAAAATAGACATATATACAAAATATATATGATGTAATTTTTAAAATCAGAAAAGCAAAAGAAGCAATTGAACATTTTTTTTTTTTTTTTTTGGTTTTTGGGCCACACCCAGTGACGCTCAGGGGTTACTCCTGGCTATGCGCTCAGAAGTCGCTCCTGGCTTGGGGGACCATATGGGACGCCGGGGGATCGAACCGCGGTCCGTCTCCTAGGCTAGCGCAGGTAAGGCAGGCACCTTACCTCGAGCGCCACCGCCCGGCCCCCGCAATTGAACATTTTTGATAAAATGAGAATGCTACAACTACTATAGATAAATATGGTGTTGTATTTTAAATAATTTATAGATCTAGGCAGCGTTTTTCTATTTGGGTAGGCATGATTTTGAGAACCTTTTAAAATAACAATGTTTTAACAACATGTCCTATAGCTAGAGAAGAAATTAATGTGATGTGTTTATTTTTTGTATCATGTCTGATACAAAATTGTTATTGACAGCTTTGAAGAGTTTCAGTCTACAATTTACTGTTTATATTACATATTGTTAGGATTATTGTTATATATAGAAATGTTAGTAGGTTTCTTCCATAGATGAGATGATAGAAAAATAAATTAAAAAATGAATGAATAAACTGATAAGAAAATGAACTTAAAAATTCATGAAACAAAAGTTGCCTGATACAATTTATAACATTTTTCTTCATCATTAGTCATGTGTTTCTGACAGAAAGTACTAGTGTTCACAAGCAAACAGCAGGCAGATCATTACCCAAGAATGCTTATATCATGATACCCAGTGAGATGGTATATATTTTTAGAGATACTTCTACAAAAAGCATTAAAAATAACAAAATTATTATAAAGAAATATTCCAGTATATTCATAAATAAATCTCCCATACAGACTCCACTTAGGACAGTATCACAGAGTTGCACCCACTGTAACACAATCTGACAAGAAAAATGATAAGGATATAATCTGATTACAGGTAAAAATATATGATGACATGAAATATAGTCCTCTAAGCAGGGGTTTGCCAGGGTTTTTTGAGTCTTGGGAAAGATGCTTCTTTAGGTGACTTCAAGGCCAATATTTCACAGCTTGCCTTCTCTACAAAAGCCTTTCCTCCTATACTTCAACTCAACCCCCCACATAGACAAACCTTTGATTGAACCTTGACTGCTTTTGGTCTTCTCTACTACTTATTATCAAATGGATTATTAGTGTGACTTTGGCCTTGATACATTCTGAACATATTCCTCTGCTCAAAGCCAAGAGCTTTAGTACTGTGATTTTTAAAAATTTTTCTCTTTCATTCTCATCACTCTTAAATTAATTACAATGTATAGTTATAAAATTTCTCCAAAGCTGAGTACATAATAACTTATTATTACAAAGGACACAGTGAACCAATTCAATCTTAAGACTTGAAAATACCTTAAAAAGCCACTGGTGATCTTTTACAATAACTTTGGGGGGGGGGGGTTGGGTCACACCTGGCAGCACTCAGGTTACTCCTGGTTCTACACTCAGAAATTGCTCCTGGCAGGTTTGGGAGACCAAATGGGATGCCAGGATTCGAACAACCATCCTTCTGCATGCAAGACAAATGCCCTCCCTACCTCCATGCTATCTCTCCGGCCCCATGCTTTTTGCTAAATTATTACTTCTGACTTTTGAAGTTATTTATAACTCTATTTCTATCTTGAACTCTTTTTCCAAATTATTATCAAAGTTTTAAATTTTTTCTTAGAAAGATATTACTCCTTGCCTTCATCATTGTCATGCCTTTTATCATGGACATTCCTTCTTTTCTTTGCTACTTTTCAAAGTTGTACATATATACCTTGGTTAATGTTAGTTTCTTCAAACATTTCCTAAAATATCCATAACTTACCCACAGGGACAATTTTCTATTAGGGCACAGATAGTCTATATTTGATAATTAATATATAATATGTTGTACATCTATTTACAAAATATTAGTTTTAGATAACTATAGTATACATTATTTGTAATATCATTCCAACACTTGCATAAGTAGTTTTAATTTAAGTTTATTCATAATTACCAAACATGTTTTAGACAGGTAAAAATCAGATGAATTTGACACACTTTGTAGTGAGAGAAGAATAAAAATCACCTCTAATAGAAGATAGAGATATATATAGGAGTCCTAGAAAGTAATTATGCTTTAATTGCTAATTGTTAAACTCTTTGTTTTGCCTACTAGAAGGTATGTTTCTGAAGACAGAATATTTTTTAAAAAATAATTTGTATTTTATTCCCTATTTCTAGAATTATTGAGTTCGAGTTCTCTGCAGAAGCAGTTGTTCATGTAGAGGCAAAGACTGTCCTAAACAATGCTAAGAAGTCCAAGTATGCATTAGTGTTTTAGATGAGAGGTATGGATGTATTTGCAGATTCATGGTTTGTTTGAGGCATAGACTACATAGGACATTTAATAGTGCAATACTTTGGATCCATATATATACATAAATATATATTAAACTTGGATCAAGTCTCAATTACAAATGTCAGTATCTGCATATGATTTATAACTTGTAGGCATCTCAAATGATTAAAGTAATAAATATGTAGTGAGTGGGATCTACTGGTTGCTTGCATATTTAAGTTCCATTTTATTCTCTTCTAATATGTTATCTAGAGATGGTGCTGGTTAGCTTAATATTTTGTTGTGTGGACATTTTTCTTGAAATATATTTTAATTCTAAAATCTACTTTAATAATAATGATTCAGCTGTAAAATGTAAATGTATTCCTTTTAGCAGGCCAATGAAAAGAAGCTTTAAAATATTTAAAGCCTGGATTAGAATGTGTAACAAACTAAAATTCACATTAATTTAGACTCAGCTAACACTAATGATGGTTTTAAATAGCAATCTCATTTACAGTTTGCTATTTCTTGTCAGCCAGTCTGTAAGAAATGGATATTCTATGTGGTAAGAAACTTAATGCTAAGACTTGGCAGCGGAGAAAGAAAAGTCTAAAAGACTGAATTGGCTCACAGCATCCTTTCTAATAGTAAAGAAAACCTTTTCTAAGAAATTTTATCTGAAAGTTTATAAGTCCTTTGATATTTTAGCCAGCAAGTTAGTATGGTGCTAAAATTTCATTATAGAGATAATTAAACTTTGGAAAATATTAACAGACTAATCAAGAGTTTAATATCATAGTCAGTAGCATACCTTGATTAATAATATGGGCTTAAGACAGCAACTTACTACGTTTTGAACTATCCTAATAATGAGAATGTATGAGGGAAATAGAAAGCCTGGCTAGAGTACAGGCGGGAGTTGGTTGGGGAGGAGGGAGATTTGGGACATTGATAATGGGAATGTTGCACTGGTGATGGGTGGTGTTCTTTACATGACTGAAACCCAAACTCATTCATGTATGTAATAAAGTTGTTTAAATAAAAAAAAGAGCAGAAAAAAAGACAGAAAATTAAATTTTGCCTCAAAAGTCTATTAGCCACACTGAATTTTATATGCACTCTGTATAGTGCTGTTAGTAAAAACAATTAATATTATACATGTAAATTTTCATGTAAAAAGCATAAACATGTTTTAAAAGTATTGACACATTTTATTTTACTTCTATCAAGAAAATATCTTCAATGATCAATCTGAAAATGTAATATATTTTTCTCCTGGAAATAAGGTTAACTCTCCTTGGGATTGGTAGCCAACAACTATCTAAAGTTGTATAAACTTTACACCTTTTGTATATTCTGATACACCCATCTTTATTTGCAGACAGCTGTAGATACTACAGCTGTTTTCTAGATTTTATTTATTTATTTATTAATCCTGTTCTTCCATTAAAAACTGGTGAGTGTTATATGTATGACAGCTGCACTGAGACCATTATCCCACCTAGGAGACAACCAGCCAATCAGTGTGCATAGGCAAATGTGTCAAGAACTGAATAACAAAAATTTGACATATCCCACTAAAATTGTACCACCTTGATTAGAAAAAAATCATATATATGTCATATATACATATTATTAAAAAGGAAACTATAAGTCATATACAAAGAATGATAAAGAGATATTTGGAGCTATACTTCCCAATAGTTTGCTAAATCCTTAGTTCAGTTGTTCTTTAAGATATGAAGCATTCTTATTACTGGATTTTATGGCTCTATATTAATGTACATCCTAATTTGCTTAAACATTATTACCTAAAGATTAAATTGCTTATTCTATTAATAATCAAAATATCCTGATTCAATCCAAATGTAGGTAAAAGTCCATGTAAAAGTTCATGTTTTTAATGTGCTTATAAGTTTTATATCCAATGAAGAAATAAAAACGACTTGACATGATAAAACTCAAAGCCATACTTTTTTTGTCTAAAATGCTGTGTTTTAACATGATTTTTCTCTGATCACTTTGAATATTAATTTCTAATATTCATTGCAATTCAAGGAGCTGTAATGGCTAACCACATTATATACAGACATTAAAACCTCTAAGTTTTTAGAAATTTACATAGTAAAATTCAAATTTCAGGATGTTGTTTTCAAGAGGGCAATGCTTTGTACCTAGAAAATCAACACTATCCTGTGTAACAAACATCTTCAATAGGATCTCAAAACTAAATTTTCAACTTCCCCATGACACTCCTCATTTTAATAATGTTTTTCTTAATCCAGACATTAGTCAAGGTTTAGTTTAATTTTCATTTCATAATACTATATTGATATCATCCTTTATTTCTTTTTGTTTTTCACTTGCCATTTCTGTCCACCACTATTTCCTAACATCTTCTTCACCATGCACGCAATCATCATTCTAATAATGGGGAGATCTCCATAAGCTTCTCACCAGTGTTTCTCTTTCCAACCTTGTATCCATCACCTAAATAAAACCCTATTCTATGTAAATGTGGGCTCACTAAACTTTTATCTAGATTTGATGGCATTACTTCTCTGTTCAAAACTTTCCAATAACAGAACAAAATTAATTGGCCTTTCCATTCCTTGATCGCATCTACAAACTTCATCATACACACTATTCAACTATTAATGTTTTCCTAATGATCTCCAAATATTCTAGTAGATTATGTTTCTGTACATTCTACATTTGCTGTTTTCTTTATCTAAGAAATACTTTACAAAGAGTAAATTTGCTATTTGCACACTTTATTTAGGAACACGCTCAAGGCAATATTTAATTGTTCATTATGCAGTTATGATCTACCTCCACTCTCCAGAGTATTTTTCTCTATTTGGAATTTCTTCATTTATTTATTTAGTTATTTATTTATTTATTTATTTATTTATTTATTTATTTATTTTTGGTTTTTGGGCCACACCCGGCGGTACTCAGGGGTTACTCCTGCTGTCTGCTCAGAAATAGCTCCTGGCAGGCATGGGGGACCATATGGGACTCCGGGATTCAAACCAACCACCTTTGGTTCTGGATCGGTTGCTTGCAAGGCAAACGCCGCTGTGCTATCTCTCCGGGCCCTTCATTTATTTATTAATAAGTGTGTAGTCTTCTGTCTCTCATTGAAAACATAAGCATAATGAGGACAATATTTGGTCTGTTTTATTCAAATCTTCGCCAGTATCTTCATAATAGTACATAAAATTAGAGGATCATTAGAAGATTGAGCAAGAGAAAAAAGACTTAAATATTTTAAATCCAAATAAAATGCATAGGTAACCTTACTTTAAATATTTGCTTATTCTAATATTTTACTTATTCAAAGATCCATGCCCCCCTAGATTTCTTCATTCTTCATTCATATACTGGTGCAGGAAGTAACTCAAATATTAGAGCACTTATCTATCATGTGTGATGCTCTGGACTCAAACCCATTTAGCCAAATGAAAATGTTTCACAGGCATTGGCCTAGCTTACATAAACTCAATTTAACATTTTGAATGGACTTGTTACAGTGATACAGATGAGTAGGAAATAATATTCATTATAATTTTCACATTCTAACAGGATACAGGGACTGCTGTACAGTTTGATCAGTTTTGGAAGAGTGGGCAGTGAGGATAAAATTAAAGGAAGTACAAAGAGTTATAGAAGATGAAGTGTCAGACAGTTAGTATGATGGGCAGGGTACTTGCATAGCACACAGTTGATTAAGTTCACACAAATATACAGTAATTGTGTATACATACAAATATGGTCCCCAAGTGAGACCTAAACACAAAACCTAGATAAGCCCTGAGCACTGTTTGTTGTAGCCCAAAAACTGAAGAAAAAGAAAAGACATACAGCAAATGAGATGGAAACAAAATACTTAGAGACAATGTGTTTCATGTCTAGTCGTTATTTTTTGAGTTTTTTAGACTTACCAACTCATAATTTTAATATATAAAAGAAAAATTAAATACATTTTAATGGATCAACAGGGAATTATTATATTAACATTAAAGTTTAGTAATTATAATAATATAATATTTAATTATATAACATAATTATAATTATATTTGCTAAATATTCTTTTTATTTATTTGGTTTTTGGGCAACACCCGGTAGCAATCAGGGATTAATCCTTACTATATGGTCAGAAATTGATCCTGGCAGGTTCCGGGAACCATTTGGATTGCTGGGAATCAAACTCGGGTCTGTCTGGGTCAGCCATGTGCAAGGAAATGCCCTACCACTGTAGTATCATTTTGGCCCCTTGCTAAATATTTTTATGAGTTAAATATCAATATTTATTTCCATTTTCTTGTGGAAATACAGGAAATTATTGAGTATATGAACAATTACATATGTTAATAACTATTTCCTTGTGAAATAGATGAGTCAGTATAGTTTAAATTTTAAAAGGTAAGCAAATTAACTTGTGCTTATAACAGTAGTTATTTGTAAATAAGGAAGTTATTCTCAAAACGTTGTCTTTTAAAATGTACTTTTTGTTTCAAATAATATTTGTCTCTGCAAAACACATCAGCAATTATATTCATGCTATATGAATCCCTTTGAAGCTTAACTTATTAATCAATTTAAAGCTCCCAAGAACTGATTTCTTTTAGGATACTTACATATTCATCATATGCTTCATGGGCTAGGGGAAGGGGTGCCCTGTATCCGGGCACTGTAGGTGCACCTCTGGACCTTGGAGTAGGAACACTTCTTGCTACAGGGGGCACAGGAAGAGCTCCACGGGTTAGAGTGGTTCCTCGGGGAGTGAGAACACCTCGTCCGGGAGGTGGGGGAGGAGGAATGGCACACCCACGACCCCTAGGAGAAGCATAATATACATATAAAAAACAAATGATAAGAAAAGAAGTAAAACAAATTTCTCAATTTCAAAGCCTTCATTTTCATTATAGAATCTGAAATTTATCTGTACATGAACTTTTGTTTCTAAATATGTATTCTGGTTAAATTCTTTAAGAAGTAAAACATTTTTACCTCCATGGTGAAAAACAATGTGCACATACTAGTTATTATTTATAAAAACTAGGGGCCGGAGCAGTGGCGCAGCGGTAGGGTGTTTGTCTTGCACACGTCTGACCTAGGATGGACCTAGGTTGAATTCCCCGGCATCCCATATGTTACCCCGAGCCAGGAACAATTTCTGAGTGCACAGCTAGGAGTAAGCCCTGAGCGTCACGGTGTGTGGCCCAAAAATCAATCAAACAAACAAAACCACACAGGTATTTCACTTAGGAATAACAACAACAAAACAAAAACAAAACAAAACAAAAAAAACCTCAGAAATATAAAAGACAAAGCCTTAATATTTTATTACAAATTTGTGAAATTGTCTCAAAATAGTTTTTTTTTTCTGGATCATTCATTACACACATAGAAGTCAACATCTCTTCCATGCTGGAGTTCATTGGTAATAGTGTGTAATGTGGTCATTCATAAAAATAAATGATCAATCCATCTTTACTTCTGAAAATGTGAAACTCTAGCATTGCTGTTTTATTAATTTATTACACTGCTTTATTGTGAGATCAACTGCAATTAAATTCCACTGTCACTGATCTAGCATCATAAACATAACCCACCAAATTAGTGTAGATGCTGATTGACCTTTTCCCCTGATTATATTTGCTAGGTTAAAAAGGTTACTAATCTGCATTAAACAATAGTCTGACTGCAGTACTTGACATAAAATAACTTGTTTTAAAAGCTTACAATCAAATGCTTGCAGTTATCTTTTACAGATTTCAGAGGTCTTTAGAAGGTTGAGTATTTGTCTGAAGTTATTGGGCAAGAGCATAAATATTTCACATTTTTTATTATGTCTGAAAGGTTAGTCTCCCAAAGCACTACTTTCTGCAGGAACACCTAAAGCTTTAGGAAAAATGATGATCACTGGTATGTCAACAATCAAATCACACTGTTTGGCAGCAGTTACTTTTGGGGGTGCAGGGTTATGCTTTCTGTTATGAATAACAGTTTGCCAACTCTTACTTGGTTTTAGAAATTGAGCTTATATGAGAAATAGTACAAAAACTGGTAAAGTTTTTAAAGTTTTATTTTTTTAATAAATCGTTATTTAAGCACCATGATTACAAGCATGAATTGGGTTTCAGTCATAAACAGAACACCTTCCTTTACCAATGCAACATTCCCACCACTAATGCCCCCGCTCTTCCCCCACCCCTGCTTGTATTAGAGAGACAGGCATTCTACTTCTGTCATTATTTAACATTGTCATGCTAGTTGTTAGTGTAGTTATTTCCCTAACAGCTTTCACTACTCTTTGTGAGCTTCAAATTGTGAGCTGGTCCTTCTGACCCTCCCAGCCCTTAACTCTATTGTCTCTGGGCCTTATTACAGTAATATCTTTAATTTTTCTTTAAACCCATAGATCAGTGAGGCTATTCTGTGCTTATCTCTCTCCCTCTGACTTACTTCACCCAACATTTTTAAAGTTTTAAACCGATAATAGAGTTGATGAAAAGAGAATTTATCAGAGAATATATTGTATATCTAATGTGAAGAGAACATTCTCCTTGCTTAGAGTATGGGAAAATATATAGAAGGTACAGTGTCCACTTCCAGCATGAGATAACCAGGAAAATAATATTTATATTATAGTGATAATATAAAAATTATATTAGAATATTAATGTAAAGATCTTACCTTCCTTGGACTTCTAAATATCTCTTCCCTCATAACAGGTAGTAATACATCCATTCAAAAAGGCTATTCATTATTTAAACTTACCTTCTAGCTTGCCATTTAATTTATTATTTTGACACAATCAAAAGTACAAATGTATGAGTAATGATTAGATGTTCACCCTAACATATAGTTTTTATTTTTGGTTATACTAGTAAATAATTATAATACTGTCACTGATAAACCTGAGGTGGATTTTCTTTTTTTTCTAATTGGCAATAACAGATTTCAGCACATGTATCATTTCTTTATGTTTTAAAATTATAATGCTTACGTCAACCTTAATTTTTCATTTTATCCTTCATCAAATGATTCACAGTGGCCAACAATCTTGTCTCCCAAATTAACATATTACTTCCTTTGCTCTATGTCCTTTCCATATAAAAGGATGCCCATTATTCACTTCTCCAATATATCTCAAGATTCAACTTTAACTATTTTTGGACATTGCTGGTGGCTGAATCCATACTACCATTTTGTTTATTTAATTTTTTATTTTTGAAAAGTTATTTGTTACCAATTTCTAATCTATTTTCATTTCCAAACTAAATGCAATCTACTTGTGGCTGTTTTCACTTTGTTAAAAAATACTCTGCAAAGTCTATTTATTTCCAAATCCACAGAGTACCTTTATAGTCATCATTCTACTGTACCTCATCCTTTTATACTGATCATATTAATTATTCTCTATAAAATACCTTCTTTAGACATTTATGATTGCTTTTGTCCAAATTTTCACTACTATTATTCTTTATTTTCAAATTCATTTCACTGTCTTTACTATCCTGGGCTCCTCCTTAAATAAAGTCTTTTCTACCTTAGTCCCCATTCCATTTTCCTTCTTCATAGTGCACTCAGCTATCTTTAATAATGGCTACCATATGTTTGTTTACTATTATTATCCATATTCTTAGATGTCTTATATCAGGTTTCTTCACTTGTCCCCAATTAAATTGGCTTGGATTTATTTAAATATTTTCATATTCTATGTAATATCCTAATCCATAATTCACAAATTCTAGAGTTGTTACTCTAAATAATTACAATGCATATATTAGTTTGAAAATAACTGTTTTGTATGCATACTCTAATTTAAAAATTTTGACAAAATTGTCACACAGACTAAGCTATTTAAAGGCCCATAAAATAATGGCCCCCATCAAAATTTATACTAACAATCTATGAAGCTAGGACTAATTATAAATACAATAATGTGTTTCATTTACCTTGCCCTTTAACTTAATTTTAGTTGATATTAGTAATCTCTAGTAGTCTATACCGGAGAAAGTTTCCACAAAATATAACTGGATACTATTCCCCCAGATTTTTAGGAAAAATCTAATAACGTATCTCTGTTCTTTTGTGCACATTTCTATTTTGGAAAATTTACATTGACTGCCCTGCATTGAACCTGTCAATTTTTCTCTATCCTTGCTTTCTATCTCCCTTTTATTTACTCTAATCCTAATCACCTTTAAAATAACTTAATAATTATTCTTACTTATATAAAATTTGTCATATATTTCCATGTACTAGTTATCTTATAGCAGCAGAAAACATAATATATACTAAGTACTAGATAAGATCAGCATTTTTTGACTACAGAAGAACAATTTTTATTAAGTAAAGTGATTTAATTTATTTAAAATAGCTTTCAGTAATGTGTTTTCCTACCTACCCTGTTAAAGTTAAAAATAGACATATTTTGAAAATGCTGATTCCATTAAATTGTTGTTTGTAAGCTGGTCAATTATATTAATTTTGATCAATAAACATCTTCTTAAATAGCATTATAGATTAATCTACTTTTTAATGATATAATATAAAATAAGTTCCCAAAAATTTATAGAGCATTTCTTTAGTAAAATCTAAATTGTGAGAAGCATTCAGATTTCTTTAATATTTTACTTAGAAATATAGTATGCTTGAGTTTTTTTTCTGATAAGTACAAGACATTTTAGATGGCTACTTAAAAGTTAAAACAGGTGTTTTTAACAGCAGTGCTTTAAATTTTTGGTATATAACTTAGGAAATAAATTGAGTGGACAAAGATTCTCAGCATCTCTTAAAGTGATTCATATATTATATATAACATTATAGTCTATCTGTGTCTTCAGAGATTTGAAGGTTATCTTTAGCAGGGAGAAAAGAATGACTGAATTTCACACTCTGTGAAGGATGAGGTTTTTTTTTACTGTAACTTTTTGCAAACCAATTCTTTCATTAAGAACTTGGCACCATCAACAGAGACTGTGTGAAAAATAAAAGTTTGTTGGCACTACAGACAATGAACTGGATTGGACAAACTAGTTTGTCTGGAGCCTAGAGTTGGTCTTATGCCAGGAAACTTCAGGAGTAGGGTCTCCTTGTATTTAGGCCAAGGTTTTCCTTTCCGTGTCCCTCATATTTTGGGGGGCCTATGCAAACAATAATTGCCACTCTAACACCATTTTACTGTGCTTCTTTGACTCTAATCCTTAAGAAAAACAACCCACTTAAACTTTTGAGGTTAAGCTAAACTAATATGCATGTGCATGGAAATGTAAAAAAGTACTTTGCCTTCAATGTTTAAGGAGTTACATAAGTTTTATGTCTTTAGATTGCTTTGTGTGCTGCTAAGAAATATCATGTACTACAATCTGGGGACTTGAGGGACAAAGTAATTGTACATGAGTTCTGTTTTATTTTTCTTAATGTTCTTTGGCTGAAAGTTCAAAGTTAAGATATCAGCAATGGGACTACTGAGAATTCTGTTTATGGTGATTGTCCTTCCACTGTAACTTTACCTTGTCCTCCTTCTCTGCATCTTTATTCTCATAATTAAAATAAAAAAATTAAAAAAAAAAGAACTTGGCAAATTCATGGTACTACAAAACAAATGTGATGTACAAAGACCCCAACTTCTTTATAAAATGAGAAATATCAAGTTAAATGTTCTCTGAATATTAAGGACATTACAAATTCAAAATGAAACTTGGTTTTAAATACTATTCGCATCTGTCATACAAGAAAACGGTTTCTAGATTTCTGACCTTGTCATTCAGTCAATCATCTATCCACCTATCTATTTATATATCTATGTCTATCATCTACCTGCTTACCTTATCATTCTCTTCCTATATGATTATGTTGTCTCCATTCAAGAGTCACTTAATCACAGAAAGATCTGTAACTTTCTATTTGGTCAACATTAACCTACTTCAGAAATGAAATGCCTATTACTTCACCTCTGGAAAGAACCAACAATTGAAACTCAATTTTGTTTATATATGAAATTGTAATCAGCTGCATGACCCTGGGCAAATTTCTTAAACCTTTTGATCAAACCAGTAAATAGCATTTACCCTCAAATGGAGGATTTGGTGAGATAATTTTTGAAGGAATTTTATTTTTTATAAACAATCACTGTTATGATGGCTAATATTTATTCTTAGCTGTGAATGTGACACAGATCGGCTAGCAAAGAATTGCCATCATCTTTGTTATTAATTTACTTAAAGTAAGAACAACTGTACCTTGAAGGAGTTGTGGGTGCTATTCTGATTCCTCTACCTCTAAGACCTCTGCCACGACCAGACTCTTCTGAACCATTTAAATAAGATAATTCACGTAGTTGTTCCTGGCGAATTTCATCATTGTAGTCCTAAAATAAAAATTATCTGATGAGTTCAAAGAGGGATTAGGGTACTTAAAAAAGAATGAATAGCAAGAAAATATTTGGTTATTTTTTATTTTTAGGAAGAAAAATAAAAAACAATGTAAAATAGTATATATGTTAAATTCTTTTTGTATTTTTGTATTTTTTTCTTTTTGTATAGGCCTCTCTGCAACCATACATTAGAATCGGTATTATCATAATGATTGCATATGGAATGATGAATTTCCTTTGTCAGCAAAGAATTTAAAATATTACCAATGTAGAAACTTGAAAATGTTCAATCAGATGAAAATTTCATCATTGGAAAAGCTTTTGCCACAAGGGAAAGAACCTCTAGCTAACTTTGTGGACTATCAGAGGTCAAATGTCAAGAGTTTGAGTATTCCTTTAAGGCATGACAGAATATTATACACTGGCATCATTTACTTCCTAACTGCCTACTTTAAATTCTTCCATTTGGAACCAGAGAGATAGTACAGCTGCTAAGAAGCTTGTCTTGCATGCAGCCAACAATATTCAAAAACAAAATTGGTATCACTGTCAAAAGTGATCCATGTGTAATCACAGAGTACTTCCACGTGTGTCCCTCAAAAAAATCAAATAACCAAACAATTTCTTATTTTGAGTCTATTTTAAACTCAACTCTTTGATAAAAATCTATTAGCATAAAGAATTCGATACATTTATTCACATAAAGAATAGACACTGCTGATTTATTCTTAGTGTAAACCTAATCATTTTTTGTTGATTTATCATCTGCTTTCTTGGGCACTGAGTTTTTATGTTTTAAGAAGTGAGTTCTCTATCAGTGAGGTTGTGGCCATAAGAATACAGTCTTCTAACTATTGGTGTCATTGTGAATTAATTCCAATTGATCTTTTAAGAAATCAAATAGTTCTCATAAAAATATTGCCAAAGATCCCCTTAGTCAATATAAACTCACTAAAGTACACAAGTATCCACTGATTGTGTCTCAAGGATTTCTTGTCAATATTGGTAATTTTCTTTTAATCTTAAGATAATATGAAAGTCTAAAAATCTACCATTTCTTTCCATTGGGTTGCTAACTATTATGTGAGAAATACCTATTTTTATTTTCTTTTTGTTGTTTTTTTTTGGGGGGGTGGGGTCATAATCAATTATGCTTAAGTTACCTTTGTTCTGAGATCTAAGATTACTACTAGTAGGATAGGGAGATCAAACATCTTATGAGATTTAATTCCATTTTGATATCTTCTTATTTAAGATAAAAAATAGCATATTGTCAAACTAAAAGATAGTGAAAGTTGTTTCCAGAAAATTTTAGTAAAGAAAGTCATCTTAAGTTTTTCTTTTCCAAACCTTTCCCCTGTGATGTGCCAGCCTCAATTTTTTTAGGCGCTCTGACCAATTCCATAGGGTCAGGCCTCCAATTACAACCTACGAATAGATCTTTTGTCTATAAGTGATTGTGAGTTTGTATGTGGTGGACTCCTCTATGGTTTATACATAATCCCTGCCATAATCTCTGTTATATATTTTTCTCCCCTCCATTCTTCACCCTACAAAACTCCGATTCTCTCACCCCTCAACCCTGATCTCTCCCAATTTAACCCTCTTTATCCTCAGTTCTTATTTCTTTGGGAACCAGAACCTTTCCCCATCCCCAGCAAACTTCCACCCAGTCCTTAAAGATAAAGGACACCCTCTCAGCCCCAAACTCTCGCCCCAGAAAGAAGCTGCAACCACCACTTCTGCTGACTCATTCTATGTGGCCATTTTAAATAAAATAGATTGAGACCATTGTGAATTACAAGTCTATCACTGTTGTATTTCAGGCATATAGTGACAGTGAATTAGGGTGACTGGTGTTGACCTCCGTCCACCATAGCTCCCAGCATGCATTCCATACCTCATCCTCAGCTCCCTGGATTACTGCTGTAACAAGACCATTTTGTAATTAGTTTGTTATAGTTTGGCTCTCTCAATTCTATTGTCATTGACTTTGGCTTGGGTATTTGGATCTAACCTTTTTTTTCCCACTCAATGCTCCTGAGATCAGTTAGTCCCTGGGTCCCATCGACTTTCTTTTTCTCAATTTGTAGGAAGAGACAGGAATATGAGGCAAGACAAAATGTTTCAAGATGTAAGGTTCTCTGTAAAGGCCAGGAGTCCTTATCTAGAAGATATATATATTTTAAAAAGAAACAAAAACAAAAAACAGGGGAGGGCAAGTGTGGTAAAAAAAATTTTTTTTTTGCACAGGTGCAGTAAATGTTGGGGGGAAATTAGAAAAGAAATTTTCTTGGCCTAAGACTTAATACAGGGTGTCTCAACCCAGAAAGATTAATGTCAATAAGACTAACTACCACTTCCAGGCATGTTGGTTGTCTAACCCCAAGGTCTTTCTTATGGTCCCAGGAGTTCTGTTAGCTACTGTTGTCAAAGTCAGTCGTCTCTAGAGATCTTGTTTCTTGCGCAGGTTTTAGGATGGAGCGTCTTCTGATTTCATCTCACTATTAGGTGGTGAGGTAGGGCAACATGCCCTAATAATAAGCTGTTGTTTGCTTATCACCAGGGTGTCATAATAAAGTATCCTGGAGCAAGTTTTGCTTGAGTGGTATTAGGGTTTCTCCAGAGGGAGTTTGATTTCGGGTGATTGTGCAGGAACCTTGCAGGAAACTGTGCCAGTTCTAATGTTGGGATACGTTGCTTGTGTTGGAAGGTCAATGTCCAATTGATTGCAGCCTAAGTCAAGTCCTCATGTTTACTGTTCAGGGTGGAAAGTGACCCTGTACTTTAAAAATTATAGTTCTTATCCCTTTTAGGCAAGAACTTCTCGAGCTGTGGGTCCTTATGTGGCCCTTTCCACCCATCTTTCTTCAATGTGTACTGTTACTTATTAAAGGATTCAGCTCCAGAGGGTCCCCCAGCTTGAGGTCACTACCTGATCCCTGACTGCTGCAAACCATTTATAAGACTCCACAAGACCAATGTGCAGGATGAAAATGTGCCCTGGATCTTATTCCTCCCTCAGAATATATCAAAAGATATTCTGATATATATAATATCAAAAGATATTAATGATGTTATCTATATTTTATGTATGTTTTTGTAGATACATTTCCTTCCTAGCTATATCTCTTAGTGTATATTTCCATGTGTAGAGGTAGCTTCCTTCATCCCTTTTTTTAAATTTTGTTTTGTTTTTCTTTTGTTTTGTTTTGTGTTTTGCTTGTTTTGTTCATGCTTAGTAGGAAATTCTAGACTTGCTTGGTATAAGAGCTCAGGTCAAAGCTAGGATACAGAGATTGCTTAGCTTGTTATTTTTACCCCAAAATGCACCAATAATATAATATTGCTCCATTCCATTTGAATAGGCACATTAAATTGGGGAAATATTATAAATAGAAAGAAATTCTTATCTAATAGGGATAAGAACATAAATTTTATAGTGCAGGGGAATTTTCCATCCTGAATATTTGCCATGGGGGCTCGACATATCTCTCAATTGATTAAACATCAACCATCTTACCCTGAACTCCAGATCTCAACCTTAGAACTGGCACAATTCCCTGCACCAACACCAAGAATCAAACTCCTGCTTAGGAAGTCCTTAATTATGCTCTGGCACCAACTTGCTCCAGGGTAGGTTCATATGACTCTTTAATGACAAGGAAACAGCAATAATCTCACCTGAAGGCAGTTTGCCCTTCCTCACTGCCTAACATTGAGATAAAATCAGACAATGCTTCATCTTCAGATCTGTGCAAAAAAACAAGATATATAATAACAAAAGACATATTTTGACACCTGTGCCTGAGAACTTTTCATGGACTATAAAAAAAGACCGTGGGGTTTGACAACGAACTTGTCAGGAGACTGATATTGGTCTCATGACAATATATTTTAAGGGTGGATACGCCCTGTATCTCTTAGGCCAGTGGTCAGCAACCTTTTTATTCAACTGAGCCAAATCTTGCCAAAACCATGATTGAAATTTATTTTGAGAGCCACACAGAACGTGCACTGACAGAGGCTAGGATCAGAGTCCTGACTCCTGGATTGGCAAGCCGGCACACAGAAAAGCCAAATTGAAAGTGTAAAGAGCCACATGTGGCTCATGAGCTGCAAGTTGCTACCACTGTCTTATGCAAATAAAATATCCTAATTGCTGCAATATTTACTGTGTCTATGCAAAGAAATAAATGAAAAATAACATATTCTCACCCCTTTTTTCTTTTTTTTCCCTTCTTTTAATTTTATTTATAGCCTGAGATAGAGGCTCCTTTCACTTTTTTTTTTACCATAGATACAGGGGTCTCAAACACAATTTACCTGGGGGCCACAGGAGGCAAAGTCGGGGTGATCCTTGAGTGCAAAGTCAGTAATAAGCCTTGAACATTGGGGGGTGTGACACAAACAACTAAAACAAAACAAAACAAAAAAGATTCCTCTAGGGCAGGGCCACAAAATGTTGTACGGAGGGCCACAAATAGCCCGTGGGCCACGAGTTTAATACCCCTGCATAGAACCACAGAACATGAGTCATTTTGTTCATCCTTATATTTCTATGTATTCCGATTAATTTTGAAAAGAAAAAAATGGTGGCTGTAGTTTGTACAGCAAGCTATACACAAACACAAAAATCACACTAACAATCCAGGGTGCTAATTGTGGAGGTATTTGATGCATGCTGGGAACTCTGGTGGTGGGAGGTCAACAGTGGTAGTGAGAATGGCTTCAATTTACTGTCATTATATCCCTGAAATACAACTGTGAAAGACTTTTACTTCAATAAACATTGGTCTCAATAACATTTTTTAAAATAAAATAATAATAATAAATAATAATAAAATAAAAATAAAGTAATAATAATAAAAATAATAAAAAATAAACATTTTTTAAAAAAGTTTTGGTTTTCTGGGGCCAGAGAGATAGCATGGAGATAGGGTGTTTGCCTTGCATGCAGAAGGACGGTGGTTCGAAACCGGGCATTCCATATGGTCCCCCGAGCCTGCCAGGAGCGATTTCTGAGCATAGAGCCAGGAATAGTCCCTGAGTGCTGCCGGGTGTGACCCAAAACACAAAAAACAAAAGTTTTGGTTTTCTAGTGTGATTAAATGTGTTTACATTAAACTATAGTATGGATACAAAGAGGCCTATATTTATTGCTTTTTTAAAAGTCTTTGATATAGTTTTATGGAATTTAATCACAGCAGAATCTCTTTAAAAATTGCAGACAATTATCTAAGATGAGCAATATCTTTATCTTTTTAATATATGTTTATATACCTTGTTATGATTTAAATTTTTAAAAATCATCCTCAAAGTACATTTAAGCTTAAAAACAGCAACAAAAATGAACCAAACATACACACAGTTCAATATACTTTTTCTTTATTTAGAACAAACTTCAACATTAAAGTTTTACCATAAATTTTCAGCAATACAGTCACTTTTTCAGAATTTATTTGTAATATTTATTCTCTTTTCTAATTCTTTAAATCCACCTGTTATCTGTTCTAATGTTAATTCTTTAGTCACTTCAGAGAATTGGTATTAAATTTTACAAAATGAACTTTGATGTTTTATTTTTGTATTATTTGGGGGATGAATAGTATGCAGCAGAGTTCAAGTTATACTTATGGATCTATATCCAGGAATTAATGCTCATGCTCTTCAGGGGACCAAATGTAGTCCTTGGTGTCAAATGATTGGTCAAATATATGTCAACTTTATTCATTTAAAGTATCTCTTAAACTATCTTTATCTTAAACTACTTCTTCTGCTTCAAATGTTAATTAATTTATTGGAAAACTTTGACTACCCTGAAGAATTATTTCTCACCTTTCTCGAGATGCCTCTTGGCAGTGATGAGTAGTTCTATATGTGGTATGATATATTAAACTGGGATGTTACATAATGTTTCTTAATTCTTGTACTATTCCCTATGACTAATTTTGATATTTTAACTTCCTATAATGAAACCCAAATATTCATTTACTTTTTCTTTATTTGAGGGGTGTGGGAGACATATCCAACTTGCTTAGAGTTACTCTTGGTTTTGATCTCAGTAATTACTCCTAGAAGTTTTTACCGGATTATATAGGATTCAGAGGATTGAAATCAGGTTAGCCACATGCAAGGTAAACAGCCTATCTGTTTTTGCTTTCTCTCTGCCCAAATACAAATGTTTTTAAGGACATCTGGATAGTGAATCTTTTAGGGGAAACATGGAGAAGGTACTTGTAACATGCCTTAAGACACATGGTACTCAGGGCTTATTTCTGTCTCTATGCTTAGGTATCACCCCCCCTGCAAACCAAAGGATACTAATATATTGAAATTGAATCCAGGTCAGCTGAATAATATTAAGTGCCCTACCCACTGTCTAGTTCTTAATAGTGAATTTTTAAGAAATATTTCAAATATCCCTAGATCAATTGAATAATTATTTTTTATGACAGTTACATATTTCAAAAGTATATTTATTATATAAATATTAACAAGGTTTGAAAATAAAAAAATCTCCTTGATTCATGAATAGCAAACTTTATGTTATGTTAATGGGAATGAAAACAATTTAAATTGCTATTATCCTTTCACCAGAGCATTTTGTTGACCAAGCACATTGTGAATGAGCAGTGATGTTTAAAAATGAGTACTTACTTCTTCAAATAATGAACAGTAGGTTTCACTTGAGGACTCAAAATATCCTTTGTAAATTACCCTAATTTACTGATCACTGTAAACCACACTGTTAGCAGATGTGCTTTCATCCTCCTCTCATTCACATAAAAAAAGGCAGTTTCTATTTTGCTCAGTTTTAAAGCCCCCTTAATTTTGTGAATTGTGAGCATTGATATCTACCTGAGTTACTTGATGTCTTGGCTCCTCAAATAAGTTCTCCTATTCATTGAGACTTTGAAGTAATTTATTGAGTTCTCTCGAGCTATGAATGCAATAAAATCTTCAATAAAATATACAGGAAATATATTCTTTAGTGTATAACCCCCCCT
Organism: Suncus etruscus; assembly: GCF_024139225.1. Lineage (NCBI taxonomy): Eukaryota > Metazoa > Chordata > Mammalia > Eulipotyphla > Soricidae > Suncus > Suncus etruscus. The sequence continues at coordinate 78,506,325 of NC_064854.1, forward strand.
CCTTAGTTATATTGATATATCCTCTGTATCTTACTGTAGTTGTCACCTCAGACTTGCTGTTTCATCTTTACATTTTTATATTATTCTATTTTGTATGCCTCATGAACCAACAACCTCTGCTAGCTTTACATTTTTTTTCTGCTATTTCAATACTTATCTCAGTCTTCAAAGAATTAAAGGATCTAAAGAGATTTCCTTGGGTTGGATTTTGGTTTAAGAAAATGTTGTGACTAGTTTGTTTTTAAGCAGAATATTAGACTTCTCTCCATAATAAAAAGACAACTATTTCACTTTTAGTCATTATTTGATTGACTGCAGTAGCATTTAAATATCCTTCAAGAACTTTTCTTCAAGAACTTTAAGTTAGCTGATTACAAAAATGATGTAATATTCTATTCATGTAAGCTTCTTTCATGACATCCCTATGAATGTTAATCATTTCTAGCATTTGACCCAAGTGAGAAATAAGTAGCTCTCCTTCTTGCTCGAATAGCTAGAAGCCACAGTATGATTATAAACTAGCATAATTCTAACATTTTAATAACTAATAAAGTAGATAAATCTAAGAGAGGGAAGTATGACAGAAGAATCACAGAGAAACAAATGGAATCATGTATTTTTCAAGTAAGTTTATCATCATATATGGGTGCAATTCGTGGTGCACCAAAATAATTACAGAAGTAATATCAGTTATCATTAAGAAGATATCCTAATTAAGCATATGGTAATTATGAAAAAGTTGTGAAACTATAAAATAGAATCAAAAGAAAGTAAGTAATACTAATGTATAGATGAAGCATGAGATTTATTACTAAGTACAAAACGTAGTAGTCAATAAAAATATTTAACAAAAATAATAGTAGGGTTGGAGCAATAGCATAGCAGGTAAGGCATTTCCCTTGAATGTAGCCAATCCAGGTTTGATCCCTGGCATCCCATACGGTCCCCTGAACCTTTGAGGAGTGATTTCTAAGCATATCCAGGAGTAATTACTGAGCACCACCAAGTGTGCCCACCAAGAAAGAAAAGAAAGAGCAAATTGATTGATTTCTTTAATATTCAATAATAAAATATGAAATCTTAATTGAGTAGTCAAGTATAACATACATTGAAGCTTGAGATAATATTGGTTGGCACAAATAAAAATGGCAACAACATTAAAAGTAGTGCATGCATATATGTGTTAGATAAATCACATATGAGCAACAAGAGGATATTTTTGACTGTTCTAATGGAATGTATACGAAAAAAATTGAGAAAAGTAGGACAAAAGTAAATTTGTGTGTAAATATAGTATTAAAATATTATATCATTATTTTGTAGAGAAAAAATATTTTATTTTTCATATGGTCACCAAGGAATACCAGAAAAGATTCCTTAGTACAGATTTAAAAGTAATCCCTATGTATCGACAGATTGGTCCTAAAATTCAAAAAGTAATAATAAAAAGTTAAAAAGCAATTATGGTTATCTGAGAAATTTAGATTGAATTAGAGAATGAATTTAAAGTTTATCTTGACAAAAATTTTGTTTGTTTTTTTTATAGTAAATGAACATCAGTTAAAACAATCAAATGACTTGTCAACTACAATACTAAATTACTAAATGTGAAATAGCTTATTTTTAATTCTATTTTATTGAAACCATTGTGATTTACATAGTTGATTTCAAATATACAGAGTCAGGGCTATTCCCACCACTAGTGGCAACCTCCCTCAACCAATGTCCCCAGCTATTTAAACCACCACACTTTACCCCCTGACATTCCAGTGTAACAGACTCATTTAAGTTTAGGCCCCATGATTTTGTTGTTGACTTTGGATTGTATATTTAGTTCTGTCCTTTTCTTTCTCCAAAATTGTACCTGAGACCACTTGACCCCAGGGTCCCATCCTTTATTTTTAGTTTTAAATTTTATAGGAAAATGCAGAAATAGGAGTCAAAACAAAAGTTATCAGTGTCCCAAGGTTCTAATAAAAAGCTGAAAAATCTTATAAAAAATTAAAAAGGGGGGCAGCTTTTTGCATGAGTACAGCAAAAGTTGGGAAAAATAGAAAGGAAGTCAGGCTTCAGTAATTAGATATCTTGATGTTTGCAAAGATCCTATGTCAAAATTTCAATGTCATGGAGTCTCTTATTTCATTTTACTGTTAGGAGGCAGGAAAATCCACTCTGAAAGCATGTTGCTGTTGTTTCCAAGTTGTCAGAGTGTCAAATGAACCCACTCTAGAGCAAGTGCTAGGGCAGCATTAAGGCCTTTCCTGGTAGTATTTTGAAACCTGGTGCTGATAGTGAAAACCATGCCAGTTCCTAAGATGGAACCTAAGTTTCAGGTCTAGATGGCTGATGTTCCATCAATGGAAGCCTATGTCAAATCACTATGACAAATATTCAGGATGTAGGAGCCCCCTGCAATATAAAATGTATGAGTTTCTATTCATATTAGATAAGAACTTCTTTTTTAATAATAATTTTTATTGTGACCAAAGAGTGAATCTTTCACAGTAGTATTTATGGTACATAGTGACAATAAATCAGGGCCATTCCCACCACCAGGGTTGTCCTCCCTCCACCCCATTTCCCAACATGTGTCCCATATCTCCACTTTGTCCCTCGGAGTGCTAGTGAAAATGTTCCTATCTGTGGATAGCTTGTTGTAGATAGGGTATCTATTCTGTTGTTGACTTTAGGTTTGATGTTTAAGCAGATCATTTTTTAATTCCACTTCATATGGCTGTTTGGTCTTGGTACCATTTATTTTTTATTTTCTCCCTCCATTCATGAGGCAGAACAAGGTGATTTAAGTTGTGTGGTTCTGCTGGAAGAAGACAAGGAAAAAAAGAAAAACCAAACCAAACCAAACACACAAACAAACAAAAAATAGCAACTATCAAAAAGAAAAAAGAAAAAAATGCACCCAACAACAACAACAAATCACTAAATAGTAACCACAAGAGTGAAAAGGAAAGAAAAAAGTGGAAGAAAAAAGAGGAAAAGAAAAAAAAAAAGGAGTGCTGGTGTGGCCAGGTTTTGTGCTCCTCCCTTTTTTCTTTTTTTTATTTTTGCATAGGCACAGTAAGTATTGGGGAAGAATAGAAATTCCCTTGGTCTAAGAGATTCAGGGTTTCTCTGCCCTTAAAACATACCGTCATGGGAAAAACTACTAGATTCATATATGCTCATTACCACATCCCGAAGGCTTTTTTGTTGTGCCCAGAAACTTTCCTCACAGTTGGGGATGATAAAATCAGGCCACTGTAGCTAGAGATCTTGGTATTTGTGCAGGTCATAGGACAAGGTCTAGGATAGAGTCTTTATGATTCTAGGAGTTCTCTTCCATCATTGTTATTGTAGTCAGTTTTCTGTAATAAGTGGTCTTGGTTTTTGCTCAGATCCTAGGCTGAAACCTAGGATAAAGTCTTCATTATGGTTCCAAAAGTTCTGCTCAGTTTCTGTTGTCAAAATCTAGCCTCTGTAATTAGAGATCTTGATTTTTGTACAAGTCCTAGACTACAGCCTAGGGTAGGGTTTTCTTATTGGTCCCAAAGTAAGTTTTGCCCAGTTATGGTTGTCAAAGTCAATTTTCGTTCTTGTAGTTTTTGCACAGATTAAAAGACAATATATCTTCTGATTTCTTCTTACCTTTAGGTGATGTGATAGGACAACCTGGTCTTAGATCAAGTTGTCGTTTCCTTTTTGTTGGGATATCATATCAGAACTGGCACAAGTTGGTGCCAGAGTGGTGTTAGAAATTTCCCACTGGAGTTTGGTTCCTGGTATTGTTTCAGGGAGCTGTATCAGTTCTACGTCTGGGATCTGGGGTTTGGGGTTTGGACTAACACTGTCCAATCTTGTGGAGACTGAGTTGTATGCACATGTCTCATGTTCTGGGCGGGAGGCACCCCTGTGTTATAAAAACTATGAGTTCTTATCCCTAGAAGATAAGATCTTGTTTCTGTGTATATGGTTTCCCCTTTTTTACTGTGCCTATACAAAAGTGTATGGTGTCATATTGTAGTGCTGGTGCTATAAGAATGTCAGGCTACACAGCATCTGTGCTCTGGTTTTGACATGAGCTTTTATTCCAGGCAAGACTTTTTTTTGGTTTTTGTCCTAATCAACACCAAAACTGGCAAGGATAAAGAAAATATGTATATATAAAATAGAACAAATAAATAAAACTGAGTTTTAAAAAAAGGTAATTGAAGAAAACAAGTGATGGTGGAGGCTACCTTTATATTTAGAGTAAATATTCTAAAATGCATTATTATAAAGATATTAAACATACAAAGGCAATATAGACCTCCCAATTAGGTCTTTTGAGATATACTTGTGAGGGGTGAAATCCAAGGCACTTTTTTTTATCACACACCTTGGTCTTGAGTTTGAGACATGATTTGCAGCATTATGGAATCATGTAATGTCCTGGAACTGGGGGTCTTTCTGAGGCTGAATCTGGTACCATGCAACAGTCCACTATTTGAGGGGGGTGAAAAGGCCACATAGCATGAGTTAGCAGGCATGTTGGTTGTAGTTACTTGCTGGGGCATGAGATGGGGGCCTGAGAGGGTGTCTTTTTGTTGAGGAACTGGGTGGTGGTTTGTTGGGGCAGGAATTAGTTCTTGGTGCCTAATGAGTTAATAACTGAGGGTAAAGAGGGTTAAATAAGGAGGTGTAATGGATTAGGATTGGAGGATGAGGTTGTAGAAGGGATTTTGGAATGGGAGAAGGGGTAATACATAAGAGGGGCTATATACACTATATAGATGGATTGTTTATGGTTTAGGTTTAGCTATCAGAGAGAAGACAACTGTATAGAAACTCATGCCCACAAATACCACATATAGACTGACTTTAGAGATTTATTCGAGTGTTATCTTCTGAATCTTGGGCATTCCATTTTCTTTCCTAGGAAAAATCTAAAATTAGGAGCATGTTGGATAATGGTTAAAAAGTATAGTTGTTGGGGCCCGAAAGATAGCATGGAGGTAAGGCATTTGCCTTGCATGCAGAAGGACAGTGGTTTGAATCCGGCATCCCATATGGTCCCCTGAGCCTGGCAGGAGCAGTTTCTGAGTGTAAAAGCCAGGAGTAACCCCTGAGCACCTCTAGGTGGGACAAAAAAATCAAAAAAAAAAGAAAAAAAAAGAAGTATAGTTGTTGTACAGGCTCATTAGCATCAGCGCACCTTTGAAAATGAGGACTACTGGCCTGTGTCGGAGGTGGTTCGGGACGTACACACACTGATTCCTGCTGATTTTTGCCGGAGGTCAGAGGGGTGCAAAAGCCATCTTGGGTCATGCTGTTTTCAACTGCCTGAGACTGGATTTCATCAGCATTCCTGCTGGTGATCCTGCCTGCTTCAGAGGTGGGTCGGGATTTACACAAACTGATTCCTGCTGATTTCTGCTGGGAGTCAGAAGGATGCAGAAGCCATCTTGGGCCATGCAGTTTCCAGCTGCCTGAAAATAGATTTCATCAGTGTTTCTGCTGGTGATCCTGCCTGCTTCAGAGGTGGTTCAGGACGTACACACACTGGTTCCTGCTAGTTTCTGCCGGGAGTCAGAAGAGTGCAGAAGCCATCTTGGGTCATGCTGTTTTTAGCTGCCTGAGGCTGGATTTCATCAGTCTTTCTGCTGGTGATCCTGCCTGCTTCAGAGGTTGGTCGGGATGTACACACATTGATTCCTGCTGGTTTCTGCTGGGAGCCAGAGGGGCGCAGAGGCCATTTTCGGCCATGCGGTTTCCAGCTGCCTGAAACTGGATTTCATCAGCATTCCTGCCCGTGATCCTGCCTGCTTCAGAGTGAGAGACAGAATTGAGGAACTCTGCTGGAACTCAGATGCTAGCACCCCTATCTGCCTGTCTTCTGTGCTGTGCTCCATTTTCGGCCTGATATCATCCTGTGTGTGGCTCATCTGCGGACGGCTCATCTTCCCTGGAGCCATCCCTGGAGGTGAGCTTACATGCCCAGAAAGGGGAAACCGCTGAACTGTGCTGGAACTCAGATGCCAGCACCCCTATCTGCCTGTCTTCTGTGCTGTGCTACATTTTCGGCCTGATTTCATCCTGGGTGGCTTATCTGCAGATGGCTCACCTTCCATGGAGGTGACTTTACAAGCCCGGAAAGGGTGGTGCAAGAGGAACACGGCCGCTCTGCTTAGCTTCCTGGCAGTGTACATCATTTAGCCAATGAATACACCCACAACATGTAGAAAAACCCACAATACAAGTATGACAATGGGGAAACAACACAGGCCAGCGCCAGACATAGAGAATGACGATGGCAACTCTGATGACTTGAACATGACCAACCAACTAGTCAGTCTCTCACATAAGGAGTTTAGAGTCGCAATATTGACGATGTTCAAAAAATTCAAAGAAAGTATAGAAGAGAACACTAATAAGAATCAAGAGAATATGAAGATAAAAATCAGAAAACTCCAAACTGAAATTTTGGTCAAATAACAGGTCTGAAAAACACAATAGATGAATTGAAGTAAAACATGGTTGAGCTTTCCCATGGGTTAACAGCAGCAGAGGATAGAACACTGGAAGATGAGATGAATAACAACTCCATACAGCAGAAGAAATTGGAAAAAAGCCTTAAAGCAAATGATCAAATAATGGAAAAATTACTCAAAGGATGGTAACAGATGAAAATATAAGTCTATGATAAGCTCAACACAAACAACTTAAGAATCATTAAAGTCCCAAGACCCAGAAAGAAAATCTCCAGGAAGAATCAACAGTCATGAACATTATTAAAGAGAAACTACCAGAGCTAATGAATACATGCAATCAAATCCTGCATGCCTGAAGAGTACCAACTAAAAGAGACCCCAGAGAAAACACCCTAAAACACATCCTAGTCACAATGACGAATCCCACAGATAGAGACAGAATTCTGAAAGCAGTAAGATCGAAAAGAGAAGTTACATTCAAGGGAACATCCTTGACATTTACTGCAAACCTGTCACCGGAAACACTCAAGGCCAGAAGGCAGTGGTGGGATATAGTGACGAAACTCAATAAAATAAATGCTTTGCCTAAAATACTGCACCCAGCAAAACTCACTTCCAGGTTTGAAGGAACAATACATTGTTTCACAGACAAACAACAGCTCAGAAACTTTACAGACACAAAACCATTCTTAAAAGAAAAACTGAACGGCCTACTTTAAGACAAGACTGACCAACAGACACACCAAACTTCAATATAAAGATGGCACTAACTCCCAGGATAATTCTTTTTCTCAATGTCAATGGACTAAATGCACCAGTTAAGAGACACAGAGTGGCTAAATGAATCAAAAAACTCAATCCAACCTTCTGCTGCCTACAAGAAACGCACCTGATTAGTCAAAACAAATATAGACTCAAAATAAAAGGCTGGAGGTAAATCATTCAAGCAAACAACACCCATAAAAAAGCTGGAGTGGCCATACTAATATCAGATAATGCAAATTTTATACTTAGGAAAGTTATAAGGATCAAAGATGAACATTTTGTATTAATCAACGGATACATACAGCAGGAAGAAATCACTCTCCTAAACATATATGCACCGAATAAGGGGCCAGCAAATTATTTAATAAAACTGTTGACAAATCTGAAAAATAATATCAATAACAACAGAATAATTGTGGGTGACCTCAATATGGCATTGTCAACACTTGACAAGTCTACCAGACTGAAACCTAACAAGAATATACTAGACCAGAAAGAGAAATGGAAGAAAGAGGCCTACTAGATATATACAGGACATGCCACCCCCAGAAGCCTGGATACACATTCTTCTCTAATGTACATGGGACATTCTCCGGAATAGACTACATGCTAGCACATAAAACATGCCTCCATAATATCAAGAGGATAGAAATTTTGCAGGCTACCTTTGCTGACCACAAGGCCCTGAAATTATATGTGAATTACAAAGGAACACAAAATAAAAACTTTAATACCTGGAAGTTAAACAGCCTAAAACTGAATAACCAGTAGGTCCAAGATGAAATCAAAGAGGAAATCAAAACCTTCCTAGAAACAAATGACAATGAAGACACAAACTATCAGAACCTATGGAACACAGCAAAGAATTACTGAGAGGAATATTTATAGCTTTGCAAGCACATATCAGGAAAGAAGGGGCATACCTGAATAGCTTACTGACGCAGCTCATAGAATTAGAAAGTACTCAAGAAAAGGACCCAAAAATAGGGAGACAGAAGGAAATAACAAAGCTGAGAGTAGAAATCAATGAAGTGGAAACTGAAAAATAATCCAAAAGATCAACAAAAGCAGAAGTTGGTTCTTTGAAAAAATAAACAAGATTGATAGACCACTGGCAAAACTAACAAAGAAAGAGAGAGAAACTTGATAACACGTATTAGGAATGAAAATGAGAGATCACTACTGATATGATAGAAATCCAAAGGGTAATCAGAAACTACTTGAGAAACTATGCTACTAAAAATGAAAACCTGGGAAAAAAATGGATAAATTTTTGGACTCTTATAATCTTCCCACAGTTTAACAAAGAGTATGTAGAATAACTAAACACACCCATCACTATTGAGGAAATTAAGACAGTAATCAAATGTCTGCCCAAAAACAAAAGTCCAGGCCCAGATGGATTTACTAATGAATTCTTTCAAACCTTTCAAGAGTAACTTCTACCAATCCTGGCAAGACTCTTTCATGAAATTGAAAAAACAAGAACACTTCCAAATAGCTTTTATGAACCCAACATCACCTTGATACCTAAACCAAACAGAGATGCTACGAAAAAAGAAAATTAGACACCAATATAGTTGATGAATGCAGATGCAAAGATCCTCAACAAAATCCCAGCAAATTGAATTCAATGCCTCATTAAGAAGATTATCTACTCCGATCAAGTAGGTTTCATCCCAGGAATGCAAAGATGGTTTAATATTGGTAAATCTATCAACATAATACACAACATCAACAACAAGAAAAATGAAAATCACACGATCATATTAATAGATGCAGAGAAAGCATTTGTTAAGGTCCAACACCCATTCTTAATCAAAACTCTCAGCAAGATGGGAATGGAAGGAGCCTTTCTCAATATAGTTAAGGCCATCTACCACAAGCCACTGACAAATTATATCCTCAATGAAGAAAAACTAAAATCCTTCTCTCTAAATTCTGGCACAAGACAAGGCTGTCCTCTCTCACTGCTCTTATTCAAGATATCACTGGAAGTACTCACTATAGCGATTAGGCAAGAAAAAGATATCCAGAATAGGAAAAGAATCCAGATAGGAAAGGAAGAAATCAAGCTCTCACTGTTTGCAGATGACATGATACTCTACTTAGAAAATCCTAAAGACTCTACCAAAAAGCTTCTAGAAACAATAGACTCATATAGCAAGGTGGCAGGCTACAAAATTAACACACAAAAAATATGGCCTTTCTATACACCAATAGTAATAAGGAAGAAATGGACATTAAGAAAACAACCCCATTCACATTAGTGCCACACAAACTCAATTATCTTGGAATCAACTTGACTAAAAATGTGAAGGACCTATACAAAGAAAACTATAAAACTCTGCTCCAAGAAATAAGAGAGGACACACGGTAATGGAAACACATACCCTGCTCGTGGATTGGCAGTATTAACATCATCAAAATGGCAATACTCCCCAAGGCATTATACAGATTTAATATGATCCTTCTAAAGCAAGGGTCCTCAAACTTTTTAAAACAGGGGCCAGTTCACTGTCCTTCAGACCATTGGAGGGTCTGACTACAGTAAAAACAAAACTTATGAACGAATTCGTATGCACACTGCATATATCTTACTTTGCAATGAAGAAACAAAACAGATACAAATACAATATGTGGCCCGTGGGCCATAGTTTGAACACCACGGCTCTAAAGATACCCAGGATATTCTTCAAAGAAGTGAATCAGGCACTTTTTGAAGTTTGTTTGGAACAATAAACACCCTAGAATAGCTAAAGCAATCATTGCGAAACAGAATATGGGAGGAATGACTTTCCCCAACTTTAAACTTTAAACTACAAAGCAATATCAAAAAACAGTATGGTATTGGAGTAAAGACAGGCCCTCAGATTAGTGGAATAGGATTGAATACTCAGTAAAATGTTCCCCAGACATACAAATCACCAAATTTTTGATATTGTGACAAGACTGAATGAAATGAATGCTTCACCTAGAATACTGTACCCAGCAAAACTCACTTTCTGGTTTGACAGAAGAATACATGGTTTCACAGACAAAAAACAGCTCAGAAACTTTACAGACTCAAAACCAGTCTTAAGAGAAAAACTGAAAGACCTAATTTAAAACAAGACTAACCAAAAGACACACCAAATTTCAATATAAAGATGGCATTAAATCCAAGGACAATTCTTTCTCTCAACGTCAATGGACTAAATGCACCAGTTAAGAGACACAGAGTGGCTAAATGGATCAAAACACTCAACCCCACCTTCTGCTGCCTACAAAAAACGCACCTGAATAGAACAAACATTGACTCAAAATAAAAGGCTGGAGAAAAATTATCCAAGGAAACAACACCCATAAAAAAGCTGGAGTGGGGGCCAGGCGGTGGCACTAAAGGTAAAGTGCCTGCCTTGCCTGCGCTAGCCTTGGACAGACCGCAGTTCGATTCCCCGGCGTCCCATATGGTCCCCCAAGCCAGGAGCAACTTCTGAGCACATAGCCAGGAGTAACCCCTGAGCATTACTGGGTGTGGCCCAAAAACCAAAAAAAAAAAAAAAAAAAAAAGCTGGAGTGGCCATACTAATATCAGATAATGCAAACTTTATACTCAGGAAGGTTGTAAGGGACAAAGATGGACATTTTATATTAATCAAGGGGTATGTAGAGCAGGAAGAAATAACTCTCCTAAACATATATGCACCAAATGAGGGGCCAGCAAAATATTTAATACAACTGTTGACAAATCTGAAAAATAATATCAATAACAACACAATAATTGTGGGGGACATCAACACAGTTTGTCAACACTGGATAGGTCAACAAGACTGAAACCCAACAAGAATATACTAGACCTGAGGAGAGAAATGAAAGAAAGAGGCCTAGTGGATATATATAGGCCACACCATCCCCAGAAACCTGGATACACATTCTTCTCCAATGTACATGGGACATTCTCCAGGATAGACTACATGCTGGCACATAAAACATACCTCCATAATATCAAGAGGATAGAATTTTTCAGACTACCTTCGCTGACCACAAGGCTCTGAAATTATTTGTGAATTCCAAAGGGACTCAGAAGAAAAACTTTAACACCTGGAAGTTAAACAGCCTCATACTGAATAACCAGTGGGTCCGAGATGAAATCAAGGAGGAAATCAAGAGGTTCCTGGAAACAAATGACAATAAAGACACAAACTATCAGAACTTATGGGACACAGCAAAAGCAGTACTGAGAGGAAAATTGATAGCTTTGCAAGCACACATCCGGAAAGAAGAAGGAGCTTACCTGAGTAGCTTAATGACACAGCTAATAGAACTAGAAAGTGCTCAACAAAAGGACCCAAAAATAGGGAGACAGAAGAAAATAACAAAGCTGAGAGTAGAAATCAACAAAGTGGAAACCCAAAAAACAATCCGAAAGATCAACGAAAGCAGAAGTTGGTTCTTTGAAAAAATAAACAAGATTGATAGACCACTGGCAAACCTAACAAAGAAAGAGAGAGAGAGAAACTTGATAACTCGTATCAGGAATGAAAAAGGAGAGATCACTACTGATATGACAGAGATTCAAAGGGTAATCAGAAACTACTTTGAGAAACTCTATGCCACTAAAAATGAGAACCTGGAAGAAATGCATAAATTCTTGGACTCTTATAATCTGCCACGGTTGAAGGAAGAGGATGTAGCATATCTAAACACCCCCCTCACCATTGCTGAAATTAAAACGGTAATCAAATGTCTGCCCAAAAACAAAAGCCCAGGCCCAGATGGATTCACTAATGAAGTCTTTCAAACTTTCCAAGAGGAACTACTACCAATCCTGGCAAGACTTTTTCATGAAATTGAAAAAACGGAAACACTTCCAAATAGCTTTTATGAAGCCAACATCACCTTGATACCTAAACCAGACAGAGATGCTACGAAAAAAGAAAATCACAGACCAATATCGCTGATGAATGCAGATGCAAAGATCCTCAACAAAATCCTGGCAAATAGGGTTCAATGCCTCAATAAGAAGATCATCCACTATGATCATGTAGGTTTCATCCCAGGAATGCAAGGATGGTTTAACATTTGTAAATCTATCAACATAATACACAACATCAATAACAAGAAAAATAAAAACCACATGATCATATCAATAGATGCATAGAAAGCATTTGATAAGGTCTAACACCCATTCTTGATCAAAACTCTCAGCAAGATGGGATCCCTCCAAAGTTACCCATGACATTCTTCAAAGAAGAATCCATTTTAAAGTAGTGGATAGGCACTTCTGAAATTCGTTTGGAACAATAAACACCCTAGAATTACTTTCGCCAACTTTAATAAACTTTACTACAAAGCAATAGTTATCAAAACAGCATGGTATTGGAATAAGGACAGGCCTTCAGATCAGTGGAATAGGCTTGAATACTCAGAAAATGTTCCCCAGACATACAATCACCTAAGTTTTGATAAAGAAGCAGGAAATCCTAAATGGAGCAGGGAAAGCCTCTTCAACAAGTGGTGTTGGCACAACTGGATAGCCACTTGCAAAAAATTGAAATTAGACCCCCAGCTAACATCATCTACGAAGGTAAAATCCAAATGGATTAAAGACCTCGATATCAGACCCAAAACCATAAGATATATAGAAAAACACATAGGCAAAACACTCCAGGACATTGAGACTATAGGCATCTTCCAGGAAGGAACTGCACTCTCCAAGCAAGTGAAAGCAGAGATTAACAGATGGGAATATATTAAGCTGAGAGTTTTCTGCACCTCAAAGAAAATAGAGCCCAGGATACAAGAGCCACCCACTGAGTGGCAGAAACTATTCACCCAATACCCATCAAATAAGGAGCTAATCTCCAAAATATACAAGGCACTGACAGAACTTTACAAGAAAAAACATCTAATCCCATCAAAAAATGGGGAGAAGAAATGAACAGACACTTTGACAAAGAAGAAATACAAATGGCCTAAAGACACATGAAAAAAATGCTCCACATCACTAATCATCAGGGAGATGCAAATCAAAACAACGATGAGATACCACCTCACACCACAGAGAATGGCACACATCACAAATAATGAGAATTAACAGTGTTGGCGGGGATGTGGAGAGAAAGGAACTCTTATCCACTGCTGGTGGGAATGCCATCTATTTCAACCTTTATGGAAAGCGATATGGAGATTCCTCCAAAAACTGGAAATCGAGCTCCCATACGATCCAGCTATACCACTCCTAGGAATATACCCTAGGAACACAAAAATACAATACAAAAACCCCTTTCTTACACCTATATTCATTGCAGCACTATTTACCATAGCAAGACTCTGGAAACAACCAAGATGCCCTTCAACAGACGAATGGCTAAAGAAACTGTGGTACATATACACAATGGAATATTATGCAGCTGTCAGGAGAGATGAAGTCATGAAATTTTCCTATACATGGATGTACACGGAATCTATTATGCTGAGTGAAATAAATCAGAGAGAGAGAGAAAAACGCAGAATGGTCTCACTCATCTATGGGTTTTAAGAAAAATGAAAGACATTCTTGCAATAATAATTTTCAGACACAAAAGAGAAAAGAGCTGGAAGTTCCAGCTCACCTCAGGAAGCTCACCACAAAGAGTGATGAGTTTAGTTAGAGAAATAACTACATTTTGAACTGTCCTAATAATGAGAATATATGAGGGAAATGGAGAGCCTCTTTAGAGTACATGCGTGGGTCGGGTGGGGAGGAGGGAGATTTGGGACATTGGTTATGGGAATGTTGCACTGGTGATGGGTGGTGTTCTTTACATGACTAAAACCCAAACACAATCATGTATGTAATCAAGGTGTTTAAATAAAATAAAAATAAAGAGTATTGAAGCAGTACACATCCCGGGACCAACAACAACAACAACAAAAAGCTCTAACCTAGCTTTTGGTCAATCTGTTCAACAAACAAGATCTCCAATTCCAGAGGTCTGACTGAGACAACCGCAAGTGAATGGGTCTTCCGGAAACATAACGAAAGACTGTCCCAGGCTCCATCCTAGGAGCAACATAATGACCAAGACCACCAACTACAGAAATGGATTAAAAGGACAATGAAGAAGCTGAACTGCTAGAACCACAAAGAAAGCCTTCATAATAAGCCCCATTCCTTGAGCTGCACAGTCACCAAGATCTCTAGATACACAGGACTGATTTTACCATCCATGATGAAGCAGAAGTCTTCCATACACCACAAAAGCACCGAGGGGAGAGTAAATGATCATGCAAGGAGTCTGTAGTTAATCCCATAACAGTATACTTCAAGGATGGAGAAACCCTGTATCTCCTAGGCCAAGGGAGTTCCCTCTACAATACCCCCAACAATTACTGTGCCTATGCAGGGGGAAAAAAGAAAGAAAAAAATCACAAAATAATCATTTTTCCACATATATATTTATTTATTAATTTTGGGGTTTTTTTTGACATCTTTCTTTTGGTACAGATATTGAAGTTGATGTCTCCTTTTTTATTTTATATTATTTTATCTTATCCTTCTCTTTTTTTTTGCACTCCGGCATGATTTGAATTCAGAACTGAAACTATTGTGTGGTGCTTTTCTTTATTACTGTAGGGCTCACTGGATATTTAATTTGACATTTATTTTTGTATTGTTATGGTGTTTCAATTACCTTTTTCATGTCCTCTCTCAAACTGAGTCTGATAGCCACTAGAAGGACTCCACCAATTTTCAGCATATTTTTATTTATTTATTTATTTATTTAATTTTAGTTTTTTCTTAATCTTTACTCCATTCTGTTGCCTTTCTTTCCCTCAAACAAAACCACATAACTCGATTTATCTAGCTTAGCCTCTCAAATAAAGGGAGAAACAAGGGAGGGCACCAGGACCAAACAGATGTATGATCACTGACAGTAAGCTAGACAGAGGGGACCACCTACTCTAGCAGCCTGGGGGGTGATGGTGGGGGATATGGGTTGCAAAAAGGGAGCGGGGAAGGGGGGGACAAATTTGGTGGTGGGCATTCTCCTGATTCAATGTTAATATGTACCTAAAATACTAATGTGAAAGATATGTAAGCCACTATGATCAAAATTATAAAAAACAGTATACATTAAGCAATAATAGACAAAGACATAAATGAGGGCCAGGAGTTCTAGTAGGAAGCTTGACACAAAGAGTGGAGAGTGCAATTAGGGCAGAGAAGGAAACACTATGACAATGAGAGTTGGAAATAATCCCTCTGAACAAGAACTAGATGCTAAAAAAAGGTAAAGTGATAGGAATAATACCTCTTCAGTAACCATAGTGTAAACCACAGTGTCTAAAAGGATAAAAATGGGAGAAAGAGAAGAGAAATGTCTACCACAGAGGAAGGCAGGGGGGTTGGGGGACTGACGGATAGAAAATGAAAGCTTCGGTGGTTGGAAATGTGTGCTGATAAAGGGATGGGTGTTGGGCACTATGACAGAAGCTTAACTATGAACAACTTTGCAACTTTTTATCACATGGTGATTAAATTAAATATATTAAAATATTAAAAAATAAAAGGTATGCAGTAAGACAATAACAACATAGTTACCCATGATGGGTCTGATCACCATGTGTCAGATCACCAAGCAAATTCCACAATGTGTCAGTGGAAAATGTTTTAGGAAGGAACGGAAAAGGCTTGACATAAGAAAAAGTAATGAGAAAAAGAAAAAGTAATTTCACTGAGAACTATCATAACAATGTCAATGAGTGAACGAAGTAGAAAGCCTTTCTCAAATACAGGGGGGTGGGGGGGTTGGAGAAGGACGAAGGCATTGGTAATGGGAATGTTGTATTGGTGAAGGAGGGTGTTCTTTTTATGACTGAAACCCAACTACAATTATGTTTGTAATCACAGTGTTTAAATAAAGATATTATTAGATTGAAAAAATAAGAGTATTGAAACATCATTTTAATGAAGGTTACTTTTATATTTAATATATTTTGAATAATATTTATATATAACTAATAATTTGTGGCACTGAAATATATGCTATAAATTATCACACTTAATTTTAATACATATTTTTGATATTTAATTTTTGTGTTTTTTTGGGCCACACCAATTTGATGCTCAGAGGTTACTCCTGGCTAAGTGCTCAGAAATTGCCCCTGGCTTGAAGGGACCATATGGGACACTGGGGGATCGAACTTCAGTAGTTCCTTGGCTAGCGCTTGCAAGGCAGAGAAACCTTACCTCTAGCACCACCCTCACCGGCCCCCCATATTTAATTTTTACTTAAATGTTCATTAAATTATTTTTATAATATCTTTAAGCACCATGATTACAAACATAGTTGGGTTTAAATTATAAAAAAGGAACACTTCACTTCACCGGTGCAACATTCCCATCACTAATCAATGCCCCCAGCCTGTATTTGAGAGAGGCATACTAGTTTTGTCACTCACTACCATTGTCATGACAGTTGCTAGTGTATTTATTTCTCTAACTGCACTCACCACTCTGTGTCGTAAGCTTAATATCATGGCTGGTCCTTCCAGCCATCATCTCTGTTGTCTCTGGGTGTTATTACAAATAATGTGTTTTATTTTTTCTTAAATACCACAGATGAGTGATACTATTCTGTGTATATCTCTCTCCCTCTGACTTATTTCACTCGGCATAATAGTTCCATGACCATCTGTGTATAGGAAAATTCCATAATTTCATTTTTTCCTGATGGCTGCATCGTATTCCTTTATGAATTTATGCTATTTTATTTAGCCATTCATCTGTTTTCAGGCATTTGGGTTGTTTCTAGATTTTGACTATAGTAAAAAGCACTACTATAAACATTGACATTCTTGTGTTACATTTTTGTATTCCTAGGGTACATCACTAGGAGTGCTATAGCTGGATAACTCAATTTCCAGTGTTTTGAGTAATTTCCATATTGTTTTCCAGAAAGTTTGGACTAGATGGTATTCTCACCAGCAGTGAATGAGGATTTATTTCTCCCCACATCCCTGCTAGAACTGATTGTTTTTGTTCTTTGTGATGAGTACCAGTCTCTGTGGTATGAAATAGTACCTTATTGTTGTTTTGATTTACATCTCCCTGATAATTAGTGATGTGGAGCATTTTTTCATGTGCCTTCTGGCCATCTGTATTTCTTCTTTGAGGAATTGTCTGTTCATTTCTTCCAATATTTTGATAGGGTTATATTTTTATTTCTTATTAAGTTCTGTCAGTGTCTGTTATGGCTTAGATATTAGTCCCTTATTTGATGATATAGGGTGAATAGCTTCTCCCACTCTGTGGGTGGCCTTCTGACCTGCATCTAACATGATGCACAAAGGTCAATCTTAAATGGATTAAAGACCTTGATATTAGACCCTAAAGCATAAGGTATATAGAAGAACATGTAGGTAAAACACTCCATGACATTGACACTAAAGGCATCTTCAAGGAGGTAACATCACTGTCTAAACTAGTGGAAGTAGAGATAAACAGATTGGATTCTATTAAGCTGAGAAGCTTCTGACCTCAAAGGATAGTGTGATGTAGCATACAAAGGTCACCCACAATATAAAGGTAATTTTGAGTCATCTAAATCTTGGTTTATTTGAAACCTTAAATACTACCTCTAAAATACATATATCCTGGGTATTATTTTATGAGAAATACAATTTTATTTATTCCAAAGTGTATAATTTTATTTTACCATAATTACTGTAAATCCTTCATTAAGACTATATATATCCTAATTAATCTTTCATATCTAGCACTTCAATTAAGCTGAAGCTAGCACATATTATTTAACTAACATACATTTTAATAGTTTTATTTATGAGAAGTTAGGGCTGAATAGATAGTACAGAACAATGGGCAGTATATTTGGCCTGAAGATTGTTGACTCATGGCCTATTCGTAGCATCCCATATGTTGTACTGAGCTCAAAAAGAGTGATTTCTTAGTGCTGAGCCAAAATAACATAAGCCTAAATCAAACAAAAAATGTTAAAAGTATGGGTAAGCAATGCAAGTAAAACTTGTAACTTGGTTAATAATATTATTTTCATAGTATACTCTGAAATTCAACATTCTGCACCACTCAAATAGCTATATGTTTGAACGGACAGGCATAGTTATCTTGTATTAATAATATGTTAAATTTGGTATAAGATATACATTAACATTATATAAACAGTGTATAAAGTGGATACAGTGGGTAGGGCACTTACCTTGTATACAGCCAACTGGAGTTTATTCATTAGCATTACATATAAACTCCTAAACCTTAACAGGAGAGATCCCTGAATACAGAGCCAGGGATAAATCCTTAATTGAGTAGGTGTGAAAAATTGGGAAACATGTATAAAATATGTTCACAATCAGTACTGATGGTGATATGTATTTCAATGATATTGTTTTGATTTATTCTATTCATAACTTTTAGATAAAAAAAACTATTGAGAAATAGCCAACTAATCACCCTAGCAAGTGAAATAATTTATAAGAAAAGAAGAAAGGCAAAGTTATGAAGAATCAAAATAAAAAATAGAAATTATATATGTGCAACATTTATAATAGACAACAAGAGACAAGAACATTTGTATGTAGTTTTTACACTAAATTCAAATACAATACTTTAAACTAAAAACAAAACAGGTAGGTTAAGGCAACTCTGTACAATAAAAAAAAATCCCATGAAATTCATGAGTTCTTTTTTGCATCTTTCACAAGGCCTTCCTACTGAGGTATCATATGGCATAATCATTATGTACTGATGCCCAAAGCAGACAGATGTTTGAAAGAACTCATGCCAGAACCTGTGCACTTAATTTACATGCATACTTTTTTACTTATATACACTCATGTTCATCTACTGTAAAGGCTTTTTGCCCAACCAAAAACTGGAAGTTAATATTTCACTCACATGTACATGCCAGGTAATTGCAAATTTAGGTAAACCACTTGGGCACAGGGAGAGTCTGTTTGCCTGTCAAATTCTAACTCTGAGCTTCCTATAGACACTAGAATGGTACATTTAAAGCTATAGTGGTAATCATTAGTAGTATGTGATATTAACCTTTACCAATAAAGAGCTGTCAGACAACAGAAGTAGAGAATAATATTGATTTTGTAATCTGTATTAGCAATAATAAAGAGAACTAGATTTTGCCAACTTCTATGAAACAATTAAGTTAGTATAATTTCAATCTGGTGATATAAGCAAGGAAGTGTAAAATTAATACATTTTGTGCAAATATCTGACATGTAACTGGGTTTGAGTTGGTAGGAAGCTAAAGAACTAATTATGTTTTTGATATTATTTAACAAACCATTGTAGGATATTAATAACATTTCGAAGTCAATGTATAATAAGTTTTAATTAGTTCGCCTTAGGGAACAGAAAAATCATTAACAAAATGTGGCCAAATAAAAATTAATTTAGATTTATTAATTTAGATTTCTTAATTTAGAGCTAGATAATTAATTATGCCTGGTACATAATTCTACATTAGGTCTCTATGAAGACATTTAAATCTTCCTTATCACTAGTGACTGGATACCATTAAATAAAAATGTATAATTTGCATAATGAGCTACTAGTCAATGTAATTTTTGTTATTAAATAATATGTTTTTTAATTTTATGCCATAATCAGTAGATCTTAAGTTTTACTATAGCTCCATTCTTAGACCATGCCTAGCAGTACTAATAAACCATATTGGGTGCTGGAGATTAGACCAGATTTGGCTGCCTGTCAAACAAGTACCCAACTAGCTGTACTAGCATTGTAGACTCTCAAAAATATTTTCTTTTGTTCTCAATTATTTATTTTATTATACTTTTGTTTTGGGGTTTTATCTACCAATGGCCAAGACTTACTCTTGGGTCTGTGCTCAGAAATCACAGCTATGGGTGACCATAAGGAATGGCAGGGATTTAATTATTGTCAGTCACTTGCAGAACAAGTACCCTTCTTACTGGATGATTGCTTTGGGCCCTCTGTCTTAATTATTAAGAACAAATTTCACACAACACCATCAAATAAGAAAATAACTACACAAATCTTATGTAGGTGTTTCATCCGAGTAGTAAAAAATCTCATTTTCTGTATTGTTTAATTTTAAGTAGTAAAATATAACTACAAATATATTGATTCTTTGAGACAAACCTTTTAACTGAGAATCAAACAGTTTATATATGATATCTGACCTCATATTAAAATAAGTGAGGCACATATTTAGATATCAACTGACATAATATTAAATGAAAGTGCTAAACTATGATTCATTCTAAAAACTTTATGGTCCATTGTTTAGGTAGATTCAAAATATTTTTTCAACATATGCTCTTGGAAATATGTCAGATAGCATACAGGAGTTATATAAACATTTTAAGTTAAAAAGAGCCTTAATAGAGTTTGCCTTGCATGCGCTAATGTAGGACAAACCTCCGTTCAATCCCCCAGCATCCCATATAGTCTCCCAGGCCAGGAGCGATTTCTGAGACCATAGCCAGGAGTAAAGCCTGAGCATCACCCAGTGTGGCCCAAAAAGAAAATAAAAGAGACAGAGCCTTAATAGACTGAAATTTTATATTATCCAAATTAATAAGTATACAAAATAATCAGTCTTTTCTGGGAGGTGATGGAAGAGGGGAGCTGGGCATGATGAGGAGGGAAGCAGAAATGTTTGTGGATGATGTGTTGTTGGAATATTGCAAGCTTGAAATACGTTCATCAACAGTATTGTAAATAAAAAAGCTTCCAATAATAAACAGTAAAAGTACTATTTATTATCACAGAGATGATGGCCTGATTGTACGTTCAATGCAACTGGCACAGGGCCAAGAATCATCATTGGGGAAACACAGAGGCAACTTAAGGTGGTGTGATGGTGATAAAACACTGTATGCCTGAAACTGGTATTTAAAACACTGATAATTACAGTGACTAGTACAAAATGAAACAAGTAAAATAAACAAACAAAAATAAATATTGGGGCCAGTGTATATTTAAAAGACTATGTTTTGCCTGAAAAAGTGGCAGGTTTTATTTCTGATATTGCTAGTTCCCTGAAATTTGCTGGGAGTGAACTTCACACAAGAAAGAAATAAACATGATGAGAAAATATTTAGGTTAAAAATTATGTGTTAATGGAAAAAAGTAGCCTGAAGAGATAATACAAGTGTTGCATTACATGTTTTACACATGGCACCCTGACATGGAGAGGAGAGACCAAGAGCAATGTGCTGGGAGTGGATCTTAAACACTGTGTGCGTGTGTGTGTGTGTGTGTGTGTGTGTGTGTGTGTGTGTGTGTGTGCGTGTGGGGGGGGTTTGAGGCCACACCCGATGATGCTCAGGGGTTACTCCTAACTATGCACTCAAAAATCACTCCTTGCTTGAGGGATCATAAGTGACATGCTGGAGATCGAACGCAGGGCCGGCTATCCTGCGTTAGCTACGTGCAAGGCAAATGCCCTACCACTGTGCTCCAGCCCCAAACACTTTTGATTATGCTGCCAGACACTAGCCCTCCAAAGAGGAAACTCTTTAATTTAAGCAAATGGATCTTTTTTTACAATGAACTTTTACAAAGAAATGTGATGGGTTTCTCTCAAAGTGGTACCTTCTCTTTGGGGAGACACAAATGTTTAAGAACGCTGCAAAGAAAAAATAAAAATAAAGAAATAAATCTGTTAATGATAGAATGGAAAAATAAGTAGCTTCACATAAAGCATTTAGAGTGTAAGAAGAGAGAGGTGAGACTTTATTAGTAATAAAACAAAAAAGGAAGATTTTCAAGTACTAAGATATGAACTATGGCAGAATATTTTGTACAATATTTACAAAGGTTGCATCTGAAATAGTAGAAACCAATGGGATTGAAATAAAGTTGGGGAAATGTAGCTCTGTGTTTTCTAGTCAGTGAGAACACACAGATTTGTATCACCAGAGACACACTTTGGGAGAATTTCTCAGGAATATGAATGAGGAATTGAAGCTAGATTAATTACATTCAATTATTGACAAAAGAAGTAATAAAAGTTACAATGGCTATAATTCAGGTATGGGGCTGAAGAGATAGCACAGCGGTTAAGGTGTTTGCCTTGCATACAGAAGGACTGTGGTTCAAACCAGGCAGCCCATATGGTCCTTCGAGCCAGCCGGGGGAGAATTCTGAGCGTAGAGCAAAGAGTAGCCACTGAGCGCTGCCTGGTGTGACACCCCCCCCCCCCAAAATAAAATTCAGGTATACTCTTCACTCATTTTGTTCCTTTAGACAAGTAATTTTTAACCTCTCATAATTGGAACATATAAAGGTACTAATAATAAAAAAATAACCCCGGAGGTTTTCCACTGGAATTTTTCATAAATTTGTGTCTATGAATATAAAGATAAGAACAGAATAATAAATTTCTACTTACCATCAGTAGAAATGAAATACAAATAATTAGGATCCTAAGTGCACATGTAAATGAGGTTGTATACTTAACTTTACAAATATTTCTTCAAAAATTGAAAACTCAAATGACACATAAAACAAGTCATCTTGGGGCAGGAGAGATAGCATGGAGGTAAGGCATTTGCCTTGCATGCAGAAGGTCGGTGGTTCTAATCCCGGCATCCCATATGGTCCCCATGCCTGTCAGGGGTGATTTCTGAGCTTAAAGCCAGGATTAACCCCTGAGTGCTGCCAGGTGTGACTCAAAAAACAAAAAAACAAACAAACAAAATAAAGAAAGTCATCTTGTGTTATGAATATCTGTTGTACAAAGTCATAGAAACACAAAGAATTTTTTTTTTTTTTTTTTTTTTTGGTTTTTGGGCCACACCCGGTAACGCTCAGGGGTTACTCCTGGCTATGCGCTCAGAAGTTGCTCCTGGCTTGAGGGACCATATGGGACACCGGGGGATCGAACCGCAGTCCGTCCAAGGCTAGCGCTGGCAAGGCAGGCACCTTACCTTTAGCGCCACCGCCCAGCCCCCAAGAATTTTAAATATTTATTTAATGAATATATAAACAAAAGTTTAGTTAAAGAGACTAAAAGAATGCCAAGCTTTTTTGGGGGGGAGTAGAAATTTTAATGCTAATATAGAATATCAATTGTAATTGAAGTCTTACTATTATAGCTTAGGGACTTTCATAGTCAGTAAACACATTAACTTTACACAGGAACTTAGCAAACACGGCAAGTCATTAAGTGGCTTTCTGCACTACCAGGAATACTGCTTCTGAAGCAGACAAGCAGGCAAGCAGATAGAGAAGTCCCCAGCCATCCCCCCAGGCAATGTATTCTTGAAATTAGATAAAAACAAGAGACAGGAATTTGGAAGAGTTACTTCATCATTGATGAGTTTTACCAGGCTCCACTGCACCCTGAGATGACTGTACCCTCTATCAGGAGAGCTCCAGTTGGAAAAAAGGCCAGCAAAGGAATATCCAAGAAAGCATTATCTATTCTCATGAACATACTGAATTTATCTTTATAGCACCTGGGTTAATGATGAAGGGCTACCCCATTTGCAGACACAGAGGTTAGATGATAAATATGATAAAAGTGACAATCAAGGATTTAGCAGTAGAAAACATATTAAATGTTTTACATTTCTCATTTTTATGCTTGTTAAATTATTACTTTTAAATTCTTCTCCTGTTCTGATATTTTGTCAGTCTAGACCTGTACTAAAATTAAACATATTGAGCTCAATAATGCATACATTTAAGCATTCAGAACTTCAAGTCGCTTAATCTAATCACATGAGATTGGACTGAAAGAAACATATCCCTATGAATCATCATGTGCCTTTTGAAAATGGAAAAGACAATAGAAAAACACGTTGTTAGACTGATGTTGCTGCTGCTGTTGTTGCTCCTGCATATATGTTTGACAGGTATTTGTTTAATGAATTAATAGGAATGAAGCAAAGTAATAGATAAATGGAATTATTGGAGTAATTACTATTATTATTGGTACAGAGATACCAATCATGAGCTAACGTTTGGATTCTGTATGTGAATTGTGTGAATTATGTAAATAAATTCTCTTAACTTTTATTATTTCTACAGATCAATAAATAAATGGCAATATAACATAAACTATATTGTTTGTATTTCATACTAATTTCTAACATATGCTAGTTTTACATGTGTTTTTATCTAGGCCATATTTTATGCCCATAAAATTATAATATTAAAAGGAAAGGATCAAGTAAATAGAAAAGCACATTATAAACAGACTTAAATTTGATTAGAACATACTATTGAAAATAGGGGCCGGCATGGTGGCTCTAGAGGTAAGGTGTCTGCCTTGCCAGCGCTAGCCTAGGACAAACCACAGTTCATCCCCGGTGTCCCATATAATCCCCCCAAGCCAGGAGCGACTTCTGAGCGCATAGCCAGGAGTAACCCCTGAGCGTCACCAGGTGTGGCTCAAAAACCAACAAAACAAAACAAAACAAAAAACACACATACTATTGAAAATAATTAAAACTACAAAATGCATCTAAAGAATTTTGGAAAGAGATAGCAAGAATACTAGAAGTGTAACCAAGTTATATTTTTGTAATTGATTTGTTTACATAGAAGCAAATAAGACTTTAAATCAAAGCATAGTCATGCATCGAAAATGTGCTTGTGAGTTTGTTTTGGGGCTACACTAGCTCTGCTTAGGAATTTCTCCTGGCTCTACATTTAGATCATATCTGGAAGGTTCAGAGGACCATAGGGAATTATAGAGATTCAATCCAGGTTATATGTGAGCAAGACCAGTGTCTCACCTGCTGTACTAGCTCTCTGGGTCATAATTTCATAGTGTGCATATAAAAAACTAAGCCCTCTGTGGGCTAGATTTTATAGTCTATAAAATGAACATGATAAACATAATAAAATAACTATTGGGAATATGAAAATCATACATAAATAAAATTTTAAGATAATTCTTGAACAAACCAATAATATGAATATCAGCTAAAATTTCCACATAAAATTTAATGTTCATTTATTGTGATTATAGGACTATTATAAGTAATAATAAAAATATATCACATTGTTATTATTGCATTTCTTTAAGGGATGTTAGCTAAAAATAAAACTGACCTGTCAAATAGAGGCTAACAGATTGAATCTGAGATTTTATATGTAAAATTTGAGAACTACATCAACTATAAAATAAGAAAAGTTTTTGGTAATGTATCCTTAAATAATTAAAACCTCAAATAAGAATGAACCACAGATAAATAGCATGTTTTGATGGTGTCAAGAATATTCACAGTCATGAATCTATTTAGAACTCCATGTTTATACATTAACTTTAATCAATACTGACATCTGAAAGTATTCTTAAGTATCACTGGAAAATTGTTTGTTTTGGGGCCACACTTGGGATAATGCTTGCTCTGTATTCAGAAATCACTCCTGGCAGGTTCAGGAAACAGATAATATGTGATGCCAGAAATCAAATCCAGGCCCACTATATGCAACGCAGACGTGCTAACGCCCCAGTCCCAGTGGAAAATATTTTGACGTAAAAAAATATTAGCCAGAACACCAGTGATATTATCACTCATAAAATAAATCTGAACGGAAGACTGACGAAGCAAAAAGTTATGTAAATGTTTTGCAGAAATGCAGATTAAAAGAAAAAGACAATGAAGTTAGGCGTTATATAAAAACCACCAATAGAAGCAAAGTAAAATGTCATGTAAGTATCAGTAAAAGTTAGTTAGGGAAGAAACAGATGGCAAGGACATTTCTCATGTCAAAATTAGAAACCTTTTAATAAAAATAAAAGTAAATTGCAGAGAAAATTTTAAAATAAAAATCCTTAAAAAATTAAGAGATAAAGCAGAGAATAGGTTACTTGGCCACTGGGTTTAAAACTCAACATCCTATATGGTTGTTCCCTTGAGTAATTCCTGAGGGCATATTCAGAAATATGCTCTGATCACTACTGGGCATAGCCAAAAATATAAGAATAAAATAAGAATATATGTATGAAGAAGACATTTTTGTATTGCGTTTTTGTTATCCTAGGGTATATTACTATGAGTGGTATAGCTGGATTATATGGTAGCTCAATTTCCAATTTTTTGAGAAATCTCCATATTGTTTTTCAAAAAGGCTAGACTAGACAGCATTCCCATCAGCAGTGAATGAGAGTTCCTTCCTTCCCACATCCCCTCCAGCATTGGTAGTTTTTGTTCTTCTGATGTGTGCCAGCCTTTGTGGTGTGAAATGGTACCTCATTGTTGTTTTGATTTTCATCTCCCTGATAACTAGTGAGGTAGAATATTCTTCAAATGTGCCTTTTGGCCATTTGTATTTCTTCTTTGAAAAATTGTTTGTTCATTCCTTCTCATTTTTTGATGGTATTAGATTTTTTCTTGTTAAGTTCTGTCATTAACTTGTATATCTTCAATATTATTCCCTTATCTGATGGGAATTGGGTAAATAGTTTCTTCATTCTGCAGGTAGCTTTTGTATCTTGGGCATTATTTCCTTTGAGGTGCAGAGGCTTCTCAGCTTAATATAGTCGGATCTGTTTATCTCTGCTTCTACTTGTTTGGAGAGTGCTGTTGCCTCCTTCAAGATGCCTTTAGTCTCAATGTCATGGAGTGTTTTACTTCTGTGTTGTTCTATATACCTTATGGTTTCTGGCCTGAAACCAAGGTCTTTAATCCATTTGGATTTGACCTTTGTGCAAGGTGTTAGATGGAAGACTGTGTTCACTTTTTTGCAAGTGGCTGACCAGAAATCCCAAAACCACTTATTGAAGAGGCTTTCCATAATCCATTTTGCATTTCTTGCCTCTTTTTCAAAGATTAGTTTATTGCATGTCTGGGAAATTTTCTTTGAATATGAATGTCTATTCCACTGATCTGAGGGTCTGTCTTCATTCCTATACCGTGCTTTTTTTTTTGTTTTTGTATTTTGGGGCCAAACCCAAAATATAGCAACAGGGATAGAGATGAAAAGATCTCTTTTGACTTCACCTATTTCTCTTCTTTTCTGTTTCCTGATACTCTCCAAAGGAGGTCAAGAAAGACCCAGCAAAAACTGTCTCCTAGACTGTGTGAAAAATAAAAGTGTAATGGCACTATAGACAATGACTTGGATTGGACAAACTAGTTTGCCTGGAACCTAGAGTTGGTCTTATGCCAGAAAACTTCAGGAGTAGGGTCTCCTTGTATTTAGGCCAAGGCTTTTCTTTTCCATGTCCCTCACATTTTGGTGGGCCTATGCAAACAATAATTGCCACTCTAACACCATTTTACTGTGCTCCTTTGACTCTAATACTTAAGAAAAACAACCCACTTAAACTTTTGAGGTTAACTTAAACTAATCTGCATGTGCATGGAAATGCAAAAAAGTACTTTGCCTTCAATGTTTAAGGAGTTCCATAAGTTTTATGGCATTAGATTGCTTTGTGTGCTGCTAAGAAATATTATGTATTACAATCTGGGGACTTGAGGAACAAAGTAATTGTATATGGGTTCTGTTTTATTTTTCTTAATGTTCTTTGGCTGAAAGTTCAAAGTTCAGATATCAGCAAGGGATTTCTGAGAATTCTGTTTATGGGTGATTGTCCTTCCACTGTAACTTTACCTTGTCCTCTTTCTTTGCATCTTTGTTCTCATAATTAAAAATTAAAATAAAAAAAACTGTCCCCTAGAGGAGCCACAGCAGAAATGTACACTCTTGCTTGGTCTGTGAAGGCAGGAGGTGTCTAGCCCCTGCTATGTGCATAGCAACAGGAGAGAAACTAAAAGGATTTGTGTTGCCTTCATCTATTTCTCTTTTATCTGTCTCCTGAAACTCTCCTAAGAAGACCGAGAAAGTCCCAGTGAAAACTGTCTCCAACAGGCTCCACTGCAGATAGGTACTCTCCTTCTCTGCCTGTGAAGGGTAATGGTGTCTGACTGCTGCTTTGTGCTTAGCCACAAGTAAAGGGACTGAAAAAAACCCCTTGCTGCCTCCACCTATTTGCTCTTCTCTCTCCTGAAATTCTCTAGAGGAGGCCAAGAAAGACCCAGTGAAAACTGTTTCCTAGAGGCTCCACAGCATAGAGAAGCTCCACTTCAATTTGTGGCCATGCATTCTTTCTAACTATTGAACCCCCCATAACACGTAGAAAAAAAATCAGTTACAAGTGTGACAATGGAGAGACTTCATAGGCAAACGCCATGCACAGAGAATGAAGATGATAGATCTGATGATCCAGAAACACCAACCACCTAATTAATCTCTCTGATAAGAAATTTAGAATAGAAATTTGGAGAATCCTCATAGAAATCAAAGAAAGCATAAATCAAGCTGAACAGAACAAAAAGATAGAAATTAGAATACTCCAAATTGAAATATCAGGTATGAAAAACATGGTAGTTGAACTGAAAACCTCAGTGGAAAGCCTCTCCAACAGGGTAACAGCAGCTGAGGACAGAATCAGTGAACTGGAAGATGAGATGCAAAACAAATCCATACAGCAGAAGAGAGTGGAAAAGAACCTTAAGGCAAATTATCAGACAATGAAAATGGTTCTCAAAGAATGTGAACAGATGAAAATAAAACTCTTAAATAAACTCAACAGAGACAACATAAGAATCATTGGAGTCTCAGAGGCTCTGGAAAAAGATCCTCAGGAAAAATCAACAGTCAAAGACATCATCACAGAGAAACTTCCAGAGCTAAAGACTGCATGCAACCAAATTCTGCGTGCCTGAAGAGTACCAGCTAAAAGAGACCCGAAGAATAGCACCCCAAGACACAATCTTAGTCACAATGATGAATTCCACAGGTAGAGATAGAATAAAAAACAGCAAGATTAAAAACGAAAATTCATTCACAAAGAAAGAGAGAGAAGCTTGATAACCTGTATTAAAATGAAAAGGGAGAGATCACAACAGATATTGCAGAGATTCAAATAGTAATCAGAGACTACTTTGAAAAACTCTATGCCACCAAACATGAGAACCTGGAAAAAATGGATAAATTCTTGGACTCTTATAACTTTTCAGGGTTGAATAAGGAGAATGTAGCATATCCAAACACCCCCATCACTATTGAGGAAGTTAAAACTGCAATCAAAGGTCTGCCCCAAAATAAAAGCCCAGGCCCAGATGGATTCACCAATGAATTCTTTCAAACATTTCAAGAGGAAATACTACCAATCCTGGCCAGGACCTTCCATGAAATTAAATCAATGGGAACAATTTCAAATAATTTTTATGAAGCCAACATCACCTTGATACCAAAACCAGACAGATGGTACCAAAAAAGAAGATTACAGACCAATATCCCTGATGAACATAGATGCAAATATCCTCAACAAAATTCTGGTAAATAGGATTCAGTGCATCATCAAGAAGGTCATTCACTATGATCAAGTATGTTTCATTCCAGGAATGTAAGGGTGTTTTAACATCCATAGATCTATCAACAGTACACGGTATCATAAAAAGTACAGTAAAAGAAATATGATCATATCAATAGATGCAAAGAGAGCATTTGATTAGTTCCAACACCCATTCTTGATAAAAACTCACATCATGATGAAAATGAATTGAACTTTTATCAATATGTTGCAAATATTCAAGTTAATTTTTAATATTTGAAACAAATAAATAGCTCATCATATTCCCATGATTGTGAATAATTTACAAGGTACATATTTGAGGTGACTAAAGGAAGATTTAGCACAGTAATACATAAATGCCAGGAAACTAACAGTAAATTGCCAGTGTCTTTTGGATTCCTCCCAATTCAAAGAAGCAAAACGTATAAGGTGTTGAAGACATTGATTACATTTTTGCTAATCTTCTGTTTTATTTTCTCTCTCAGCTCTCTCACAAAGTAAATGAATAAACATCATTTAAAAGTGGACAAAATGAATGAGAGAAATGATGGTATCAATGACTGAATTTGGAAAATAGTTTTTATACTAAGAGTATTTCTATAAATAGTTTCTTTGTTATTCTAAAAATGAACAAATCCAGAAGTTACTCTGAGCATTTCCAGGTATGGCCCCAAAACAAAAACAAAAATGTGCAGTTTTATTGGAGAAGAGGCATGTTTCAGCAACTCAAGGGTGAGTGTCAAATGAATTAGTGGCAAAGATTTGAATAATCAATTCACCCACTAATCATTTTAATTGTCATGCAAGTAGTAATTCTTTAAAATATTTTAAATAGAGGCCGGCGAGGTGGCGCTAGAGGTAAGGTGTCTGCCTTGCAAGTGCTAGCCAAGGAAAGGACCACGGTTCGATCCCCCGGCGTCCCATATGGTCCCCCCAAGCCAGGGGCAATTTCTGAGCGTGTAGCCAGGAGTAACCCCTAAGCATCAAACGGGTGTGGCCCAAAAAACAAAAATATATATATATATATATATTTTAAATAACCATTTTTCTATGTTAGTAGCATACTAGCCTAAAATTACTTTAAAAAATCTCATGGTTCATTTCATTTATTTCTTGTTTTGATTTTTGTTTGATTTAGAGGACTTCACCTGATTAATCAGAAGTAATTAGGGATTACTCCTAATCTGCAATCTGTATTTACTCATAGTGGGTTTTGGATGATCACCTTGAGTGTTAAGTAAGGATCAGAGCTAGCCATATTAAAAGCAATTGTCTTACACTCTATGTTGGGCCAAAAATCACATGTTTTGCTTAAGAAAGTACTTAAACATTGTGTCTCCTAATGTAATAGTCTATAATATTAGGCATCTGTAAAACATTGTGGCACACTAATATGTATTAATTGCTGGCTCATCTAATTTCTTTGAAAGCAGCAGCCTGATAGGAAGGTACTCTTTGACATTTAAAGAGAGAATTACAGAAATCATCAATATGTAAATTACTAACCACTTACTTAAGATTTCTATTCCTAAGTTTATCTCCATGAAGTGTCTTTCAGAGAACTATTGAGCCACGTCTAATATTCACATTTTAGGGGTTGGGGCAGTGGTGCAGTGGTAAGACATTTGCCTTGCATTGGCTGACCCAGGAAGGACCTAGGTTCAATCCCAGGAGTCCTATATGGTCCCCCAAGCCAGGAGTAATTTCTGAGAGCATAGCTTGGAGTAACCCCTAAGCATCACCAGGTGTGGCCCCAAAACAAAAACAAAAATTCATAATTTAACCTGAAGTGAATAAGTGAATAAAATGTTTATCACAGTGGTGTCTACTTAATTGTCAATTATTTTCTTTTTCTGTTCTTTCTTCCTCCCTTCTTCCTTCCTTCCTTTTTTCTTTCTTCCTCCCCTTTCTTTCTTCTTTATGTCCCTTTCTCTTCCTTTCTTCCTTTCTTCCTCTTTCTTTCTTTCTTTCATTCATTCTTTCTTTCTTTCATTCTTTCTTTCTTTCTTTCATTCTTCTTTCTTCTTTCTTTCATTCTTCTTTCTTTCATCCTTCCTTCCTTTTTCTTCTTTCTTTCTTTCTTTCTTTCTTTTTCTTTCATCCTTCCTTCCTTTTTTCTTCTTTCTTCTTTCTTTTTTCTTTCCATTGTTTTCCATTTTCTCAGAGGAAAAAAAGACACAAGAGAGAATCTACAACTATACTTTTTGAAATTCAAATAGCCTTTGCTAAAAAAAAGTAAAACATATTTTTGTACAATCAAAGTAAAACTATGTAAGTAAAACTAATCCATAAACCAAAAATCAAGCTCTTTTGTAGAATTCTGTAATTATACCAATCACACTGAACTGTAAAATCATGTAATTATGCCCTCTACATGACTCTGTTCATTGCAACTCTATTTATATTAGCCAAAATTTAAAAACAACACAGATTTCCAATAACAGATGAGTGGCTAAAGAAATTATGGTACATATACACATATACATAGTATGCAGCTGTCTGGAAAAATTAAGTCGTGAAATTTTCCTATACATGTTGTGCATAGAAATTTTTATTTTGAGTGAAATGAGTCAGAGGGAGAGAGATAAACAAAGCATAGTCTCACTCATTTGTGCTATTAAAAAATAAAAGATAGTATGGTAATAATACCCAGAGACAATAGATATGAGGGCCTGAAAAACCAGTCCATGATATCAAGCTTACCACAAAGATTAGTGAGAACAATTAGAGAAATAACTACACTAATAACTATCATCATAATGGTAGAGAGTGAGAGAAATAGAATGCCTCTTTAAGACAAACAAAATGTGGGGAGGAGTGAGATTGTGGGCATTTGTGGTGGGAAGGTTGCACTGGTGTGAGGGGTGTATTTTTTATGACTAAAACCCAACTACAAAATGTTTTTTATCATGGTGCTTAAATAAATATTTTAATTAAAATGCTTAAATAAATATTTTAATTAAAATGATAAATAAAATGAATTAACTGTTAACATAACATTCACATATTTATGACCATACACAAAGTATATGATAATGATAAATGATAAATAAAATGAATTAACTGTTATAAATGATAAATGTTATTGATAAAATGAATTAACTGTTATAAATGATAAATAAAATGAATTAACTATTAACATAACATTCACATATTTATGACCATATACAAAGTAAAATTTATAAACGTATCTTAAATAATTCCCTTTCATTTATATTTACAATTAATCATAAGAATATATAGCATGGGGCCTGGAGAGATAGCACAGCAGTGTTTGCCTTGCAAGCAGCCAATCCAGGACCAAAGGTGGTTGGTTCGAATCTGGTGTCCCATATGGTCCCCCCGTGCCTGCCAGGAGCTATTTCTGAGCAGACAGCCAGAAGTAACCCCATGAGCACTGCCAGGTGTGACCCAAAAACCAAAAAAAAAAAGTGTATATATATATATATATATATATATATATAGCATATATAGCATAGCACTATATATATAGCATATATATATAGCATAGCATATATAGCATAGCATATATAGCATAGCACTATGCTCAATTCTTCAATAATAAATGATAACTTTAACCATTTTTAATTATTGGTTAAGAGAACCTATCTGTTAATTACAGTAAACAGAAATATGAAGATACCAATAGAAGTTTACTGAAGTAACTCAGAAAATGTCTTTGGTGCTAATATGCCACTGAATATTGAAAACATTAGTCACAAAATATTTCTTATTCTCCTACTAAGTATGTTTTTATAATTTTGGCATGGTTATGTTTTTATTTCTGTGTTCCCAATTTTAAGACTATTCAATAAATGGCCTGAATATAATTTCAAAATGCATATAAATCATTAAACATTTTGTAAGTTTACAGAATATATCATGCCTTTTATATACATTCACTTACCATAACCTCAAAGCTAATAAAATTGCCCAATGAGTGTCCATAAGTAATGGGGAAAGATTTATGAAGATTTTGTAATGATCAATAGCCTAATAATAGAATCAAAACACATGTTCCTGAAATATTATCCCGACATTTTTCATTATAAAATTAAGCACATACAACAGGTTAGTCTACCTACTAATCATTTTGTCATATTTTAACTTTTAATACCTATATAGAATCATCTCCTTTATCCACTTGCTCTCCAGGGAAATAATATTCATCAATTTGGCTACTGTAGTTATCTTGAAACATATATCTTAAGTCAATTTTTGGGGAGAAGGAGGAAGCACAGCTGTCTTATTCCTGGCTTTGTATTCAGGAATGGGTCATTCCTAGTGGGCACCTAGGGACCAAATGGGTTTAGGGATTATATTTAGATGAGTCTTGTGCAATACTATTGCCCTACCACTTTACTATCACTCTGACAACAAGTTACTTCTTTTTGCTATACTCGTAAAACATATGTATATATTAATGACACTAAAAGTTAAAAGCAGGCATTTCTCATTTGAACTATAGTTCTACAAAATAGTTAGAACTATGAACTAAAGATAGAACTATAGTCAATTAGTCCTGGAGACTGAGAGCCCCCCAGGCCAAGCTGGCTTTCAAGGCCAGGTCTGACATCTGAGCTCTGGGGGAATGGGGAGGAGGCAAACTCCTCCCCCATGCTTTTTCATACTGGAGAGGGTGGCTGCAGCTGGACCCAGACGATCCCACATGCCAGGATTTCTGCTCCTCTCATACGGATATGGCTAGGAATCTGGGCAGACAGCTGGCCAATGGCCTCCTGGGCTGACCACCTAGTCCAGGAGACCGAGAGCCCCCCATGCCAAACTGGTCTTCAGGGCCAGGTTTGGCAACTGGGCTCTGGGAGGAGAGAGGAGGAGGGAAACTCCAATCCCATGCTTTTTCAAACTGGAGAGGAAGGCTGCAGCTGGACCCAAAAAATCCCACATGCCATCATTACTGCTCCTCTTCTACTGGCATGGCTGGGAATCTGGACAGACAGCTGGCCAAAGGCCCCAGGACTGACCAGTTAGTCCTGGAGACCGAGAGGAATGGGGAGGAGGCAAACTCCTTCCCCAGGCTTTTTCATACTGGAGAGGGAGGCTGCAGCTGGACCCAGATGATTCCACATGCCAGGATTCCTGCTCCTCTCCTACGGGTATGGCTGGGAATCTCGGCAGACAGCTGGCCAATGGCCTCCTGGGCTGACCACCTAGTCCAGGAAACCGAAATCCCCCCCATGCCAAACTGGTTTTCAGGGCCAGGTTTGGCAACTGGGTTCTGGGGGGAGGACTTAGGGTGGAGGGGGGAGGAGGGAAACTCCTCCCATATTCATACTGGACCCCCTACAGCCGTGTCTTTTCTTACTAATACTCATTTTTATGACTGTGCGGGTGCAAATGCGCCTGTGTGACAAATATACTTTTTAAGCATTATCTAAAAATGTTCTTCATTCTAGACAGTTCCTAGGAACGGAAACGGAATACCAAAGATTAGGTTGATAACACTCAAACAGATCTTTAAAGTCAGTCTTTATGGACATGACTTTCCATACTGACTCCAAGCCGAAATCACAAACAATTCATATATACGTATTGTATATAGCCCCTGTCATATTGCCTCTCCCCTACCTCTGTGTCTCTTCTATCCCCTCATTTTTCAATCCTGATCTGTTATCTTCCCCTAATTTAACCCTCTTTACCCTCAGTTCCTAACTCGGTAAGCACCAAGATTGACCTCCTGCCCCAACAGACCACCGTCCAGCTCCTCAGTGAAAGACATCCTCTGTGTCCCCGTTCTCATTCATTGGCAAAGAACTACAAACAGCACGCCTTCTGCCTCATGCTTGATGGCCCCTCTCACCCCCACCAAATCGTGGACTGTTGCAGGATACAGGAATCGACCTCAGCAAAACTCCCAGCTCAAAGACACTATATGGTCTCGTAATACAGCAAAGCATCTCTCAAACTCAATTCCAAGGCCTGTGAATGGAAAAGTACCTTGGCTTTTACTCCCCACAAGAATATGTCAAAAGACTTAATTGGGAGTCTTAATTTGCCTATGGAAGCTCAATACCTGTATAACAATACATCTTAAGATGTGTATTCCTAAATATACAAGTAGCCTCCTCCACAACTTATTTTATTTGAATACCTTTTCTTTTTAACTCAGTTTTATGTATTTGTTCTATTTTAATATATACATTTTTTTCTCTATCCTTACCATTTTTGGTGCTGCTTGGTACAAAAAGCCTTGACTGGAATAAAAGCTCAGAACAAAACCAGACGACAGAGACTGTGTGTGCAGCCTGTTATCCTTACCCAGAATAGCATCAGCAACACAGTATTACACCATACGTTTTTGTATGGGCACAGTAAAAAAAGGGGGGGAAACCATAGACACAAAAACAAGATCTTATCTTCTAGGGATAAGAACTCACTTTTTATAGTAGAAGGGTGCCTCCCATCCTGAACATGTGTCATGTAGATACAACCAGTCCCCAGGAGATTGGACAGTATTAGTCCAATCTGAAACCCCATATCCCCGACATAGAAATGATACAGCTCCGGGCAACATCACCAGGAACTAAGCTCCATTGGGAGATTTATAACACTACTTTGGCACCAAATTTTGCCAGTTTTGATATGACAATGAGGAAAGGAAAACTTGACCTAAGACCAGGCTGTCCTATCACATCACCTAACACTAAATGGAAATCAGAAGAGCTATCGTCATTAGAACTGTGAAAAATAAGAGCAATAACAACAGAAAACTGACTTTGACAACTGTGACTGAACAGAGCCTACCTTGGGACTAATAAGGAAAATCCTACCCTAGGCTATAGTCCAGGACACATAAAAACAACAACAACAACAACAACAACAACAAGATGTCTTATTGCAGAGGTCCAACTTGGACAACAGAGACTGAGCAGAACCTTTGGATCCATAATATCCTAGGCTTCGGCTTAGGGACTGAACGAAAACAGGGAGCAAGTGTTACAGAAGACTGAACACCACACAACGATGGATAGGAACCTCTAGAACCTAGAGACTCTATCCCAGACCCTGACCTATAACCTGTGCAAATACCAAGATCGTTAGCTACAGTGGCTTGATTTTCTCACACACAACCAAGAGAAAACTTTTCTGGCATCACAAAAAAAGCCTTTGGGATGGGGTAATGAGTATATATGGAGTCAGGGGTTGATCCCATGATGGTATGCTTCAAGGATGGAGAAACCCCGAATCTCTTAGGCCACAGGAATTCCCTTTCTTCCCCAATGCTTACTGTACCTATGCAAAAAAAAAAAAGTGGGGGAACGCCAAACCCTACCACTTCAGCACCCATACTTTTTCTTGTTTTGTTTTGATTTGTTAGTTTTTTACTTTATTTTCCTTCTCTTTTTTCTTCCACTTTTCTCTTTCTTTTTCACACTTGTGGTTATTATTTAGAGATTTATTTTTATTTTTATTTGCTGGGTCCATATTTTTCTTTTTTCTTCCATTTTTCTTTTTTTTTTCTCT
The DNA here is from genome assembly GCF_024139225.1 of Suncus etruscus. Classification (NCBI taxonomy): domain Eukaryota; kingdom Metazoa; phylum Chordata; class Mammalia; order Eulipotyphla; family Soricidae; genus Suncus; species Suncus etruscus. The sequence goes on from NC_064854.1 coordinate 78,543,367, forward strand.
CTCTTCTTTCTTTTTTTAGTAGTTGTCACCAAATTTTTTTCTCCCCTTTTTCTTATTCTTTTTATCTCCAATTACGGTGGAATGGATGCTCAATCTACAACAAGCTGTAAAGTGGAGACCAGTTGCACTAGCATATTGGGGGGTAGAGGAGGAAGATATGGGATGCATACTGGTAACAGGGGCAGAGGGAGGACAGCACTGGTGGTGGGAATGCCCCTCATTCTTTGTCACTATGTACCATAAATGATGCAGTGAAAGACTTGTAATGCATTGTGGTCACAATAAAAATTTTAAAAAAAGATAGAACTATAGTTCTACAAAAACTACAAAATTGACGCAATATTTACTAACAATAAATAATTTATTTTCTGAACATTCAGAAACTCTGATAGAAATAGATAAATTAGTAAAAATTCACAATGGCCCATGCAAGAGAAGGGAATTATTACTTTTCTTTTAATAGTGAATAAATCAAACCTAAAGTAATGGTACTCAAATATTGTATATTCAGACTCTGCCAAGCCCAATGTGACTCCTAAAAACGTTGGAGGACTTATAAACTTTACAGTATTTGGTATAAATATTAATGAACAAGTATCAGAAAAGAAATATTGAAATGACAGGTATTTATGCAATTGTCCCAGTTTCCTCCTAATGCATATACTAAAGTAACGGTAAATTGGGAACATTTTCCCAATTTTACCTTTTTTAAGGCAAAGACCTATTGTATTAGCTTAGCTTTGACAGAGGGCATTTAACATAGCTCATATTTTCAGATAGTTGCCTTCCAGTCTAATGTAAATAAAGTCTTTTGGTCATTAACTGAAAATAAAAGCTACTAGCAAGCTTGGCTACTGTTCTCTGCAACAAAATTGACAAAAACAAACAAGCAATGAAGCTCCTTTGTGTTCATAAAATCCACTCTCATATTAGAAAAGCACAGCGTGTTGATCCACCCATGCCCCTAGAAATCAAAATAATTTGCTGTTCTGTTAAAGTGATAGACAACCACGACCTTTCTGACTTGTTAAGAGACACAAATGCAGTGTTAGACAGAACAATTGAGAGGCTGGCTCAGAAAAAGGCAGTGTAAAGGACTTAATCAACAGGCAAATAAAACCTGAACAAATTTCCACAGTTTAAACTGTAGCTAACCTAAAGAGAGAGATAGGCAGACAGACAGACAGACAGACAGACAGACAGACAGACAGACAGACAGACCACTGGGAGATACTAACTTAAAAAAACCAGGACAAGTTTCCTTACTGAGAAATAAAATAAAGATGAGTAGAAAAGAGCTGTGATGGTGCTAGAATCACAATGGATTTGAAAAACAAAAGGGCCAAGTTGACCTAGACAAAACTATGTCTGCCAAATAGTAAGAGGATTATTTTCTTGAAGGTAGATTCAATTGCATCTCAGAGTACTACA